>NC_092323.1:5706562-6330000 GCF_036785885.1 Coffea arabica | reverse complement strand
TTGGCTTGCGTATGCTCTGTTGAGAGTCGGGTCGATTGGATTCTGAGGGCTGAAATTGTATATCCGGTTTGCAAACCGGTTACAGTGTGAGAAACCCACCGTGTGCGCACCTGCGCAGAATTTACCATGTGACGAATAATGAATGCTTCATCAGATTAATATAATTACTACTATTTACTACTGCTACTAATCAGTAACCCCTGCTCCTAATCAATCTTAGTTAACTCTGGTTTTACTCTAATCAAATTTTTTTTGGTTCATCAATGCATGCATGTTTAACGAACGAAGTGAAAGTGCAATATTGTAATGCCACGTGGCGGGTGTTAGTTACCTGAGAGAGCAATCATGTCCGTCTGGCTTAGCCCATTGGCTGCGAATATTGCATTGAGCTGGTTCAAATTGAAGCTTGGCTTGGGCAGTCTTCCATTGACGCTTGAGGCAGTTGAGCTCAAGCCATCCAGTCTTCCCAATTCAACGGCATATGAAGGTCCGCCGGCCTACACGGATGAGATTAGAAAGAAAAATATTATTGGATTTTAAGGTCAAGTAGCTAGGCATGCATGAGGACGAGGGAAGATGAATTTACCAGTGCAATAACGTCTCGGGCGGCCATGGCAAGAATGTCAGCGCACGACACCTTGTTCCTGCAACTCGCCACTGCATCAACGTCTGCTTTGGCTTTGATAACCGTATCGAATCCATCTCCGGCCAGTGACAGGTTATCAGGGTGATCTTTTTCTGCCTGGTTGTTTGGGGTCGATGCTATTATGACAGAAGCATCGCAACCCTTTTTGTTTCCAATTAACCCGAGACAGAACCAGTCATTCCAATGTGTATTCAAGAAAAAAAATATATACACACACACACACACACAATTAAGAGAGAAGAGCTCCGTGTCTTTTGCAAAATGGAAGGAGTTAATTAATACTTACATTGACAAAACAATCGTGGAAGAAGAGACGGAGGGTGCCGGGGACTGTAATGAAGGTCTGCTGGAATTTTTGGGTGACGGCATTCCTAACAATGCTTTCAACATTGGGGCAGGTATTGGCGTAATAGTTGCGCTTGAGCTGCGCTGACACTAAGTCAGGGGACAAACAAGCAACGAGAGAAAGTGAAAAGACAGTTATAACAACATTACTGAGCCGATGACGATCCATCATCTCTTCCAAATCCAAAGCAGGCTTAAAAAAAATAGGAAGATGATGAACGCCTGCAGAACGAAAGAGAGAGAGAGAGAGAGAGAGAGAGAGAGAGGGGTTTATAATTAGCTAGGGTCGGTCCGGGTAAGGTTGGTTTGTAGAATGTTCAAATGAGAGGAATATATATAAGTAAAAAGTTGGTTGGTTTAGAGTCTTTCTTATGAGGAAGAAAGTTCATTAAACTATCAGAGAGAAATTGGTGATTTTGAAAATGACAGGACTGAGTTTGTTTGGATAAGAGTTTATTTGGATGATTTATTTGAGATATTTACTGTAGCACTTTTTGTGATGTGATGTATGTGAGATAAAAAGGTGATTGAAAAGATAAAAAGGTGATTGGGATTTGTGAAAACAAATTTTGCAAACCAAATTTGACTTGTCCAAACAAACTCAGTGATGTTGGCCAAAGGTTGCGTCTATGGCCGCCTTTGGCTTTTTCCTCTTTTACATTTTCCCCTCAATAACTACTCTCCCAGCCCCAGTCGCCTAGTCTCATCGGACTTTTCAAGTTAGGGATTTAATTCCACTTCCAATGCCCGCAGCCTGGTCCAAGAAACAGAAGCAAACACATGGTAAATGATGCACATATATATATACATATATATCTGTGGCGTGCCTGACAATTCAAACAAATTAGGGAGCTTAAAATTGCTCAATCAAAACATTTTTTCTGAAATAAATGAAGATGGGGTATAAAGCTTGTGAGATTCAACATCCTGTCGCCATTTCTTGCTGTTGACACAGAGATGCCAAATTCAATGTTAAAACAAATTCAAACAAGAAGTTATGTTCCTTCAATTTGGTTACTTGACATCGAGTAATTGTTCAACAACTCATGCATGTTTTAGATTTATTCAGTGACCCCTGAACACCAGTAAAAGCTAGAGATATAATAGTTACACTGCAAAGTGAGCATTAGATACAGGGCTAGTCAAACGGAGCCTCGCGGAGGTATCTACAGGCTTACTTTTGCGCCCCTTTTGAGAAAATGAACAACAAGACCGCCAGGAAAAAGAACGGGGGAGAAGAAAAACCTGGCAAATGGATGATCACCCAAGGAGGGTATGTCAAAATCGTGTTGCGGAACACATTTCCATTTGACCATTTGCCTTGGTACAGCCTGGAGGAAATACCTGGATTTTGAACCAAGCACGATCTGGGCTGTGATGGGCTGTGATACGCATGTGTAGTATCATGATGGATAAAAGCAAAGCTAACCTTGGGTTTGACTCGTACCAACTTATGTTGGTTTGGTTTAATCTTTCTTTCCCCTGGCCTGAATTAGCTGGCACTCAGATGCAAAATAATAGTTTAGTAATATGATGTTGGTGATAACGGAGAAAATATTTTAGTAATTAAAGTCCACATGAACGTGAAGCTTAATTGATCTCTCTGAAACAATTAAAACATGCTGTCTAAGCTTGTTTAGTGAAACAATTAAAGGCAACTTCACCTAACACCGATCTTGAAAGTGTTTATTCGAATAGACATTCCTTGTTCAAGGCACTACAATTAAGCCATAATTGTAGATCTGAGTAAATCGGATTGACTAGAGAATCATATTGTCAATACTTGTACGCAACCTGGATAAATTACTCTCTGTTTGCTAGTTCTGCGTTCATTGTCAACCTTTAATTTTTTTTAGTTTTCTTACATGACCGTTGAAATTAATCTACCACAGCCTACGTAAGTATAAAAACTTGGAATGCTACTAACCCAAGAAAAAAAAAAAGGAATAATGTGGCAGGCACGTACATTATTAGATGAAGTCGAAAGAAAGTATAGATGCTAATATAACAAACACATAAACACTAATATAATAAATACAGACATTAATACATTGAAATATAAAACACAACAAATTTTTTTGACACATACTTGCGTTCTACATTTGATCTCCTCTATCTAGTTTCACCATCAATCCTCCTTCGAGTTAAGAGACCTCTCTACTAAAGTGAAATCCGCAGCCAAAAGGTAGTGCTCCTTTGAAAGAGAAATGTGACGAGTGGAGCAAGTTCCAGCGATGGGCTGTCTTCCCGACCTTATTTCCGTCTTTTTTATCGAGTGCTTTATTGAATTGAGGTTTATAAATGGAGTTAAAAAAAAAAGAATATATTGCTACTAGCTGTCGATTCCATTTCCGTGGCTCGATTGCATCCTGCGGTCATATCTGTGATTGCAGACGAATAATATGCATGTGAATTGGCGTACACGAGTGACCAAGCGCTTTATAGATTGGGTTGCTATCTCTGGGCTTCCTTTGTGGATCCAATCTTCGACATTCGGCCGCATGGGATGAATTTGTTGTTGCCCAATACTGTAGGGATCCAAGCTGTTACTGGTCGGGATCGGGAGTGGAAGTTCTAATATGTATCTAAAGAACAAAATGCACCTGAGTGTGTGTTTATCTGGGAATCACTGGCCAGGTCCAGTTTTAGCTGTTATCTAAGAAATTATCTCCTCCCATGCCTAGGTTTTCCCAACGAGGGTTTTATTTTTAGCCATCTGAAATAAAACAAGCAGGCACAATAAATAAACATAAGGTGGAAGCTAAAATCCAATCCTGTAATGAAAAAAAGGCCTTTATTAGGCACAACAAGTCGTTTCCTGAAACAGTAGTATAAAATGTATCGTTGATTGGATAAGGTTGCAATTGGAAATACATATTAAAAATTTGGAACATCAATTCCTCGGAAAAAGACAAAGGAAACTGAGGATCCCATGGGCCGAGTGAGATTGAAAATGCAGCATATTTATTTCGAAATATGCACATGCTCTAGCAATTAAAATCTCAATCTTCAATTAGGAGTCACATTTCTGCCAGATAGACGTGATGTCTTTAGACGTCCGGCGATGGACTGTAATGACCTCTACGTATCATCATATGCTAACAGCCTTGTCCTACAACGAAAACGAAAACGAAAACGAAATCAAAGCTATTAATTGACAATGAGATTTCAAACTTTTAATTATCGATTTTTTTCCACCCCCATTTATAGATTACAATTATAAATTATTGCCCTGATCAGATCAAAATTATAAGTTTTGCAGTACAAAAAAAAATTTTTTTTTTTTGGAGGAGGTAAACCTCAGTTCTTTGGCTAAGGCTTGTAACGTCGGGGATGATAAGACATCAAAGAGTTCAAGAAGGGACTAGATTAGTACGATAAACAAAAAGAGTCCAGAGAAAAACACATGCATGAAAATCTATATGCTAGATTTATCTGCGAGTGTGATTAATAGCAACTTTTTTTTCTTTTTTTTTTTCGAAACGACACATTTAATATAATCTAATCTCTAGATTTATCTGCGAGTGTGATTAATAGCAACTTTTTTTTCTTTTTTTTTTTTTCCGAAAACGACACATTTAATATAATCTAATCTACTTCTACTTTAGTTTTCTAAGGGTTGACCCAACTGAATTGAGAGAATCGATGGGAAGTAGATCACCATAAAAAAAATGACAACTTCAATTGGAGAATAGCTAATCGGTTATGTTTTATATAGATCGATTTATGAAAGTAAGTTGTTCAATGACCCTATAAAACTTTACTTGAATAGGTTTTTGGTGAGGGCGGGGGAGAGGGGGTTGGATGGAGGTGTACAGTACGTCCCTCCTGTCACACAATAATTGATTTCGAATATAGGCTTTGTTTTTATTTCTGTAGGGATGGAATAATGCTGAGGCGGACGAGGGGAGGGGAAGAGGAGCTTGCGTGTAATTGTGGTGGTTTCAACTTTCATTCATGATGTAATACCCAAATGGGAATCTGGATTCAGGTCCATTATCGATAAGGATGTTTGTTGGTACTACGTGGAACCCAGCTCCACTAGATTTTTCTCATTCAGTTTCAGATTGGGAACCAATTCCTTCGAGACAGACTGTACATACGGTAAAGTGAAAGTGGCAGTGGCAGCAGCATCACCCGAATTATTTATCAAATGATGCTGACGATGCTAAGACCAGATAAATACTGCGCATAAAAAGCCCGACTTGCTTTGTCCTGAAGCAGTCCCAAACCCCACCTATAATTACCACCAACCCCAATCTTCATGGTTTCACAGGAATCCATTATCCAGCATCTTTTGTCTATTCTCTAACACTTGACCAGCTGTGGCGTGTTAATTGTCTGATACGGCAATTAAGAATTTAAGAACTGCTGCTTATTTGTTAATTAAGCAGCTGGTTTTTCTTCTTTCTTTTCTTGAGTTGGATAAATTATTAGCAAGCCGCTAGCTAAACCGAATATAACAGCTTATCCCGTTAATAATTGAGAGTCATTAGCCAGCAACTTCGACATCTAACCTGGCCAAAATCAAATCTGTGTTGCAAGGAGATAACCTATTTGCAGTTAGACTTCCAAAACCAAGCAAGCTATGTTCCAATTTGGCAGATCGATGATAACCGAATGTGCATGAAGATTTTCTATTCTAGGTTCACAGCTATGCTTTACGCGATGATCCTCTCAACATTTTCGGAAGAATATATGTTGTCCATTCCATTTCCTTCTCTAAAAGTTCTCTTCCCTCACCTGTCAAAGACTCAAATCTTGATTTTGTCGCTTGTAGACTTAGTCGATTTTTCCAGGCCAATTTTTCTGCTGGTTTCCTTTTCTTTCCTTTTTTTTTTTTTTTAAAATAAATTTTCTTTGTTGCTTTTGTAGTGTAGGAGTAATAATTTTCACTACAAAAGACATGCTTTTATAGATGTGCCACTGGCGTCTGAAGCGACCGTCTTGCAACTAAAGATGTCCCGGCAGTGAACTCAGACGAGTCGAGAGAAGAAGGAAGGAAGGGGAAGGAAAAAAAAAAAAAAGGAAGCCTGGAGAGAATAATAACGATATGCTGCCTGCACCTGCATAATTGACAATTGACTCGATCGTAGCATCAAAATCAGACACAGCTTGTTATCGGAAACACAACCCCTGAGTCGTGCCAAGTACCACCTACACCTACAGAAGCATGCATTTTGTTTTCCCTTTTCTTGTTAAGACAAAACAATATAATTACTTGTACTATATCCATTAATAGCGTTAAAAAAAAAAAAAAAAAACTGGAGGCAGATTCGAGATTCCATTCCACCTTATGAAATCATTAACGTCATTATCGAAGGATTTAATTAACCATAATTAAGTTGAGTAAGTGGTTAGTCCCTGTCATTTGTTTCCTAGTAATGCCACTCGTGATCATGGTGCGTGTAAGAAGAAAGAATAATTGCTCACGGAAACACATACGGGTTGTGTTTGTTGCAATGGAACACGAAAGCAACTAAGCAGTGACTTTTGACTTTTCACACACAAATTTATAATTTTTTGCGATAACAACAACAATAGTAACGAATAGTAGTAGTACAATTAATTAGTGTGTGTGCGCGCGCGCGCTTAAGTTATCTCCTGATCCAATGGACCAAACGATATCTATTTAATCATATAGTATACTACTACTGATTAATGCGGGTAGCTAGGTCAGTGACTCATCTAAATCAATTTGAAATTTTGCTATCCCCACCCCACCCTTCTGGCTTCTGCTGCCACTTTCAATATTTTTTGTTTGTTTGTTTTACTATTACCACTAGATAAGAAAGACGCACCCCGCACATCCAGCCAAGGGAAATTGTCAATTATTGGTACCGCTCATAACTCATCATGTTCGTGAGAGATGGAGAGGTAGAGATATCATGGTATATTTGGCAGTACTTAATTCCTTCAGAAAGAGAAAGGAAAAGGAAAAGAAAATTAAACAATTGGATATTCAGCTTACAATTGGATCAGCTTGAACAATAATATTATTCAATTGGTCCCGATACGAACAAAATAGTACTTACCATGATAACGCAACTAGACCATATTTATATTTAAAACAAACAAAAAGATGCTACTACTTTGATAGTTTCCCAGATGATATTAATTACAGTACTACTGTCATCCTGTCACAAAAAAGATAAGAATTACTACTAGCTGTCATTAGCAAAATAAAACAAAACATAGATATCATTTTTCGGCCTTTGATCTTCAATATTACTTTGTTTTGGGCCTCTGAGACAGATTATTGAGTAGGTTTCTCAAATCGCATCATCTATTTTTATAGAATATATACTACAAATGATACCATCTTGGGTTTCTTAAGTGAGCACCTTGAATTTTCTGATTAGTATGACCTTTCTTTCATTTTTCTGGCCAATAGTTCTGATAAGAATAGTAATAAAAGTATAAAACTGGTTCACCTAGGTTTCGTCGTATCACTCCATACCCTCGATCTTCTTCTTTTTTTTTTTTTTACAAATTATTTTTTCTGAGATACGGATAAAAGATGGGACCAAAGAAACAGTGCGAGGCCGTGGCTCAGCCTTTTAGCAAACCCAAAAGGACCCACAAAGCCATATTGCTGCACCTCCTTGCACCGGCAACGCGTGCTAAAATGTCCCCTTCCTCCTCTCTTTCCTAGCCTAGGTTTTCAAATATTCTTTCAATCCCATCACTTCAGTTTGCAATTATGCGGCCCAAGATTTTCAGACCACCCGCAATTTTAATTCACATACCACATAGTCTAGAAATATCATGGATTAGGTAGTACCCTCATCAGCGCATTTTTCATGATATGTTCAATCAGCAATTAGTGTTGAGTCTGTTACTGTCACAAAAGTTTCATTTCATCGGAGACAATTAATTAATGCATCCCCTTGAGCCTTCTTTTTTCTTTTTTTTTTTTGCCACGCCCATAACTGAATATGCGTTCTACACAACAGATTAATTATTTTCGACGGTTTGTACAGCTGTGTGCATGCATGCATGTAGATCCATCTTTTACTATCTTGAATTATCTATTTCCAATCCATCTCGTCTGTACAACAGCAAAAGAACAGGAACATAACCAACTCGCAAAGGTCTATGATCCATGGACTTCCAAAGCATGCACATGCCGTCATAAGTTAAGTATGCCCCAAGTATGAGACGCTAAGGTCGATTAAGCCATAAGAAAGCCGATTTTAAAGAGTGCATCCACATGGTGTCTTTAATGGCCATCACACCAGAAATGAATCTTCCAAACGAGTTGGCTGGCTCTGTCTCTGGCACCTCCGATAATATTCCACACCACACTTACGTTAAACAACCAACCAACTGTGGCTGGAGCAGTAGTTGGCCACTAAAAAAATTCAAGCTTTCCTGAAGATTTCTTCAACCGTTTGTTTGCGTGTCCGTTTGAGCCGGCGATTGTTTAGTTCCCTTCAGATTCTTATTGGATCTCTTCTTCAGATTCTCCTTTTCCTAATATAAAGCAAGAATAGATTGTATATCCGGAAAAAAAAAAAAAAACTTACATTAAACAAATTAAAGACGTCATTTATACTCATCGCCTTCATTACAGTACAATATATAACTGATCAAGTTTTAAGCTCATGTAGTTTTAGTTTTACAGATTCCTTCATTCTCATAAGTTGAAATTTTGGACTTTTCCAAGAAGTACCCGGTTAACGTACGTACGGTCAAGACGTACGTGTCGGCGGGCCAGGTAATGAAAGTAGTGCTAGCATATAAAACAACTGTTACAACTACAGCATATAGACTTGTAAGCTTGGGGTGCATCATGTGATTTACCTTTGCAGGCTAAGCTGTGATTTTGAAGCGTTGTCCCATGGTACTGGTCTAAACGTAACTAAGGCCTTGTGATCAGCAACAACTGCACACATGGGATCGTATTAGTATTTAATGGGTATTAAATATGGGCGCACTGCTGGACTTGTCTGGGGGCATCTCTTTCACAAAACTCGAATCACATTGGCTGAGGCACTGGGATTTGTTTGGCATGCCTCGAACCCCAAGTGCAACAAACAACGCTTTGATTTCTGTGTGTAAAAGAGAATCTTAAATTCTTCCACAATCATTTTTTTATTCTATCTTCTACAGTATATACTTATAGAATGCTCGATGGAAGGTGTTGCTACATCAAACAAAGTTTGAAGCCTGAAGCCGTGTTGTCAGCAACAGCAACAGCAACAGCAACACCAACGCAACTCCCGTCTTTTCTTCAAGTTCCTTACAAGATCTTCCTTGTTTTACAATCACCAAATTTTGATCTTCGTCTCTTCGGCTCATGACTCTGCGAGACATGTATTAATTTCTAAGGTAAGAAGTTCTCTTCCCATCTTTACCAGCTTCCCCGAGTGCGACAGTACTGGTTACTGTATGTGGTTTCTGGTTGACTTGATGAGCAAGAAGGAAAAGAATTCTTCATCTTTCTCGAATGTTGGCGTCCGTATTCACTAGGACGTGACAAAAAGGTAAATAAACCTGAAGCTACAAAAGTTCTGGCAATTCTAGCATGTAACTAGGAAATTGTGCAAGAGAACAAGAAATCTTATTGGCATGAAAAATATGAGGTCTAAGTGGAAATCTTTTGTTTCAGTACACTTTTTAAGTACACATTGCATCAGCTATGGTACATGATCAGTGAAATTAAATCACACCAATAAAATTCGAATTTTAATCTAACAAAAAAATGCAGCTTCTTTTTCAGATAAATTTCTCGGTACAAAATGCGTCAAGGCACTTTCTCAATGCGAATGATGACTGTACAATGTTGTGAGTCTTGATATATGTATATACCATCATTAAGATGTCCCAGTCCCAGTCCCAGTCCCTGTGGCAGTCTGGCAGTGCTAACTTACTGTTGCAAAGAAGGAAAAAGCAATCGGTTTACACTGAGAAGATCTAGATTTATTCAGTCACCAAGATTGTGTTTCAAATTCGTATGAAATATGCTCTCTCTACTGATCCTATACGGAAACTTTTCATGAATCTTATGCCGTTTTCTGCATTTTTTTTTTACAGGTCAAATTGTGAGAAGAATGTGTTTTAGCTAGACACAAGATCCAGTTCCAGTTTCAGCACAAGTGACCTTGTAGGGTTTCTCCACCAGTCAAAGATAGCCTAAAAAGGAGTATACAAAGTCATCTGATCATCTTGAATGGAGAAGCTTCTTAATCCGTACGATAAGGAATATATGAAGACGGCCATGTTGAAGCATGAGGAAACATTTAGAGAGCAGGTCGGTTGACTATATATACTGACTAGTTTCCGTTGATTTTGAGTTTCCTTGGCTTTAAAAGGTTTCAGTTCCCGAGATTCATGGTATTGGTTGTGCAGGTTTATGAACTACACCGTCTATATCAAATTCAAAAGCTGCTAATGAAGAAGATTGCAAGCAGCCAGAAACACGGCCAAGATTCAGATACACGGAATCTCAAGATTGTTAGTATATCAAATCAGACAAATGATCATCATGCAGATGTAGAGAAAAGGCCGCGACTGGGCCTTGATTTGGAACTTCCCGTTGACGATTACTTTCAGGGAATCGAACGGAATGGGACGGCAGGAATTGATGATGAAAGTGAGCTGGAGCTGACATTAGGCATTGGCCCGTCGAGTAACTGTGGAAGGAGAAAATCTTTGGAGATGTCAATCCCTTCAGATTCTGCAGCGAGTTTTTCTTCTTCCTCCACAGGATCCAGCAATATAAAGAGGACAAATTCAGGTCTAATTAATCATCAGAGGACAAATGCAATTCGAGAAGAATTTATTGGAAGGAAATGGGGATTAGAGCTGCCCGGTTCCAATCCTAGTTTATTAGGTTCAAGGAAGAAAAGTTCTGACATTGAGGAGCAATTGAGACAAGACAGACATAGTAATCCTCCTTGGCTTTTACAAGCTTTGAGTCTTAACACGAGTTGAAAAATCATCTAGAGTCGGTATGAAAATATTTTAGACTGATTCTTATCGGCTGATTATGGTGATAGTTTGATAAAATTTCAACTCAGTTTTAAATCCTGCTTGTAGATTTAATTGTCCTTCCTCATCTGGAATAGTACGTCTGGTCTGTATGTAGCATGCTAATACTCGGCATCCTGTTCTTTTTCCAGTCAAGTCCACGCCTCATTAACATCGGCAGCCCAGCCGTAACTCACTGAGGTATAATTAAGCCTTGTTTGGTTTAACGGACAGGACGTCCTAAAGAAGTCCCCAAAAATATCTGTATGGGAATCTTAAGAGTCCACAACACACCACCGTCCCGTCCCACATGCGAAACCAATCCATGACATGAATAGTCCAATAGTTGCTGGGCGTGCCTAAATTTCTGCTGGTACTTGAAAAGACATTTGGTGTTTGAGGGTGTCGCGTCACTCGCAAATATGACACTGCATCATCATTTGTATTTTTCAAGGAATCAGCTTTTCGCCCGATTGAACCCTTCTTTTTCTCTTCTCATTCGGAGGATTTTCCCTGCATTTCCCATCCTCTCCCAGCGTAAGGTTGTGTTTGGATTGCATTTTTCGTCATTTTTCATGAAAAAATTACTGTAGCGATTTAATATATGTGAGGGAAAAAAGTGATAGGAAAATGTGATCACGAAAAATGACAATATTTTTCGACGAAAACAAGCAAACCAAACAAGGCCTATAAGTATTCTTTTTTTTTTTACCAAGCAAGTTAACAGACTTTTTGGTAATAAACTAACCGAAATCCCGAGGAAATCACAAAAGCCGGCAACTCTTGTGGTTCCTCAGGAGACTAATATACTACCCCAAACCCCCCTAACAACCCCGATGTGGGACTGAACCCCGATGTGAGACTAATATAAGTATTCTTTAGAACATCAAAAAGTTGGAAGAGTGTAAATTTTGATCATACGACATCTGACTTTCCCACCCCGCAGGCCACACAGCCTGCTGTACTTGATTAGGTTGTGCTCGATCGGCCTATTTTTTCCTGAAAGGACGCTCGGGCGTCCACATCAATTGGCCTTAGATTCCGACTTCAGCTATCCAAGGCCTCCCATAGGCCATAACACCAATTTCACGGGCACAAGGAATCTGGGGTAGTATTATTTTGGGACAATGAACGGGAGGAGGACATCTGCATGAGTTGAATTGGATCACATACTTGGCTGCTGGGGGCTTTCAATGAAAAGTAGAGACAGATTTTCCGCAATATACTACTCAAAGAAGATATGAGGAATCTGATCTAAACGAACTTGCTTTTTGAGTTTTGACAAAAGAAATTTTGAGACACCGTTGGTGATTCAATACTTTCGTTTCTAGCTTGTATTCTATTTTATGTTCTTTGGTTCTCCAACTACCACATGGAAATTATATCCAACAATTTGTCTGCCACCAAATGAACATCAAGATTCCTAATTCCAATTAAATAAGGCTCCCAGCAATAATGTATATGATCGACTTCTCTCTCTCTCTCTCTCTCAAAGTTGGTTGAACTCATCCAATCTTTGAACCAGAAAGTTCAATGATGTAATGATCCTCCTATTTGAAGTTCTACAATAATTTGCCTCGGACGTGGACCAATGGACATGATGAGAACACTTGTAGCCTGTGTATTTTTGGTTTCAATTAACCAGATACGTACCCCACCGGTTCCAATAACCAGATGCTGAACTTTTAGGTCCCCAGAATCGCTTTCCTAGATTGAAGTCATTGAACTAATATGTCGGCTGACACGATACACCACTGGGTCGCCGGTGCCTATCATTCCCGACTAGAGAGCAACCATCTGCCGGCTGGATTCAAGTTCAGCAGAACAAATAAATTTGCATAATCTGAATCTGTTCTCTTGGAGTGTCGAAAATCCTGGAAAACTGAAGCATACTGCACAGGGAAGACTTGGGAATTTACATTGATCTCCATTTACAATACACACCTCAAGCACAATAGAGTGCAAACGTGATTTACATCAACATCACCCAAAAAAGAGGGGGGAAGAGATGAAAGTAACCAGAAAATATACAAAATCTTTATGGTGCTCTTCACAACCGTTAATTCTCTTCAAATGTGCAATTGTAATAGTATCACATTATACATCAAACACGAAAAGAGCCCAAGGGAGAAGAGACAAACCAGCGTTGTTATGATATGGAATGCCTCCGATCCTTGCTAGGTTTGCTCCGAACTTTTGCATTTGAAGGGAAAAGTGCATCAGCACGAAGAAATGGATTAATCTTGCCCAGTTTTCTCGAGACAGAACTGATGAGTGATTTTCTAGGCAATGGAGGTTTCTCAGCAGAGGGAAGAGTGATAACCAAGGGACTGGCTGCATAGGATTTATCTGAAGATTTTTCAAGTTCTCGCAATCTTGTTCTCATTTTCACTAGTTCCAATTTCAGATCCTGATTTTCTTTTCGCAAGCTTGAGAGTTCTTGTGGAGCTGTGTGGCTGCCAGCAGGGTGCTGATTTACCTTGAGGGCAAGATTAGGGGTTTCACCTTCCGTGCCATCGACGGCCTCCCGAAGGCGTTGTTGCTCATAGTAAAGCACTTGAACGACAGTTTGAACCGGAAGTCGATCATTCTGAGCTGCATGAGCGCAGGCTTCCCTGGACAGCTTTTGACAGTCCATTACGCTGCAGACTTTCTTTCTCTCCATGTCACTTAATGCAGGATGAGCCTGAAAAATCCCCAGAACTCAACAATCTAAAGAGATTACTCCCAAAAATGTTCATCTGGTATGATGATTAGCAGAGACTAATGATACAAGTTATTTACTTATATTATGATACACATGTTCTTGGGTGGAATGGGCAGAAAAGCTTAAATTATGATAAACGTTTTCTTTAGTTTTTGAAATTCAAGACAGCAAGATTTTGTTAGCGTCTGCAATGGGTCAAAAAACAGTCGATGAGATGTGGCAGTGGGGACGAGTAAGCATTTGGGGAGTAGGTTAAACTATGATATTGGGTGTTACTAGATCTCTTTCCTCATTATTTGCCCCGTTGCATGGCTGAAGATTAATAATAAGCCCGACATGACATTTTCATGGTAATTTATGCTGCCTTGTATATCGCAAGGCATGCCTAGATGTGCACTTACTCTACAGCTCTTTGTTGGCCCTTTGCTTTTTGGTGGAAAAAATTGAAAACAGAGATTTCGACCGCAACCCTCCGTTCACATGAAAATAGTCATGTAAATTAGTCTCAACAAGTTTATTAACACAGTAAGGGAATTTCATGGATTTATGAACGATGCTGGAATGGAGGAGTATATTAAAAATAATCAGATTGATGATGGATTTTCCTTTTCTGCATTTTTCTCTCAATTATCTTTCCCTGCTCTATTTCCTTGTATCTCTTCCACTCTACATTGTTTGTCTGACGCGGTGATATTGAAGATTAAGGAGAGGTATAACCAAATTACTATCAGAGGTTCAGGCAGATGAATGCCAATCTGACTAACACACCTAACCGAATGAAATTCATCATGAAAGGATTTAACATTCAGGAGTTGCCATAAATAGCAACACGATATTTCCAATTCACTCACTTGTGAATCAGAAGATAAGACGAATCACGAATGCAAGTGTAGGGCTAGAACTGACATGAAAGTAATGAGAAATAAATTTAAGCACATCAACGTACAATTTTAGCTTGTAACCCATCACGGGACCAGCGGATATATAAATGCGAGAGCGCATACCTTTAAATAGATGTCAATTGCCCTATACATGCCATCTTCTGTGATTCTTGAACGTTCAGGTAAGAGTTCAGCAAGACCAACAAACTTCGAAACAGACAAGTTTCGATCAGAAGCGATTTCAGCAAGGTAATTCTCCATTAGCCTCCCTACTCTTTCCATGCCAGTAGGAGGAGAAAGAAGATCTTCATCTGCATTAAGTCCTGATCTGTGCCCCTCCATTTCATGATCTAGATAATTCATCATTATCCGCTGGACTGTCTCCACGTCGAATAGTGTGTCTCCAGTGAAAGAGTACGAGGGAATTAAGAGATCATCTAGCACAGCCTGTCCTAGTTGCAAAGCTATCCTCTTCTCCAAGTCAAGCCTGCAAGCAAACGTCGTTTCCAGATAAATTGCAGCCCTAAGCAGCATCGAGAGAAAGCTGACGGACAAGGAATGCTTCTCTCTCGGTAGAAGACTAACGATTGTTTCTAAAACAACCCTCTTCTCATGTTCTTGTCGCAGCTCAATTTTTTTCCTTCCCTTTCCAAATATTTCCTGTGGAGAAAAGTGAAGTCAATTACGTACATTTCTAATTAAGCCAAATAATCAAAATTTGTGGGGGTTTGAGATCTCACCAAACCTCGAAGTGATTTCTGCACATATAGCATCAGTATTGGACCAAGGGAATATTGTTTAAATCCCCTAGCCATCATCGCAATAAGCACCCGTTGGAACATATCAATTCTAAGGACAGTTAAATCCTCAGCCCACCAATCAACAATTGCTTTAGGTTGAAACACCATTGAGGAATTTATGCCATGGTTGCCACTGTCTGCCCTACCTGATGTAGCAAATTGGTTATCTTTGCAGGCTATATAAGCAATTGTGTCTATGCACCGGCTAACCAATTTTACTTCCTCTGCCACCGGAAGAAAACTTTCTGTGGAATGCAAAATGGAAACCGCACTTGCAAGGCTTTTGAGTGCCACTTCATTTAGGTAAGCTTCGGTTCTTCCAACTAGATTTCCAATAGCATAGTCCTCCGTCATCCCAAGATACTCAGCACCACATCTAAGCATGGCTATGTTTTCTGTACTTATCTCAAAATTTATTCCATAACAAAACTTTGCTGCAAGTTCAAACGCCTCTGCTCCACCAGGAATGTCAGGAACTTCAATTTCAGAAAGATCAGCATCATTGGATTCAGAGACCAATTTCCTTATGTATCCACACTTTGAGACCAGTGGGAACTGTACGGGATGTAAAGACAAGTTCTTTAATCTTAAAAGTAGAAAACGATCATTGCTAAGTTGCTCCAACTCTCAGCACCTGATGTCTAAATTACATGTTTAATCAAATACACAAAAGCTAACAAGTCTCCAACCATGGCAACCGAATACATCCAGAGACTTCACAGAAAAAAGAACAAGCAGGCCGTCATAGAAATATATCATGAGCACAACCAACAGGAAAAAATACACGTTACCTTGTGCAGAGAGAAGGGCGTTCCTCCAGCGTGAACAATAACATCACTTGGAATCTCCTGCGAAAAGATCCTGTTGATAATTCATTGCACCAACTTTAGTCTTCTTTTTGGTCCAAATTGTCACGAAAATAGCACACAATAAACAATTGAATGAGAATCAAAGTCGAAAGAAGATCAAACCATTCACTAGTTCTCTTCATAGCAGTGGAAAGAAGCTCTTTCTTCTTACTAGACATGTTGGGACTTGTGGATTGTCCAGCAGCTTGGAACTCAGCATCCCCCATAGTGAATAATCAAAAGACCTCGACCAAGTACTTTTATGTTTATGCACGTCACAAACGAGTGATATTTGGCAAAGTTAGACGAGCAACTCTCATGCAGTACTTCGTGGTAATCTTATCTTAGAACTAAGCAGCATGTCTCTTTTGTTAATTTTTTTTTCCACATTCCTCTTGATTAACTAAACAAAATCACAAGTGAACAATCAAATCATGAGAGTATCAACTCCAATTTCGGTCCATAACGACGCACTTATCATCTGCATTTACAAGCAATCATCAACTGAGTGAAATTCCACAATAGACCCCCTGTTCTGGCTGGAGGTGTCCGCCATACATGGGTTAGCATTATAGGCACATTTAGGAGAATAATGGGGTCAAATAGAAGGAAAAAGATTTTCTAGTTAAAAAGTGTGTGTGGTTGTGAGTTTAGGGAGCCGGGTCGAAAGGATGAGAGGAGCCTAAATGGTTAGAAGTTCCATATGCAAAATGTTTTCATCCACAAAAGTGCCAATCTCCTTTTTCATAATCCCCAGATTACCAATTCTCTATTGGCTGTGGAAAGCAAATCAGGGCTGGGGGATACCAACAAAACAAGGCACCTTACACTTTAAAAAGGGACCAACAAGCTGAGCCACTTCACACATGGCCTATGCTGGCGTTCATGAAAAATCATACGTCCGATGAGTTATTACTTGTTATCCAGTTATCGATATGCTAATATTATCCGCCTTTTTTTTTTTTTTTTTTAGTTTAGAAGCAAAACCCCTTTTTTCAACTTTCATGACAAGAAGCATCTGGTAGGTCCATCTGTTGTCCTAATCTCAACTTTACCCTGGTAACACAGCCTGACTTACTCCAAGTTGAAAAGTAGCCTTAGATACAGGCATTAAGAGCCCCAAAGAGTCCATCAAACAACCAGTCCACCTCTGTGATTCAGTTGGTAAAATTCATCAACTGGTCTTCGCTTCAGGTCTGGACCCTGGAGTTACCGTACTAGGCTAGCTATCCGCAAAAGAAAGAGGTCATTCTTCTTTATTCTATATCTTGAAATCGATTTCACTATGCTCCCAGGACCTACTGACTTTAAAAGCTAGCAAATTTAAGCAGTTAGAGCTAGGAGTAGTTGTTATCATGTTCTTGAGAATTTACTGTAATAAATCTGACGCTGTACCTATCCTAAGCAGTAGTAATGGCTGTTGTCGAAATATAACTGGTAACAGCTGCTTTCCAATGATACCAATCCCAAAAAAACGGAAAAGAAAAAAATCCTGTTGAATGCTGACTGATCATGAAACACAGAATTGATTGGTGGATTTGGTATCAGTAGTTTAGTATATATCATATTCATGTATCATGGCTCCAAAAGATTACTAGTGGAAAGAAAGACTTTCTTTATGGTCCAGATGCGCAGGCCTTACCAAGTTGACCCTGTAATTTAAGTATAGAACCGCATTCTGGAAGTCCCCACGAATCCAATTTTACCTTATTCCAGTAAATTGATTAACTAGTGCTCCTCAATCACCTGATGTTCTGCACAGGCAACTTCCAATTCTCCATCAGGATCTTCAACCGAATGTTACAATTCTCTATTTTTTTCTAATTGACAATAATTTCCTATCTACCAATCATTTCCGTCCGTTAGACAAGGGAAAAGGCAGAAAAATTTTGTACATCTTGAACATTATGCAGCACCTACCTGTAACTGGAAGAGACATGATAAGATTATCAGGCCCACGAGCGGACAATAATCTTACAAGTGGTCATGCTTCAAATTATTGCCTATTTTGGAGCCCATTTTCCTTAATTATACCTTTATAAATGAAAGGGTCATCACTATCATCCACCACAATCTTGCACTAAAAAGGCAGTTAGGCCCAACTGACAGCCATGAGATGTAGAGCAAGAAACTTCCGTTCACATAGTTCCAAGAACATCCTACACAAGTTTCAGCCGCATTGGGGTACACGCAAGAAAAGTATTGCCCTTTGTAAGAAACACACAGCTTGAGCAATATTAAAAGAACGCTTAATCTTTAACGAGGAGAATCTATGCTGGCTTGGCTTCTTTACAATCTTGTTTAGTACTACTACTAGCAGCGGATAAAACATCAGCTGACCGGACTTGAGGTAAGATTGCCCAGTCCAGTAAAAAATAGGGAATCATCTGCTCGTTAGGGGCCGACAAAACCAATAATGTCAGGGAAAAAGGCAACAATGATAGCTGAGAGTTGTAAAGTGAGAACTGACTGAAAAATTGCTGGTTATAACGTCATCCAGGTTTCAATCTGTTGATCGTCGGTGAAGTAAAAGAGATCACAACTCACAAGTACTTAATAAAGCCTAAACCTTTTCACAAAGCCACTTATTTTTTTAATCTTCAATTCTTCCATGGGGTAATTTGAAGCTTGTTCCACCCCGGCTGTCCCATTGGACTTCCACCAAACTATCAGCTTCAAGATATTAAAGTCATGGTTTCATTGAATTAAAGACTTCGCAAAACACTCAAAAGCCCACTTTCAATTTCTTAGCAATCTTAGGTTAACAAGTAGTAGCATTTTTTGCTAAGGTAGAAACCAAGGTTGAACGTTTGTTGAAAAAAAAAAAAAAAAAAGAAACCAAGGATGAAGGCAGCTCTTTTTTTTTTTTTTTGGCCCCCTCCCAGAATAAGACTTCATGCCATCCCATGTCTTCTTTTTTTTTTTTTTTTGTCGACACAGCAATCAGTCTATTATGATCTGTTTCAATTGCTTATGCGACTTTCAACGTGGTCTAATGAATGAAGAATGAAATCGTCCTCATAAGATCACAGAACAAGTAGTTGGCATACAAATTTAAGCCTCTACTTTTGTATGCTTGACTGGTTACGCATGGCATGGCTTAACAGAATTCTTGAAAATAAATCCCTGATCAATCTGCGCTTTTAAAACGGGAGAATGATGGGCTAGTGAATGGATTGGATTCCTTTTAAGCCCATCACTTAATGGACCTCAGACCCAGTTATCAAGCACTTGATTTTTGCATTTGAACCCATTTTTTTAAGACTGGATGTAGTTTTCTTCCTGCAGAAATATCTTTTACTCCAGTAATCAAGCGCTCGATATTTGCATTTTTGTCACCTTATCCCCTTCAGCAACCTCCCTCAAACCCTGCAAAAACCCCCTTGATAATGACCATCAAATTAAAAAACCAGTAACTCTTTTTTTGATAATAATCCGGTCTTTGTTCTGTTTTTCCATGGCAATGGAGCTCTACACGCCCTTCAAGCCTCTCTCAAATCCACACTCACCCCACCATACGGCTGACCTCTCCTTTTCATCTTCATTTTCTTCACCCTTTCCCATCCAAATTCACCTCAAGATTCCCAGAATTACAATCTTCAACTCCCCAAATTTCAAAGTCTTAGCCGTCGTAGCAGACTCTAAAGAGCTCCCACAAAACAGCCCTCAAAGGCTTCTCAAAGAACTAGCAGAGAGGAAAAAAGTAGTGTCCCCAAAGAAAAAATTGCCCCCTAAAAGATATATACTCAAACCCCCGTTAGATGATAAAAGGTTAGCTGAAAGATTTCTCAATAGCCCACAATTATCACTAAAGTCCTTCCCTTTATTGAGTTCTTGCCTGCCCTCTTCCCGGCTTAATAATGCTGATAAAACTTGGATGGATGAGTACTTGCTTGAGGCCAAACAGGCTCTTGGGTATCCCCTTGAGCCATCAGATAGCTTTGGGGATGATAACCCTGCAAGGCATTTTGATACTCTGTTGTATCTAGCTTTTCAGTACCCACAATGTCAGAGGAGTAAAGCTAGGCATGTGAGGTCAGGGCATTCGAGGCTGGGGTTCTTGGGGCAGTATGTTCTCGAATTGGCTATGTGCGAGTTTTTCTTGCAGAGGTATCCGAGGGAATCACCCGGTCCAATGCGGGAGAGAGTGTATGCTATGATTGGGAAGAGATTTCTGCCTAAATGGATCAGAGCTGCTAGCTTGCAGAATCTGATTTTTCCCTATGATAACATGGATAAGTTGAAAAGAAAGGAAAGAGAGCCTCCCGTGAAGTAAGCATGTGATCTTGCTTCTCGTATTGTTTTGACCATTTATGTTACTTCGAGTGCTTATTTAGCTATTACAAATTCAGGAATCAATACACGTGTACTTCAACAGTTAAGTTATTGGTATATAGGGCTGAAATTTTACTGGCCTGAGGGCTTCTCATAGGAATGATGGATCATTTTGTTGTCATTTCTCATGAATTATGGTATTATCCTCGGCATGCAAAGTAAGGCTCCTAAATTTTGTGAAAGACGAGTTCATATTGATTATTAGTTAAAAACCCACTTTTCATCAGTTGCCAAAAGTTGCTTCCATATGCTCCATAGCAAATTGCTCCTCTATAGGAAAATCCTATCAACTCTTAAACCAAGGAAAGAAGGAATTGGTTAAAAGGAAAGGATGGTGAAGTTGGATATCTGGAAGGTGAATCCTATTAATTGTTGGAGAAAGGAAAGAAAATTATGGGGGAGAAAGAGACTATAAAGGAGGATTTTTGCTTTTGGATTGTCATATTATTGCTTATTGTGTCAGTCCTACTGTCATGGGTAAATGCAAAAGATTTAATGGCAACAGGAAGTTGACAATTGTCATGTGTTGATGTATGATTGGATTACTTTGGTTCAGAGGTAGCTGACTCTAATTTGAGGACCCTATATATCTCTGTTTTATGATGTGAGCATATGCGCCTTATGAAGGTCCTTGAGTTGTGGCTAGAATACTTGGTTATCCTCTCTCAGTTTGACTGATTTAGCATGGATAATAGTTCACTTTGTTCTATTAGGACATTGCTGGCAAATATTTCTATGAGTTTGCACCCTTTAATGAACTCGTCTGTTGTTTTCTATAGTATCCAATGGTGAATAAATTATTTCAGTAATTGACATGCACTTATAAATTTCTCATGGCAGATCTGTATTTTGGGCTTTGTTTGGTGCAATCTACTTGTGCTTTGGCATGCCAGAGGTTTATCGTGTTCTTTTTGAAGTATTTGGAATGGATCCCGAGGCTGAAGATTGCCAGCCTAAACTTAGGAGAACACTTGAAGACGTTGACTATGTCTCTGTAGAATTTGAAGGCAGAAAACTAAGCTGGCAAGATGTTGCTGCGTATAAGGTAAGCTTCATCTATGTGTTCTATGCTCTTGTCACAACATAGAAAGCAGCAAATAGCCTGAGCATTTTTCCTGATGTTATGATATGAGACACTTGTGCAATATTCAAGTTATCTCTAGACTAATTTTTGAGTGTCCTTCTGACCTTGAAAGTATTGATCCCATTTGAAGAGAATAACTAAAATACAGGCTTTTATGCAAGTACATTTTTGGCTGAAATTTTTATGTGCTGTGGATAAATATATTCATTCGACCACAATTCCCCACTGATGATTGGTTTCATCACTGCCTCTTAGCCTGGTTTGGATTCTTATAGCAATTCACTCATTACATTCAACAAATATGGAAGGAAATATGTATTTCCCTTCTGTTATATTAAATTCCCTTATTTGTTGTTCACCGTTCATTTGATCTCACAAACATATGATACTAAAATTCTTCTGAAAGAGAGGGGCCTAGTGCCCATATGATGTTTACTGCATAAACTGTAGTAAATTAGGGAGGATGCTACTTCATGTGTCTTCTCCATGTCAAAATGTCCAGCATTTTAAAAATTTTTACAACAGCTCAGATAAAGGTTGTGAACCATCTTTGAAGCTTGAAAAGGGTTTACCTTTTTACTAGTTAGGATAAGTGAATTGATTTTCATTTCCAAATTTTTGGTTAAGGTGGAGCTAATCGTTTCTGATTCTATTATTATCATACCATTACTGTTTTAAAGATATTTGCATAAATTCTGTTGGGCTGTAAAATGATGTTCAATCTGTATGATACAGCCACCAGAAGACGCTCTATTTGCACATCCAAGGCTTTTCAGGGCATGTGTTCCACCTGGTATGCATCGGTTCCGTGGCAATATATGGGATTATGATAGTAGGCCACAAGTCATGCAAATATTGGGGTATCCTTTGACAATGCCTGACAGGATTCCTGAAATCACTGAAGCCAGGAATATAGAACTTGGACTTGGTTTACAGGTACTGGCTATGAAGGGCTTTTTTCCCCCCTCAATCATAGCATGCTCTGTATAAGGGTTTCTAGGTAACTTGGGTTGGCTTAAGTGGTACATCTGTAACCTTTTGGTTTCCTCCCCCCCCCAAAAAAAAAAACAACCACAAAAAAAAGTGAAAAGATTTGGCTGATATTGGATACATGAGTATCATTTTCTGCAAAAGATCACTACATACAAGCTCATTTACCTCCTTTCATGAACAAAACTGTATTCCAAATGTAGCCTCCTTGAAGATAATGCCTCCACCCCTTCTGAAAGAATGATTCATTTCTGAAAGATCAGTAAATACAAGCTCATTTTCCTGCTGTTGTGAACAGATCTGTAGGCTAAATATAACCTCATTGAAGACAATGCCTCCACCTTTTCTGAAAGAAAGAATATTTTCTGAATATTTGAATAACCTTCAAATCAAAACCTTTTTGCTATTGTGCAAACTCAATATCAGCAGTAATCTTAGAATTGTCTATGCTATGTGTGCATCAGACAGCTTAAGACCATGCATTTCCAGTTTTCTTGTGTGTTTTTTGAAACTGCACTTGAAGCAGATTCTAAACAAAGCATTTGCCTCTTTTTTAGTCTTTAAAGGATATTTTCTTTTAATACATTTATGCAGCTTGCTTTCTTGCACCCCTCGAAATACAAGTTCGAGCATCCACGGTTCTGCTTTGAGAGGCTAGAATATGTTGGCCAAAAGATACAGGTAGATTATATCTTCCATCATGTGACAGTGTGCAGCCCATCTCTCTTGGAGTTCGGTTGGATTTTTCCCCCCCTCTCAATTTGTTAATTAGTTTTATTGCTTGGAGTTCATGCTTTAGGATGGGAAAGAGTGGAATGAGAGCTCAATGTTTACAAATTCACTATGCACTCCAAATATGTCCTGCAGGATCTTGTAATGGCTGAGAAGCTGCTGATGAAACATCTGGATGCTCCTGGGGGATGGATACAAGAGAAGCACCGACGACTCCTGATGAACAAGTTCTGTGGTAGGTACTTGAGAGAGAAGTATCTCCACCGTTTCATCATTTATAGTGAACAGGTTCAAGATGCTTATGAACAAAATAGAAGGCTGAGAAATCCAGCTACTACATCTGTTCAACAAGCCATCCACGGGCTTTCATATGCTGTCTATGGGAAGCCCGATGTTCGACGCCTGATGTTTGAGGTTTTGGACTTTGAGCAGATCCAACCAAAACCCGTAGGAAACTTGTGAAATTGACCGAAAAGACTGTAACATGTCAGTTACAATGTTTAATTTTCCATCCAAAAGTTGGCCGGTGAAATCACGAGAATAAACACATTGTGTGCACATATTCAGTTTCAGCATCAACTCAGATTAGCTAGTGCCACGAGCTTTTGGATGCATTTGCTTGAGAAAAACATTCGTCTGGTTGTCAGATGCGTGAAAATTGGAGGTTCTGCTTATGAGACAATGTAATCATGGAGGGCTGGCAGATGGAAATTCCGCTGTTAAAAAGTGCAAATCCACCATAGAATGCCACGGTAGAACATTTGAACGGGGAAGTGGTAAGAAGCCTACTGCTAACTTCTTTGCATGAAGGGTTTCGGTCCCAGTGGGCAGTCCTTTGAAGCAGCAACAGATTTTTTGGACCTCTATGCGAGGTTGTATATGTAATGCAAATATGGTGGTAGTTTTCTGAAGTGTATGGAATGATGTTTCTCTGCTACCATATACACATTCAACCCCCTAACGTGTAATATCCATTTCTTTCCATTAACGCCAACCTGACTGAATTTGTTGTATATGGTTATGCTATGGTGCTTGATTCATCAACTAGCCAATGGAATGCGTATCAAAAGACATCATGCTTCACAATTCCATTAACAGCGGATATTGCCATTAGTCCCAATAGAAGAAAAAATTGAAAGAGGAAAAAGAAAACAAATTGTGATTGGCGCTTGATGTGGAGGGCAATTTATGTGAAGCAACCATTCGTTATCACTAGGAACAGCATCATATCAAAGGTTTTGCAATGTAAAAAGTAATAGAAAAATTCACATGGTGGTTTCATTGTCTATTATATTATTGACAGAGAGATTTTGGCATTCTTGAGGCAAATAAGATACTAAAATTCAAGTTAATATCATTCTTCACGCTATCACTAGTATTGAATTCAATGCTTGCTTAAGCTCATGAATTTAGTTGAACTTGAGCTTGATCGGGCCATGACCCAAATTTGTGTAATGCTCAAGTTTTTTTTTTTTTTTTTTTAATGCTCAAGTTTGATCAAGCTAAAGTCAAATTTCTGTAATTTAATATTCATTTGAGATCAAATTTGTATTGTTTATGTATTTGAATAGGAGATTATTTGGAATAGTATTTTTTAAAAAAAAAATTAATGTAGCACACTATTTTTTTTTTAATGTGATGTATGTATGTTAAAAAGATAGATGAGAAGATAAAAAAGTTGTTGAAAATGTATTTATGATATAATAAAAAATGCAAATAAATCACTATCCAAACGCACTTGAACATTCAAAACTACTTAGTAGTAATCAGTGAGGTCGACCCAGTGGCTACATGAGGGCTCTTAGTGCCCTTTTTTGAATCTTTTTTTTTTTTTTTGAGTTTTTCTAACGAGTATTCTTAAAATATCCAGTAACACACCTAGTATTCATTTAAACCATCATATATATCCACGCATATTAATGATTATTATCTTTTCTTGTATTTATATACTTTTTTTATTTAATTTTGTTTATCCTCCCGTAAATTTTTTTACTTTTCTTAATTAATCTTATATTTAAAAAAAAAATAACACTTGAAAAACAAACGATATTTTTTGTTATTACAAATACAAAATTAGAATCTTAAATCTAAAAGCAAACAGGAAGATAATAATTCAAAATAGGGTAAATTAATCAAATACGTACAGAGCCCGTACTAGAACCTTTAAATGGTAGATGGTCCATTTTATCACCGACCATGACCCATGTGAAGATATTTTTTTTTCATTCCACAGCAAACAGAACAAAACCAGCTTCCAAATGCCCCACCACCCATCAGGCCATCAGCTCCCCAACTCCTCCGGCTACCTCTGACCCATCTCGATTTTGGTTTCTAATGGTTGTCTAGGGGCAAGAAATCACATGAACCATGTGCTCAACCACTCCAAATCCCTAAACCTTCTTCGCGTCTTGCTAGTGTCTGCCGTGCTCGTGGTCTCCCGTGCACCCCTTGCACACCCTCCTTGTCTGCGCTGCCCCTTTCCCGCCAACTCCACAGCTCACGCCATCTTATCAGCCGCCGACGCCCTTAATAAGATTGATATCGACTTCTTTGAATCATCAAGGATCTGCAGCTCAGCTATTATGTCCAAATCCCGAGTCTACGCCGACATTAATGTTCTTCGCCCTAGAGAATACTGGGATTACGAGTCTCTCACTGTTCAGTGGGGGTAATTTTTACGTTCATTCCGTTCTTAATCAATTCAACCTAATGCTCCTTTTTTTTTTTTTGCTAATTAGTACAATTATGCTAAATTTATTTTCCCCCAAATCTTGGTGTTAGTCCAATTTAGTCATATGATTGATTAGGATTGTTAATTGTGATGGTTATTTGTCATGATTATATTGCGTGTTTAAGGATTTTGATTAGGGCACAAAGATGAGTTATTTGCAATTTTGAATTGGTGAATGCATTGGGTTGCTAATTATAATTTTCTGCGTAAAATTGGGGAATGGTATGAAACTATGACAGATGCCGCACGAATACCCTGCATGTGAAGTTGAATTAGTGACAGCATTATGGTTTTCTGAAAAAGATGAGCTTTTTTTATGCGGTTTTAACTGTCTTTGTACTATTCTGCCAGTGATCAAGATGACTATGAAGTTGTTCGGAAAGTTGGGAGGGGAAAATACAGTGAAGTTTTTGAGGGGATAAACGTCAACAGCAATGAGCGGTGCGTAATTAAGATCCTGAAGCCTGTGAAGAAGAAAAAGGTGAGATTTTTAATTTTAGCTTGCTTTTGAGGCTGGTTAATAGAAATGATTGGATACGATAGTCAGTCTTGGTTCACCTCTAAAACAATCAGGCACTACACGACCAACATTGGTTTCATGAATGATTGGTTGTCTTCTTGTTGTGAATGCAATCTGAAGGTCAAAACGAATTTAGTACTAGTAATGTTAGTTTTGCATGAGTTGAGTAGTGTTGCACTGTGCACTGTGTAAATCCCTGTATGGCAGTGTTGCAAAATGTTATTTGTAGACACATCCTTCTCCTGTTGCTTATTCATCATCATGGGGTTAGCTTCAACCCTTACGGGTACCTGTTCTAAAGCAAGTGACTGAGACGATAGTTTTCAATTATGCAATTTTGGGAGAATCCAGGTCTTCTTCCGCCCTGATTAGAGTCTATCCTTCTATTATAATAATATAAAGTAAAGATGTCGCTTTCTCTTAGTTGTATACTGCTGAAGCCTTTTTCCAGAGTGATTGCTCAGCTATAGGAGTAGCATAGGCTTAAGGTCAGTCTGAAATTGCTATCTGTCCCCCCCAATTTGTGGACGAACGAAAAGCCTTTTAATGACTTAGTTCTTCCATAAGTGGTTCTCTTGGCACGCTATGAATCTTAGCATATATGAAAAAGAAGTATTCTTTTTTCCCTCAATCTCTGAAAGAGATGGGACTTATCATACAGTGTGAAGGAATCTGTCTTTGCTTTATTATTGATGGTTTCTTGATTTACCAATGCTAAAACACACACTTTGTTTTTTAATTTGTTGTCTGTGGTCATGTGGTGCAGATAAAGAGAGAGATCAAGATTCTGCAGAATCTTTGTGGGGGACCAAATATTGTCAAGCTACTGGATATCGTTAGAGATCAGCACTCAAAAACTCCTAGCTTGATTTTTGAGTATGTCAACAGTACAGATTTTAAGGTTTTGTATCCAACATTGACAGATTACGACATACGATACTACATATATGAGCTGCTAAAGGTAATAGTCTCATTCTCAGCTACCAGTTTCTTCTGATGTTTTGACATGAAATTATTTCATTTAAGAGGCATGGGACAAAGCAAACATCATCTGTTGGAGATTGTTTAAAATATTCTTGAAATTGTAAAAGGGACATTGAAAACTTCCAGCATCAAACTTTTTCCAGTAAAAATCAACTAAAACATGCTTAGGATGGAGTGCCCTCTTAATTAACTTTGATCTCTCTCTCTCTCTCTCTCTCTCTCTCTCAAGCTCATACCTTTTCGCACACTTTTACTGGGAAATTGTTTCTCTTATCACAAGAATATGCACAACAGAGGCCAAGCTTGTGGCTATGATTGAATGAATTGGGGGTATTGGTGATTGGTGCACTATTAGGCACTAGGTTTCGTGGTCACTTGCTGGATAAGGTACGAATTTGAAAATTGACAAGAGTGAGAATAGGGGTGTGGAGGTATAGTTTTGTGTCAAAAAGTGACTTAGTTGTCTGGATGTCACACTTCTTAACCTCACTTCCCTCAAATATTCTGCTCTATGGAAAACACCTATCTTAAGATGTTTTCAACTAAGCTGTGTCTTTCAGTGTTAAGCAATTGTGGATAGATAGAATGTTTTTAAGACAGGCATGATTACTTACCTTGTCTCATGTCTGTTAGTTGCTTTAACCTATGTTGATAAACATTATGGGACTCTTTTCATGTCTGAGATAAGGGTATTTTGGTTTTCCTGTATGCTTTTCTAGGTTCAGCCACCCCCCAACCCCCTGGGGGGGGAGGATAAAGTTTTTTTTTTTTTCAACCTTTTTGGGCTAAAATTTTGCATTAAGGGGAAGATGATTAATTGAGTATCTTCTCCAAGTTGTAACTGCTATTTTTTTTTTTTTAATTTAAGATTTGCATAAAGTGGCTTATTCTCTTGCAATCGATATTCAGGCATTGGATTACTGTCATTCACAAGGAATAATGCATAGGGATGTGAAGCCCCATAATGTTATGATAGACCATGAGTTGCGCAAACTTCGTTTGATAGACTGGGGCCTCGCGGAGTTTTATCACCCTGGCAAGGAGTATAACGTTCGTGTGGCTTCAAGGTACGAGCTAATTAGTTCCTTTCAAGAGTAAGAGCGCACATAAATATGTTAAAAGGGTTAAGTTTTCTTAATGTAGGTAACCCTTGAGTGCTAATCTGGCTCAAGGATGAGTAAGAAATGCAAGGAATCCTTTTAACCCTTGATCGAAGAAGAAAAATAGTTTTATTTTTTTAAATTATTTTTTTGGATCAGTTCCTTTTTTAGTTGTGTCAGTCTTTCACATGACTTCAACAAAGCCTTAACCTTTTGTGTTGGGAAATCTTTTTGAAATAATTAAAATGTGAAAGTCGTTGAGCGGAAAGGTTAAGAGTCTTTTTTCTTGTTAGTCAGATACTTCAAGGGGCCTGAACTTCTTGTTGATTTGCAAGATTATGACTATTCTCTGGATATGTGGAGCCTTGGTTGCATGTTTGCTGGAATGGTGAGAACTTTATAGCCTAACTAATTCCACATTTTTATGATTTTGAAGGAATTCTTTCTATTCCACTTTGCTTTCTTTGTCTAGGATAAAATGTTATTCGCGTGAAGGTATTCTTTTTTGGGGTGCAGAGTTTTGTGTGAAGAATGGGCATTATAATGTGTAGTTAGAACTTTTTGGCGCTCCCCCTTTATGTATAATCACACTTGTTTGTTTTCTTTCTAGATTTTTCGTAAGGAACCTTTCTTTTATGGTCATGACAACCAGGATCAGCTTGTGAAAATTGCAAAGGTAATCAGCTCTTTGTGTTGCATGCACAAATAATTTAAAGCTCTTAAATTATGGTCTTGTTTGGCAAATGAGTATTTTGAGTGTTTGTTTAAAATTTTACTGTAGCTTACTGTAGAAGTTGTAGGAAAAATTTTTAAGCAGGAAAACTTTTTTTTTTCCTCTATTTCTTTTTTTTTTTTAAAACTTTGAGAAGTTTTTCTTCTCTTTTAAGATGGAAAACTTTTCTTTTTCTTCTCTTTCTTTTTAAGTTGTACTTTAAAATTTTTGAGAAGTTTTTAAAGATTACTGTAGCTAAAGTTGTTAAAAAACTTGTAGGAGACAAACTTGGCCAATTACTCCTTTGCAAACAGGCCCTATGTTTTTTTTTCTTTCGGTTTTTTGGGGTGGGGGTGGCATTTTCGTAGTTCACTGAGAAATTTGACATACCAAAGTAATTGTTTGCTGTAATTAATCTGTTGCTGGTTGTAAATTGTTGTTTCAGGTTCTTGGAACGGATGAATTAAATGCATATTTGCATAAATATCATCTAGAACTTGATCCCCAACTTGAAACTCTTGTTGGGAGGTATATCAAACACTTCCTCCTCTCTTTTTTTGCCCTCCATTTTTTTCCTTTTGGTGTCTGTGTGTGTCCTCCTTTCCCTTTTGCTATACTGCTACTGGTTTTTGCCCAATGTGTGCTTGCCTCTTGTGGAGCTGCAGATTGGAAGCAACCTTCCCTTCGCTGGCAATGAACAGTTTCTCTGCTACTTTTCATTGTTCTCCTACTCGCAGTCTGATCTTTTTTTGTAGCCTATTGATAATGCTATATAAGTTATGAAAATGTCTAGAACTGACAAACTTCTAAGCAATTAATCATGCTATATAAGTAAAACATCTTTTGGTCCACTGGTTCCCAGCTCTTCCAGATATGTAGCTTTCCTTACTGGTTATGATATGATTTTACTATTGTGTGATGATTGGTCATCTGCATTCACTGTTGACAGACACAGCAGGAAGCCCTGGTCAAAATTTATCAATGCAGATAATCAGCATCTAGTTTCACCTGAGGTCTTTCCTGAACACCCTTTAAAATGATAAAGCGGCTTGATATTATACTCAGAATTATTATCGTTTTCTATGTTAACTAAATCGAATTACTATGTTTGCAGGCTATTGATTTTCTTGACAAGCTTCTTCGCTACGATCATCAAGACAGGCTTACGGCAAGAGAAGCAATGGTAATTCTTAATGGCCTCGTGATTGGACGGTTCATTCCTTGTCGATGTCCACGTCTTTCTGTAACAGATTCATATTTCCTCCTGGATATATTTATTTGCGTTATTGTGAAAAAGTTCAGTGTTGTTTGGTTTTTCAAGGAAACTGAATTATAAGCAAAAGTTATTGTGAACATTCATTAAGTTTTAAAATTTTCACGTACCTTTCTAGTTGTCTTAGCTTTTAACGTCATGTAGAATTGTTTCATTTTAGAACAATCATTCAGCATTGAGGTAAATTGAAATTCGGTTGCTCTCACATTCTTATCCATTTTTTTTTTAAACCTTATCCAAGGGTAGAATGTTAGTTAAGCTATTCCTTTGGCAAGGCATTCCTCTGCCAAACTAAAATGTAAACACCTTTTTCTTACTATTTTCAGGCCCATCCATATTTCTTGCAAGTAAGGGCTGCAGAAAGTAGCAGGCTGCGACCACAGTAGACTGACTGGTCACCACTGGTGTGTTATCAAAAATAGGAGCAGGTGCATGAAGAACGATGGCAGATATCGTCTATAAGAAACGAATATCTGGAATTGGTGCAGTTGGATTAGATTGGACTGGATAATTTGTGTGACCATACGGGTTTTGTATCAATTAGTCGACATTTGTATTTGTACCAGATAGACATTGATTGAAATGTGAACATACCTTTCTTCATCAGAGACTCAAAAGGCCTATATCTGGTGGAATGAAGATATATTTCACCCATGCGGTTAAATAATCTTAAGATTTGTTTTGACATGACAGTGGATTGTTTTATAGCTGCCTGCTCCAAGCTTTGTAACGAGTCGTAAAAAGATTCAAATGACTTGGGAGTTACTTTGAAGGTTTTATTGCTAATAGAAGAGTCGCTGGTGGTAAAAGCTCAGTTGCAGTTGCAGGAATCTGATTTCCCCCGAGTTGATGATCTTTATTCAGATGCCGGACGCAGCTGTATCAGCAGTGTCGGTATTATCGTCAACTGATGATGGTAGCCCCTTGACCCGTCAAAATCCAACGCCAACTTTTAACAGATCCTTGTAAACTCATCCCCGCAGTTTGATAAAATGAAAGTGAAAGTTCATAATGATTGCTGTTGGATCCTTCGATAGGTCATAGCTATTTTAACCGTTCCAATGGCTCATGCTGTTTTGCGAGGCACGCATGGCATTTAAAACAATTATTAAAGTTAAATTTGGACTACAAATTGTAAAATTCGGCCAATCCACCTACAGGAATGGTTGCTTTGCATTCTCATCTTGCGCAGCAAACTCAGCTATTTGTCCGCAGTCCGGATCAGCGCTCACCACACTCGTCCCATTGCCATCACATTACGTGCGAGCATTAATTCTCCTAGAGCGTTCCCGTCAACTTCCTGTCCTTGGAACCACAATGGGAAACAGCGGAAGCCCGAAGTAGACCCTGTTGTTTTGAACTTAGTCGAAGCCCTAACTATTTCGTCAAGATTATATATCTATGGTTCATTTGGGACTAAATGTAAAGATCCAGTGCACGGTCAACAGGAAGGTTAATAAATCTACATCAAGAACTAAGCCATCATGCAATAAGTTGACATCTAAGCCACCACTTTACCATGTAATCACGTAATTAACCTAGGTGGTTTCTCTGTTATTGGTCACTGGAAATAATTACCTCACTGAATCTTTTTCATCAAATGTTTAGGGATCTAAAGGAGAGGCAAATCCATAATTTCCACCACCTCCAGCTTAATTACCGATAGAGAGAGTTTTTACGAAAGAAACATGACACCTTTTAAACATTTATGTAAAACAGCCCATAACCATCCAATCAAGTTATATGAGGTCTTACAATCAATCATACAAAAGATGAAGCATTACACACTTTTACATATAAACTATAGATGTTGAAGGCAGTTTAAAGTTGCAGGCAACAGCCTATATCCTTTTCCTCAACGAAAGAATTTGAACCAGACACTACTTCATTTTTTGAGATGTGGAAAGCAAGCATAAACATCAGCTTTTGGGTGCTTGGCTTCCGCATGCTCCCGACACTTCACCTCCGATGTGGTACACATGAAAGTTTGCATACACACCTTGCACTGGATTCAAAATTTAGAAAGAATTAGTTGTGATAAAATATATTTATATCACCGCAAAATATGTTGACACAAACTATAATAGATAATATATGCTATATGCTATAAGAAATGAAAACATTTGCTTTAGCAAAAAAGATATGTTCCTTTGTGAAAGACGTCATAGAAATATATACACACACATATATATTGTGTGAGTATGTAGGTATGTATATATGTACATATCAATACTCAAAAACCAGCTTTGCAAACATGATGAGGTCCTCTTTTGTAAATTGTAATGGGACAATGCAAATGCTCTGGCATAAGTAGAAACATGTCAAAGGCTTCGCATATGAAGACAAAGCCCGATCGCAAAGTACCTCCAACTTCAAACGTAACACCAGGCTGAAGTGAAATGTGCAACTAAAGACTTGCTGCTTATCATAAGTAAATTTCCACATTTGTGGGTGGCTTAAATCCCTCCACTACAATGACATGAGAAACTGAAAAAAAAACAAAAAATAGAGAGCAATGGAAGGATGGAAGGTGGAAGAATAGGACAATGGAAAACTACCCAAAAAAAAAAAGATCATTTCCACCTCATTAAGGCTAAGTTGTACCAACAATCTTTTCAACATTGAAGAATAAATTGTGCAATAAACCAGCATGTTTGTGTTTCAGCTCCAACCAGTCACTACAAATTATTCTCCTGCATATCGTAGTATGTTACAGTTTTACAGTGGGGATACGAACCCAGTCAAGACTAAACCTTCTTCTTCCTTTTCTACTTTTTTTTTTCCCGTTTCTTGTAACGAAGATAAATCCCGTATATCTCAATGAACTGATTTGCAAATAATTCAACTGACAATTATCAGGCGGGGGCATGTTTGAATAACAGCACATAGTATCCTTTTGTGCCTTCAAACATATCTGTTTGATCCAAAGATAAGTCCTTCCATGAAGCCTTAGGCACTTTCTTTCCATAAATATACACATAGCATTACAAACCAACCTAGCTGAATAAAATGGAAGTCCTTGAAGGCTAGGAGACTTTCTTTGAATTACCATATAGCGTCGAGGCCCAACCTAAACTTCATTCACGTAATGCAACACTATTCCATGATGGACAACTACAGAGAATCAACTAACAAAACAATGCACTTACTGAATATTATGCCTATTACCTACTGAGGCCTCCCCAACCCCCACTCCAAAAAAAAAGAAAAAAAAAGAAAGGTAATCCCCACCCGCTGTGAAAAGGCTCCAGACACCTTCAATTAGATCAAATATTTCTCTTTTCAAGTAAAAAGTAGTAGTAACTAGTAACTAGTCAGTAAATTCTAAGCGCATTTCTGTTCAGTAGCAACTGTTGGAAAGAAAAAATACCTGGATATTCATCGCTTTTTTGTTGGTTTCCAGCTGACTCCCTGCCAATGCCGTAGAATTGCGTGGATTAACAAACAGCTAATAATCCAAAATTGGAGACATTAAAAAGAAGCCGTAAAACCCTCCGGAACTATCTAGGTGATCTGTGCAGAATTGAGCTTGGACGAAATTAAATGGAAAAACCTGAACTGATGATCTCATATTCCATTATTTTCGGCGACAGAAATAAGTTGATAAACCCAAAATGAGCATTAAAAAAAGAAAAGAAAAAGATACCACCTTTGGGGCCTTTCATTTTTTCCAAGTTCTTCTCGCGAGCCATCTTGGACTTTTGACCGTTGCCGCCACCCATTCTTCGATTGTAGTAATCGTCTGAACCGTGGAATAGGATAAGTAGAGGAAACTAAAATGTCCTTCCTCTGAAAATTTATTGAGTTTGATCTGAAATTACAGTGCAGAAGACAGACGCAGCGGCGGACTCCTATCAATTATTATGCGACAGCCGGACAAAAGCGCCACCATACACCGTCAACTTCAACTCGGCAAAAATCGGATCACTTGTGCCTGTAATATACACATATATACATACACAGGTAATATTCACCTTTTGAGGAGGGCAGTAATGAAATTTGGCTTTTCTTTTCCATTTGCCCTTTCCTTTGGAGAGATAGGATTTTTTATTTTTTTTTTAGCATACAATTGCCACGCTAGATTTGTTACTATTTAGAGACGGATAAGAATGCATATAAGGTTAGATACATGTCATGTGTATACAAAATTTTATATATATATATATATCTTATTATTTCACGCTCATGAATCAAAATATAAAAGATTAATTCTTTAAATAATTTTTCTAAGTTCACGCGCTACTAGTTACTAACTAATAATGAATTACACGTGGACGTATGACAAATAATTATGGGATAATTTCACAAACTTCCTAACAATTACAAAGAGCTACCCTTAAGTTTTAAAAATTACATACACCTCTCCTATTTTTACTATTTAGTAACAATATAGATTTTCTCACAAAAATCCTAAATTACCCTTTTGTACAAAATTAAAAAAGAAAAATATAGTATACTTAATCATTTTCTTCCATACTTTGCACAAATCAACGAGTCTAATTCTTAACAACCATCCAACCATAAGTTCTAAACCAAATAATCGTCCAAAAGATCCCAAATTACATATACATTATTAATATTTGCCATGTAAAAAAAACACACACACACATACAAAAACCCCATTGACAACCAATTTTATACTCAAAAATTAAATATTAATGCTCAAATACTTTTCAATACAATATAATCTAACCTATAACCACCATTACAACCCTTTTATGATCTTAAAAATATTAATATCTCAAAAGTAAAGAACAAATTCTACCTCTACAATAAAATCATAATAACAAATTTCTAATCCAATGAAAGAAATTATTATGTAATTATTGACATTTTATAAAAAAATTTCTTGACAGCAAATAAAATATGACAAATTCCATATCTTTAGTTTTTTTTCCTATTTCAATCATCAATTTCATAATTTATTTTTCTTTTACTGCGTGTCTCTTCATGTCCTTCTAGTTTGACACATAATTTGCTTTCTCTGTTGATTTTGTAATTTCAATTTGCTGATATCCACAAAACTAAAGGTAATAAAAATAGGTTATATTAACTAGAAAAGAGAGGAGCGAAAATAGAAAAGAGATAGAAAAATAGATTTTTTTGGATTTTATAAATTATTGCCTTAAATTTAAAATTGTCTACCAAATGGATGGCATTATAGGCATTTTATCGTGCTAAGGAAGGTAAGTGTAATTTTTTAAACTTGAGGAGGAGTCAAGCGAAATTATCAAAAACTTCAAGGGAGGTTTTTAAAATTATCCCAACAATTATTGCATCCATATGCTTATGAGTGCTAAAATAATTTGGGGGACAAAAGGATGCATGGCTTTTGTTCTTGAGGGCCTAACAATCACTTTCATTTAAGAGTAAATTTTTTTATACATTGTCAGTGTATTTTTTTTTACACAAACAGATTTTTATTATTATTACATAATATAAATTTAAATTTGAAATGTAAATGATACATATGTGTGACATGCATGCATAACTACTACTACACTGCCAATATATAAAAACAAACAGAGATGTAAGAGAATAAATCCAAACAGATATATAGAAAAAAGTACAATTTTAATCTCCAAAGTTTGACATATCAGCAATCTTAGTTGCTAAAGTTTAGGCCAAGGTAATTTTGGTCTCTAATATTTCAGATTTGAAGCATATTTAGGGCAATTCACAAGGTTATTTCCTTCCCACATAGTAAAATGGTCATCATAATCACGTGATCCTTGTCTAAAACAAAAAATAAAAAAATTATGATACTAAAAATTAATTACTTACATAACCACACGTGTTTAACTTAAAAAAAGTGAAGTTACTAAAAACACAAAGATGTACATTATGACATACCAAAATTAGTCTCAATATAGATCTCATTTCTTTTCCTCTTATCATTTAAAAGAAAATATAAGGCCATAATTTCTAGCAAGGGTCACGTGGTCTTATGTGACTCCATCTCTATGATAATTGAATAAAATCATTTAATGATCCTAAATTTGCTTCAAATTAGAAATATTAAGGACTAGATTTGCCTCACGCAAACTTCGAAATTGAAATAGCTCTCGAGTAGGGGTGGCAATGGGGCGGGGAACACCTCCCACAACCCCTGCCCTGTTGCATTTTAATTCCCCCCGCCCCCGCCCCGCCCCGCTTTCCTCGCGGGGCACCCGTGGGGTTAAAAAATTTTATTATATAATTTCATTATAATTAAATTTGAGCAAATAATCAAGTACTAAAATATTAACACATCACCAAATTATTATTCATTGTAACTTCACAATTGAAACTCATAAAAATAATTAAATAAAGGTTATTTGAATACAATCTAATATGATAAAACAAATATAACTAAAATAATCAAGTTTTTACTTTTGATACAAATACAATCACTAAATTATTATTGTGTTTTTTTAGAAAAAATGTTATTGTATTAAGTGTAGTTAGGAATTTAACATAAATGTATTAATAAATTTAGTATAAATAATTAATAATTTTTATTAATAGACATGTATAATTAGTAGTATAATTGATAATATCATTATATATATAATTATGTACATATATATATTTTTTCAAACGGGTTGCGGGGCGGGTAACCCCCGCGGGACGGGTGCCCGCCCCGTTGCCATCCCTACTCTCGAGCCAAACTTTGGGACCAAAATTATATTTTTCCTAAAGATATATTCTTCATAATCACAACTCTAGTCGTCTATTGAGGAGTGTGGGGCACAGGGGGTGGATTAAACATGTATATAACTCTATAGGCATGATCAAAATTGGTATACAATAGCTTTCATCACATGTTTCTTTGATAATTGTTAACGAGACGGTTTAATGATTGAAACAACAAAAATTTTGAGATTCAATTCTTAAATGCACTTTGCCTTGAAAAAAAAAGCCTTAAATGCACTATATACTATTGCAAAATACAACAATATAGATCCATGCAATTGTCTACACTGGTTTGAGTTTCTATTTGGAGTGTAAGAGGAGAAGTCCCTTGGATTGAATTGTGTCTTGATAAGAAAAAAAATCTAAAAATCATGAATGAAAAGGTGAAGAAGCAAAATTCCAAGCAAGGAAAGCGGCGGAAAGACAAGACCAACTTCGCCAAGAAACATCAACAAGAAGAGAAGAAAAGGGGAAAACAAAATCCACGGTAAGATACAGGTGTCAAAAGAAGAAAAGACAAGACTGCTAATGGCAAATCATAGTAAATGGATGGATTTACTCAATACATGGATAAAATAGGAAAGTGGTGTTTCTTGGTACCGCACTTTCGTGTTTTCCGTACTCTAAACCGCTTTAAATAATATAATAATAGGCAAAGAGGATCGTTTTCGGACAAGCAGCTTTTGTGTTTGTGAAGCCTCGCCAACACTGTGGACCCACCCACGGCAACAATTTCAATTTTGAGTAGAATATACTCTAGTGCTCTCCTTCTGCCTCTGCCAAATCCTAACCCCCCCTCCCAGTATTTTTGTTGCATCAAATTTCCGGCTTGTAATCGCCACAATTCTCCTCTGGTTTTTTTTTCCCTCTGTCACACTTACACAGGATGGTGGCTGGGTTTTTTCAGGACTTGGCTTTTTCTGCATCCCTCACGATGGTTGTTTATTTTATTCTGTCTAAGCTTCGTTCGAGTTCTGCTGAAGATATCACCAATGTTACGTGCAATTCAAGAAACGATGTTTTTATTTATAAAGCTGGGTTTTTGGAGCATGTTGGCGAAAAATATCCTGGGGTTTTTGATATTAGACAAGAAAGAAATCTTGGGAATTCTGGGTTTCAAGCAGTGATGTCGGGAGAAGTTCACAGTGTTGATGGTGAAGGGAACGAGCTGAAACAAGAAAAGAAAGATAATAACACCAACGATGAAGCTCTTGGTGGAGTTGTCGAAAACGTACTAGTACAAGAGGCGAGGGAAGAAAAAGATAGTGTCGGTGTCGGTGGCGGTGAGGATATTAAAGAAAAAGAAGAAGTTGATGAATGTTCTGAATCGAGGCCAATGCCCCAGGAAACTGAAGAAGAACTACAAAGCCTAGTTGAAGAAGCTTATGTGGCACTGAGTTTAAGGGAAGAATTTGAGGTGAGGGAGGGCAAGGATGAGGAAATTTGTGAGGTTTTGGAGAATAAACATAGTCAAGAAACAGAGAGGGATGCAGCACAGAGCACTGAGAGGAGTGAGGGCAATGAATCTAATGATCAGGTGGGGGTGGAAGAATCAGAAGAGGGGCTGTTTGATGATTGGGAAGGGATAGAGAGAAGTGAGCTGGAGAAGCATTTTGATGCAGCAGTGGCTTTTATTGGTTCCAAGGGCAATGCTGATCGTATTGATGGCAATACAAGGATGCAGCTTTACGGGCTTCACAGGGTTGCCATGGAAGGAACTTGCCACGGGCCACAGCCAATGGCATTGAAGGTTTCGGCTCGTGCTAAGTGGTAGTATTAACCTTACCTTATGATCTTTTACATCAGCTATTTGTTTCAAGGAATTATTAACAAATTTCTAGTCTCGTATAGTGTCGGGTTATCTTTTGTTGACTCTCTTAGAAGAATTTGGACGATGAAAGATAAACACGACTGAAGGGACCAGGGAGAAAGCACCTAGGACGGAATGCTGCATGTCTAGTAGAATGCTAATGTTTTCAAAATTAACAGAACTAGAACGTGGCTTTGTCTGGACGCATTATTGTGTAGGAAGCATTAACAAACAGTTGCAGTAATTTAACACTGAAGTGGAAGCCCAGCAGTATGAGTTGGCACCATTTGACATGAGACATACCCCATCTTCCAAACCTCTTAAACAAGTAGTATGAGTTGCCATTATTTGACATGAGACATACCCGCCTTGCATTCTATTCTGATTCCCTGTTTTTCCAGCACTGTTTTGCTTGAATGTTAACTAGTTCCGTTCAACTGATCATGGAATCCGAGAGTCTTATATTGCTTTTACGACTTCCTGTTCAGCTTCTTTCTCTTCTTTTTCACAGTTTTGGTTGCGCTGTTTCTAAATTGAATTGCACGTATCAGTGTTCGTATTGACTATTGATAGGGCAGCATGAAGAATCACGTGAAAATTAGTAGCACGTTCGTTTGTCCGACTCCGTCTTCTTTAACTTAACTAAAATCGGCTTAGACTTCTTGTACGCCTTTCTGATGTTATTCAGGTTTGACAACTTGTAAGGTTTTTATTTTGGAATAGGACCAGTAGCCGTTTTTGAACTGAACTACGGTGGATTCATTTTGGTATGGTAGGAATGCTTGGCAAAAGCTGGGTGACATGAGCTCAGAAATGGCAATGGAACGGTATATGGCCCTTCTGTCAGCAAGCATACCTGAATGGGAGGTAACTGAGATCTCTCCAAATGATTGCCTTTCTGATGTCCATTTACATGTGCTTTAATCTCAGTGACAGGATAGATCACGGGTTTGTTAAATTTAGCGATCTTGTTGCCTTTGATGGAAATAAACTAGCTTTTCAAAAGGGGACAGCTTCCAAATTGTTGAATTAATTCGGTGCTAAAAATGGAAGTCAGTCCAGAAACTGCATCGATTTGATTGAGCAAATGCTGGTCAAAAGAACTTGATTAACTATTCCACTTACTTACAAGCTACGACGCGAAAGGACAAAATTTTAATCGAGAGTAACCGTCACTCAATAGAAGCAAATCTATCAGGGGCCTGATTTCTCTGTTCAATATCTGTGACATAATTCTACACAGGCTGCGTAACTGAAACTGATGTGACAATACATTTCTTATAGGCTACATAATGCTGAGAAACTGAGAATAGCAACTTCTTGTTTGCCTGGCAATGACTTCCTGGCTTGCTCGAGGAAGTAGTTGGACTAGAGCTAGCTAATTTTACTCCGTTTTTCTTTTTGGGCCCCTTGTATTTTGTGCATTTTTGTGAGCCTGATGAAGGTTTTTTGCTTTGAATCCCAGGACAAAATCATAAAAAAGTGAGAGGCCTTTCTGATGCCTGTAGCTGATCACGCGGAGGGCTGCAGTTTCTAGTACTTTTACTCCAATCTTGATTTCAACAGAGGATTTTAGGGAGAACTGCATGTGTTTGTAAATCAAAAACTGATTCCGCCTTATCCATCATGATTTGATTATTACTATACCTTTTATGGTAGTAACAGTAGTAGTATTCACTAATTCATTTGCTAGCTTTACATATTAAATGCAAATCATTTGTGCTGCTAGTATTTTTCACCAGAAACAACACTTTTTAACATCCTTAAAAACTGCCGCCCTTTTCTTATGACTTCTTTGCATTTACGAATGAATGAATGAATCTGGCATGTCAAAGTAATGTACCATGTCGTTTTACAGCTGTGGAACTCGTGAGATTCTGTATTAATTTGTGCTTCTAAGGAACTACGACCACAAAATCCAAAAGACCCTCAAACATGTTTTCATCCAAGTTAGTTAGTAATTAAATTGGGCCTTGGCCCAACGTCCCAAACTCACTTGAAAGCATCCGATCCGAATTTCATTCAGATCTGGGATTGTCTGCTTGCAATTTTATGCTAAATTAATTAATTAACATCCCGCCGGACCGCCGGTGACCTCTGCTAAAACAATTACTCCGTCGACAAATTCCTACTACTAGCAGAAGTACTCTCGTCTCGTCGGCCTAAGACTCGTCTTTGAGACGGCAACCGTAAAATAACAAAAATGGGAGTGGTGGAGGAGAGCGAGGTTTGGGAACCCAATAAAGCGCTCTACCTATTCACGCTAATATCATGCTTCGCTTCCATCTATTTCTGCCCTCATTACTCCGGCAGAGCGGCACCCACTACAGTCTTCGATCACGCCCAATCCTCATCAGCTTTCTTCCGTTTCCAAAGAAGTTTCCTTCTCCTTTTTTCACTCTCCTCCGGTGATCCATCGCTCACCTTTACCTTTTTTCTTCCGAGTCTCCAATTCTCGTTTCATTGCTTAATCCGACTGACTGTTATTACTGGTTTATTTTTTGAATGATAAACTAGTGATGGAGGGCTTGGGGACGGTGTTCGGGGAGTACGAATGGGAACACTATTACGGAGGAGTTAGTAAGGAGCAAACGCTGCCGTATGTGTGCGCGGGATGCGCTGCCTCACTCTGTATCGGTACTTTCTTAGGCGTGCTTTCTGATTTGATGTAAGCCTGCTCTCTTGCACTGCCTGAATTTGTTTGGTGCTCTTCTTTTCTTAGATTGTTATATGGGGTGGTGGGGGATGCTTAAAACTTCTGCAAGTTTGCTTATTTTTGGTTTTTGAGGAAAATCATCATGTTTATTAATCAGTCATCAAACTGCTTATTGGCCCAATTACGGTTATACTTTCTGGTGCGGCATTTTGCTCCACATTGATGTGATTACTCTCAATGACTCTGTTTATGCAGGGGTCCAAGGAACGTTTGCTTGCTATTTTACACCCTGCATCTCCTTGTTTCTATATTCAAAAGCTTCCTCACACATCCAAGCTTATGCTTCACAAGCTTCTGTCTTTCTCTTGCCTCTTCTATATTTTCCTTCAGTTTTGAGGCATGGATGGTCTTCGAGCATGATAAGGTTCGTCTTCCAAGTCTTGTTTACAACTTTTCTAATCGCATGAATGCCACCTCTGCTCGTTAATTTGGTGTCCTGTAGTCTAAAGGTTGTATTATTGAACATTGTCGAGTTTACCCATCCTATTGCATGAGGAGTGAGGACTGCATTTTTTCTGATAGATTCTGTGTCTGCTGCTACTCAACTAATGATTACACTTACTCACACTCTGCAGCTGGGCCAGAGGCAAGATACGTTAAACGACATGTTTTGGTTAATGACTTTTATTGAATCTGCATCATTCATCTGCAGCCAGTTCCTTGGGAATTGGTTGATTGGAGGCAACAGGGATAAATCCATACTTTCTCCTTACAATGCAGCTGTGGTTCTAGCAATTATATGTATCCTTCATGTTGCTCGGGGATTCAAGGAAAATCCACGAACAGCCAGTTGTAGTGACTATTGGATTTCGTTCCAGACACATATCTTTTCAGGTAAATTGTGCTGATAGTTACATAGGGCCATGGATATATTGAAATTGTTTTGCTTAAGATAGTTCAAATTATTTGTTGAGATTGAATACTTGAGAACAATGAAGTGACGCCCATGCACATACGGTGGTCTGTTATTCATCAAATATCTTCTTGTCAATGATGAATTTCCTTTCTTGCTAGATAAAAGGGTATGGTTGCTATCATGGTCACAAGTTTGTGTACACCTCTCTATTGCAGTTTTCTGGGTTCTCTGGGCTCCAACAATTGTGGTAAGCTACTGTTGCAATTTTGTACAAAGAAACCTAATTTCTTCTTATCTTTCCCCAACTTTCTGACATACATAGTACCAAGTATATCTGGTAATTATACTTTAGTTAATTTAATTTTCCTTCTGTTTGAGATGAATTATATGCAGCATAGTAATATGTCATATTGTTGAAACTGTGGCGATCTTCTAATATGGAAGCTGTGGATGAGTTCTTTACTTTCTCTTCCAAGTTTCTTGAGAATGATAGCTTAATCATTAGATGCTGTAAGTTCTAGTTGTTGATAGATTGCCATTTACCACTACAGCAAAAAGCTCCAATTCTTCCTGACCTCTCAAAATTGGGCGAGATCAATTTTGGAGAAAGCTTTTCATTCTAAGGTTGATGCGGCATTTTATATTTAAGTCTTTAATTAACATATTAAAGTAATCAAGTGATCGGATTTGTTGTTCAAAGATGTTATAGATGAATCACAATTTTTCCATGAATGGTCACAGTTTGTGTTTTCAAAACTTACGTGATTTGTTTCATGGTTGAAAAACTTAAGTTTGACAACTATAGCATTTGGACCAGTTTAGATCTTTTTCTGGGGAAAAAAAATAGTTTAGTGGGAGTTTTGCTTTTTAACCTAAAACATGATTACCTTATGGCTTATAAAGTTGATTGTTATTACGATCTAACCTGTTTGTATCTTTTCTTTCACTTTCTTTTTCATCCCTCTTGCAATTAGCTTTTGATTAGTGTTGAATTTTTAATTTTTCACATTGAAGGCTGATGGCAGAGAGGTACAATTAGGATTAATATATCCTTGTTTGATGGGGGCAAGAATGCTAGGAAGCACTGCAGTTCCCTGGTTGTATAATGGAACGATATCACTTAGGATAGAGGAATGTTTAATATACGTGCTTCCTGTCATGGGCCTCCTTTTATCTGTTGTAGCTTATGATTATCAGGTATGTTCCTTTTAAAACTTGACTGTCTGAAGAAGTAAATGTTATACATATACAAAGCTTGCTGCTAAATGCACATTGCTTTTTGTTTATTCTTTTTCAGGACGTTGGTGTTCTCCTAGTACTGTTCTTCTTGTTTCATGCTTGCGTTGGTGTTGTTTTGCCATCACTTGCCAGATTGAGAAGCATGTAACTTTGTGTTCTATTATGATTAATATATGACAGTGTCTATCTGTCTTGCATCAGAGCAATGATTTTACATTAACTTTTTATTTTTATGGCTTTCACAGGTATGTACCAAATGAACTTCGTGGAGGAATGATAACTCTATCTCAAGCTCCTGCTAACATGGTGTTCTTGTTATTTCTGGTGCAAGTAGGTCCTGTAATATTATTTTTCCCAGGCCAAATATTATTTGTTTTTATTCTTAGTTCTCATGATTGAAAGGTCCATTTTTGCTTGGTAATCCTGCAGAGAGGTTATTATCGCACTGTTGCAAATTCAACGATTATTGCATTTGCTGCTTTTGGTCTATTCTCAGCTGCTGGCTGCATGTATATGTTAAAGCGGCCAGGGAAGCAACTCTACCAAAATTGGCACAAGTTGTGATGTATATGCACATTCTTGCCAGATCACTTATTTGAGCAGTCCTGCATCATCAGTCATTCTTAAACAGATGGAAATTAGACCCTTCTCGATTACTTGCCTGCTGAATGACTGAAAAATGAAGGAATGAGTGAAAGTCCAAAGAACACAATAGGAGATTATTTGTGGGCTTGATATTGAGCTTTGTGAATTCCAATTTGAATTCCTTCCACTGGGTAGAGTAAAGGGCTGGTGCATTAGAATCAAAACGAAGCATGCTTTGATTAGCTCCGCGTTTTATTATTCGGTGATGGTTCTCAAGATATGCATGATCTAGAAAATCAAGCGAAATCCGCAAGAAGGTGCCATGAATCTTCCAGTGCCCAACCACTTTCGCGAGAGAGATGATGTTCCGGTTGTAATCCTGCTTTTGGTTATTCGTCTTATAGAAAGCTGTAAAGTTCCAAAAAGGGGAGAGAGGTTTCATTTTGTTGGAAGTTCGCTGTTTACGTTTTGTACTGGAGGAAATGAGTGTAGCCATATTTTAGATGTAAGCTAACTCATGCAATATAATGTTTGGGAAGAATGCCGAGCGACCTACTATTTATTTGTTCAAGGGGATATCCGAGTGACCGTACCAAGAATCCATTGAGTAATTTCCGAGCTTCATTTTTTTCCCCTGAGAAGCAACTCCAACCTTGAACCATTGAGATTGCAAGAAATACACAACAGTTATTGCTAACAGGCGCTATCATGTGATGAATATGTAGGAGAGCATGCAGTCGGCATAATAGTGTGATTCGCAGGGGTCCATAGATGATGATATAAATTCGCTCATCCCAGCGTCTTGTTTTTGTCGAAGTTCAATATCAGCTAGTGTAAAAAGGTTTCCAGCTCGTGATGTACAAGATGCTGTAAACAGGGTGCGCTCTGACAATCAGTAGATCCATGCCCATCTCACCGCAATATAAGGAGAGCAGAAAAAGGATTTTGTATCTCTTCTTAAATTAGAAAACAAAGAATATGGGTATATTTACTGCAAAACTTGCTTGACATTCCTCGACAGTAATAACTTTTTGAAACACAGTTACAAACGCCTAATCATCCTGTTCTTGATCCCTGATCCATTTTGTGGCCACCCACTTTTCCCCTCGAATTACGGGACAGCTCCCATGAAGTGAGGCCTGGGAAAATGGGGAGACAAAATACAAATTACAACTCATGAAACAAATAAATATGAGAACAAGAACTATCTTGTCTCTTATGAGCATGATACATGCAACTGAATGGAAGCCGGAATGAGGGAAACAAGCGGCCATTTTATTGAAGACATCAACTTTTATATTGTGGTGCAACATCACATTTTTGATAATACAAGGGACTCATGGTGCCGCAAGCTACTAGCTGCCTTTTTAACGCAGCTTTAAACCAGGATTTATGGATCAAAGAGTAGTCTCCTGTTTTCCAGATACACCTGTTTATTTATTTCATCTACTATGTCGCTAATGCGCTCCATAAGCATATATAGTAATCTAAAACAATTACTATTTTCTTCTGCTAAAGGATTTAAAAACACAGATTTTGTATGCTTTAAACAGCATTTCTCTAAATACAAGAACCCATTGGGTCTTAGGCACCAGGTAGATAGTACTAGTTTGGAGGCATTGCAGCAAATGCATATATCCATATGCGTTTTCCCTTGTTTCCAGGTAGTTGCCATCGCTTAACAATAATGTTCATTGTAAAAACGTACAGACAAAATCTGTTTTGTCATGATAAAGGAAATAAAGTAAATAGACTCCATTGAATGTTTAATTATACTAGTTTGATCGTTTCCAGTCAAAAAACCAATTTTCACATCATTGCACAATGGATTTGAAGGAAAGACTCAAACTCAACTATCCCCACCCGTGAAAAAATTAGCAATTTAGGTAAGCTAGTGACATCCAGAAGAACTTACAGGATCAATTGTACCATTTGGGAAAAGTGAGTAAAACAGCAGTCCATCCCCTCGGTGTGGTTTCACTTTCAAACCTATGCAGTTTCGATAATCATAACTAGCATCCATGTTCACCCCATTCTGCAAATTAAAGCATTCATATACTGCAGACTGAGATACAAGGAAAGAAGCAGGCAAGAGAAGGGAAATCACCGTGGGCTTGAACTTACCTCAAAAGGGAACATGGTTTCCCCACCTTCCTCAACATCAGATAAATACAGCAAAAAAGAAGCAACCTGAGAAAATTAAATAAGGGATATACCATTAAGAGCCTGATCAAGAATTCGCAAAAGGATTGAAAGAGCAAGTAGAACATAGAGATGAAGAACTCTCTAAGCAATTTTTATTTGAATGTGGAGACACAGAAAGGTGAAGAAAGCAACAGTCCTGACAAAGGAAGCAATTCTATAGGACATCAGGTGGAAACTGGAAAGTAGCTGCAGGCATGTGTTCCATAAATTATAAAATAGAGTTTGATTAGACGGAGACGGACTATGCATTGTAAAATATTCTCTCGATGGTTCTGCAACTTCATACTGCATAGTTATGCACAAGATTATTAGAGTTGCACCAAACTGAACTAATTTAATTGCAGTTTGTATCTATTTTGCTTTGATTCAGAAGTCAAAGGGTTGGTCTTTTCTCCGGGGTGTGGGTGAGCATGGGAGTGCTGATGCAGCAGGATTTAGGAGGCAAACATATTATTCTTTCGAGCTACTCCCGAGTCCAAAATGCCCACTTGCCCGAGGCCTCAATAATAATTAAAATTCTGCTTGCATGAGAAACAGAGTTCAAACTGGAAAGAAGATTGATTGAAAATATATTGTTTTCGTACCCTTTGGCTCTTCTGTGGACCATATTCAGCAGAATTGAATGCATCATAATGAGAATGGTATCTTTGACCTATCTCGTACCGCAAGACATTAAATGCCTGAAACATTTTTACATCCTTGCATTACTCACACAGTTTTAGAATTGACCTGAAATCAAAGGTCAACTAATTCAACAGAGAAGATAATCAGACAACATTAAGCAAGAAAATATTGAGACTGAAAATGGGTCAAATCATATGCTTAGTCATTTAAAGATTTGAATATAGCCAAAAAACACTTTTGGCTTTCAAAGATCTAAATGCACGTCTTTGAATTGCATTTCAAAGATCTAAACACTTTGGCAATTGTCTGCCATAAAACGGAATAAGACCTCTGTAAGGCTGATAAAAACTACAGATTTGATTTTTAAAAAAATCATTTACTGGGCTCAAATGTCAAAACTGCTTGCACATGGCTTAGGGGAGGGGGTAGAGAAAGAAGGAAACATCTCAAGTTAAAAATTACCTCTCCATGACTCCTTGGGATCATTGTCACCTTAGCGATTTTTTCCTCAATGAGGGCCAAAGTCCCTGTTTTGTCTTCAGATGCACTTATAAACATTCCAGAACTAATTCACAAAAAACCACAAGATGTTATCAGTTTCCGTATATTTGCCCGCTGTTGCCTAAGAGAAGACAACAAAGTTCACTACTTTTCAAACTCATAAATGATACTGAAAAGGAGAAAGGAAAAGCTAGCACGGAGATCAAATTTATCAGTGAATTTGCATTTTAACAAACTTACTATTTACCTTGTCCTGATTCCCTTGGTACTTTCTTCAGTTTCTCCATCACGAAGAGCTAAGGTAGATGGCTGGAGATCAGCCTTTGCCCTAGTAACTATAGTATGACATTGTTCTGCAGTTGCAAAGTTGGGGAAGTACAATGCTCGTGGATTCCAGCTTAACACCTAGCATGAAAATTTTAATAATAAATATAATAAAAACAAAAAAGGGCTCCAATCGCTGAGCCAGGTACAAAATTGAAGACAAGATTGATCTGTCAAAGCAAAGGATCAACTCCTCATTTACAGGTATAGAAGTAAAAAGGTCAAAATTAAACAGATGCAATCCTAGACTTGTCATTTTCTGGGCTTCAACAATCCATCAAGGAGAAGTTCATGGTGTGAATTATTTGCATAAGAAACCTATATCAGACCAATTAAAAATTCTCTGTTTCAATCAATGGAAGAAATGAAATACAAATTTTTACTACCTCCCTCTCCGTCTCTCCGTAAGATCATTTTTGGCAAACAGAACTTGCAAAAACACAAGATACGGAGGATATAAGAAGATGCAGCGGATTTTTGGGTACCTGAAAGGGAATGGAAGTTAGAGAGCCCTCGCCAGAGTGGCCATGGGGCAATGGATCGAAGCCTCTGTTTTCCTCCTCCAATTGGTCACCCATCGCCTCCAGCACCCTTGGCCTAAGCCGAGACTGTGCACTCCACTCATCCTGCAATAAATTCATCAATCAATCGCCACTACGAAATCGACCATAGAAAGAGAGAGACGCATCACGTATACCATATATCATCACTAACAGCAAAAAAAAAAAAACTATAACTATAATTTTAAGCAAATATAGAGAGAGAACCGGTTGAGAGAAAAGAGTAGAACCGAAGAAGCCGGCAAGGAAGAAAAATAGGCACAAGAGGAAGACTAAAGGTAGCCCTAGGCTCCGCCAAGTTCCTCCGCCGCTGCTCCCTACAGTTTTGCCTCCCCTACTGTTCTTCATCACCAAAATTCGAATTGACCGATCAAGTATCGATCTTCTCTTATAGCTGGATTGGACAGAATTCAGAGGCTTCCTTCAAAAATTTTGATCAAATAGAAAGGCAAAAGAAAAAGATAATGATAAATAAGAAAAGAAATTTGAGTTGAAACAGATATGAGGATGGACCAGATGAGACTTTGAAGGGAAAGAAATCGACAAGGAACTTGAAAATTCAAGGTGTGAGTGAGCGAGCGGGTGCAGCACTGGAGTGGAGGATGTGACTTCTTTGTTTACACGGCGGGAATTCTCTTCTTCTTTTATTTTTAGTAATTTCGCGAATTTATTTTTTGTTACCAAACTTAGCACAGTAATACGTGTACGAGTAGAACTGTTAAGTCAATCGAGTAGCTCGAAAGCTCGTTAGAGCTCGGCTCATTAAGACTCGAGCTCGGCTCGTTAATTTTGGTTAACGAGTCGAGCTCGAGCTCGAAACATGCTCGTTTAGTTAACGAGCCGAGTAAGCTCGGCTCGTTTGATACTCGAGTAGCTCGTTAGAGCTCGTTAATGAAGGGCATATTTGTCATTTTAGAAATCAAAATTATAAAAATTATAAATTATAATTTTTTATTAAGGTTAATTTGCACGAGCTCGAACTCGAGCTCGTGAAGCTCGACTCATTTGTGATAAACGAGTCGAGCTCGAGCTCGAACTCGAGCCACATGTACATTTAACGAGCCGAGTTCGAACACATTTTAAAGCTCGTTTTCCTAACGAGCTCGAGTCGAGCTCGGCTCGAATTAAACTCGAGTCGAGCTCGACAGCCAAATACTCGGCTCGATTAACAGCTCTATGTACGACGTTAGCTTTCCATTCGACTCCTCCTCCTCCCGGCCGCCGCCCCCACACCAAAAACGCCCCCAAATAAAACCCCGGGGTCAGTGAAAGTAGCACTGCAACAGTATATTCCTAATAAATTAGTAGTACTATATATATTGCTTATTTATAATAAAAAATCAATCGATTCACAGCATTCCTGTCTTCATGTTCATCGATTTCTAGCATTTATTTTTCGAATTCTTTTTTAACTGGTCCGACAAATAGTCCATTTAGTAAGTTATGCATTTAAATTTCACTCCAATTATATGCACATTAATAATTATTAACTTTCATTATTTATATACACTTAATTAATTTGAAATCTTCAAAAAGCTAACACCTAAATGAGTAGTCGAGCACACTTATTAGATCTTCTATCCTTTCCCAAAAAAATATATACACTCATTAAATAGACCCTTATTTTTTTTAATGAAAGAAAATCTTTAGTATGAAACTGTTTGGGTTGATCATTTTTTCAAAAACATGTTTTTCAAGTGCAATGCTACAGTAATACACAATAACTCAAAAAACATCTAATTCATATAATATTTTAAATATTTCAACAAATTTTTACAGTAAAAATTTTTCATATATACTGTTACAATAAAATTTTTTAAAAATATCTCCAAAAACAGCTAATCCAAACGGAGCGGATTTTTTGGTAGTTGAATTTAAACTCCCCTTCCCAGCACCACACACAAATAAATCACAACTGGCAATGGCGGAAAATGAAAAGACCAAAAGACCACAACCGGGGGCTAAGGCTAACTTGAGGCGGGAATGGTGGATTTTTTTGGCCACCGTACAGTTCAGGTGCAACCTCACGTGGAGTCCCATTACTCAGCGTGAATGACTGACCGAATCTGAATGAACGAATGAATGGTGAATGTGATGGATGATCCCACGCATTGCTTTCTATCAACCAACCAATCACCACTCATTATCCCACCCGGCGGAGGCTTTTTCTTAAGGGATAATTTCACAAACCTCTCCTGAGGTTTCTCACAATTACAAAGAGCTCCCCTCAGTTTTTAAAAATTACACATATCTCCCCTACTTTTACTGTTTAGTAACAATGTAGGTCCAAGAATTTAGATTTTCTTTCAAAAATCTTAAATTGCCCTTTTGTACAAAACTAAGAAAGAAAAATAGTATATTCAATCATTTTCTTCTACATTTTGTATAAATCAACAAGCTAAATCTCTAACAACCATCGAAACATAAGTTCTAAATCAAGTAACCATCTAAAAGATCTCAAGTTGTATATACAATATCAATACTTTCTACGAAGAAAAAAAACACAAAACCACATTGACAACCAATTTTATACCCCCAAATTAAATACCAATGCTCAAATATCTTTTCAATATAAGCTAATTTAACCTAGAACCACCATTACAATTCTCCTATGGTTTTAAAAATATTAATATCTCTAAAGTCGAGAATAAATTCTACCTCCACAATAAAATTATAATAAAAAAATCTAATTCAATGAAACAAATCATTATGTAATTATTGAAATTTTATAAAAGTTTTTCTTAATAATAAACAAAATATGTCAAATTCCACATGTTTGGTTCTTCTTCCTATTTCAATCATCAATTTCATTATTTATTTCTCTATCGCTGTGAGTCTTTTCATTTCCTTCTAGTTTGACCCATAGTCTACCTCATTTGTAAATTTTGTAATTTCAATTTACTAATATCCACAAAACTGAAGATAATAAAAAAAAGGTTATATTAGCTAGAAAATAGACAAGAGACAGAAAAATAGATTTTTTTTTAAGTTTTGTAAATTTATTGTCTTAAATTTAAAATTGTCTACTTATTGGGAGGGCATTATAGATATTTTACTATGTCAAGCGAGTTAAGTGTAATTTCTTAAATCTGAGGGGAGCCGAGTGCAATTGTTAGAAACCTCAAGGGAGGTTTCTGAAATTATCCCTTTTCTTAATCTCTCTTTTTATTTACCACTATAATAAATACTCTTGAATGTGCCCATTTAAATTGCAATTTTTTAAGTTCTTTCATACAAATATACTATAGCAATTTCATATATGTGACATTAATATGTGATTTGAAATATTTTTTAAAATCTTTTTATGAAAACTCACAATCTAAACGTGCTAATATGTCCAATGTGATCTATTCTCCGCTCTCTGCCAATCCAAAAGCAATTACGTAAATGATGGAAAATCCAATACTGCTCTAGAAGAAACAAAAAGTTTTACACCCAATGACTATTTTTTTTTCTATTTATTCCCGAAATACGTAGCATTCAGTGTTAAAATATTACCTAATCTAAACACCTTGACCCTTAACCCGACGGACATCATGAACATTTTACTCAAATCCATGGATTTCGAGCTTCGAATCTACAGAGAGCGCTCCACTCAATTACGTTTCCCCTCGCCAATCATAACTTTTCTTAACAAATTTCAAGTGCGAGAAATGAGAAGTGACAATAGCGTATAGTTTTTCTTCTTCTTTGGTCTGAAATTCATCAATTTGAACAAAATCTGAAGCAAAAGCTTTCATGCTCCTCTTCCACTCTTACTCTTCTACTCTTTGCCTTGAAAAGCAGCCCTTAAGCAATGAGGTAGGATCTGTTTAGTTCAAAGATAGCGATTTTAATGTCGGCTTCTCCGCGAGTCCCACCCGCCTAGGTCGTGAAGACGCGAGAAAGGAACATGAAACAGCGTGCACGACCGCTGCCGCCATATGACAAGCCTAAGCCGTTGCACAAGCTAACAGATAAATATAGAAAAATTGTGCATACAAATTATACAACAAACCAGTGGGTCGCGCACAAGTTGGCACATCCGGATTGATATGCCTGTCTCCATCAAGCGACATACTATATAAACATATTCACAAATTAGCACCGTCTTCCTCCACGTAAATAATGAATGGTCGTCAAAGATTTGCACATAACTCTTAACTATACACCTCGGAACATCTCTCTACTTCCACTCCAAATTCACAGGATACTAATCAGAAGCAAGGCTCTTTCTGACTCGACAGGAACTCGAGTCGAGCAAATAAATGCTCAGATTAAGCATTTGTTTTTCTCCCGTACCGAGTCTGCAACAACACAAGGTTGGCAGCAGCTGCAGGTCATGGATAGTCCACTATAACAGACACCAAATTCTGTCGGGAAGGACAATCATCAGAGCCCTTAAAGATGAGACAAATGGTGGCAAAAATGGATTACCTGGTCAAAGTTGGGACCCCGGGCTGGAAATTGAGGTGCCCTATGAACAAAGGCCGGTAAGTTTTTTCCATAACTTGTTGAGCAGTGAGAAAATGCCTGTCTGAGTTCCGATTGTCGTAATCTTCTAGCTTTCAGTTAAACCCTGCATAAGAACTACAGTCAAACTGAAAAGTTGAGTTCAAGATGATGTTTGTGTTATTTAGACATGTATTGCCACATTGACTTCAGTGGACTGGAAATTCCATCTTCATTGTCCAGTAATATCAGAAAGATTTGAGGTTAAATCTTGAAAATATCATGCAATTTATGCTTACAGGTGAATGAATACTCATCACTGAAAGATTCTACTTTATATTCGTGGGCCGAATTGGGTCCAGGGTCCTTCTTCCTACGTCTTGGAGGTCTCTGGTTAGTCACTTTTACAGTTCTAGGAGTGCCAATTGCAGCTGCAAGCTTCAATCCAGCAAAGGTAAGGCAATTATGAAAAAATTCTTACCTGAGCATAAGATTATGATTCTAACTGTAATTTAATTATGAAAACATGCAATTCCCATGTCCAGTTCCAGTTTCAAGGTACATAGATTTCTTTTGACTTCTCACTTCGCAAAGGGAATGGTATTAATTTTCCCAAATAAATAGGTTAAAATTTCTGAATTAAAAGTCACACATGGTAACTTAGCAACCTTTGTAAGAGTTTTCATAGCTCAGATATTTGTGCAAGCTTCAACTATTAATGATATAGTATCTTTATCAAGTATACGCAACAGGAGTATGAAATTGAAATGCTCCAGGAAATCAGTTAGGAAAAGAAAGCTGCCATGATTCATTTGCTCTCTTCTGTTAACCTAACTTGCTTGCACTTATGCTATTCTGCAGGATCCTTTACGCTTTGTCTTGGCGGCTAGTACAGGAACTCTCTTTCTTGTTTCACTAATTGTCCTCAGAATTTATCTGGTATGGATTATTTGAGTGCATAACACACTGACTTTTGGCCAGAAAACTAGGACAAAGAGTTCCTTCCTTTCACAACTATTTGAAAATATGATATCATCTGACTCGACACTTTTGCCCAACAGAGTCTCCTTAATCAACAAGAAAGGCCCTATTCAAGCAAAGAAGTTTTGTGCAAATACAATGCGAAACTGATTAACATTTTACATGCTAATATTAGCCAGCCAGTGGCATGCTTTTTTCTCTCCCATCTCTTAACGATAAAAGATGTCTTCCCTAAGTATCTCACTTCAAGTAATCCGCTTTCCCTGCTAGGATTGAGCAATAAAGCTACTTAACCTGGGATGAAAACTGACAGTATCTGGATTTTGTAGTATAAGTCAACTCAGTTCACCTGATTGACTGAAACTAGACCTTCTGGATATCACTAAACTCTAATGATCTCATTGATCTTCTTGACTCAACAAAATTCAGCCAGCTATCACATTTTCCATTTATGCATGCAACAGGGATGGAGTTATGTAGGCGACAGACTTCTATCAGCGGTCATACCTTATGAAGAAACCGGATGGTATGATGGACAAATGTGGGTAAAACCACCAGAGGTGAGTTCTTATTTTATCTAGTTTAAATGCTAGTTGAAGAAAATCAAACCCAAGAATTTTGTCAATGAATGAAACCTCATATGCATGCCAAGAGCAAAAATAGGAGACTGCAATGGGCTGATTGTTCATGATTGAATGTACTCTGGAAAACAAGGTCGAAAAGTATACATGAAATGTATTTCAAACTTAGCGTATCAAGGTTAAATCATTGTATTCCTACATAGCACCCTGTAAGACTTATATGCAGTTACCTGTCAAACTCAAAACATTCCCACCCTTTTTTTTTTGGTTTGGGGTAATTAACATTCCCTAGCTTTATCACCACACAAAAAGTTTTTAGAAGAGCAGAAACGACAGTAGCTTATATAATCATCAATTCTTGCAGATTCTGGCTCGTGATAGACTGCTCGGCTCTTACAAGGTAGCACATCGATGGTAAAGCAGTGTGTTTTTAATCGCTCTGAAGTTGATTGCACTTTGAGTAGAATATATGTCAAATAGCACTTCTCGTAACAACATATCCAACCCCTATCAAAATGAAGGATTTCAAAGTTTTCTTAATTTTAATGCATGGACTATAACTCCAGTAACAACAACATATCCAACCCCGATCAAAATGAAGGATTTCAAAGTTTTCTTAAATTTAGTGAATGGACTATAACTCTAGACTACCTTCTCATACTTAAAAGCCATCTAGCAAGTTTCTATGAGGTATACACTAATTTTCTGTAGCTTATGAAAATTTATGCATATAGGTCAAACCAGTGATCCAGTTGCTGAAACAGACACTAGTTGGGACAGGGGTGTTACTTGTTGCAGCAGTATTTTTATTTATATTTGCAACACCGGTAGAAGATTTTATCCAGAACACACTTTCAGCAAAGGAGAACTCAACCGAAGTTTCAGTTTCAAAGATTGACACAAAGTACAATATAAGGTAAACAAGCACAAAAGTTAAGCCCTCATTCCCAATCAAATATACAAAAAACTTAATAAAGTATTATCCAGTAGAGTAGAAGAAAAATGCACTTACTTGCCTCTGTATAAAATTTCCACGAGAAAATCATAGGAAAGAGGAATTATTTCGGTTGCCGGTAGAAGTCATAGATGATGATGATCTAGCAGCAGCTGCTGCAGAAGCTGCTGATGGAAGACCAGTCTACTGCAGAGATAGGTATTATCGTGCATTAGCAGGTGGGCAATACTGCAAATGGGAAGACCTACTCAAATAACAATATATAAAAGAGAAGACCAGTTCAACTCTCAGACTGCTCAATATTTCTGTTATTGTCCTTTCATAGGCAGGAATTAACTTTGGCCAGTGTTTTTTTTTTTGGGTTGAACTTTACATAGCAAAGATTAAAAACAAATGCAATTGCATTTGTTTTGCTCTGATGGTTGGGGATCATTAAAAAGTGTCCATCTTCAGAAGTGGGGGAATGAAGACATACTAAAAAACTCAGATTAGTTGGTCACAACACAATGATATATGTTTATACCATGATATCAAGTGCTATGAGATGACAATGAGTAGCCCAAAGAAAAAACAAAAGGTCCAGCTTTTATTTGGGGCACCCTCTTATTTGAGGAAAGATAATTCTGCTCAACTATGTAAAGACAAGACAAGTTAAATCTATAAGATCAACATAACCTTACAGCCCAAACTTGAAATTTTCTCTATATGAAATTTATCTTTGATAGGAATTGTAGCTGAACAAAAGCTAGTACTCATTCTGTTTCTTCACTAAGCTCTATTCCTTCCATCGTATGATCTCTTTCATTCTGATTACTGTAGCAGAGAAAGAAAAAAATGAAGACAAAAAACTTTATTTGTTCACTAAGATTGCAATGGCAGCATAAAGTTTATCTTTTCCTTTGATATTTCCTTTCTGTTTATGCCTCTTCATCATTATCTTTATAAAGAAAAACCATGGAAGTCACCCCATTCTCTGTATGGAATCATCATTACCAAACCAATTTAGCAAGATAAGGACTGAGATCTTTTCATGATATTTTGTTCTTGATTCCCAAATTCCAATGAACTCCAATGAATTTTTGTTACTAAATACCTAAACATCAGGCATGATGCAATGACGATTCTGGATATGGGCACTTCCGAGTTCCAACTTGAGAAAGCCTTAGGCAACTTTTTTAGGCTAGTTTCTTGCACCAGCTGAGAATTCTAAACATTTTAGTTTCAATAATATCCTTCACGGTTTTCTTCCTTCTCCTTGCATCTTCAATATCTAGACTTCTATAGGCAAGAGCAAGCAAATACATTGCTGGATGGAGTCTCCTGCAGATAACAATATAATCAAAAACTGCATTAACAGTATAGTTCAAGTTTTGTGGATCCTGTTAACTTAGTTATGGTATATAACATGGAAACTGCTATTACAGTAAATAAAACATCAAATTTAGGCTCATAAATCACAGACATACTTGTCAAACAGTTCATTTGAATCCAAACCATCCCAGTGTCTCTGGGATGGTACAGTACGTGCCTTCTTATCCCTACCATATGTTTCGACATACCAGCCTCCAATGTCATGCATGCCACAGCGAGGTTCGAATAGCCAAAATCTGATGGAAGGAACCATAGATTTGTTGAGCACAGGAAAATGATTTGCGTGGTAAAGGACAGGAGAAGAGAGAGACAAAAATTTGAGCTGCCATTATTTAATGGGTAATTATACTAAAGAATGGCCAAGAATTATCCTTTTTAGAGATGAGAATCTGCTCAAAAGATGTGGGACAAGCATGGACTAGATAAAAGATTGCAAATGTTGTCAACCTGCATATAACTGCAACCTTTCCTTGCTATTTACAAAAAATAAAAGTAAAAATTTTAAAAACTCCTACCAAAAGGAGAAAATTAGACAGCATGTGATTGAAGCCCCGGGAAATAGAGGTCCTGGGTTCAAATCCCCCTGCCACCTCCCAGCTTCTTAAGTCCTGCCCCTCCCTTGCTGGAAAAAAAAAAATGAAAAAGGGGGGGGGGGGGGGGGGGGAGGGGAGAGAGAGAGAGAGAGCATGCACCAATGCTGCTTTAACCACACCAACTTCCAAGTCAAAAGTGGTAAGCAATGCTATCAAAAGTTTCATTCAAGGTACATAAAATACATCGATTTGAGTGTAGGAGGGAGACATGTAAATTAGAAGAAGATTGTACATGCCGTGTTACCTTTACTATCAAAAATCTAAGTTGAAGCCCTCTGCTCAAAAAATCCAAGTTAGAGACCTATCCTTCTGATCCATGTCTTATGCCGCACGAAAACAGGACATAATAGGTAGGGCAAATCTATTGAGATAATGGACTATCAATTGTTTTAACCAAGATGTAAAGCAGGAAGAAGTCAGAGTGCTTCCCAGATGTCCATCATTTATTCAAGATTTCATAAGGAAGGATGAGGAGAAGGGACCTTGTAGTCTTATTCTAACGAAAATAAGCAAATTGACGAAACTATTGAACAGATGCTGTTTATCTTCTAATGCTAGCAGACGTATAATCAGGGCTCTTCTGTAAATTTAAATTGAAAGGACAGAATGTGGCTTACTTGCTTGGTGGCAACCGAGCCCTAGTGCATCTACATTCACACATTGAAGCTTTATCTCCTACTCGATACCAATGCATGTGTTTTACCTGAAAGAAGTCCCCTCTTACACATAATCAAAGACAAAAAGAGAAAAAGAAGAAAGAAGTCTCAGAATTAAAATGCTCAGGCATGTGAACTTTCAAATGCCTTCACAGAAGTTCCCGCAGATAGTATGCAGCCTCGTATATTGAACTTCATATATGCAGAAGCAACTGAAGTATGCAAGCAATGCACAATCAAGCTGTCAGTCGCATACAAAGACTTGAAACCTGGGCCTTTTGTCCCTTAAAAGCTTCAACGGCAATTATCTAGCAGAAATGAGGTCCAAACAACATTTTGTGTAAGGTACTAATGCGACTTCACTACCATGCAGCACATGAATCCATCGAAGTAGAGGGATGTGAATTATTTAACATGTTTAAATGTATTCGAATGCTTATGTCTGGGGAATTTATTCCCCTAAAAAAGTATGTTTTACCAGGATGAAAACTAATAGCAAGAGAAAATGCAAAAAGAAGAAAGCACACGTACGAGCAAAGTTCTGTGCTTCATGATAATATGGGTTTTTGCACCACTCTTATCATAGACATAGCACGATCCTTCATCAGGGCTGGTCCCAAGTCCAGTTATTGTTCCCAGTGGAATCCTGTATCCAACTGAAAAATCCACATCATTAAACTCGCCAGACACCTGACTCCTAGCCACAGAGTCATCATGTGAAGTAAGATAAACATGAATACTATCCTCTTTGTTCTGTTTCCCTTCTAAGCTCTGCGGTTGATCTCTTCTGGCCACAGCAATCAGCCTTCCTCCTATACATAATTCAAGATTTTTATATGTATCCGAGGTATTGTAACAAGATTCAGTTGCTTGCTTCTGGTAAGTGCCCCCATCAGTTATACTGGAGTTCTTTAGATCATCAGCATACTGAATGGATTCAGACAAATCTGATGCAAAAGATGTCAAGTTTTCCCTTTTAGCATGTGATATTTCAGGAATCTGGTTGGTAATACGAACCATTCCAAAGAGATCTCGCCCGAACACCAAGTGCAGCACCTCAGGAGTGCAACAATGAGACCTCTCCTCAGCTTCAAAACAATCAGGAAGAAGATCTGAGCACTCAATCTCTGGGCCATAATATGCTGTATGCATTGCCGAATAGAAATCCCTCTCCAATACATCAAGGTATCCTGATCCTATGACCACCCTTTTCTCTGATAAAATCTCACTTACGGCATATCTATACCATTTCAACCATTCAACAACTTCCATCTGCCCAGCTGGTGTTCTGTGTGATTCATAGGTAAAAATATCTGATCCCTGCCCAGGAAGTCTTTGAAATAGCACCCTTTGAGACAATAGATATTGATCGTAGTGCGCCCTCCTCTCACAATCTGAGAGTATCTGGATTCAGCAAGCGTAACTAAGTCAAATCCAAGCTCCTGATGTTGCATTAGAGATGAAACTACATTTTAGTTCAATGCCTTCTAAAACTGAAGATAGAATAGGATGCATTTATCCAGTGTAGGATCAATTTCCCTCTCTTTCTTTCTTTATTTTTTTTTCTCATTCTTCTGCCTTGAACTGATACGAGTTGTATTTTTATGTCCAGTAAACATAAGCCTAAGAATTCAGCAGTTTAACAGATTGCAATCCATTGCGGAAAAATACTAGCAATAAATGCTAATCTTCATGACTTGAATCTCGATTTGTGACATCATTTGTATCACCAAAATTGATCATTTCACTAGCATAATGACAACTACACCAAAGTTACACTAGCTACCCTAGTACATAACAAGAAATGTAGCACAAAAAAAAATAAAAATTCACAGCAATAAAACAAGCAGAACGACAAATGTAAACTGAGTGTGAAAATCGCACTAAAAGAGAAGATGTTTATTTCTATTAAAAACAAATAACCTCATAAGCAGCGAGAATTTGGATGAACCGATTGGAGGCAGAAGAGTAGGTGTGTGAGTCGGCAAGGTCAGGGTGGGTCTCCTTGGCTAATTTATGAAAGGAAGCTTTGATTTCTGCTAATGAGCTGGTCTGCGAAACTCCGAGCAAATCGTAGGCGTTTGGTCCCCGGAACTCTGATGGAGCAGACTCAGTTCTGGAACCTAGCCACCGGCTTCCGGTCATAGCTGGATAAAAAGAATTAATAACGTAATAGTGAGCACAAATTGAATGAGCCGGTCGGCAAGAACGGTACAGTTTATTATTATTCGCGGTGAATCCAGTAAAAATCGTCATTTCTAGCGATTACAAGGAGAATCAGTGATAGAGGCCCCCCGGTTGGTTTGGGGAAGCGGGCTGGCTTGGTAATGGTCCAGCATCCACGAAAAGGGGCAAAGGTCCAGCAAAACAGTAGTGAATGAAGCGCAGTTATTTGACGTCAAAGTTGGCGCGCCTCTTTTCTGTTTTTGTGTTTTCCAATGAAGGCGCTGTTTTCTGCACGGTTGATTGTCACGCTTTTTTTCTTTTTTTGTTGGAGAATATATCAAGACAAAAATGAGGAGTCGGTACAGGAAGGGAAGCCTAAGGAGGCTTGTGTGTAAGGGGCTAGTAGGTATGCAGACATGATTAGAGCCCAATTTAAGGTTTGAACCCTCCACTTACAGTCCAAGGAGGGACTTACATCCTTCTCTGGTGGCCACTGAGCCAAGGAAAAATGGTTGATTCTATCATTATCATTTGATGGTTTTATTCCATTTGGTTTGATAGTTGCTTGTCGAAGTTGGTTGCAAGGTGTGCCATAGGCGTGTGTTGGCAAGTCAGCTTCGATTAATTGCTGTGGTGTGGTGCATAGAGAAGGGTTTTACTTATTAGAGTAAGGTAGCTTGGATGTCAATTATAACCCAGCTCGTTCGCTTTTTCGGTCTCAATGCAGTCGATTTTTACCGTGTTTAAATAGTGAATTATTTAAACAAATTTATCTGCTTGATTCATAAATATATATATATATATATATATATATATATATTAATCATCTTTTCATTTCACATAAATCACATTAAAAAGTATTATATATTTTTTTAAAAAAATTTTATTCCAAATAATCTCCTACCCAAACGCTCTCCCCACAATCTATTCTTTCCTAATTTTGTCATTTTCCTCCGCTTCCTTGTGAAACTGAGCGAAATTTATATGAAAAACATAAAATGAGTCGCGTCCTCGTATAGTCAGTCATACATACACAATTAAACAAGCTTTTCTTATCATATCTTATAGGATGCTTGCTTAATATCTTTCGCAAAATACAAATTGAATAAACGGAGTAGACCCACCCAACTCCCAATTTCCCCCTTACAGATCATATAGCACAAGAGCCTAGCAATAATAAGTGGATCTTCTGTCTTGTCACCCGTGCTCCTGTTTACTATTATATTATCATATACTACATTATTTTTGTCGCAAACTCTAAGGGAGGTTTTTCAAATTATTCCCGATAACAAAACAAAAAAAAAAGAAAACAGCCAATTATAAGGGGGGTCCCGTTTGTATCCTTATGTGCTATTAATCCGTCCTTCGATTATATTCCTCTATTCATTATTCACGAACAACCAATTATAAGATATATGAAAGCATATGCGTTAAACGACAAGTTTAAAAGATCGAAGCATTTTTAATCCACGCTTTCATGTTTCCATCTCCATTCCTAGAAAAGCCGGTTTCAAATTAATCCACAGCCATTAGCCGAACACGAAGTAACTTTCACAAGACAATTAACCAAATGACTTGGGTGATTTAAAATCCCTAAACAAAAGGAGAATGACCAAAATGCTTCCCACCAAAACTTCACTATCGCGTTGCAGGTTGTACAAAGCTTTCTTAGTGTCATGATCTGATCAACCAATCAGTGGTGGCCTTAGACATGATTATAACTAACACATACATATATATATATATATATATATTCCCCCCCCCCCCCGGGGGATTTGAGGTGATCTAGGCTTCACAGATTATTGTCGTTGCAGTGATGGAAAGAGCATGGAGCCAGGCAATTAATAACTTCTCTATCCTTGGCAGCAGGTACACACAAATGAAATCAGTAATCAACCTAATGGAAAACGAAATTGAGTTGAAAGATGGTCCGTCAGGATTGACTTATTGGCGAGCGAGCATATGGCATACCAGCTAATGCAGCAGAATTTCCTTTTCACAATTGAATTATTAGTAGGCCACCGTCACATGGTTCGTTGAAGAAAGTTACAGCTCCCAGCTTGTTTTTCTTCTTCGTCACCAGTGCCAAACGATACGACGGCGTAATTCAAGCTCAGAATTCTGAACCGCGCGCTAGGATCTGCAAAATGTAAAATCATTAAGGTGGTTTACACTACTGGATTATAGTAATATCAATTCATATAAATTAAACCCAACTTTGTGAATGATGCAAAAAGATTTCTTAAAGGAGGAGTACAAGTAACAATTTCGTAAATCCGACTTCTAATTTGTTTGTTAAATCTCATATGCATCCTAAGAAACTCTTTGCAAGACGAAACCAATACACATGCCAACTATGGATGATTGTGCGCCTCTACTGTATACTCCATAAATGCCAATGAAAGTTAGTGTCAGTGATGGAAACTAGGCTACTGTATTAGAACCCTTGGATTCATCATATCTCACAGTTTTGCCCCACCAATTACAGTAGTGCCCCACCAATTACATCATATCTCACAGTTTTGGCAAAAAAAAAAAAAAAAAAAAATTACAGTAGTGCTCCATAAATTTTTTTCCACGAATTTTTTCTTTTTTTTGGGGTTTTAATAGAAATAAATAGTCGTAACAAAACAGACAACTCCCGGGCCAACAATGAGTTGGGGAGAGCTCCATAAAGCTAAATGGGGCTGCGAAAGAAATTGACTGCTTTATCTGCTCTTTACAACAACTAGACCAGAGAGAGCTAATGAAATATATATATATATATATATACGCAAGGAGGTTGGAAGTAGGCGGGAAAGTATAGGATATCAGTCACCGGCAAGACAAAACAATCTTGCTTTAGACAACCCATCACATGTTGGCGGTTTATAGACCTCAGAATTTCTCTTTCTTTCTGTTCTAAGTTCTAACCAACTGCGAAAAACAAAATTCCGGGCATAACTGCCTTATGACCATAAGACTGCATCCTTTACAGCCAGCCCCCCTGCGTATAATAAGACTTTATGACCTTTATTCCAATTGTCAGCGCTATGGTATGAGCAAATTAAAAAGCAGGAAGAGGCTTCATTTATAAGGCACATCGGCAAAAAAGGGCCAACAAACTTAATTTTTTTTTTTTTTTTTTTAAAAAACAAAGGCTCCAATGATGCATGGGCATGATTGCCTGCTTTCCAAAGATCCACTTTGAAAGATGGCTTGCTCATTTGTGCAACTTGTGGGCTGTGTCTCCCGCTCCAACGTTAGACTAACATATTATTGTCTGGTGCATACAAGGACAGTGTCGTTGGTTTACACTATAAAGTGCGTAATAAGATCGACTTAATTTCATGAGCCTCGTGGTGGCATGCTTAATTTATTGGGCGAGGAAAAAGTGCTTCTGCTTCACGCAATAACGCTGGTGTAGATTTAATACGCGCTTATACAACTCTATTCATATTTTTTTAATTTTAAGTGTCAGTAGCGGTGGAAGGACTCGAACACGAAATCTCTTACTTACACTCTCTCTTTCTGTTCATCCAACCCAACTCTATACATATGATTACCTGTTGTCCATCATGCATCAAATTATGTAATCATCCACTCTAGGTCCCGTATATCTCACCCTCTCTAATCAATCTTTTTTCTAATTTTTTATTAGGCTTCGTTTGGGTTAAAAAATTGAAGAAGGATTTTAATTCTATCCAAATCGCTCTAATTGTTTGAATTATTTAAGAAACATTTGAGCTTCCAATTCATTGATTATCTAAATGCATCTTAAACACTACTTTTGGCCCCATTTGAAGTTGCAGTGCGTTTACAGGAAAAAAAAAGGCTTTTAAGCAATAAAAATACTTTAAAGATGTTTGGTAAATAATTTCTTATAACTTAAGTAGCCAAATTTTGGCACCTTAAAAAGTACTTTTCTCAAGAGTAGTTGTATCTGAAATACTTTTTTATAAACTATCGCGACCCCAGACGAGGCCTAGTTGGTGATTTACAAATCAAAATACCTCTTGATTAATCTAAACAAATAGAGGGGTTTGGATGAATTTCAAATCATTTTCGAAATCTCTCAATCCAAATGTAAGCTTTCGTATGACTGTCATCATGCTCATCCTTAACAAAAAGAAAACTCAATTGTCAACGCTCTTAATGTTAACCTTAAAGAAAATGTTCATATTTGGATGCGTCCAATTTTCAAAACTCAATAGCTCAAATTGGATCACATTATCTTATTAAACGCTGCAATATAATCTAGATCATTGGATTGTTAAATATTGTGCCCACCCAAGTTTGGGCCTAAATAAAAAAGTAACCGTTTTTACATCGTCTAGGGTTTAATGATGTAGGAGCACATAGGCGGTAACGAGTCATCTCTTCTGTTTCGAGAGTATGCTTCAACTCGAGGTAAAATCCCACTCCATCACAGGCACTTTGACCTTAATTCACCCCGGCCGCCATCCCTAGTCTCCATCTGAACGTCCAGAAGGTCGCAGTGGCCTCAGCACCAAAATCCACAAACGGATGAGTGGAAAAAGAGTACATGCTGCAATTATCGTTTGGTTGAACTTTTAATACTTTCATTTAGTTTGTTGGAATATTATATATAGGTCTAAATTGGACGTAAACCACAAAAAAACTGATCCGTCGCGATTTCAAGGGAGGATGGCGGAGCGCTCTCTAGCCTCCATTTAAAAAAAAAAAATTGGAATACTAGAGGAAATCGAAATTTTCAAAATCGGTAAATCGAAAAACGAAGTGAAAATCGGGTTTTATTTTTGAATTATATGAATTTGGTTCGAATTCGATTATGATTTTCTCAAATCTGAATTTTCGATTTCGAAATTGAAACTCGAATACCCATTTCGATTTCAAATTTGTATGTTATACATATATATATATTATATGTAATATAAAATTTGTATTATATAATAATACATCTAACTAATAATTATATTATATAACAATACAATAATAAGTCTTATTAAGTTAGTTGTATATTATGTTATAATTATAAACATATATCATACAAAAGTTAGCATTTAGTTTAGCAAAAAATATATATAATTATAATACAAAAATTGAATTCGTTGAAATCAGTTAATACCGAATTTCGAATTGAATTCGGTACAAATTCGAATTGGATTATGTAAAATCTAAATTGAAATTGGTCAAATTTCCTGATGTCCAAATTTTGAAAAATTTTGAATTCAAAAATTCGAATTATCGAATTTGATTTCGATGCACACCCCCACTTCAAATCAACCATTTTTAACAAATTTCTTTTTCGGCCAAGAAACGTTAACATGATTCGTTGCCCCCCACTTCCGTGTACAAAATCATAAAGTACTACTATAATAAGAAGAAAGAAGATACAGATGATTGAGCCGGGATCCTCTGTCCAATATTTTGTGTCTACTTTTCTGTCCAATGCAAAATTACGTAGTTCCATTTATTATATCTGTTGATGTGGCACATAAAAAAGAAAAGTTGTTTGGCTGCCTTATACTTCTTCTTCTTTCTTCTATTTTGGGTTTTCTTTATTTACACAACTTTGTTACAATTTCCAAAACCCTATTGCTACCATCTGCTTTAACCCAAAACCTGTTGCCAAATCTCTATACTGCATGCTTCATTGGAACTGTGATGATTTTGTGCCACATCAAAAGAAAGAAGAAAGAAGAAGAAGCATAAAGCAGCCAAACAGCCTTTCTTTTTTATATGCGACATCAGCAAATATGATAAGTGGAACTACGTAGTTTTATATTGGACAGGAAAGTGGACACAAAATATTGGACAGAAGATCCCAGCTCAGATGATTAGAGAGCAATCGACTCGAGATAGATTTTAGCCGAAAATTATTCATTTATTGGGTAGCTATTGTAACATGCATTAATTCTGCATCAAAATTATGAATTTGATTATTTCAATTAGATTATGCTCGGCAGGCATAGCTCAATTAGGAATGCGCAATCGTGCCTTATCCAGCTCGAGTTTGATTATGGTAAAATTTGCTATTTTGCTTTACTTAGTTTTAGCAAATACGTGCGTGTCGGTTATTGAAAAGTGAAAGTATATTCAAAAGTTCAATTAACTCACGAGTACCGAATTAAGCTGGTCTTGATTGCTTGTTCGAGAGGTTCGCATGAGACGGGTTTAATTAAAATTGAATTTTGCACCAAATGGAACCCAAGGTGATTTATCCACGACCCCCAAAATCGAACACAAAGCGGCGAGGGAACTCAGGGAAGTTGATTTATCATCACAGTTTCTATCAGGGAAGTTGAGTTGAGTTGGTTGAAGCATAAGCGTCTCTCACCCACCGTCTATCTGTCTGTCCTTGTGGACAATAACCACATACAGTTTCTATAAACCCGTGAACCACTAGACGTAATATTCAAGATATTTTTTAGGGTTAAAAACAAAAAAATCCCTGTGATAAGCCTAATACACAGAAAAGCCCCCTATGGTTTCAAAATATACAACACGACCCCTCATGCTTTGAACTAAATTGTAAAGGTGACGGAATCCGTTAAACTTAACGGAAATGGTCAAAATGACAAAAATACCCTTACATAATTAAACAAAAGACAGCTCAAAAAAATCATTTATTTTATTTTCTAAGTAGAGAGAATTGAGAGTTAAGGGATAGAATAGGTATATTTGATAAAAATTAGGTATAAAAAATTTTTTTTAGATTCCAATAAGTCATTTCCGTTAAGTTTAACGGATTCCGTCACCTTTACAATTTAGTTCAAAGCATGAGGGGTCGTGTTGTATATTTTGAAACCATGGGGGGCTTTTCTGTGTATTAGGCTTATCACAGGGGGCTTTTTTGTTTTTAACCCTATTTTTTATTGTAGTTCTACTAGTTTTACCCGCTTTGCTTCTTATTATTTGGCCTTCTTGTTGTAGTATACTGCTACCTTTTTCACACAGGAACCAGAACATGTTTGACAAGTAAGTTTTTGGCCAAATTTATCTGTTACAAGTTTTTTTAATAATTTTATTTATAATAATATCAAAAAACTTTTCAAAATTTTTAAACTATATACTTTAAAATATATAAAAAAAAAAATTTACATATTTTAAAATTTTTTCCTACAACTTGTACAATAAATTACATTAAAGTTTTACACAAACACCTAAAAAACTCACTTGTCATTAAGAATCCTACCCCCCAACCCACCCCCAGGGATTATTAAGTGTTACTGTTACTATCCCCTGATTCACCAATCAAGAAAGACAAAAAGAGTATAATAACCTCCATTGACCAATGAAAGACGCTAACAGCCATTTGGTCTCTTGATTACTATCAAGACTTAAAAAGTATTAATTATTGATGAAAGATTAAGAATTCAAACCTTAATTTTCACTGATTGTTATTTATGATTTGTCATTTTTAGTGGCTTTCTTCCACCGTGTTTTCGGTCGGCTAGCGACAAAACAAAAAAGAAAAAGAAAAAGAAAAAGACCAATGGAAGACGATGTTGGTGAAGAAATTTATCATCTTCAATTGGACTACTGGCACTGGCAACTGGCTATGGCCCAGTGTTTGCAGCAATGGTCAAATGCAAGTAAATAAAGCGTGGAAAACAGAATAGTGTGGGCATTACTTCCTTGTTCCCATGGCTCGCAGTAGCGAATTCAAAGACCTGCTTTATTTTTCCACCTATCTCCCACTGTCTTCTCTTTCTTCTGCATTCTGCAACAGACTTAGAAAAAGCACTATTAAAGATTAAAAAAAAAAGGAGAAAGGAATTCTCCATTTAGGATCAGTACTACTGACAGGCTAAATGAGTGAAAGAGCATCAATTATCGATCAACACAACCCCTGCACACACGTGACAGAGACCAAGAGCTAATAATATGCTCCTACTGCTGCGCTCCAGCAAGTAATAGTTCTCTCAACTGGTAAGTACTATATTACCCAAATGATGAAACAATTCATATATTCATGATATCACTATATCAGTCATTTCCCTTTCTCTTCGATCACTCACTCATTCATTCTCGCTCCTTAGCTAGTAGCTGGAGAGCTGGCTTGATCTCCTTTTGTTTTTGTTTGTGCGTGTCCTTGCAATCATATCCATAACTAGACAAAGGTCCACCGTCCCCACTCATCACCCAATTGTCCTTCACTGAGCTCTCCCAAGCCTCTGTTTGTGCATGAATTCAGCTTCACACCTCCACTAAGCCCACTCTATATAACTCTCTCGATCCCTCCTCCTCCATTCTTCTCTTGCCAACCCACAAACGAAAATATGGGAGATCTTAAGTTCTCGAGATTGTTTCTAGTAGTGACTTTTCTTGTGTTTCTGGGTGTCTGCCGTGTCTCCGTGGCAGCATCCGCTGTACAGCAGAAAAAGAATACCTACATAATTCATGTGGCGAAATCCCAAATGCCAGCGAGTTTCGATGACCATACTCGCTGGTACGACTCGTCGCTGAAATCGGTTTCCGAATCAGCGGAGATGTTGTACACTTACAACAACGCGATTCACGGGTTCGCCACTAGACTTACAGCCCAAGAAGCCAAATCCCTCCAGGATCAACCTGGAATCCTCTATGTTTTGCCAGAGGTTAAGTACGAGCTCCACACAACTCGCACTCCTACGTTTTTAGGACTCGAACAGAGTGCTAACTTGTTCCCGGAGTCAGATTCGGAAAGTGATGTCATCGTCGCCGTCTTAGACACCGGCGTCTGGCCCGAAAGCAAGAGCTTCGATGACACCGGGATGGGGCCCGTACCTGCTTCTTGGAAAGGAGCTTGTGAGACGGGGACCAACTTCACTTCCAATCATTGCAATAAGAAGTTGATTGGAGCGAGGTATTTTTCAACCGGCTATGAGGCGACTCTCGGCCCAATTGATGTTACGAAAGAATCAAAATCTCCTAGAGACGACGACGGCCACGGCACCCACACGTCCACCACGGCTGCTGGAGCAATCGTAGGCGGAGCTAGCCTTTTCGGGTATGCATCCGGTTCGGCTCGTGGGATGGCCCATCGTGCCAGAGTTGCTGTATACAAAGTTTGCTGGATTGGGGGCTGCTTTAGCTCGGATATATTGGCCGCCATAGACGGGGCCATCGCAGACAATGTAAATATCTTGTCTTTGTCTCTGGGCGGCGGCACCGCCGACTACTACAGAGACAGTGTTGCTATTGGAGCATTTTCAGCAATGGAGAAGGGAATTTTCGTGTCCTGTTCAGCTGGAAATGCGGGACCCAGTGCTTATACTCTGTCCAACTTGGCACCCTGGATTACCACCGTAGGTGCCGGAACTTTGGACCGAGACTTCCCGGCGTATGTCAGCCTGGGCAACGGCCAGAATTTCTCTGGAGTTTCGCTTTACAAAGGTGACTCGTTGCCCGCTAAGCTGCTGCCTTTTGTCTATGCAGGGAACGCTAGCAATTCCACCAATGGGAATCTCTGCATGACCGGCACGTTAATCCCTGAGAAAGTTAAGGGTAAAATTGTCCTGTGCGACCGTGGGATCAATCCTAGGGTCCAAAAGGGCGCTGTGGTGAAAGGAGCTGGTGGGGCCGGGATGGTTTTGGCCAATACCGCCGCCAACGGTGAGGAGCTGGTGGCGGATGCCCATTTGCTCCCGGCCAGCACAGTGGGTCAGAAATCAGGAGACGCGATTAGAGATTATGTATTGTCGGATGCTAATCCAACGGCGACGATTCTTTTTGAGGGCACAAAGGTGGGGATCGAACCGTCGCCGGTGGTAGCTGCATTTAGCTCGAGGGGACCAAATGCAATCACCCCTGATATCTTGAAGCCGGACCTGATAGCTCCAGGTGTGAATATAATAGCAGGGTGGACCGGGGCGGTGGGCCCCACCGGATTGGCAGAGGACCCGAGGCGCGTGGAGTTCAACATAATCTCCGGCACCTCAATGTCGTGCCCACACGTGAGCGGCTTGGCGGCGTTTGTCAAGGGGGCGCACCCAGACTGGAGCCCAGCCGCCATCCGCTCGGCTCTCATGACCACGGCCTACACCGCTTACAAAAACGGCGGTAAGAAGCTGATAGATGTCTCCACCGGAAAGGCATCGACACCGTACGATCATGGAGCAGGGCATGTGAACCCCGTCGCAGCCCTCAACCCGGGACTCGTCTATGATCTGACCACCGAGGATTATCTCAATTTCCTATGCGCATTAAATTACACGTCCATGCAAATTCAAGGCGTCGCCAGGCGGAATTACAGCTGTGGTGCCGGTAAAACCTACAGCATCGGGGATTTCAACTACCCTTCATTTTCGGTGTCGCTGCAGACTCAAGTGATTGGGGGTGGCGGTGGTTCCAGCAGCGGCGGCGGGAGCAAGAGCGTAGTTAAGCACACGAGGACGCTTACCAACGTTGGGGGAGGCTCCGGAGGAAGTACGTACAAGGTTTCAATCTCGACGACAAGTCCAGCAGTTAAGATTACGGTGGAACCCGATACATTAACTTTCACAAAAGCATACGAGAAGAAGTCGTATACGGTGACGTTCAGTGCAACTTCAATGCCATCTAATACTAACGAGTTTGGTAGAATAGAGTGGTCAGATGGGAAACATGTTGTGGGGAGCCCTGTGGTCATTAGCTGGATATAAGCTAGAGACTAAAAAGAGGACAGCACAGGTTACATGAATGGTGAATTGCTAGGCTTTGCTCAAAGGGGCTGTGAGCCTAGTTCGTTTTACTAGTTTCTGTTAAGTTATGATTATAAATTCTCTTTGTTTTGCGCATTTATTACAGTTTGATTTGATGTTGTTCTGCGGGAGGTAGCAAACTTTGCATCATCATCACAAGTATAAACCGGGAAGGTGTACAGTTGTTTTTTTTTTTTTTTTTTTTTTCACTTCAACGTTTATCGATCGAAAAATAAAAATGAATTGTTTGGATACCCTTTTTTTAAATAATATTTTACTTGCATTATAGACATATTTTTTAACTCATTTTTTTATCTCACATACATCACGTTATAAAAAGTAATACAGTAATTATTTCAAATAACACTCTGTCCAAACAGAGAATTTCTTGAAAGTCTGCATCTATCATTCCGTTTGTCTGCCAAACTGTACATGCATTTGATTCCAATATTTTCACAAATCTTAAAACGACGTCAAGGAAAATAACATGACAGCAGTGTGTATTTTGACATTGGAGGTTTGGAACTGCATAAACTTGAAAAAGATATTGTAACAATTTGATTGGACGGTAGATATTGGTTTGGAAGATTCATTTTGGATTCTGGTGCGATATAATTTTCAATGGAAAGCCGAAAGGGACTTCATCATCTGAAATTGTGGATGCGATTACCACACGATTATTGGATGGGGTTCATGGGGTCACGGCACACTAATTACTAGTAATTACTTAGTTGCAGAAGTAGAACTAGTAATTAGGAACTAGTCTATTTTTCTATAGAAGCAGATAAGAGTATGCACTAGCATGAAGGATGATCATAAAAACAAAAGGATCACAATCATGGTGACTTGAATCTTGTCTTTTACTGGGCACGAAGGAGAGAGAAACAAAACGATGTGGGCTGAAGCTGGCATGATAATGTCAATAAAGAATTGAGCCCGCTCCTCATTGCTTCTCCCTCCTTTGAAACGAATTCAACAAATTAATTTGTGGGATCTATCCTGTTCCTCTTTATTGCATTTTATCTTTTACGGAACAAAAAGAAGTACTAGAAAAATGCAGTAATAATTGTAGCATTGCAGGAGAAAGTTCCGAGCATTTAAAGTGGCTGTCATTTCCCTCTTGTTCTGTGTATTCTACGTTTTTTTTTTGGGGTGGGGGGTGGATTTTGGTCTTTGGATATATTCCAAACAGGAAATAACAGGGCCCAAAATGATACGGACGAAACCCTGAAACAGCCGCAAACACCTCTCTGTATTTTTGGGCCAGATACAGAAATCCATACAAGTACGTTTCAGGAGCCCCGAAAATTTGGGTTAATGTCCAAACCAAATGCTCGGACTAGTGCAGATGCAAAGACCAAGAAGCATTCCCCCGGTGGAATTTGCGGCTCAACATGACCCTAGCCTCCCTTTCCTCAACAGCTAACACGTCAATGACTCGTGGCAACCGCAGACCGAAATGGAGAAATCATATAATACGAATTCCTCGAATTCACAAAATCAATCAAAGAACAATCCACCTACTGATCAGCTATATCAATCTGAAGCCCGGAAAAATTCGACAGAAAAAAGTAAATTTTTTTTTTTGGCAGATAGAAGTGATAATAATAAAGGTGGAGGGCAAAATGGAGAGGAAAGACAAGGAAGAGAAGGGAGGGAAGTTGGAAGGGCTGCCGGTGAATACTAGTCCCTACACGCAGTACAAGGACTTGGAGGATTACAAGCAGCAGGGGTATGGGACCCAGGGACACCTCCAACCTCAACCTGGTCGCGGTGCTTCTGCTTCTGTTGATGCTCCTACCGGGGATGCTATACCCCCTGCTGCTCAGCTTTCTTCCACCATTAATGTCGTCAACCGCCACGCCGTCCCTTAGTCTAGTTGGAGTTGGACCTTTTCTCTTTTATTAGCAGAATTTTTCTCAACACTTATTTCTTAGGTCTTGAATTCTCTTTGCTGTCGCGTTATTAAGCGGAAACTAACGTTACTTGATTAATTTAAGATGTTCTCGCTTCAATTCACGGTGCCCGCAACTACGTTGCATATTTTGAAACGACATAGCCTTAGCTAGATTTTTTTTTCTTTTTTCTTTTCATGGTTGCTCTATAATATAAGAAAGATTTAGTCTTTTTTTTCTTTTTGGGTTTGTTCCTTTTTTTTTTTGTTGGGGGAGGGTCGTTAACTGTTTTCTTCTCCTTGGAAGTATAACCTTGTTTGGTAAGCAAGTTTTTTGGTCAAGTTTGTTTGCTACAAATTTTTTAAATAATTTTAGTTACAGTAATCTCAAAAAAATTTTCAAAATTTTTAAACTGTATATTTCAAAATATTCAAAAATTTACAAACTTTAAAAATTTTTTATAACTTTTACAGTAAAGTTACATAAAATTTTAGACAAACACCTAAAAAAACACACTTGTCAAACGAACCTATATTTGGTACGGCATTTATTTGAATTGAAGGAGGGGCGATTGAGAGGATAACTGAAGATGACGTGTAGCGCATTAGGAGTATTATTGTCAATTTAGAAGGCTGCAACATAACATACAATTGAAATGACTAATTAAAAGTTAATAGTAAAAAAGAAGGGTGACAATTACTCCACTTTAACTTTTTAAAATCCATGCATTACTTTTTACTGCTTAAAATGTTGACAGCATGAGACACAAAAACGGAAATAAAGATGGCAATCTTTCTTATCTCAAAGACGGATTATTATTAGAGGGGATGGGGTGGCTCCATGGAATAGAAGGGCACATTGAGAGGTGAGGATTGAGCGCACCTCCAGTGGAACGCAAGCTCTCGATCTCAATCCTTTTGTGGATATCAGAGTTACGTTTTACCGCCCCTATTTCTCCTGAGAAGGGAAAGACAATCAAAAAAGGGGAAATGGTATTGATTTTCTTCAAGGACCGTGGATGACAAGACAACTGGGTGGATCACGACTTGAATCAGAAAGAAATCTATTGGCCCAGGCCCACCGCCATGCCCAGGAATCATGTGAGTTCAACACTTAAACTTGGTGGCATTGTATGGATCACTCATCCACATTACATATTTAGGTGTGTCCCTTTAAAAATGGTAGTGAGTGCCCTCTGTGGCTTTTCTCTTTTTGGTCTGCGTCAGGGATCACGTCTTTGTAAAATGGGAAAAAGAAGGAAAATGAGAGCATTACCCCCAACCAAGTTACGGATAATTAATAGCCAGCCTCACATTGCATTTTACGTCAAATTCAGTATGAATCTCACTTATCATCACGTAATAATAGAAAAAATTTAAATAAATAATACATGACAAGTTAAATAAATAAGACATTTGACATAAATATAAAAGTGATACTAGAAAAGTGACACTGAAAATCCCTACGAAAATGAAGCGGATACCTACCAGTCCGGTTAATCACGAAGTTGCGGTTAATTTACATGTGAAGAGAAGGAATTTACAAGGAGACGCTTTTAATTGGTACAAAACAGCGAACGATCAATTCTTTGTTGCCTCTTCTCGAAGTTCAATTGGTACTACATGATCCAAACTTGGAGCATATATTGAATATTGTAAGTAAGTGGTTGGAGTTTTTATTAGAAAAAAAAAAAAGACTTGAAATGTCTGAAAATAGTACATTTCAAAGTTTTTATACAAAAGCTCACGATTCAATCAATCGGGCTCTTACCTTCCTTTAAGAAAATTTGCGACTTCTCGAGGGTTCTTGATGCTAGACTTTAGCTTCCCTCCCCGTACGGTTCTACGTACTATAGATAGACAGGAAATCCGGCATGAATGTTATGCAGAATAGCTCATCATATATTCCCCTTGATTCTTTACCAGAAATTGATTAAAAAAAAAAAAAACGTCCGGAGCATTAGAAAAACAAATCAACGGAAGGAAGGTTCCCCAACCCAAGCGGCCTGATTATTGTTTTACCTCTAGAATGATTCTTGGTTATTCATTGCCTGAGATCTGGGCAACGATAAACAAGAAGGAAAGTTATAAAGTAATGGCTCACTCACAGGCTTCCCATGAAATAAAATTCAAAAAGTTCCAGCAAAAAAATATTCGAGTACCACAAAACTCCCGTCTCTTTAATTAAAGCAGCCGACTCGAGACCTTTCATATATAATTTGCAGGCAGTTTGTAGAATGAAATATTCTCTCATTCTCTTACCTCCGCAACGCAAATCTTCTTGAATCTTTCCTACGCACCAATAAATGGATGAGATTTTCAAAGCACGATGCGGATCAAGCAACATTTGGTTTGGGTAGGCAGTAGGCTGAGAAAAAACAAATGAAGAAAAGATATTATATTATTATTAGCATTCATGAAGTAGATGTTTCTGTCCCTCTCCCGCTCAAATGGGACAAATACCCAACAAAATCTGGAATTGACAGCCTATCTAATTATCTCTCTTTACTTTTGCTTCAATCATTTAAATTCCACCCTCACCTGGAAATCTCTCAAAATTTTGTACATTTTTAATATGTCACTGCATCCATCCATCTAGCGTGCTAATTATATAGAATGTCGATTTTTACAAAGATAGTGTCCCTACTTCTTCTCTCCAAGGCCACAAGACCGAATGAAAACGCAGATGCTGTTGTTCTCTCACCTAATCATTTGAAAGCGAAGAGAGAGCAAAGGAACCGAGCCACGCCCGCGAAAAAGGCCGGCTCTATTTGTATCCTTCGCTAACAACACTTTTCTCTCCCTTCCCTCCCCTTCTCCTCTCCTCTCCTCCAAACAAGAAAACATTACATAAATTTGTTCCCCTGCTCCACTCATGTTGTTTTAGACCAGCAGTAGAGTATTTCAGTTTTCTCTTCCTTCTTACTTCCTTGCCCTCCAGTTGGTCCTCTTCCTTCCGTCTTTAATTTGCATCTCAACATAATTTGCTGCTGACTTTGTTCAAATTTGGAGATGGGTGGAAACGACGCTGATGCTGATGAAACAAGGAGACATTCCAATCCCGTTGGCAATAGTCATGTTGTGGAAAGAGAGGAGGAAGATGAAGAAGCATTGTCTTTTTCTGACCTTCCCACCAATGAAGAGAATCAGTTCTTAGCATCAAGAAAAGAATCTCCAGTACCCATCATCATTCATGATTCTCAAGAGGAATTCAATTTCTGCTCCTCCCTGGCCACTGATTCTCTGTCGAAAGAATCAGAAATGTGTATAGCTGATGAAGTCTTTTTCCAGGGCCAAATTCTTCCTCTGCGCCACTCGGTCAGTTCCGAAAGCGGCTTGATCACCAAATTGCAAAATGACAGCCGGACAACGAGCAGGTGCATTTCCAGGTCCGAGTCCATGGATCGCTGTTATTCGGTTGGCTTCACGAGTCTGAGCAGTAGAAGTAGCAGTTTAAATAGTCACCATTCCTCGAGCAGTGGTACAACTAGTTCCACTTCCACCACGACGGGGACGGGCTCCTCGTGCATTAATCGCACGCCTAGACCCAAAACTCGTAACCACTTCCAATTTTCGCACCCCAGTCCCAAACCCCAAATTCGTTCCTCAAATAGCATCAAGAATGGGATGAATTCCAGCCGAAATTCGACACTGTGGAGCATTTTCCGGGTCGGGTTGGTGACAGCTCCAGAGATTGCAATTCAAGACCTCAAATTTCGAAACAACAGTAAGAACGCCGGTTTCGGCAGTCGCAATAGCACAAGCAGTACCATTAGCAGCGGTAGCGCCGGCAGAATCAAAGCTGAGGAAAAGGACAAGATCAAGAAGAGGCACAAATTCCTCGATAAAAACGGGGTTGTGTTCTTCAGCGGCTGCAAATGTTCGTCAAATGCAGTGGTCGGACCAATTCATTCGAGGGTTGCGGAGAATGGCATGAGGAGAAGTGCTGGTGCAAACGAGGCCCATGCAAAAGAAGAAGAGACGGAGAGTCTGACGAGGACGACACGGCAGCATGATCAGCAACAAACAGGAAAGCAGGCCTTGTCACGTCATCGTACGTTTGAATGGTTAAAGCAGCTTTCGCTAGAAGCTGCTGCTGCTGCTGTAGTTGATGAAGCATAGAATCAAGAGTGCTGGTCTGCCAACGCGCATGCTTGTCTAATTAGCCTTTTCCTTTTTTTTTTTTTTTTTGGGGTCATTTGTTTAAGGTCATAGGATTTGTTTTCGATTACATTCCACTGCAGTAACTTTTTGTTGGGCTGGTATTAGGTTGCTTTAGTCTGATTTGATTAACTTTGACTAAGTTGATTACATATTATTGTTTTACTAATTTGAAATCTGGAACCACTCAAAAGTAAAACTTTGGGGGAGTTAAGGTGATTAAGTTATGGTTAGCTTTATGCAGAATTTTGTTTGAAAAAAAAAAAATTGGGTGAATAAATGATTGAAGCCGTGATGGGTGGGGCGGTGGCAGAGGGAGAGAGGGAGGGTGGGAGAATGGTTAATGGTGGTGGCGGTCATGATTAAAAGTGGTGATGCTTTTTTTCATCCCTGGCGTGTGAAAATGGCATTTCAAGAACTTTAAAAGGACCACGAGAGAGACTGTTGAAAAAGATTCATGAAGACGAAAATGGAATTGGTAACAGATATTTTTGTTCTGGAAGGAGAAATGGGGGCCCATGATTGACCTTTAATCGAACACTGGACAGAGAGAAGGGACTTGCATGTCGGGCTTAGAAATGGCACGCCAACCGACCCTATCCAATTGAGCCCACCAAATTTAAAAAAAAAAAAAAAAAAAGCCATGAAAATACTAGTACTATGTTAGTATTGGGTTCGCTTCTTTCGTTTTTTTGATCACCAGTCTGGATGGCTTCTTGCATTGAGTATCTGTACCACTTTTTTATCCTCCATCGAATTCTTACATAAAGATTTTGGTCTTGGGAAGTAGTTAATTGGAGTACGATTTATCACAACCATTTTGATACATCCAACGGTATTATGTCTGTAAAGCAGGTACATCTCAACATAGAAATACTTACTATGAAATACGCCTTTCGGGCTCCGGCATGCAAAATAGATTTAGAGTTAAATTGCTCCCTCCCTTCATTTTTAAGTTTTAACCTAATCTACCTCTCTTCCTGGTACTTTTTGGAGCCTATCGATAAACACAGAGAGTATTTAAAATACGATACGTGAAATAGCAGAACGTGCCTTTTCGACAAAAAAAAAATGCACAGGATTTGCGAAATGGCTGCGGACAATTAAACTTGAAAGAACTACCAAAGTATAAAGCTCCTCAATTGCCTTGAAACGTCAAGAACTCAAAATTGTTGCGCAAAAGCTTCATATTGACGAAGAAATTTCAAGGAAAACACTTGGAGTTGGAACTCACTCTCGAGAATTCAACTTCTGCAGCCACAACAGTTAGAAATTGGAGATCTGCAAACTTGCAACTGCAATGGAAATGAGCGCTGAAAATTAGTCAACCGAACACGAACTTCTGAGACATTTCTAACTGATTAGAGAAGAGAAGCATTTTGAGACATTTCTGAGAGATTTGTTGAATTAACCAACAACTTTCACTCATAATAACTACTTTAAGAGGGGGAAGAAAAAAACAACAACGATAAGTCATCTGGGAAGGCTGATCTCCCAAATCTTCCATTCACAACCTTGCTTTTGTTTTCCTGGTCTGCAAATTGCTGCCGATATACGATGTATCATCGATAATACTAGTTATGTTGTTGTTGATAATCTATTACCATAGATTTGCTTCTTTCATCAATATCTAGCATTATAGTAACTATTATTGACGTAATTTATGTAAGATGATAATCTATCGACGACAAGATCATCATCATGTTTACCAGCCTTCAACTCTATGCATGCAAATTACCTCACACGGATTCAGTTTGTGAGAAGTTGAAACTAAGAGAATATGGGAGTTGCGTGTGGTGGGCCGACTAGCCTTGGTGATTTTGACTAATCGTAGCATCTGTTCCCACCCACAGTTTCGAAAGTCAGCAAGATTCAGGTCAATGTCAAATCGGGGTTGCTTCATTCCCATCTTCAAACACACACAGTTTCTAAATTTCAAATGAATTGTTATAAGAAACCCGACTGTTATCCAAATGTTTTCAAAGCGTATCATCCCATCCCCATTCACAGATGTAGAATCAAGAAACAACCTTTGATTGATTGATTTATTTATTCATTAGTGTGTGTGAAAAGCGACGCGCGGAGATTTGGACCAAAGATTTCTAGCTTGTTAAGTAAGAAGTACGGCATGCTACAATTTCAGTCCCTCTTTGTACGGGGGTAATGCAGTCGCTGTAACGTCCAGCAGCGAGCATCTGGCAGCTCGATGGCGATATTCTATTGTAGTACTAGTTTGTAACCCACTCATACACGCTGGCTGGCTCGTTTCTGGAAGAGTAATCATAAATGTAACTGTGAAAAATACACGGACGGCGCAAATAATCCGTGAGTCAGGCAACAGAATCACGAAGAAGAGGAGAACAAAAAAAAAAAAGGACCTACCCATAAAACAATATCGATATTAGAAGGTATAAATATCACCGCTTAGCCATCTTGTGAGGTAACTAGCACCCTCTGCTCTCATAACTTCTGAACATAAATGGGATAAAGGGAGGAGAAGGTAAACTATTTCATTTATTAATTTTTTTTCATTTTTCTTGAAAAAAAGTAAAGGTTAAACTTCACTGCGAAGGTGAAGCATTTTGCTCCACATTTCTTCATCCATCAACTTAAGCATTGGGCTAATATTTGTGCGGTAACATGTTTTCTCTGGGCCAAGAAATATTCAGCAACCGTGTGTGACCAACATAAAACTTTAAAAGTTTTGTTGGCAGGATATCCATACAGCTAAGTATTGATAACCTCATTGCGTCAAAAAATAAAAAAGCATTATTGATAACCTTTTTATTTCGTTGAGCTCCGGTAGTTGATATTTTATTGCTATCGTCATTCCTTGTAGCAAACTAATCTTTTCTAGTAAAAATGGAGAGAGAATTTATTGAAAACAATTACGTCCCGACCAAACAGGTAGAGATTCGAACTGGAACTATTCATTTGAACAAAATGAACATAAATTTGTTCCAAATGTAAATAAATTTGAATACAATATAAATTTAGTTACTTTTTTGTTGCGAGTCGTTAGAATTAATGTATAACTTGTAATTTAAGCCGTACAATTTTTTCTTGACCAATCAAGTCCGTGATATGTAGAAGCCTGGTTTAGCTGACTTACGTTAAGAGTATCCGGTTTCACAATTTATTATATTATTTTTTTTTTTTTTTAAAAAAAAAAAGAACAAGATTGGAGCAACTTGTTTCTGTACATGAACTTATATCCAAATAACAAACATATTCGTCCAACATCTATTCTGATATAAGTTCTTAAAAGAAATGGTTTTTCAAAAGTGGTTAACAATACATTAATATTTTAAAGTATTTTCTAATCAAAGTCTAATGTGGCAAGAGGCCCCGGAGAAAAGTCAACAGAAGCTGGGGATTTCATTTATTAAGCCCATAACTCCGTTGTTGCTTACAGAAATTAAAGCACAGTCGCATTACAGAATTTATCTGCCGTAGGGCACACGTTTTTGTTAGACGCTTACAAACCGCTCTCCAACAAACTATTTGGGTTAGCCTAATAGTCAGGAGAAGAAGCCTTTCTTCTTGTCTTGTCGTTGGATTCAGGATTTGAGCCCTACACTTGGTCATCATTGGGATATCAGAAAACAGAGCATTTGCCTAATAAAAGTGTGTGAAAACCAAAAAAACTTCCATATCCATAAGATGAATGGGATATCAGAAATTGTTTCAACTTGCTAAAAGCTGATTTATTTATGTTAGCCTGAAATTATCAAAAAAAAACAAAAATTAGTAGTATATCGTAAAATTCAGTAGAATGTTGCTGGATCAGAAGTTAAATTGGGAGCAATTCAGCTTCATGAAGTCGACGACGACAATGACGTATGGGATAACTTTTCTCCGTCCCCGTCCAAGTCAACGCAACAGCATCTGATCGTTTTACTTTGAACCAATTTTCCTTGACTCGTTCCCGTTCCCAAATTCCCATCCCCGACCTCCAATCCAATCTTTAATCAGTTTTTTTACTCATTCTTGACTGTGCATATTTTCCACCACCCTGGGGCTTGGGGTATTCCATTTTCCACTCACTTCAACGCGGAATTCCCACGGTTTCCATATTCACTTTTGCCCCTTCCACGCACTATTATTTCTTCCTTCCACAGCCAAACTTGGAATTTCAGATTGGTTTTCTTCAAACTTAAAAAAGGCTATTTTTGGATAGAAAAGAAATGGGACGAGAAAAAGATTGGTTGGGACAGTACACAAATCAGTGAGACGCGATCTTTTCTAGTTAAATAATACTAGTGTATGAGTTTTCATATTATATAATTCCTCAACTTGCTTCCTTTACTGATCATAATTCTATTTTGCCAATGTTTTCAAATCCGTTGACGAAAAATAATTTTCATTATGCCAAACAAGCTTAAGGCTCTCTCGGTGATCGCAGAATAAGGGGAAAAAAAAATCAAATAAGATTACTATAGCAGTCAGTGTATAACTTTTAATACTACTGCTACTAAGTACTAACTAAATGCATATTCCATGACTTCCTCCTCACTGACCAAAACACCCCGCCTCAACACCATCCAACTACTTCTGCTTACGGCAAAGACTTGACTCTGGACTCTGGACTCTGGACTCTGCCCTCTGCCTTTGGAGCATACATTTTAAAGTAAAACTGGAAAAAATTAGTGTATACTTTTGTTGTTTCAAACATAGATTAGTTCTTCATTTCTATGCTTGATCATCGGAATTCGGCAAGTAGGCGGCGGTAAGGCGGAGGGAGATGTTGGGGGCTTGTTGCAGGCCGTGGGAGAGCTGTTTTGGTGGCGGACGCGGCGGTGATGGGCTGTTGTGGCACATGGACTTGAAGCCACATGCCTCTGGTGACTATTCCATAGCAGTTGTACAAGCTAATTCTTCATTGGAAGACCAGGGTCAAGTTTTCACATCTCCTTCTGCTACTTATATTGGCGTTTATGATGGCCATGGTGGCCCTCAAGCTTCCCGCTTCATCACTAACCGCCTTTTTCCTTTCCTCCAGAGTAATTTCCTTATGACCCTTTACGTCTTTTTTTCTTTCCTTTAAAAAAAAAAAAAAAAAAAAATTTCCCTTCGATTTGGTATTTCATTCACTATGGGATATTGCTGGCAAAATGATTCTCATCATTAACGTGATTTCTAAAAAAAAATTTAATTTTGATTCTTTGTGGTTCAGAAATGTTGTGGGATGTCATAGAAGTTTGTTTGAAGTTTCGGAGTTATGAGTGCATATGGCTACTCATTTGTATGATTTGATAAAGGAAAGGATGGAGGAAAGACAACTTACCTCGAAAATGCATTTATTGTTTGTCATCTATGTTACGAAATTGGAAAGATGAAAGCTTTGATTATTACTTAATTTTTATCACGTTTTTGGCAAGTTGTCGGAATGGGTGAATGTCGTTGTTCATTAATTGATTTTGCAATAATAGAGTTTGCACTGGAACAAGGAGGTTTATCTGAGGAGGTGATAAAGAAGGCGTTTAATGCTATTGAGGAGGAATTTTTGCATTTCGTGAAGAGTTCATGGTTGTCTCAGCCACAGATCGCGTCAGTAGGCTCATGTTGTCTTGTTGGAGCAATAGCAAATGGTGTTTTATATGTGGCAAACGTTGGTGACTCGAGGGCTGTGCTAGGTAAGAGAGTAATAGGTGGCCCTGAAAGTAATTCGTCTACTGTGGTGGCAGAACGTTTGTCCACTGATCATAATGTTGGCATCGAGGAGGTGAGGAAGGAGATTGAGGCACTTCATCCTGATGATGCACACATTGTTGTTCATACTCGTGGAGTTTGGCGAATTAAGGGCATTATTCAGGTACAGCTGCTTGTTTTGGAATCCTCGGTTTGGGTGGATTGGTTGTTATCAAGATCTTTTAGTTTGTATCCCACTGCCGTTTCTTTACTTTCTGTGTTTATTTATTGGAGTCACTTTGTAGGCTCTGGATTATGATTAATCATCTACCCAAGGATTTGGTGCATTTCTTGTCCGTTCCCCACTTTAGAGGTTTATAATTATCATCTAGCAATGAATTCAGGTGTTTTTTGCCTGGAGTTCGATTGATTACATGAGATAAAACCGCCAGTTTTTCCATTTTCAGTTTCTATTGATGGTCGATAAGGAGGTATAGCAGTCAACTTTGTTGTAGTTCGATAGCAATGAAGTGGAAATTTTGTTCATTTCTAATCAGCTTCTGAGGAGTTTATTTCAACGTCAAAAGAACCTTTTCCTCTATGTTTTGTTTTTAATTTCTTCAAAATGTTTCTACAATATGCACTGCTTAAGAATGTGAAGTCATTCATGCTTTGAGATAGTGTCTCTGCTTAAAGAGTACCAATAATATGTAGGACAGGCACGGTAAAGATGCAGAGGAGCAGCTCAACTGAAAAAAAAAATGATGCAGAGGAGGAACATATGCCTTGTTCTAGTACTAGAATTCTGCTCTTGATTGATAGATATATTAGGGTCAACTACTTTTATATTTTATATGAATCAGGCTATGGGATTTTCTTTTCCTTTTACATAAGAAAGAACACTAATTCAAGTAAGTGCTGGTAGTATCCTGGTGCCTAGTAAGCTTTAAAAACTATTAGGCCATCTGCACTTTGTGTAACATTTTTTTTTCCAATGGCTACTGTCATGTTTGCTTTTGAGGCTTGGGATTTGCGCTGCAATAAGTAAACTTAGATGAATGTCTATACTTCCATCCTCGAGAATGTAGATGCTTTCAAAAGAGTTGGTTGGGGAGGTGGATATATCTGTTCAGCAAAGTTGTATTTCTGAGCTTGCCCGAATATTTCCTTTTACCAGGCTACGGAATTGCTTTGGGTTCATTTTGGATTTGCATCAGATATTAGTTTTCTCTCCTTTGTGTTTTCTTTAATGTTTAAACCAGAAGTAACATGGTGCTCCTGTTATTGCTCTAAATAACTTTTGCATTAGCTCATATGAACAACTTCCTGGTTTTTTACTGAACCAAGCGGGTGATTCAGTACAGGAGGTTAATTGCGTTTAACTTTTCCTGAAAGGCCATGTCTTAGGAGTCACTGTGCAACATAAATAATTTCTACTATACGAGGGAAAGTAAACATAGAGATAGGAATAAATTCCGCCAGATTTGTTCAGGGAATGTGCTGCTTTGAAATATTTTCCTTATCATCCATTCCTCCTATGCTTCTTTATTAATTTTGTCTTGTAATTGAGTTGAGTTATTTTGTTAAAGTACTCTTTTTGAGGCAGTTAATATTTCAAAACTGATCAACCTAGTTTAAACATCAAATATGGCTGCTTTTTACATTGGGCATGGTTTACCAAGTCCCTTTACTATCTTCATGGCAGCCAACAACCTTGAGTTTGATTGGGCCCTAAATGCTTTGATGCGACAGAATTCTTGCTTTTATCTCTACCATGATTTTAACTGACCAAATCCCTTGCACACTTCTCCCCTTTTGCACTGGATTGTTCCATTAATGGATATGTTAGTTCTTAGCTGCATCTAAAACTCTATTTTGGATTACATGTGATGATAGCTTGACTTGTTTAATTGCAATCTGATTTTGTGGAGCTAAAATGGTTGTCATAGCTGTTATTTATATTATTATTCATGCTGAAGTTTGTCTGTTCCTTCTGACTACTGAAAATGGCATCTCTGCTTATCGCCTCTTGCTTGTCAGGTATCTAGGTCCATTGGGGATATATATCTTAAGAAACCCGAATTTAACAGAGACCCTATGTTCCAGCAATTTGGATACCCTGTGCCTCTGAAAAGGGCTGTCATTTCAGCTGAGCCGTCGATATTGATTCGAAAGTTAAGGCCACAAGACTTGTTCTTAATATTTGCATCAGATGGCCTGTGGGAGCAACTGACCGATGAGGAAGCTGTGGAAATTGTCTTTAAGAATCCCAGAATTGTGAGAATCTGCATGATCTTTAAAGCTCAAGTATTATAATCTGCAGAATTGAGAATAACTGTCTTGTTATTAATGCTTATTGTTGGTTAACTTTAATCACTTCTCATTACGGGGTTTGTCTGTTACACGATGCAGGGAATTGCAAAGCGATTGGTGAGAGCTGCCTTGCAAGAGGCCGCTAAGAAAAGAGAAATGAAATATAATGACATAAAAAGACTAGAAAAAGGAGCTAGGCGCCATTTCCACGATGACATTACTGTGATTGTGATTTATCTTGATCATCAAGGCTCTCCAACCTTTAAACTGAAGGATAATGGAATCTTCGACTGCACTAGTGTCCCTGTTGATATCTATTCTCTGAATTCGGATCATGCAGACAATACACCCCAGGTTTCTCCTTGACAATCCCGGGTACACAATCACTCTATCCTGTAAATATTGTTTCCCTTTCGAAACAGGGTTCGGATGGAGCTTTCGGAGCCATTGATAGAAGGAAGGGGTCATGTATATTACCCTTGTGAGGAAGGGTTGTGTCCAAATTAATGACTTCCCCGCTGGGTTTTTTTCACCTCATCTTGCTTTCTCTGTCCTAGGGAGTGTTGTATTTGTTAGATACAGACATACCCGTGTAACCATGTAGAATAATAAAACAGCGTTTCAGCTTGCGGATAGGGAACATAAAGTTGATCAGTCATCTCGTTTGGAATCATAGTGGTACCAAAGAGTACGGTAGCCATGCTTGGTCTTACATTTATGTGATGTGATGCCCTCATTCTTTACCAAAAATGCCATGCAATTTCCCGAGTTTGAATTTGTTTCTTTTCAGATTGAATTTTTTCGAACTTCACATGTTCCATCCTTTCCATCAATGAAGTGACATATGAACTAGTGTCGTGCGGATCAATTCTGTAATTTGGTAAATTGTCTGCGTTCTCTTCAACCCAAGAGAGTAGGCAAGAAGTTTGCGTTCCTAGAAGGAACCACGGGCATGGCAACGAGTGATGTTTGATTGAGGAATGCAAATGGATTTAGTTCACCGAAAAGAAAAACTCAAGCAGCATCTATTCTCTACTAAATCAACAACACCGTAAAACCTGAACTTGTCTTCCCAAATGAAGTCGGTGTTGTCAAATTGGATGATTAAAGTGAACTGGTGTTCCAGGCCGCTTAAACTAGGACCAGACAACATGCCAGTTATTGGGTTAAATAAATATGATTGATAATCACAACTCGACGTTTTGGGTCAAAAATGGATTGCTTATCAAATCAAGTGAAAGGCGATGGAGCTCATTAAACTCGAGTAACAAGTAAAAACTTGTTTGGATTGCCAGTTTCCGTCAAAAAATTACGTCGTTTTCCGTGATCACATTTCCCTATTACCTTTTTCCCTCACATACATCAAATCGCTACAGTAATTTTTCCATGAAAAATCATGGAAAATGCAATCCAAACACAACCTAAATAGGCGGAGCCGTTCAAAACTCTTCTTCTATGGTGATTCTGTTACCTATTGAATGAGACATTTCCAACTACTTAATAATATTCTATTTATTCCATTGGATTAAATGCGGCGCAACTGACCAATCGCAGAATCATAATGCGCTTATCGGGTTTTCGTGTATTGCACAGCTTATGGAGCAGTACTCTGAATCTACCAAAATGCACATTCTGGTCTAATGTGAGTCATCGTGCTCCACCCGCCAGAACAACCCAAAAATACCGTGGCGCAACCAGTTCCTCCTAGTCCAGTGCCCACTTACCATTTCAATCCTTTTCTTTGAACTAATTTTTATAGTGCCGAGTGCCCAAAAACATATATCTGTATGTTTTCATTTTCTTTGAAACGGACTGCTCTAGAGGTGTTAAACATAATTCAATTATGTTGATCCACTGGATTTGAGTATGCTGTGAATTTTAAATGGGTTTTAATTGGTATCCAATTAAATCCATTTTATTGGTGGATAGTGAGTTGTCTCGATTCACCCATTTAAAAATAACTATATATTTAAAATCAATTTTTAGTGGATATTAAGTAAATAAAGTTAGATTTTCTATCAATGTAATAACAACAGGATGTGTTATTTCTCATCATACAATAAAAAAAAAATAATAATAGAATTTTAAGGCCCCATTTGGTTCTAGGAAACCACTAAGAAAAAGGAAAGTGATTCCATCATAATTGAATTCCCACGTTGGGTTGAGGTGGAAAGCACAGGGAAAGGAATTCAAAGGAAATGGCTAAAGAAACCACCTGTGATCTACTTTCAGGTAAAATCTCTTATTCGAATCTGTTCTAATATGCTTCTTAATTCTCCCCCTCTTGTCTTGAACCCGTAGATATCCATAGCTAATTTTCAGCCTTTGGCCGGTGATCACCATCAAAACATTAAGGCTTGGTGGGTTCAAACCTAATCTCCCACTAATTGCCACTATATATGGGTCTGCTTAAAAAATCTATACGAGTGTATAATGTACCCGTCTGGTCCAGTGGTAGTTTAGTCCTCTCTGAGTTATCTTTGGGTCTCTCCACGCCTCCCTCCCTTTAGTATAGAAATAATAGTGTAGGTCTATCGTATCCGACGGAAAAAAAAAAGGAAGCTTCTACTTTCTTTCCCTCGAATCGACCTATATTCTTTCTCTGTCAAGACAGGAAAATGAGGGAGATGGGAGTTTTTGTCTTACTACGAGAGCAGGGTTAGGAAGGCTTGTTGCCAGCTGCAATTTCCTCCACCATCAGCGCCAGAAGTTTTAGTAGAGTAATAGAGGCTGTGAAGGGTTTCAAAGTTCCCTTGAGAAAAGATGGGGAATATGCTAAAATTTTAAAAATTTTCAAATTGGCCCCAAAAATTCTAGACAATGCAGTATAGCAATCCTCAAGACTTTTAGTTTGTAATATTCATAAATGGACTTTACTTTTTAAAATTATTGTATGACCCTATTTGCTTTTTGGAATGAAAAGGTAAAGTATTTGAGTTTTAATCACCTTCAATAAATACTAAAGTAAATTGACTTACCCGTGTCGTGATAATTTAAAATCTCAATTCCTGCATAAAATTAACAAATCAAACAATGGATTTACTTTCTTTGGAAATCATTTCCGTTAGCACACCTGAATTCCACCAATTCTATCATACACCACTAATAATAATAGGATTGCTCCCTCTTGCACTTACATATCTTTTCTAATTAATCTTATTTATTCAAAAATTTAATACCTGGAAAAAATCTTAACGAGCCCAATGATGATTACTCAGGACAAAAGAAAATTCTAGTAAGGTAGAAGTGGTATTTTAAGAAGTGGTGGAAGGAAGGGAGATTTAAACACAAGACCTCTAAGTTAGAGCCTCCTGATATAATTAATATTCATGGACTAAATGATTTAGCCACACAAAAAAAAAAAAAAAAATTCCAATAATGCCATTGCTGTTTTTCTCTTGACGAATGCCCGTCTCAAATTCCAATAATTATTTTTAGGTGGGAGGATAGATTTTGGGAAACTTGCAACTCATAAGCGAGCAATGGCATCAACCAACCCAATGAATTAACCACCTACACGAGTTTATGTCGTGGACGGTTAGATATTAACGGATGAGCGATGAACAAATATCACACACATATGGTCCTGAAGACTGAAGCCCTAAAAGCTGGAAAGAATATCATCGATCTCATTATTTTTTAATCAATGAAAGTGATCAATGCCTTTCATTTGATCCCTACCACCGGTCCGCGATTTATAAAAAGTCCAAGCGGCCTCCCAATAGTCCACGGCTACGGTCCCATTACATTAACGTGTTCCCCAGACAAACAGGCAAGAAGGAAGAAGTTGAAAAGAGAGAGAGAGAGGCTTGGCATCCGTTAGTGACTGAAGAAGAAGATGGGAGTGGCTGAAGATGCACATAACGTGAAGGTCCTGGGGTCAGGCGAGAAGACCGTCGTCCTTGGCCATGGCTTCGGCACCGACCAATCCCTTTGGAAACATCTCGTACCTCACCTTGTTGATGAGTACCGCGTCGTCCTTTACGACAACATGGGAGCTGGAACGACGAACCCCGACTACTTCGACTTCGAAAGATATGCCTCTCTTGAAGGCTATGCCTATGATTTACTGGCCATTTTGGAGGAGCTCCAAATTCAATCGTGCATCTTTGTCGGCCATTCTCTGTCCTCCATGACGGGTGCAATTGCCTCCATCTTTCGCCCTGATCTTTTCGAGAAACTCATCATGATTGCGGCTTCCCCGCGGTAAAGAAAGTTTCGCTTCCAATCCAGTAGTTAGGATTGATTGCAGTCGTTATGTACCATGACTTCCAAAAAAAAAAAGTTGCTTACCCTTTTGATTTCTTGAAGGTTCATAAACACTGACGACTACTTCGGAGGATTTGAGAAAGAAGATGTGGATCAACTCTGCAATGCAATAGAGGCCAATTACAAGTCGTGGTGCTCTGGATTTGCACCCCTTGTGGTAGGGGGAGACATGGACTCGGTTGCCGTCCAAGAATTCAGCAGGACCTTGTTCAACATGAGGCCGGACATAGCACTGAGCGTGTTTCGGACCATATTTACGTTCGACCTCAGGCATTTTCTCTGCCGCGTCACCGTCCCTTGCCATATCGTCCAAAGCACCAAGGACTTGGCCGTACCGTTAGCAGTGTCGGAGTATCTCCACAAGAATCTTGGGGGCCAGTCTCTGGTTGAGGTCATTTCTACGGAGGGTCACCTGCCACAGTTAAGCTCGCCGGACATCACAATTCCGGTCATTCTCCGACATATTCGACATGATATTGGAAATGAGTGATTTCTGATCAGCGGACGTCGTTTGTACTTGTATTTTGTACTAAGCTTCGTAGATGGGCTTTGACTGTGTGCGTGTGCGTGTGCGTGCGTTTTTTTTTTTTTTGTAAAAAAAATATTTGTAACGTTTGTTTCCATTTTCAATTCCTCTTACAGCTTAGAGGTAATTGTATGTTTTAGTGATCGTTTTTTTCAATCGTGTTATTTAAGATTACAATTGATGCATAATGATCATAACGCTCGTGCAGACAAATTACAATTTAGTGAAAACTTGATCCTAAGAATTCTCATTGCTAAAGGCTCAGTCTTGACAAGATTATTAGCTCATTGTAATGGATAAGATTTGAACGGTGGTGCAAACTGAAAAGTCAAAACTAATTCTAAAATTGGCAGCTTGTAGAAATTGCCCTGGAGGGTGGGTATATTATGAGCTGAGCTGGAATTGAGAGTGGCAAAAGAGATACACTGGACCCGCGCTTGATGTGACCGTGAGGGGACGACACGTTTTCAAGCTTCTGACTCCCAACAGCATGATACGGAAATGGGGCAGGAACAACCGTTCCTGGCAGTTGACGGCTATGATTTGATCAAAAAATTTTGTACGACTCAGATTATATCTTGTAACTCGATTTTCATGCCGTGTGTGGAACCTATAAAAATTTGTTCTAAAGTTACGTCGTGTGCAAAGAAAGTTGCACCGTGTGTAATCAAAATTACGCACAATAAAAAATGCACACAATCGGCAGTAACAGTTGCACCTGCAACCGTTTGTGCCCCTTGTCCGCGTGATACCAACCATGTTCGACAAATTAAAAGTTCAACTCAAATCGTTTAATGTAATTCTTTTATGTAAACTTGAATTTACAATTCATACAATTAAGTTAGCGTACAATTTACGATTACACCAACATTGTATGAGTTCATACTAATGATAATAAGAATTACACGAATTGATTTAAACTAACAAAACTCCACTTGCCAAAAAAGAGCTAAACATTACCAAGTGCTTGTAATTAAAACTAAAAGAAGGTTTCACAAATAAAACTCCAGAATAAGTTTCACTAATTAACATTGCAATGCCGGACAACATCCGAAGGCGCTACTTGAAGAGAAGGACCGCATGGCCGTTGTGCTTTTCTTCACATGTATGTATTATAACCTTCGTGGGCAATGCCACGCGCATGTTTGAATCAGAAGGGTACATATAAGCGGGCCAACTTGCGTTGGGCTAAGTGGACATTCTGGCATACAGCTCATTATGCCTGAAATAGGATAAGCCCAAAACATGCTACTGTTTTCAGACCTATCAATATAAGTGTGGAAGCAAAAACTCCAGTAATTGGGCTTTCCGTCAGACCACAAATGGAACAAGAAACTTTTCTTTGTGGTCAGTTTAATTGTCAGACAAACGGACGGGATTTTCCAAATATAAGCCCAAATTAAGAACTGGATAGGAGTTAGGTGACCAACGCGATAACTTTTAGGGAAGAGAAATACACAAAAGCATCCACAAATTAGATAGTAGAAATACATATATTTTAGGGATAAAGATATAGGAAAATGGTAAGACTTAAAAAGAAGTAATGAAACTGAAGTCTGAAAACTGAGGAATATGTCTAAGGGTTTAGTGCTTGAGAGCTTTAGCGCTATTTCGTTCTTTTGAAGAAACAAATGGGTTTTAATTAAGATTGTTTAATTGCTTTAATTTATTTGTTGGAAATATGTTTTTGCGAGTGATCTACCAATTCTATCCCCAAAATTTGTAACCGGGTTGGTTTGATTCACAACTGAGAGTTTATTTCTAGGATGTAAAAGCTTGGGTTTTTAAATGTGAAGGACCAATTTGTTTCGTTTTAAATGTGAGGGACGAAAAGAATACTTTTACGAAATGTGAAGGATGAAACAGGTCATTTTCCCAATATTAAATCCAATACATTTGAGTGCATATCACATTCAGTGATAAGTGAATAGTTTATTACTTAATTTTGAAAGCAAGTTTTACCCAGAAAATTCAGTGGCACTTAATTAATTCAAATGTTCAATTTTTTATTATCAAACGGTCTGAATATATTAAAATCTGAATCTATTAAATTTAAATATTGAATTGGGTTATCAAACAGGATCTAAGAGTAATTTGCAACTCTATGAATTACAGCATCTACCATCTCTCTCTCTATATATATATACACTTCCTTGAAAAATAAAACATCTCAGAGGTGAAAATCATAAAACTTCGGTACGCATATATATCAATCAATCAATCAGGGAAATGGCCTAAATTAGCTGTTGGACTCATGACCCATTTGATCAATAATGAACATACACCCCTGTGTAGACAAAAAAATAAAATAAAAAATAAAAACATACACGAAATTCTTGCACCATTTTTTATAACAGACTACAAATATACACACATGCCTCTCGTCATCAGACGAAGTATAAAGATGCATCTGAGGTCTTTATCATATTAACATACATGTTCATATATGCAGGTATGTCCCTTCTTATCATAGGTAACACCAATAATATACCATGAGAAATTCACACTCGAGTCTTCAAAAGATGTCTTGGTTTGGACTCTGGAGTCTTTAAATGCTTGTCTCAAATGGTCAATCGGCAGGTGACAAGACTACAGTCTTGCTATATCAGGATGCTCAGCCCCAAACTAACTCTCATCCCTGACGGGTTAGCCACCGAGTGAAATACTATATATGGTGCAGGTCACAGGTTTAAATTTTTACAATTACAATAAAATTTAAATCATGTGCAGCAGTACAATCTTTTGGTCTAAAGGCATAACCTATCTCTTTTAACTCTCCTCATCCGTAGAAGTCGATGGTTAACAGGAAAAAAAAAAATAAAAATGGCCATACGAATAAAGGAGTCGTGCTGACCCAATGACCTACTAAGTTTACAATGCATTCATCAGGTCAACCGGACCTTTACTAATCCGAAATTTTCAGAACAAATAACGTGACGTGCTCCTAGCTCGTGGCAGTTCAATATGGGTAGTTTTTCTTTACTAGGGAATCAACATGCGTGTTTGCTTAGTATCATTCGGGACAACATGTAAAGAAAGCAAATAAAAATGTTCTACTATAGTTGATTAATGTGTAGATCTGTTAAATGTACAGCCTGCTTGGCTTTGGCTGGTATAAGCTTGAGTTCAACTCGTAAATTTAATTAAATGAGCAAGCTCAAACATTAAATTAGACTTGTTTAATTAGATGAACCAAGTTAGGTTTGACTCAAGAATAGTTTGTTTAAACTCGTTTAGACATTTATTCGAACAAATATTACTAATTTTTCTTAGTAATTATGTAGATTTATCTTGTCTTGGTTGCTTAAGATTTTATTTTGTTTAAATATTACAAATCCTTTTTATATTTGGCGTAATTTTTCTCATTAAATAGGCTTAAATTGGTTATATTTTTTGAGTTGTAAAATTGTATAAGATAATTAAACACATTTAGACTTTTCAAGTTCAAATGACTCATTCATGTTATATGAATCGAAATCAAGTTCGAGTTTGAATTCAAGATAATTTTAACAAGTTAAATTCAAACAAAAATTTTGACTCGTTACATAAAGGAGCCGAACTTGAGCATCACTTGATAACCTAATCAACTGAACTTGAAAGCAAACAGTTCAGCTCGTTTATAACTCTATTAATCTATAATAAAATATATTTTCCGGAAGGGGCCTTAATCGCACCTACTTCCTCTCTCTGGTCCCTCCACAGTCCTCTCGAATCCCAGGATATCTGAATGGGAGATTGATCTTACAGCAAATTGATGCATCAAAATGAGCAGAGCATCCCTCGAAACAATTCAAATGAAATTTCCTTACGCGTGAACTGTAGACTTGGACAGGAGCAAGAAGAGAAAAGGACGTTGTCATATTCCTGTCGTGGCGTAGTTTATTGTTCGTTCATCATACTAGTCTCATTTGAGTACAAAACAACGGTTTTATTTCTTCTTTTTTGTTATAGCATATGAACTGGTCCACATTATTTTAAAGTTGCAGAAGAAATTTGCTCAGTTCTTCCTTATTTTAGATTACCTATAACTATCTTCAGTTTTGTTTAATTAGTTTCTAAACGGGAGATTGGAAATTTTCTTTTTATTAACATAAATATTCGCAAAACCTTCCATAAGCATCTGAGGTTCAAGGAAAAGGTATTAGGTGTGCCACGTAAGTCGTATAGTACATTAATATCAATCACTCATCATTAAATAATGGTGATTGGTCATTTCTTGTATAGTAAATGCTAGATAAGGAGTGATTCACCGCATTATTTGACGTAGTTTTGATTGGTATTAGTGTATTGTCACGTGACGTGGTGTAGCTAATATTTTTCCAGGTCGGAAGTCTGTCTTGATTTCTCAAATTCAATTCTGACGTGTCCGGCTTCTAAAATTAGATAAAGGCCTTAAATTCTTGCACAAAATCATAAATCACCTCTAATTAAAAACAGCATCCGTAACTTTCTCTAATTTGATTCTTGGTAAAACTACGATGACATTGGTGGATGTAGACTTCCGCACAAAAGCGTGCAATCGACCGGAATATGCTGCATTAGTGCACTTTCACCATGGAGTAGCATTTGCCTAGACCTCTTGGTTGCTGGAGAGCGAAATGAGAAGCCCATTATGTCAGTCTCAGTTGGGCTCCAACATGAAAATAATACCTCATCAACAGTGAGACGAATGCAAGGCTGTCTATTGTGAAATTACGGTCGATGTGACCTGTTGGGCATTCTCAACTTCAGCTAAGATTAATCTTTTTTTTCCAAACTTCAGCAAAGATTAATTACTACAGAGAATTATCTCTATATGTTTATCGTCTGGTATCGTCTTTCGAATTGTATGCTACGACAAATACTCCATGCATATCCTCATCATGGAAGTTAAAGTATGCCGCTAAGTACAGTAACAACCTTCTTATGAAACTAACAGAAACATCAGCATCAACAACCCCCCAATAATTGTGTTACTAAAGAAACTAGCCAATTTCGAAGATCCAATCAAGCAAGATGAGTCGTAATCTTCAGAGCATGGAGTCCGCGCAGGGCAACACTTATAAAACTGCTGACTCCATTAGGAGGGAATCTCACACAATTTCGTCGACCAATCCCCGTCACAGCCCCAGAAGATTCCACTGCCCATCATGCAAACTTCAATTGTCTCTCAAATTTGTTGATCCTTCTTGATTAGTATTATAAAATTCTTAACCCTCTGTGGTATGCAGAAGGATTGAATTAATCAAAATGCATAAACAGCTGTCCGTGACCCCTCGATCAGCTCACAAATGGATGACGACCACATGCAGACGAATAATTTCAAGTTGTATACGCGTCAAACGTCAACACTTAAGCGAATTAACTTTTCTCTTTAATTTTCTAGTATTTTTTTTAAGAGTAAAAAAGTTGGGGGAGTCCCTAAACTGTCATTGTTGTCCACTTTTGACCCCTGATTTATTTTTTTGTCTTCGACTGGTTCCTGAACAATTTAAAATGTATACTTTGAGGAATTTTGACCATTTTAAACATAAATTCTGCCGAAATACAAGGGCATTATTGTCTGACCATAATCAAAGGTATTGAGAACTTAATAAAAAGTAGCGAGAGTAAGAACAGAAACCCTTAAAAGAAAAAATCCTTTATTTTGCTTGAACTCTTTATCAAATTTCTCTACAAAAACCCCAAATTCATTGATTTCATACTCGAGTGTCCAAAGTTTCATTAGATTTTTCATGTCCTTTTCAAGTATGAAATCAATGAATTTGGGAATTTTATGGAGAAATTTGATGAAGAATTTAAGTAAAATAAAGGTTTTTTTTTTCTCTCAGAATTTCTACTCCTGCTCTCTCTCTCTCTCGATGCTTTTGATTAATGTTGGACAACAATGCCCATCGGTTCCGTTTGGATTTATGTCTAAAATGATCAGAAGTCCTTAAACTATCAAGTTTTAATTGTTCAGGGGCCAATTGAAAGAAAAAAATATATCAAGAGTGCAAAATGTACAATGATAATAATTTAGGAACTCCCTGGATTTTTTACTTTTTTTTTTAATAATTTGAGAATTAACTTTGTATAGGCATGTACACAGCATGACCATTCGTATGTACGTATATTCTCATCAAGAACAATGTCGAAGCACATGTGGTTCTTAGTCGTTAGTCATCATCCTTCATCCCACTATAAAGCTCTCTCTCCATTACCGCCCAGAAAAGTGCTAAAAAATTCTCACAGATAGTAAGTCAAGTAACAGACAATCAAAGCCCAAGTGCCTGCTTAATCCCAATATAAACAAGTTTTCGAGTCTTGTGGAACGACCTTAAAAATTAGCCAGCCTTGCTATTAGACCTAATTAGTTATCACTTTCACCAAATTTGCGAGGAGAAGGGAACGAGAATAAGTGGTACTAGTAACAGAAATCAGATGGGGATAGTGGAGGAAGCTCACAACGCCAAGGTCGTAGGTTCTGGGGAGCAGACCATAGTGCTGGCGCATGGGTTCGGGACGGATCAATCGGTGTGGAAGCACCTGGTGCCACACCTAGTGGAGGATTACAGGGTTATTTTGTTCGATAAGATGGGCGCCGGAACCACCAATCCGGACTACTTTGACTTCGAAAGATATGCTACTCTGGAGGGCTATGCCTGTGATGTGATCGCAATACTGGAGGAGCTCCGGGTGGATTCCTGCATATATGTTGGCCACTCCGTTTCGGCCATGATTGGCGCCGTCGCTTCTATTTCTCGCCCTGACCTCTTCACCAAACTCGTCATGGTTTCTGGCTCTCCTAGGTAACTAAATAGTAATTACTAGTACTGCTGCTGCTGCAAATTAATTCCCACAACGCCCAGCTGGTACACCTGAATTACAAAGTATACTGAACACGTACTGGAATTAAGCTAACAAACCCATAAATTTTCCCAAAATTTCGTTACTTCTTATGGGCTAGTTTAGTACAATATTCAGGCAAGGGGTCGGTGTTGTTTACAAGAAGAACTGCAGCCATAATCCTTGGTTTCCATCTTTTGGGGTTAATTGCAGGCCAAGGGGAAAAAAATCACGTCGTCTAATCCTGCGGAATATTTGTTGCTTTTACTGTTCTAACTCCTAATGATGGAAGAAATTTCATTTCCTTTTAGGGGGAAAATTTTTTCTGGAATTATTTTATCCTAAAAATTTTATAATGTGAAATCAACCAAGCTCTATATTTTACCACCTGCAGGTATGTCAGATACCGTCTGCTGCTTTCCATTTGTTCCCAACCCCGTATCATGAAAGCGAACGTAATACAATAGCAATCTATTTTCTCTCAAGTTGACGCAGCCTTCGGGTTGAGACTTACAAGTTGGAATTGATGTATTCCATTCCATTTGTTTTTTCCACTTAGTAGAAAAGAATAATGACTTTTGAAGTGGGGCCTGGAATAGCAAAACCATCCCCACCCCCTTCATAATCCGACAAACATAAAAAGGAAATTCTACGTGTAGTCAATTGATTAAATTAATTTTTTTTTTCTTCCTACACTTCTTTCGTCATTCTATTTTGCTTTTATTTTTGTTTAAAAACAAATTTCCTCCAATCAAACAGGTACCTTAACGACGTGGATTACTATGGAGGGTTCGAGCAGGAAGGTCTGGACCAGTTATTCGAAGCCATGAAGTCAAATTACAGGGCATGGTGCGACGGATTTGCACCCTTGGCCGTTGGAGGAGACATGGACTCGGTTGCCGTGCAAGAATTCAGCAGGACATTATTCAACATGAGGCCTGACATAGCACTCAGCGTTGCTCAAACCATTTTCTGTAGTGACACGAGACATTTGCTAGCCCATGTGAGGGTGCCTTGTCACATTATCCAGAGCATGAAGGACTTGGCCGTACCGGTGGTGGTCTCCGAGTACCTTCATCAAAATCTGGGGTGTGAGTCCGTGGTGGAGGTCATGTCCACCGACGGTCATCTTCCCCAGTTGAGCTCGCCGGACGTCGTCGTTCCGGTGCTGCTCAGGCACATTCGTCATAATATTATGGTTTAGGGAATTTTTATTTACTTGTACTCTTGTTTATTTGCAGCGTCTTTGTGGAAAATGGTGTGGTTAATTTGTGCAACGAAGTTTGTTTAGTGGGAAATGTTTTTTTTTTTTTTGAGAAGGTGATTTTCCGGTACATGTATGCTCGCGAGTTTCCTTTGAGAAAAGGCAATCCAAGGGAAAAAAATGAAGAATCTTTCAGTGGAGTATTAGATGCGTCTAATAAGATTTTTTTTTTTTATTAAAAATAAAAAAGAATGTCACAATCCCCAACTTTCAACGGTCTTGAAGACTCGACGCTTAGCACTGACAGCACCTGGAGGCAATTTTTCTAGAAAACTTTCCAAATTCCGCTTTCTTTTCGGATATTCATAATTTTTTTTTTCTACTGAAACCCTTAAAACTCATGATCCATCCCTGTTTATATTATATAGATCATTCTTAGTTGGTGAGTTCTTTCGTAGCTTTTAAAAATTGCATTAAATACGAACTGGCTGAGAAAAAAAAATATATCGTCTTTTTTTGCATTTCAATTGTTGAGAAACACTCTTACAACCCTACGAAAATTTTGGGGTAAAAAAAAACTGCACAAATGGATTTGTTTTTTTCCCTATTCAAGCTCAAGACGGAAACCAATACACAAATTTTACATCACTCCATCGGTAGCTCTTGCCTCTGGTCAAATTCGCAAGCAAATTGTAGCTTCATTATGTCATGAGGGTTAAAAACAAACATCACTCCTAAGTATAAATATTACCCTACAAGCAAATTATGGCCCAAGCAAAACAAGTGCAAGAATTAGCAAGAAAGGATAACCAGGGAGTCAGCAGTGAAGTTAAATGCATAAATGATCCGGGAGCTGCAGGGAGCTGGTGGAGTAGTATGAGATGAATGGGGCTGCTGGAAAGGGGGGATTTTACACGAAATTGGGGAAGGCGAGTAACGTAGTGCCAGAAATTTGGACTATAATACAGGGAATGAAGCTTGCATTGGAGAAGAGATTCATAGAGACCCTTAATAGAGCCAGACTCACGAGCTAGGATCTGATTAATTAAAGAAGGGCCTGTAAGTAGTCTACGTTGGGACTGTTTTCGATTGATTATTTTAATTGAGTATAGATTCTAATTTTGAATAATCAGTTTTTTATGATGTTATCGGCTGCTTTTCTATCTTGAGTATAGACTTTTTAGTGACCAAAAAAGTTAAAATATATAATCAACTTTAAAATAGTTTTTACCGGTTTTGATTATTTCTTTTATAATCAATTTCTATACTCAGATTTCGTAAAATCTAAGGCAACCGAGAACAAGGTCATTATAATTTAATCAAAATGGCCATGAGTTGGATAAGCGCAAAGATTGGGAATGCAGACTGGTTCATATGTACGGAGGAAAAGCAGTATATGCCAAAACTCAAGCACTGCATGGGCGACTCACTTGGAAGATGCTAGGATCTCAGAGATGAAGAATCGAGGGAAAGATTAAATTGAAGATGAAATAAGGAAGGAATGGAAGAAGAAGAAGATTAAAGCAGAGGAATTGAAAGAAGAGCCTAGGGCAGTGAAAAAAAAAAATGAGCCAAAAATATTGTTATAGCATAAGAGACCCTTCTATCCCATTACAACTATTTATAAGGCCCCCGATACGTAACTAACCGATGCCTATACAAGAAATATTAACACCTAATCAGTAGGAATATTCATTGTATCTGGACAGAAGATTCGCCATGTCTCTGCGCAGTTTATATAGGACTTTGATGTACTTGGGGTCGCAACCCCGCGTGTATGTGCCTAAACCCACCTTTTGACCAAAGCAAAGAGAAGAAAAGATAAAACTCTCCACCTCGTAAGCACCAAGGGGGCATGAGTCCCACATCATCTGGTGAGGATGTGAGTATCTAGGATTTAAATTTCATAAGTGTAGCTAAAAGTCAGCAATTATCTTTCGATTGGACTTGTGAGATTAGCTTAGGTCTTAGGAATTGATATTCTGCCAAAAGTAAGCACCAAGGGAGCAGGATCTCAAGAAAGTCAGAGAGAACGATCCTCCATGTTCTTCAAGCTCAAGCCTTTGGATTAGAAGGGATGGGGACGAATGACGGGCCTGTATTGTTGTGGACTACGTTTATTCTTCAAGACACACACGACAGCAAGCCCACGAATCTACAAGCCCTGGCCCTCTGCAGTGACGAACCTCATGCAAGGCCCTTATCCGTTCACGTGCAGGGCTCTGCAGGCCTGTACAATTGTTTCTCAAGCAAGGGATCTTCTGCTCTTCATCGCGTATGGCGGTGACGCAGCTTCCACAATTCTTTCCTTGCGCAGGGAAAAGGCCTGTCTACTTGTCTGCAGTCTGTTGCGCTTTTACGCTGCCAAGTGGGCTAAAAGTTGCTTGTATCTTCCCTGAAATTTACTGATTCCCCCCCCCCCCCCCTTCCCTCTATCTCCGCGGTCTAGTATGCAATTAGCTTTCCATTAGTAATAACTAGTGGAAAAGGCACAAGTAATGTGTCTACGCATTAAGAAAAATTCTCAAAGAAAAAAGATTAGCTATTTTTTGAAGTGTTTTTAAAAAATTTTACTGTAGCAGTATGAAATTTTTTTTTGTATGGATGAAATACTTTTTGAGATATTATGTATTACTGTAACATTGTATTTGAAAAATTTATTTTTTAAAAAATGACCAATCCAAACGGAGCATTCTTGGTAATTGTTGTGAGTGTGTGACAGCAGTTGCTTAAATATTGGGGTATTATGGAAGATGAGATGCGATTGCATAGTACTCCATCATGTAAAGGTAAAATTGAGATTGAATTGATGACACAATTTTTTAACATCAAATTTAGGACTCGTGCATTGTACATAGGAAGATACTAATTACTATTAACCATTTTCTATTTTTGTGTGCATTGCTTGGTGCTGGACTAGTATCTATTGATCTTTCGAACAGGAAAAAAAAAAAAAAAGGAAAGAGGGATTACGATCTATCGAGGATTACTTGTCCGCATAGTAGAAATGGCTAAAAGTTATGATCTAATCTAACACAAAACTTGCCTTAATACAAAACTCGAAGCTATAAGTACAAGTGTACAACTGCGGACATAAAAAGTACAGCTGCTGTTGGAAGCAATTTACTTTCGGCCATGCCAACTGTCTTCAATCCCCCGATTTTATTTTATACAACCGGACACGTGCGTAGACTCTACTCCCCACGATTTTACATCTTTCACCCCTGGAATTTAATATTCTATCATCTCCCCCAGAAATAAACAAATATGATCCACGCCCCCCAACTCTACTTTCCTTTCCCATTTTCCCCCCGAGTCAAGTTTCAACTTCAACCCATTTTCTCCTTTCCCTACTGATGCAATATATAGTAATACAAGTCCAAAGGAGGCCGAAACCTCGAATATCAAAGAAATAAGAAAACGAGGAAAATAAAAATCCAGCTGAGACATTTCAGAGCCCTTGGATCACAAGAAAAGGATTTGTGGCAAAACTTTTGAACTTTGGCCCCTGTTCTTCTTTCCGGTGCGGTGCGGGCGTTTCTGATCTATCCGTTAAGTGTACTTTCTCCCTCTTCTACTCCGACGACTGGAGGAGGGAGCCCGAGATGGCGTCAACGGTGTCCGAGAGAATTGAATTGGCCAAGCTTTGCACCTCCAAAGATTGGTCCAAGGCAATTCGCATACTGGATAATCTCCTTGCTCAATCTTGCGCCATTCAAGACATCTGGTCCGTCTCTGTTTACCAAACTCCATACATGCAGCTTCTAACCTCATCTTTTTGTACCATTTTCCAATTGATTGTTTATAACCGTAATTTTTTTTTTCGGTGGGAAAGAAAAAGTTTGACCTGTTTTGTGAATTTCTGGTGGTTGTAGTAATCGGGCTTTCTGCTATAGTCAATTGGAGCTTCACAAACACGTGGTTAAAGATTGCGATAAGGCCCTTCAGCTTGATCCTACTCTTCTCCAAGCCTACATTCTCAAAGGTAATTGACTTTCTAATAATTTATTTCTTTTTTCCTTGAATTTGTGTCAACAATTTATGATTTAATTAAGTTCAATAGTTGGTCGTTGCATAATGTTGGGGTCTTTATCTTAGTGATGCAAATAGATAAAGACTGCAATTTCAAATCTATTGTGAAATTCAGTCCTTCTATGCTTCACTATATATGAAAATGAAAAAGATTTGATTTTGCTCTGAATTATAAAAGTTCTTTTCGATTAGTTGATGTCATAGTGGCACTGTAAATCTCCTGCCTTGTTTCTTCATCCTGCAGTTGTGAGTTGATTGCTGTTGGAATAAGGCAGAATCATAACTAATCAGCATCAATGTTCCCTTTGTTCTGACTACTTAGGCTTCGACTGATAGTACTGACTGCTATGTTCATTTAGATCTTGAACGGCTATTTTATGCTTGCCGAAGTACTGCTAATAAATTAAGTAGTGTTAAGGACAGGTCTCTGTAAGTTGTTGGTTGTTTAGGCAGGATTTGAAGTTTTGTTTCAATAGCTTTGTACAGGGTCATTACAAAATACACTTGGAAGGATAATTTGTTCTTCAAGGAATTTTAATTTGTCAAATAAAATAGTAAACTAAGAATGATTTTATATGTTTTTGTAAGGGTATCTAAAGTAAGAACTGGTTTTTCTGATATCATGGCTTGTGATTTGTGTCAATGAATTGAACTAGCCTACCTTCTTCTTTTCATACCATGCCGCATACTGTCTGGAGGATATTATGAAATTATATCACTGTATAAAATATGGAGAACATAGAAAAAATTTATAGAAATCCTTTATAGATCCTTTACTTTGACATTCCTTTTACAATATCTCTCTTTATTGGCAGGATTGATACCTAATTCTTTTTTTTTTGGGGCTTGAAATGGATTAGCCATTTCATTGTTTCTGTTGGGCCTATTCTAAATGTTAAGGCACATTTTGAACTTGGTTTTGCTCATCTTTGCACATAGGTCGTGCATTTTCTTCATTGGGAAGAAGAGAAGAAGCTGTTCAGGTATGGGAGCAAGGCTATGAGCATGCTCTTCGTCAGTCTGCAGATTTGAAACAATTGCTGGAGCTGGAAGAGCTTCTCGTTGGTGCCAAACAAGGTTATTCTGCTGCAAACGAGAACCTTACAGTTGAATCCTCTGAGTCCAGTTATTGTGTGAATGAATCTGCAACTGTTGTCTCTGTCAAATCAGATGAAACTTGTGACGACTACAGGAAGTCTAATGGTCAGTTTGTACCATTAAGCAAGTCAAATGATCAGTTAGAGAGCTGTGAATCATCAAATGGTAGCTCTGGTATATGTAACTTAAATGATAGTACATCAGAGAATAAAAAGTTTGACAACCAAACAAATGGAATTCATGAGAAACATGTTGGAACTGAAGAAAAACATGTTGGAACTGAAGAAATTGATGATAAACTGGGTGATGAGTCTCTATTACTTGGTGAGTCAAAGGATCCAACTCAGTCTTGCATCAAAGGTCCAACCATTTCTGTTAAAACAAGTGGTATACCCGAGATTCAAATTCGACCGAGCAATAAATTGGAAATGCATGAAGAATGGTCCAATGAAGCTACAAAAGGCAAGAAGTTCTGTGTAGCTAGGATTTCAAAGACAAATTCAATAAATGTCGATTTTCGATTGTCAAGGGGAATAGCACAGGTATGTTTCCAGTTTTCTCGCTAAAAATATATACTTTTATACTGTGCATGTTCTCTTAACAAACAACCAGAGTCTTAAAATATTTTCTTGGAGTGTTCAGTATTATTTGAAGGACATGAGATAAAGAGTTGGTGGTCTTTGGTCGAATTATATTTTTTGTCTTCTCTTTTGTTTTTGTCATATTTGAAAATATGTGAACAAACATGGTAACAGTTGTATTGATTGTTAGTCAAAGTCACTCTATGGATTGCATCATATATAGGTCATGGTTAACGGGTTTCTAAAGAAAATGGAATTTCTTCCTATAAAAGAAACTTCGTGTACACATTCTTCCACAAGGCCCAATATTAACAGAGAATATAGCATGCATGCCCTTCGGTGACAGAATACCCAACATAATTTGTAGCCTGGTAAAACTATTACCAATTGTATTTTGTATAATGCTAGTTAATGTTCCTCATCTAGATAGTTGGGGCAAAGACTTGTACGGGAACTTTTCAATAGTATATAACACAATTTTGTTTAGCTTTTCTTGAGGGAGTATTTCTATCTATGTGCTAGATGGTGGCAGGATTGTAAAACCGCATGCGTCTTTATGATTGTTTTACTTCCCCTCTAATCGTAATATTAGATCCTATTATATTTGTATGCAAGAAATAATTTGATGCCCTGGTTAAAAGGCCTTTCTTTACTGCATGAACTTTAGTTTTTATTTATCTTGTCCCTATAAAGACTCTCATATGGAACATAACCTGATATCTTTCTCAGGTAAATGAAGGAAATTATGCCCATGCTATATCCATCTTTGACCAGGTTAGTGTTTATCCTATCTTGAAGAGTTGTTCTCTTGGTTTTCCAGATTGGTGTCTTTATCCCTCCCTTTTTGCAGCTAGTGGCTCAGTGGAAAGGGGTTGTAAAATCTGGTTACCTTCTGTTTAGAGAATTTTATATTGTCTTGTGCTACATCTGCAGATACTTCAAGAGGATCCTACTTATCCTGAAGCACTTATAGGAAGGGGAACTGCATATGCATTCCGACGTGAACTTGATGCTGCTATTGCTGACTTTACAAAAGTATGTGGAACATTTGTCCTACATGTGATCATTCCTTTTGTTGGTGCTAAATTTTAATAATAACTTGACGGTTTATCTAGGCCATACAATCAAATCCAGCAGCTGGTGAGGCATGGAAGCGCAGAGGACAGGCCAGAGCTGCCTTGGGTGACTCTGGTGAGGTAATTAGCCTTTTGCCTTGCTTCTTGAATCTTTCTGTTCTGGAGCTTGCTTGGTTTGATTTTCCTTCATGTTCCATATATATGATAAATTATTAGATATTATTTGTTTATTTCATCTGGGGAAGGTGGAGCTAAGAGTCTCTGGTTATACTTTGAGATATTTGTTATGCTTGATTTCAAGAAGATGAGAACTCCGAAAACTTACTTCTGAGTGCAGAAATTTTGAGGGATCTTTGATGCAGTATTTGTTACTAGATTGTGCAACTTTTGCGTTACAACTTTAATGTTGTAGTGTAAATTTCTTCGATTGAAGAGTTTGAAGTCCATAAGATGCTTCCTCTTTTTGGGCTTACTCCAGTGTTTGTGGTGCTATGGGGAGAAATGATAGGTCTGACTAGTTGCTTGCTTTAGCACTCAAAGTTACTCCATGGGAAGGATGAGTGTTGAATCTGAAGCATGTGGCATCATTATTTATAGTTATTTCTGAAATCAAATTTATGCTTGCTTTTTGCTTCATGACACGATTTTACATTTCTTTTGCTGTTGTTTACTTTCCTGTTTCATGTTTATGGCATATCTATGTATCTGTTCTACCAGGCAATTGGTGACTTGACCAAGGCATTAGAATATGAGCCAGATTCGGAAGATATATTACATGAAAGAGGTAATTTCGTTAATCTTAGTGATTGCATCATTGTTTGGAATGTGGCTATGGTCATGCATCCAAATTTTAACATTGTCTACAAAACTGGCTGTCTGATATGATATAGTTCGTGAGCTCTAGATTGCCAATCTCATGTTAGATACAAATTGCGATAATGGTGGAATTCCTTTTTTGACATAGTGATGTCACATGGTATGCTAGTCGTCACAAGGTCTGTGTTACTGCAGGAATTGTTAATTTCAAGTTTAAGGATTTCAATGCTGCTGTTAAAGACTTATCTGCATGTGTAAAGTTTGATAAGTCCAACAAATCTGCTTACACATATTTGGTGAGTCCACAAGACATTAGCTTGTCCTTTTTTTATTATTAAATAAAATTGATGGCACTTTATCTTCAGCATATCCAAAACTGTCGTATGGTTTTCCTTTAGAGATTTCAGAATTTTTGCAGGGTTTGTCATTGTCTTCACTTGGTGAATATGCGAAGGCGGAGGAGGCACATAAAAAAGCAATTCAACTTGATCGGAGTTTCGTTGAGGCATGGGCTCATCTGGCACAGGTATCTACATAAAAGTAGAAATTGGTGTCTCAGCTGCCACCAAAAGCTACATTTTTCTGCTTTGTTTGCTTATTTCAATTTTTTGCCACAATGCTATTTTACAGCTTGATGGGTAGTTAGGGATTTGCGAAAAGAAAAGAGAAGCTTAAGTTCATTTTTTTTAAAATTTTTTGTTTGGGTGAATTAGTTGGATAGAGGTGGAGAGAGCAACAGGGAAATAGGGGATGAGTTTTCGTGCTACAGTAAGCAAGGATTTTCTCTCCAAATTGGAAAGAAAAGGGTTGGGGAAGACTTATATGTGCCAAATCATTCCATTTCTTTTGACTCCCAAATACATGAGAACCTATTCTTTTCCTTTCTCCTCTTCTTTTGCTCATAGCTTCAAGTCATTCGTCTAAACTCCCAAACTAGGCCTTGTTTAGGAGGTTGTCATACTTGTCTATTTACTTAGATGCTTCTTTCTTTCAGCTTAGGTTCCTTATTTATGTCGTCATTTTGATTCTTTGTCTAGTTCTCATTATAGAATATTACCTTCTTTTTAGTTATTATACTTACTGTTGGAGACCTCATTAATGTTCATTTCTTTTTCATCTGTATTTTAAATTATCATGGAGATTAACTCCTCTTGAACGCTTAAAGAATTCTACTTTTTGCATTGAAAGAACTACTGTGTTTGGCAGTTAGGGGTAAACAAATGGATCCGGCTCTTTCTTCTACTCTTTCTTGCCTCTAATTGGTTATTCCATATAAATGTATAATTAACTTTATTATCTACAATTGTAATCCTTTTGAGCCTTTATTTTTTCTTCATCCCTCAAGAAAGAACCTACATTTACACTTGTTCAATATCTTTGTAGGGGAGCATAACCATATCATGGGCATGCTGTTTATTAACATTCCCTTTAGCTTTCTTGTACTTGCCATGTATTCATGGATGCTCATTTTTCGAGTAATCTCTGTATGCTTTTTTTTTCTATTAAAAACAATGACAGCTGTTGATTTAGTGGTGGTTGATTGATACGGTTTGGGCAGGCATTTGAATGTTGTAAGAAACTTCTCCCGTGGAATGTGTGTTGTTTGAAAAGAAAGATTCAATATTTTGGCTTGCAGACTCAGGCAAATATGTTTTTCATGTAGAAAGTTGAATTGATACTTGAGAAATAGAGATTTGATCCAGAAAACTAAATCTCATGGTCAAAAGTATGAACTTTCATAAATGTATACTTGGTTGACACCTTTTGCCACTAGCAAATTCCTCAGTTTTGGGGGTTCAGTTTGTTGATTTGATTTTTGAAGAATGTGTTCATTGATTTGACAGTTTTATCAAGAGCTGGCAAATTCATCAAAAGCTTTGGAATGTCTCCAGCAACTCCTGGAAATCGATGGCAGGTACATACTATGAAGTCCATGTTGTAGACTGTAGAGGTTACTGTGACCTATTGCTGAATTGTGGATGTACTCCTATCTCTGGCACTTGACTGGAAAACACTGGGTTTTGCCAATGCTTATTTGATAGGTTTACCAAAGCTTATCACCTGCGTGGACTACTTCTTCATGGGATGGGAGACCACAAGTAAGAGTGCTAAAGCTTTACTATTCACGTTTAGAGATTTGAATCTAGAATTTCTTGGAACTTCGGAAATTATCTAATCAATTCTGATGCTGAAAGTTGCTTCTCAGGACATGTATAGTCATTTTGACTGCTAATTTTGTAACCTGAGACTTTTCCTTGTGCTGTGATCCTTTTATTTTATGTTTGGGATGGTCTTGGATGCCCAAGTTGAGTATGTAATGCTTATGTTTTGGATTGGCTTGAATGGATATAAGGGCTGAATTTTGGGGCTATTCTTATTAAGGATAAAGTTGATGGGGGTATTTGATAGAGGATAAAGCTGATGATTGTGGTTATTGGATGTCACTGCTTTAAGCATCTTCAGTTTATAATGCAGTTGTGCATCTCCAGAAGTGTTGTAGAAGTCTTTTGTTTCATCTAATACTGGTGATTACCTTTTAAACAAAATTTTCTGTCTGATGGTCTTCATTTTTTCCTTCTTTCCTTCTTAACCCCTGGAATAAGTGGGGACGTATGGTTTTCATGTTATTATTATTATTTTTTTTGTCAATTGTCAATTCCTACTCCTGTTCCTAGTCTAACCTATACTAGGGGCGGACCTAGTCTAACCTATACTAGGGGAGGACCCAACTGGGCCAAGGGGGGCTAGAGGGAGTGGATCCCACCTCTAGACCAATGAGGTGCACTACTGCACACACTTTGGATGTCATATAATTGAAGTCGATTATTTGTTGGTAGTAATGAACTTTCTGTTTTAATTAATTGAATTGACTGTTTCAGGAATGCCATAAAGGAATTATCAGTTGGATTGAGTCTTGAGAGCTCTAACATTGAGTGTTTGTATTTACGAGCTTCGTGCCATCATGCAATTGGAGAATATAGAGAAGCAGTATGTGGATATTCGTGGATATTCTGATATTCTTTCATACCGCCAAAGTTTATTACCAGAGAATTATATGCTGCTTCCTATAGTCTGAGTAGGCATTTTATGTCATAGGTGAAAGATTATGATGCTGCTTTGGATTTGGAACTGGATTCAATGGAAAAGTTTGTTCTTCAATGCTTGGCCTTCTATCAGGTAGTTTGATACTTGGATGACGATGAGCCAAATGAGATGTTGGAATACATTATTGGTTTTCATCTTTTTTCTTTTGCATAAGGATGTTTTGGGTTTTCAATCTTAGACTTCCTACTTCTGCTTTGTCACATTATGTTGAAGGAAAGATAGTCCCTTGAATCCCAAAATGCATTGTAGGCTGTCACATATTTGTTGAGAATCAAATTTTTTGAACTGATATTGGCAAGGAAAGTCTTGTGAGATCTGTCACAATGCGGTATGCATAATGACATTTTGGGTCTTTGATGTTAGTTGGAAATGTTACAATTTGGCTGTTTTCTAGTTGAGCAAGTTATGAATTCTCACAAATCTAGGGTGGCCAGTACTATTTTGGGCCTTTAACATTTGTTGGAGGTGTGTTAATCATGCCTGTGTGATTTTGGGAGGACACTAGGTTTTCTGTGTTGCTGAACGTCCATTAAATTTTGATGGTTGCTTTTGCTGCTGTTACACTGATGGAATCAATAATATATATGTCTTCATGTTGAAATGAAAGATTAACTTGGTGATGGTAAAATGTTTTTCAGATTATTTATGCACACTATACATCTTGTAATTTATACACGTTCATTGGCGTGCTTCTTAAGCACTTATGATGAAAAACATAGACATGTATGTTTGTGTATGTATCTTTAATACTTATCCATCTCAGCTGGAGAGAGAACCAAATATCCATGTCTTGTCAGAAACTATCTATTGCAGTGTCATACAATGTTGTATAATGCCAATTGGTATTGGTCTGTTTGCCTGTGAACATTAAGTTAATAGAAGTTAATATGCTCATCATTTTCATCTAATTGCTGGTTCACCCAAAGCTCTAGTGATCATGCTCTCCCAGCTTGAGCAAAACAGGACCTCATCAGATTTCACTTTCAATTATTGTAACTTTTACAGCCCTTCCTTTCACCTTTTCTATTATTGTTTCTTGCAGAAAGAGATTGCTTTATACACAGCATCGAAGCTGAACAGCGAGTTTCGTTGGTTTGATATTGATGGAGATATAGATCCTCTATTTAAGGTAATCAGTGAAAGTTGTTCACTTCAATGCGTCTTCAGATGTGACTTGCTGATTTTGCACTTTAAGTCAGTTGCAAACCCCAGTGTTTCTGAGAGTGGTGGTTGGATGCTAAAATGCAAATTTGAATATCATATGGAGTTACAATTATTCTCTTCATGATAATATGAATATCAAGTTCAAAATTTATCAAGCAATTGTTTAATTTCCTTTTGAGTCTTCTTATTGAACCAGTTATTAGCTTACTTTAATTGCGGCATCTACTTGCTTTAAATGTTTCCAAGAGTTTGTGATGTACCAAAGCATTTTTGTCAAAGTATTGCAATTCATAAAAATTATTGATTTCTGGTCGTGCATTATTCCTTCTTGTATGCATGTTGCTTATTGAAGTTCTTGTGCATCATTGACTTTCTTCTGTATTTTCAGGAATACTGGTGCAAAAGGTTGCACCCAAAAAATGTCTGTGAAAAGGTTTACCGGCAACCACCTTTACGTGATTCTTTGAGAAAGGCAAAGCTGAGAAAGCAAGAATTTTCCATAACTAAGCCAAGAACAACTCTTCTTCAAGCCGCAGATTCTATTGGCAAGAAGATCCAATGTCATTGCTCTGGTTTCTTGGCCAACAGGCGTCAGGTGATTGACCAAAATAATTCCCCCCTTTATTATTTCATATGCTGATGAATGCTTATGCTTCTGTTCCAAGAAGAAAAGGTTTACGCGTTATATGTCATGCTTCAGTTTCTTTTCCTCCTTTTGTTTCTAATCCAGCAAGGTGACTTTGCCTTTGCCAATATCTTAATTGCTCTTCCTACATATCTATTGATTTTGAAGTAAAATTTCCCTTGGATATCTGATCTTGGCTTTTTGCAAAAAGGACTATGTTTCTTGTAACACTGTTGCATTTCAATTTTTGGTGCTAAAGAATTCAGCTTTGCACCATCCTTTGTGTGTGAGGATTTATGTACATGACTTCATTTGCTCTTCTTGAAGATAATTAGTTCCATTATAAGATTTATTTAGTAATTGGCTATTTTTCATGATTATGATTCCCCATTATGATTTCTTTTGAGTTTATCTATTGCATGCCTCTGATGCTTTCTTATTTTCTGGAATTCCAGCATCGGATGGCAGGATTGGCAGCTATCGAGATTGCACAAAAGGTCTCAAAGGCTTGGCGTTCTTTACAGGCAGAATGGAAACATTCAAGTAAAGGTACCGCAAAATCTGGCAGGAAAGTCCGACGAAAGGAAAAACTGAATCAACCTAGTCAGAACAGAGGTGGTGCTGGCTGTAGTACTAGTAGTTTGTCTGAAATATCAACATCATATAGCTTATTGGAAGACAGATCACCTCTGCGGTCCACAATGTCATGGCATGATGTGTACAATTTGGCCGTCAAATGGAGACAAATATCTGAACCTTGTGATCCTGTTGTGTGGGTTAACAAGTTAAGGTACTTTTGTTTGTTCCTGATATGGTATATTTCAAGGTATGACGTGTCTAATTTGTACAAGGAAGTAAATTGGAGATGGAAAGTCTTGTATGTATTCATAACATTCAGATGGAAACAAGTCCTACCATATTTGCTATGTTAATTCAGACATCTTTTTATGGAGTCTGTTATGATAGTAATACTGTTCTATTATGTGTCAAGAAGCACTTCCTTTTGACCCTGAATCTGCATGCCCATTCTGAGCGGATGAGTTACAGGATAAAAGTTAAGATGTAAAAGGATGTAAATAATCTCGACTGCTAGGAAATAAAATCTTCTTTAAGCGTGCGAATTTGTTTGTGGTGCTTCAGACCAACCATCTTTAATGCTATATGTTATTTTATTTGGCTGAAATATATAGTTTGTTTACGTGCCGGCTTTTCTGTAATGCAGTGAAGAGTTCAATTCTGGATTTGGTTCTCATACTCCACTTGTCCTTGGGCAAGCCAAGGTTGTTCGATACTTTCCAAACTTTCCAAGGTAAAGTTTTGAATGAAATGGATGTTTAAAGTAACTTTAATTTGAAAGTTGCTTACTATTTGCTATCTTGTAGGATGCTAAATACTGCCAAGATGGTCATTAAGGAAAGGAAATATGTATGTGACAAGAAGGATAACCTTGTTCTCCTGTCTGAAGATAAGAAATTGCAGCAGGTAAGTTGTGTTGTGGTCATGCTATACTTAACAAAAGATAGATGTCCATAAATCACTTTTGATTTTCCTTTACTGGTCAAGGTATTAACCTTAGTGACTACATCTCAAATGCAACTTTTAGGTAATGAATGCAGAGTCCTGCTCTGATCTTTACCAAGCCATTGGGGATGACTTCTGGGTGGCTACTTGGTGTAATAGTACAGCAGTTGAGGGGTATTTGTTCTCCCATCACATTATTATGATTTCAGTATGCCGACCTGCAAGTTTAATCAACATTGTGACACTTTAGGTTCTTGTTTAACATGAATAGTTATTGTTAATCTTTTGTTTCAGGAAGTGTCTTGAAGGAACAAGAATCACCCTTGTGAAATTGTAATGCAGTTTTTATTCTATTATCTATATTAAATTTCCTTCTGGCATCCTACGGTTGTTAATCATATTATGTTGTGGCTTTTAGGGGAAATGGATTTGACTTTGCTGTCAGGACACCTTGTACCCCATCTAGATGGGAAGACTTTGACTTGGAAATGACAGCTGCATGGGAGGTATGTTGCCCTTTATTTGTATTTCATGTATTCAAGGTATCTTGTATTAATTATCTTCTTAAATTATACACAATGTTAAGGTTTTCAGACAAATGAAAAATTAAATGTCATATGAGTCAAAGTTTGGAAGATCACTTGGTAACTGCCAAGGTTGAAATGCTCTCAGCTTACATCCTAAAACCAAGCAAACCATAATTATAATGGACTCAAAATGGTTTGCCATCAAATTTTGTACTTAGATAACATTATTCTTGGTATTTTTGTTTGGGTTTTTTATATCGATTAGGAACTTATTTCCCAGTTACAGATTATGTTGTTCTTTATCATGAGAGCTGATTATATAATAATAATATGAATAATAATGGTGGGTGATTGCGTATTGGTATTAAAAGCGTACAATAGAACCATGGGACCTACTCTTTTTCTTTCTTTTTTTTTTTTGTTGGGTGGGGTGTGGGGTGAAGGTGGTGGGGTTGCAAGAGGACAATTAAGGATGGGCTCAAAACTAGCAAATGGAGCTCAAAGTGGGTTTTGGAGGCTAGATATTCATTTTGAGTCATTCAAAGAACAACTTATGCTTCATTTGTTCACAGTAAGAAAACAGGTTATTACTTTTTTATCCTTTGTTTGGTTCATAAAAAATGCTGAGAGATAGTAAAATGAAGCAGGTAGAACCACACAATGGCTTAGAGTAAATCAAATGATGTTTACAGTATTCCAGTGCATTAAACTATAATTATTTATTATCTTTGAATCTCTAATATGTTGTGCATTTTGAAAAAATGACTGATTATAGCTTGAAACATATCCTTATGTAATTGCTCCCGATCATGTAACTCATCACAAACATGAATTTTTGTAATTAAACTGTAGATGCAACTTTGTAAATATGTTATTATCTTTGAATCTCTAACATGTTGAAAGAATGACTGTTTTTAACTTGAAGTATATCCTTATCTCATTGCTTCCAAACGTGTAACTAATAACAAATGAATTTTTGCTATGATTCCTCCGCCTAGTATATTTTGTATCCTTTTTTCTTGTACTTAATTGAACTAAAACCATGAACCATATGCTTGATAAAGTGGTTCCAAATGTGTGTTGCAAAAACACAGAGTTGTTGCTAAAATTCCTCATCCTAGTGTTTTGCGCCTAGTTATCTTGTTCATTTTCACTTGGAGTTGCGGGGCTGTGACAAAGGTGCTTCAATTAATCTTCAGCTGATCTGTTTGCCTTCCAAATCTAACTTAAGAATGTACAGGCACTATGTGATGCATATTGTGGTGAAACTTTTGGATCAACTGACTTTGATATGCTGGAGAACGTAAGAGAAGCAGTCTTGAGGATGACATATTACTGGTAAACATCGTTGCTGCAAAGTTACTTGTCCTCTAGAACATCACTTTCCTTATCTTGATGAGTTTAATATGCTTTTCAGGTACAATTTCATGCCACTTTCCAGGGGATCTGCTGCGGTTGGCTTTGTAGTATTACTTGGATTACTGCTTGCTGCTAACATGGAGTTCACTGGCAGCATTCCAGATGGCTTGCAGTTGGACTGGGAAGCGATTCTGAACTTTGATCCCAACTCCTTTATGGCTTCTGTAAGGAGTTGGTTATATCCATCTCTCAAGGTCACTACCTCCTGGAAAGGCTATCCAGATGTTGCATCCACGTTTGAGACAACAGGATCAGTTGTTGCTGCTTTGAGCACCTATTCTGACTGAGGTGTCATCTACTCAACAGGCACGTTTTCTAGAAGTCTAGTGAGGCTTTTTAAATTTGTAACTTTATCCTTCCATTGCATCACAAATACCACGTTTTGATATACAATAGAAAAGGAATGATGATGTATTTATTCAATTGTTGTACATACCATGAAATAATACATGTTCTAATTAAACTCTTTATGCCTGGACATGCACATGGATTTTTGGCTGGACGTGCACATAATGCTCCAGTGGTATATATATATATATATATATATTCCAAACGGCAACATCATATTAATCACAAAAACATTACAAAGTCAGAGCCTTCGCTCCTCCAAGTCTGCTTGAGCTAGCTCCAGCAGCCATGCTGGGAAGTCACACTTCCATTCAGCAATATCTATCAAGCCTATCGCATATTTTGCTATTTGATGACTAACAGAGTTGTTTGTCCTTCTAGTGAAGGAAAAACAACATTTATCAAATTCAGTTTTCAATCTCCATATATCTGCCAGTATAGTAGCTATGCTAATCTCCTCCTCATGTGCATTGACCTTATCTACTACCAGTTTGCAGTCAGATTCAAATTCCACCTTCCTCCACCCCTCTCGCCTGGCCAATACCATTGCCTCCCTTAACGCCAAAGCTTCCTCCACTTTTGCTTCTGCACATCTTGTAGTTGGACACGCCCAGGAGCCTATCAGCTTTCCATGCCTATCTCCTGCCACAATGCCCCATCCAGCTTTGCAGGTCTTCCTATTCAGAGCTGCATCCGTGTTAATTTTGATCCAGTTATCTTGTGGTTTCTCCCAGCCCCTATTTACCTCAACTTTTCCTGCCCCTTGTCCCTCTTTTACTGTCCCTATCTCTTGAGCCAATTGATATTCGTTCCACTCCAGACGTGCACATAATGCTCCAGTGGTATTTACTTCATCTTTAATAGTTGTAGGTGCTTTTACAGAACGTTGTGTTCAGATCGAATTCTTTACCCACAACCATAAGTTAGCAAATGAGGGTGGTCTAAAAGTAACGTGCCATACAGAAATTCGATAGAAGCGTTTAACTCAAGGAAAAGTATTCATAAAAAAAAAAAGTGATGTTTTTATCATTTGAAGATAATATTGATTTGTCTTTGAAAGCCTTAGAAAAGTAACGCAGATTAGCCTCCTACTCTGTCCTGAGCTGTTCAAAGCAAGCCTCTCATACATGGTTCAAAGATTCGGCCGGGACCGAGATGACTTAGCCGAGTCGTTATCGGAAAAGAGCTTTTCGTTTTGATATCGGGACGAGATGATTCTGAAATAATGGATTGTCGAGAATTCGATCGAGTCATCGAGAATTCAGTTGAGACGTCTCCGAGACGGATGGAAATGGTTGAATTGTCCCTAGTCATTCCGAGTTAATTTGAATTTTTATTATTTTTGCTAATTTTTTATTTTTTATTTATCATTTTTTTTCAACTTTTAGAATATTGAATGTTTCAAAAATTTGTGTCTCGTCGAGACCACGATCGATATACTAAGACCTATGTGAAATGGTCCGAATCACAATCGCGACCACAATCGTGGCTTTGAACCATGCTCTTGTACATCTGTCTGGGATAAACCACCTCGGCCATCTTTTCTCTATTACAGATCAAAACAGGTGCCAATTGAGGAACTAATAGGGTGATTTAAATCTTTGAGTTTTTAATGATTACTAATAACATGAGGATGGAGATGAAATCAGATTCAGATTGAGAAGGTGATATTGTGATTTAAATATTTGAGTTCCAATAAATGATTTACAACTTTGCCGATCTGAGTAAGCATGTGCAGAAACACGATAGGAGATTTTTTTTTGAAATATTATTTAAAATAATTAGTATAATACTTTTTAAAATGTGATTTATGTGAAATAAAAAATTGTTGAAAAAATAAAACGTTTATTGAATATTGTGTTTTTAATGCAAGTAAAATATTTTATTTGAAATAATTTTGGTTTCAAACACACTCGCGATCTACAATTCAATCATGGACTTTTAGGCTTTTGGCTGAAGAGACGGGGCAGGTAGAAGGCGAAAACAGGAGGGGCTGAAACAAAACTTCTGTAAAGTACTCCTAACGTTGAACCAGCTTATCTTTTAACTATTTGGACACTTCCTACTAAGATGCCAAACATATGAAAATCATAGAGCCATCGCTTATGGGCTCCCACGAAATCTTTAAATTGATGGGGTTGGTAGGATACGATATCCAGCAAGAAAATCCATCTCCTTCTAATCAACAAACAGTATCTCTAGATTTTAATGGTGGGTGCGTATTTGGTGAGGTTGGCTCTCTTTAACAATTACTCACTCAGGCGCGAGGATGGTTATAGATAATTTTCTGTGGTTATATTCAAGTAAGTTGATTTAGACATAGAATCGGTGAGTAAAATTGCCACAACTGGTTGAAAATTGAAAGAATTTAGACAAAGAGATAACAAGCTTTGAACCGGACAAGAAGAAGAGAACGTCGTGCCACTCAAAATTAAGCTGTAGCTAACTATGATAAGTTGATAACACGTATATATTATGGACTACATTCTTAATTTAGATTGTTGAGCTTAGCACTTAGCAGTGCCGGACTTATTTCGTCTCCCTCATCTTCTCCGATGCTGATCAACTTGGTCCCCTGAAGCCATAGACTCTCGTGCCCCGCTGTCGATGATCTTAAGGTTGGGTGTCGAAGTCCCAAATGGAGACGTTGCACTGATCTGTTTGTTAAACATGCGGACTGCATAGTATGGGATCTTCACGTGCCCTTTAGCTTTAAATTTGGTCCATTGATTGATGAGCATCAAGCAGTCCACCATACTTTGTCTGGCCATCCCTAGCATGTCATAAGCCTGTGATCTTCGCCATAGGCTGTTGCTGTGAGGACCCAGGGCACCAGATAAGCATAGAGCTCTAGTTGTGTCACTAATGGCTAATTTTGCTTCTCTGAGGAGTAGATGACATTGAGCCCGATTACTATAGAGGACAATTCTTTCTTTTATCATATTTAAAAGACACAACTCCAGAGCCTTGGTGTAAACTGCCACAGCTTCCTCAGTATCACCTGACAAAAATTTCTGGTTTCCCTCACGTTTCAACATGCCCACCATGACTTTTCTTTCACTGACATCTTGTTCGGATGTCATGCTATCCTTCTTTCTTCTCTCCACTTTTAAGTTCCACACCTCATCAAGAGCATTTTGAGATTTCTTGTTCTTCAGAGCTAATTGGCCGCACTTGATTCTTCCATAATCTTGCAAAAGCACTCGTGTGATTCTGTCTCCAACAGTGGTTGATCCTCCTCCTCTAATGGTTTTAAGTTCAACCAAATCGACCAGAAAAGGTACGACAAACTCTATCACTACAAATCTTGTTTCTTGATCCTGAAGAAGTGAAAGAATGCTCTCAATTGCCTTGTATTGCCTTTTATCAGAAGACCTAGATAGATTGCAAAGAGTCACTATAACTTGCTTCGAATTGGCAATGCTTCTTCTACCATCTTTAGTGAGACAAAGGCTTCTTATTAAGCAAACACCAGAAAAAGAACTCTGATTCTGTAAGCCCCCCCACATACCAGTCAAGTCTTCCAAGAACTCTCTGTCGCAGATGAGATTAAGAGACCTCTTTTTGGTAGCAAAGCAGTTGAGAAGATAGAGGGACCAGCATTGGAGTTGGCTAGCCCATTCCTCAGCCTTCTTATTCTCCACCTCCAAACCCCCGCACCCTCTCGTCATGAGATCACGATGATATTCCACTCTTTTGTGACTTTTCAATCTTACAAATTCATTGTAGACAGTACCAAAGCAAGTGGAGGCTATGTTCTTGGATAAGCTTATTATTTCCTCTTCATGGATGGTAATGGCTCTAAATGCTCTTCTATGGCTAGCAAGGTGTCCAAGGGCCCTAACAGCGACTCTTTGCTCAATCCAACTGGCCTTACCTCTAAGAAGCTCCATTAGTGGCCCTATAACCCCGGATTTAATAGCTATATCCGCGAGTTGTGCCTTGTTCATGGTGTACGAACCAATGATATGCGCTGCGTAATAAGGGACGCACGCATTTTTTCCCCTTGATGGCCAGTTTCCGTCATTGATGCTTCTATCAATGAGTTTAGCCATGCATTTGAAGATGCCGAGTGATGGGAATTCAGCATCGTCTGGCTGCGACAGTGCCACGTTCCAGAGGCCATTCAAGGTGATTACTAGGTCTTCATCTTCTATGAGATGCAACTGACTGAAGCATTTAGCTAACCCTGATCTTCTTACAAATGGATCAAGCTCATTCATGGTGCACAAGAGGCAACAGGTTTTGATGCACTTGAGCTGCGTTCGGTGTTTTCTGGTCAGGTTTTTGTGTCTCCTTAACCATATGGGAGAAATTTGGCTTTTTTCTAGAATATTGCACGACATCAAGAGTCTAAATGGATTGACTGTTAAGGATTGAGGACTAGTGGTGAATTCAAGACCGGATGCCAAATGGCGAGAGAGAATTTGATGACAATTGATGGGCCACTCCATTTTAAACTGATTGATGCCAACTTATATCTAATAGATATGCTCTATTTATCAACTAATCAGCCTTGGCACCCTTCTTAGTCTTGTGAATTAAAAAAAAAATTAATGTCGAGAGAGCTACCGCAAAAAGGGTTTGAAAATGCTCAATTTTGAGTTAGTCAGGACTCAATATAATCACCGTACACTTTCTGGAGGGTTGCATCGAAAAATCAACCTTGGCAATTGTTGTTAGTGTTTGGTAGATTACTAACATTTTAGTACTTTTCTAGCTTTGTGGGCAATCGATGAATAAGCAAAGTCCATCGTTGGAACTGCAAGAGATGTAGGGTAGCTTTAATAGCGAACATAAGTTGGCTTTAGGGTACACGGGAAAAGAGTAAGCGACAACTGGAGTCTCCTGGTAAGACTCATTTTAAAGATTTTTGGCTACTCCACTGGGTTAATGCATCAAGTGCCTGGCTAGGTAAATTAAAGCAGGACTGTTTAACGTCAGATCAGAAACCAAGACATATGTGAAGATCTGGAGTTCCCGGCTCCATTCCAACGAGGCAATGGCAGCCGTATTGTACATGTAATTTCGAAGCCAAAACTAGGGCCAAAGAAAGAAAGCGTCAAAAATAACCTGCCAGATATGGGGGCATATCCACTATCCAGGTCGAGACTCGAGAGTGTAATGATGTTTGCCATGGATCATATCATCCCTACCCTAAGAACTAGCTCTGGTCCCCGTCTAGAGTCCACAAGAAGTTAGCGAATGGCTTCAAAAGTAATTGGCGTTCGTATGTTCTAACCAGAGTGAGTTGAAAAAGCTGCTTAGCCATTAGAATTTTATCCAACTTTGAACCCCAAATGCAAAAGATTGCAATATTATATAAGACCAAAGTACAAATGGGGTTGGTCTCAAGAAAATGCGGCTTCCGTCCTAAAGAAAAAAGCGCGAGAGTGTTGAATCTCTTCGGTCTTAAGCACCACCTAGTTTGATTATTGGAGGGCTACCTAACCCAAAAGCATACTTTTCATATCTTCAAGAAACACATATCAACCGATACCCAAAACTCCGACTAAGGGAAAAATAGTATACAACATAAATCATGCCCAGATCTTCCGTAGTTTAGTTCATATCTTAACATCTGTTGTCAGCATCAACTGTCCGTCAAAGGCTTAATAAAAAGGCATTGCATCCTCTGCTGTAGAACTTTTTACCGAAAAGGGTTATGGAACAGCGTGTTCTTAGGCACGTGACCATATCACGCGGCGGTAACTAGTGACAAAATATTTTCCTGCTAAATAGGATGGTAAAATATTATGACAGCGACAAAGAGAAGTAGATCTTAGCATTAATAAATAGAGAAAAATCAAGAAAAGCATGAGTAAGTGTTAAAATGATGAATTGGTTTTTGGTGTATAATACTAATATATACTTGGTCTCGGGGTTTAAAAAAATGTAGAGCAATCGAAAGTTGCATGATACATCGAGGAATGGGTACAAGTGAGATTGCATTAGGTATAATTGTGTAGGACCATCGTATTTCTTACATATTTTGGTCTGTATTTAAATTATCTTGTTTTACTCGTGAATTTTGGACTTTTTTTTTATTTGATTTTGTTTATGTATACAAAACACTATGAGAAAGAATAACAATTTGTCTAAAGATACACCAAATATTGTAAAAGATACGAATCGCACAGAACCTCAATCGCATCTGTCTCACCTCCATGTATTTGATCCTTAATTGTATTGCATTTTGTCACGTAGAAGTAAGGAAGTGTTAGTAGAAAAAATCACGAAGTAAAAGTAAACATGTCATCTCAAAAATTAGAAAATAAATAATTTACAAACCAAGAAATAAACTCACAATGATATCATTAAACCGCGACTTTGATTAGTCAAAAAAAATAAAATAATAAGAGTAGGGCTCGGGTGATTAATCAATCACAAAAGCAACCAAAAGAAAGATACGGGAGCAATGCTTAACATATATTGACTCAACTTTCACATGGAATTGTCCAATTGAACATTCGACCATAAGGCCACATATATATGTATATCTAGGAAAGAAACTAACTGAACTTCTAAATTACTAACATAAATTTATTGTAATTGTAATATCAAAATACAACCTAACTCTATTTTTTAAATCAAATTTAATACCAATTCTAATCTAATTATCAAATGATAAATACAATTATAAAACTACTGAACTTCTAAAAAGACTCGGTTTAAAATATGTCAACGGGAAGACGAAAAAGCCTAGAACAAGGATTCCGTGTGAATCATGAGGCGTTCATATGTTTAACCAGTTAAAATGTACTTTAGAGTTGTGTAAACAGAGACTGATAGTTATTTACTTCCACACGGGCCAAGGCCATCCCGCAGTGAGATCAAGCACTTCATCTCCGTCATCAATGGCGCCCCGCTGGACCTTTTCGTTAACTTGTTTCAGGCCTGAGCAGAAATGAACAGAACTGGCCCTGGACCGGAGGACCCCACAATCTAGAAAGGCCCAAACCCATTCCGGCCCCGTTGACAGAGCAAGAGGAACAAATTCAGAATCAAACCTGATGAATCTACAAAAAGGCTAGAGGTGGGTTGAGCTGATTAGTACTACCAGGGTTTATGCCCTGCGTAACAAACACAAAATTAATTAGAGGAGAGTACAAAGGAACGTTAGAAGAGGGAGTTGGACCACCTGCTACTGTTAATGTACCCACCAACAATCCTCAGAAGGTCAATTGTCGATCTCTTGTTTGTTTGACCAAAAGAAGAAGTGCGTCTCTTTCTTTCGGCCTTGCTGGTAAAAGGGCAAACGCAATTGTGTTTATAGCTTCCTAATTGTCCTATAGGAGATTTGACTATATGGTTATTTGGGCAAATTACGTTTATGTCTGCCTAATTGTGCTTCCTAATTGTGATTTGAGACAATTGTCGAATGTTTAGATTGATTGTTAGACTGAAATTTAGATAACCAGTTAACTGGCATAAAAAGACTCCAAAGTTTAACGGGATAATTAGTCAAGTCTCTCGAGTCCTTTCCTTTCCACTCTTCCTCGTTAGGTTTAAATTTTCATTTTGAACAAAAATATATAAAAAATAAAGGACATTTGGAGAAGAGTTATAAGTGGCATAACCGGAAACTTCATATCGAAGACAATTTTTTTATATATATTTTTTCCTTTTCAGCAATTCATGTCAATGACAGTTAATTCTCTCTTCTTTATTCGGTTTATTAGACCTGCACTTTGTATTCTCAGTACACAACGTAATATATATATTACATACAAACAGGAATAAGATATACAATCCAACAATGGATACCACCGGTGAAAGCTCATCACTTTTTTTTTTTTTTCTCCTTGCCTTTGGTCCTCATTTTTTTTAATAATTTTTTTTCCTTTTGCGTGAACTCATGTAAGGAAAACATTAAAAAAAAAAAAGAAAGAAAGGGGAAAATGAGGGTGCACAAAATGGAGTTCACATGCGATTACTATAGACGAAGGCAAGAATGCTAATTATGATTCCGGGAGAGTAAAGTAATGGTGACATGAATATGGTACAGTAATGGAAATGTATAGAATAATTTGATCACCTTCTCTTTTTTTTTTTTTTTTGTCGACACGATGGAATTCCTATAACCTAAACTAGCTTATCTCGACGTGAGTAGAAACTCCGTCGAAACTGGTCAAATGAAGACCGTCACATATTGTAACAAATTTTGTGGAAGGCAAGATTCGAACACTTGACCTTCCGCACCACCAAGCTTAAGAAGGCTTGGGATGACCACTGGACCAAAGGCCCAATGGCATTTGATCACCTTCTCAACTCCTAAGAAACAATCTACCAGCTGTCCAACTTGTACGCCTCTTTTCTTTCATAATTCTCTATCATTGCATATGATACTTATACTAACTGGGATCACTCATTATACCATCGATGCTGCAATAAGTTCCCCCTCTAAAAACCAAAACTACTCTCACAATGCCTTAAAACAGAAGGCACCTCCACCCAACTAAAGCAAAAGGGTTTCAACAATAGTAGAAAAAGACACCACGGACTCTAATCTTTACCAAAATTCCATACAAGATTTGATTTGCTCTGCTTTGGTTTCCTCTTTTTGTTTGCCCCTTTCTTCTCCTCATCCTCATGGTTAGCTGAAGAAGCAGCAGAGAGAGAGAACTGGAGAAGAAAATTTGTTTACAAGACAAGAAAGAAATTAAAAAGATCGCACCATCAAAGAGGGCCCCGCCCCCTTGACGGTGCCATGAGAGTCCAGCTAAAGCTAGCCTTCCTTACAGTAAACTTACTCCACAATTATCGCCAGCAAGCACACGTGCGTTCTTGTAATTGGTCTCTCATCCGATGCGGTCCCACGCAAAAGCCCATTTCCAGCTGTAGTAGGAAATGCTTACGATCGAAGACCCCCAAACCGAATAAGTATTTTACCAAAATCCAGCCTAGTACGACACCAAAACCCGCCGTACTGTACAACGCGTTATTTTAATCAAAATTAAAAGAAAAAAAAAGTTAAAAACAGCGCGTTATGTGGAAGTCATGACGTGGCCATCCCCAACCTAATTACATGCAAATTGGGCCTTCCCGCAGAAATTAGTCCAGCCCAGTGACTCCAGTCTGTTTTAATCGCGCGGCCACTTTTGTTCGTTTGTTTGTTAGTTTTCTTTCTTCTCTTTTTTTGTCACGGGGCCACCCCAAACGTCAAACCTTTGTTGCCGTTGATGCACCTCATCTACACCTTAACACGTCTACTTATATACGCCTTCTCCGCTCTGCTTCCCCGGTCACCTCCTCATTAAGTACTCATCTCTCTCTCTCTGGCGCTCTCTCTCTCCCCCCCAAAGGAAGACAGAGCCATGGATCGGAAATCTTGTTTCGGACTTGCATTGATCTGCATTGTCGTCGCCACCGTCGGCGGTCAAAGTCCTGCCGCTGCTCCTGCTAAATCTCCTTCCGCGGCTACGGTGCCCACTCCTCCAGCAGCTGCTCCTACTGCTAAGCCAATCACTCCTGCAGCTCCGGTCACTGCTCCTGCTGCCGCCCCTCCAACTGCAGTTTCGAATCCTCCAGCTGCTGCTCCTACTGCTAAGCCAACTACGCCTGCAGCTCCGGTCACCGCTCCTGTTGCCGCCCCTCCAACAGCTGTTTCAACTCCTCCAGCTGCAGCTCCGGTGAGTGCACCGCCGACCGTCGCAACTCCTGTTCCGGCGTCTTCGCCTACGGCCGCAGCTCCCGGGAGCGCGCCTCCAGCTCCAGTGCCGGTGAGCTCGCCACCTGCAGCTGCGCCAGTGCAGTCTCCTCCTTCCCCGGCTCCAGAGGCTGCTACTCCACCTGCAGCTTCTACTCCTCCGGCGGCAACTCCAGCTCCGGCTTCCGAGCCTCCGGCTCCAGCTCCAAGCAAGAAGAAGGGGAAGAAGCACCATGCGCCATCACCGGCTCCCGCACCAGAGCTCCACGGGCCACCCGCACCTCCTTCCGACGCTCCCGGACCTGGTCTTGACTCGGGGTCTCCCGGTCCATCACTTCCCGATAACGTACGTGTCCTTTCATTACTTTTAAATTTTTGCTGTTATTATTCTAGATCTGTTATTTTTACGCATTTCACTTCGCCATTACTTGTTCATTTTCCGTTTCCACTCGCATCTCATTGATCTTGTTCATTGGTTAGAAAACCAAAAAGCCAAAAAAAAAAAACGCTATAGAAAATCATAGTACCAACTTTTAGTTAAAAATATTGGAATATAGTAGTGTTTATGCCGAGGATTTTAATGCCGGGAGCGGTGAATTGGCACGAGTTGTGAAACGTCCACACACAGCTTGTTAGATGGTTTTTGGCCAGTAAGCGGCGCATGGTAGTATATGGTAGCGTCTACCGACAGCGATGCGCGTGTGGTCACTGGTCGCTAATCTATAGAAGCAAACAAGGACAAATATATGTACTGTAATTGCCTTTCAAGTTGTCGGTGGGGGTATTGGTTCCAAGTTTGTACTTGAGATAAGCGCCATACTGACAGGTGAAACTAGCAGCATTTCAACTTGATTATTAATGTCTAAGATCTAAACAGATTTCAACTTGTTTAATGTCTAAGATCAAAACAGGTTGGGTAGCTAGTTAAGTTCAGTTCATGGTTTGAGATTATGCCCAAGTTTTACTGAGCTATGTACTACGTACTCGGAAAGAAGGCCTCGAGGTGTTAAACCAATAATAGCGGCGTGGGTCCTCCAGAGCCCAGCTGTGAGGGCATCTGAGGCTTGCACCCATAGCCCAACCAACGGCATGGAATCCTCGACTGTAGCGCTTCAGAACCAACTCTGATGGAAACAGCAAAAGAAAAGATCTGGGGTCGGTCCAAAAGGCAACACATGCAGCAAGTACTTGGGCCAATCGATGCACCCGCATCACGCTGAACATAATAATTCCACCAGAGAGAAATTAAAAATACAGAGTACTGCTCCCCCCAAAATAATAATAATATATAATAAGCTGTATACAAGTGGAAAAATATACTCTACTACTCATCAGTTCAGATCACAACTGGGTTCTATTGGTAGACTAGAATTACAACAGTCTATTTAAATTGCTAACACGTTCTGATTCACTAATAATCTTGAATTCTGGATCTGAATTGCAGAGTGGAGCAGAGAAATTGAAGGTGGTAGGAAGCTTGGTTCTGGGATGGGGTGTGTTTGGCTGGCTCTTCTTCTAGGGATGTAGACATCACGCGGGTGTATCATTACTGTTTTTGTCCCCACCCATCTTTGTCATTTTGGTGTTAACATATTCCTTGGTTTATGTTTATTTATTTATCACATGATGAGCAGCTCGATTTGGATCCGTTGGGGGATTTTGCCACATTGGCTTTGTAATTCTTTGGTTAGTATTCGAGGGGAAGACTGTTGTAGCTTTTTGTATTTGACTGCTTGATTCCCCGTGGACTCTATATATATATAATCCAAGAATACTTTTACCCTTTTTCGTCTGTGAAATTCTCTTGTCACCCCCCATTTGACGAGAATTTCAATCTCCTTTTTGTTCTCTTATTTTCTTATTACCCTCCTGAAAGTTGCTAACTGCAGCAGCGACAAAGAAAAATAATAAGCAAAAGTCTTCCCGTTTCAGTAAGGAGACAAAGAAAAATAATAATGTGGACGAAAACAAAAGATTATCAATTGCTCATTGATGTACGAGAACGGGAATACCACAAAAAGCTAGCAGCTCCGTGGGAAGAACTGCTTTATTCTCCTAAACTCTCCGTTTCCTAATCTTCAAGGTTACAAAATTGCTGATTATTTCAGTTGGCTAACACCTGCTGGAAACTGAATCCCCATTTTTACCACTAGTGTTTTAATCTTCAATTTCTTTCGTGGGTCTCAATGGTTGATACTCGTCGATACTATTTTTATTCAAGCGGCGAGAAAGTCAACCGTACTCTCTTCATCGCGGTTGTTGTTAGTAACTTCGGATCTTTTCAGTTTATGCAGATGCTTCTGTTTCTTCTTAAACCTTAAACAGGCATAGGGTTTGATTTCTCAACTTAAATTCCGAAATGTCTAATTAAAAAATAAATAAAATGCTCATAACCAGTGGCGGAGCCAGGAATTAACTTTGGGGGGGCGAGTCTATAACAATGAAAGTAAAATATATTTACAAAAAAAATAATGTGAACATATATACCATAAGATTAGAAACAACCTTATATAGAATGAAAATTACTTATACGCTTCACATATACAAAAATATCATCATATTTACAAATCTATTTGACTGTGTGAGACATATGAAATTGTGCACGACGATTTTTAATTTTATCAAAGTCATCAATGATTGAATTTACATCAAAAGTTCTAGCAATTTCTTTCTCAATATACATTATCATAGAGTTGGCAAGAAAGTCTTCCTCCATCCTAGAACGCAAACAAGTCTTGATGATTTTCATAGCAGAAAATGCACGCTCTGTTGTAGCTGTTGAAACAGGAAGAGTCAAAATAAGACGAATCAATCTATCAATAAGAGTATAGCACATTGACTTTCTTGTCTTCGCTAACACTTGACACAACTCCTGAAGTGATGACAAATTTTGAAGTTGAGAATTACAGGAAAACTCAATTTGGAAAAGCTCTAATTGAGTTCTTAAGTGTAACTTCTCTTGATCTGTGAAGTCAGCTGAATAAAACTTGTTTGCAAGTTGACAAATTTGTTCAATATTGAAAGCCTGAAAATTATCTTTGGGGTGCAATGCTGAACTAAGAATAAGCAACTCTATTACATCTTCCTTAAACCTATTCTTCATTTCAAGTATTTGAGAATCAACCGTTGCCAAAAACACATCAATCCTGTAGTGATGCTCCATGGTAATTGGATCATTTTGTTTTCGAATTCTTCCTCGACCTGCTTTATAAATGACATTCATATCAGGCATCTCTATATTTCGTGCATCACAAAATGTCTTTACATTGGTGAACAATTCATTCCATCCATTATCTCTGTAACTTTGAAGTCGATCCTTTGTTACTGAAACCAATTTAAGGGCATTCAAAATATCTTGAGATTTGCATTGTAAAGCTTGAGAAAGTACTTGTGCAAATCCTAAAATGTCCCTCATCATATGCATAACAAGAACAAAATCAAAGGATGTCATGAAATCATAAACTCTGTCAGCTTCACTTCTTTTGAGTTGATGTATTTCCATAATTGATAACATCAATTAGGACAGAGCAAATGTCTTCATATTCTGTGAATAAGCTACAGATAGAACTAAAATGAGACCCCCATCTTGTAGTCCCTGGCCGTTTTAAGGTACCCATCTGATTCTGACCCCTACCAGTCTCAAGTTCATCAATAGCAATCAATTCAGCAATTCTAGCAGCTCTAGCAACTCTAAGTTGGTCCACCCGTTTGCAAGAAGATGAAACTAAATTTATAAGAAGAGATAAATTTGTAAAGAATTGTTCCACAGGAATTACCTCTTGAGATGTTGCTACCAATGTTAATTGCAGTCGATGAGCAAAACAGTGAATATAATATGCATAGGGGCACTCCTGAATAAATAATGCTTGCAGTCCATTCCATTCTCCACGCATGTTACTAGCTCCATCATATCCTTGGCCACGAATGTTTTGCACACTAAGATTATGGCGAGAAAGGACATCACATATCTCCTTCTTCAAAGTCAAGGAATTGGTTTCGTGCACATGAACAATGTCAAAAAATCTCTCTCGAATATAGCCTTGCTTGTCCACAAATCTAAGAACAATAGCCATTTGCTCTCTTTTTGATCTATCTTGAGCCTCATCAACAAGTATAGAAAATTTTGAATCACTAATCTCCTCTCGAATATGCTTTTGTATCTTGATCGACCAAATGGACAATATCTCCTTTTGGATCGTAGGAGAAGTATAAGATGCATTTCGAGGAGCATTATCAAGAACCACAGCAGCCACTTTTTCATTATAAGAAGACACATGCTTGATCAACTCAATAAAATTACCTCGATTGTTAGAATCTAAACTTTCATCATGACCCCTAAAAGCCACCGCTTGAAATGCACACCATTTTGCAGCATCTATGGAAACTTGAAGTTGCAACCGATTTTTTGCAACCTGCTCAGAATTTTGCTTCTCAATAATTTTGTCAAGATGTTGCAATGAGTTTCCCAAATCATGATAGCATTGCATTGCCACTTTGTGTGATGAGTTAGGATCTTTTCCAATGTGATTTAAAAAAGCACAATTTTTTCCATCATTTACCTTCTTCCATGATCTAAATCCACTAGTTGTGAAGGCCATTGATCCAAAACGGTCCGTTGGCTTGGAAAAAAGTGAGCAAGGAAGACAAAAGGCAGCATTCTTTGTTGGAGAAAATTCCAACCAATCTGGAAACAATTTATACCAAGAGAAAAGGAAACGTCGGCCCTTCTTGTCAACAACCATTGATTCAATCGGAAGCTCAGGTTGGTATGGCCCAAATTTAGTATATGCTCTCCGTACCTCATCCCTTTGATGCTCTAGATATTCCCAAATGGATTTTCTCTTTCCAGGATCACGTTCTATGGATGAAATATCAAACTCTAATGATTCAGCTCTACAAAATTTATTTGTTTGATGCTTAGGAGAAGAATCACGAAGAGGACAAGGAATTTCACCACTTCCACTTGGTTCTAGACGTCTTTTCTTGAAAAAAGAATCAATTGTCCTGTTGGCCATTACCACTATATTTGCAACAAACAACAACCTGTAATCGAAATAAAATTGATTGAGAAATGCTGATTATGGCCTATAGAGATGGAATAAAAGCAGCAAGAACATTTGCAACCTAAGTAGACATAAGTGACATGCACAAAGTATTATTGAATAATAAAATGCAAACAAATGATAAAAGATCTCCATTAGAGCAGAACAAGTTCTCATTTCAAACATATCTCAAGGAAGTTTTCATAGCTTGTTATTAAATCGGCTGAACTTGAACAACTAACACCTACTTGAACTCATCAACTACTGTAATCCGAAAAATAATCAATAACTATCCATGCCAGTAAAAGTTTCTATAGTCTAAACAAGCATTACTATAAAGTATAAACGGAAACCGACCATAATAAATATGTACAATTTAAACTCCTTAAATTGCATAGCAAATTCTCAGCACAATGTCGAGAAACAAAGATAGACAATTCTAGAGGAACAAATATTCAGGAGGTCTTACTGCCTGCTGTCTAGAAAACCATGATAAATAAAGCAATGATAAAATAAAATCATTAAAATGACAAGCAGAAAACTAAAACTCAATGCGACAAGTTATTTGCCCAATAAAACTCAATGCTACAAGTACGAAAAATAATACAAGTTCCTCTTGATCAATTCATCAAACAACTAGCGGGCGAACTTTTTTACACCCACATTTCACTAAATAAATTTCTAAGTAAAAAAAAAATTTTTACACCCCTCCAATTGTAAAAAAAAAAATTACCTAGACGGCTAGACCATGCAAAATGCAATGGTACAAATGTACAATCCTTACTTTCTTCTATAATCATTCTTCAAGTCAAACCTGACTTCACCATTATGATTATCAAACAAATCACCTAAGTGGAAAACGATGCTACTCATTGAATTCACATAATCATTCTTGAGAGAAATGAAATTCAGCTCGGGGGTTTCATCTATTGCAAATCAGAAAGAGGGCAGTCTGGGCAGATGCAGTGTCCTCCAGGGAATATCGCCGTGCATGAAGGCCGCAAAATGTGGGGTTGGAAATGATCAAAAGCCATTGCTTGGAAACTCATCGGAAGCGAACAGGGGATTTTGGGGGCAAGAAAAGTAAAATCTGGGTTAGAAGATATTCGATATGGGCGATGATGATTGAGGAAAATTAAGAATCAGGACGTGGGGATTTAACGAGGAATTGATTTCTTTCCTGGCTGAAGTTGCTAGAGCAGAGGAGTTGGTGGTGCGGAAAAACACTCACCTGGCGTTGTTCTAATACGTGCCTAATCAGAGGAGATTTTGGCGTTGCAACTGAAGATCTTCGATTGGAGGGGCAGCCACCGGGATCCATTTCCGACTGGGAATGTTGACGGTGACATTGAGGGCTGGCATTCCTTAGCCAGCGGGGGAAGGTCTTCACAGGAAAAAGTTTCTTCAAGCCTTCACAGGAGAAAGTTCTTCAAGGCTCAAGCCTTTGACGTTTCTATTTTCTACTTTGACATTTCTACTTAGGAAGAAGAATTGTGGCAGTCAATTGCCAAAGTTAACTAACTGGTGTCTGGCTATCTTTTCTTTGCACTCCATACGTTAAGAAAATAATTCTTTGTTATTTGAACTTTCAAATATTATTATTTGGGCTCTTGGGGGGGCAAAGTAAATTTTTTGATTAATTTTTGGGGGGGCAAAACATAATAATAAAATTTTTTTTACTTAGAAATTTTTTTTTTTAACAATTGGAGGGGGGCGGTTGCCCCCCCTGGCCCCCCCCTTCCCTCCGCCCCTGCTCATAACCTTCAAATCTACGCCGAATTGCCACTCATGATATGAAGGAAAACTTCTATCATAAATTTTCTTCACAATAGGTGCGGTCTCTCCCATTAGCAGAATCACCTTCTCCTACATATTGGATACAAATTTCTTGTAACTGCCATTTTTCCTCTATGTTATGGCAGCATATATAAGAGGAATATTTCCTACGTTGGTTGTCAGTGTAAATATATTTTTAAATTAGAAAATTTGGATGCATGGTTCTTGATGTTATTCAGTTTTATCCTATATAATGCACTAGTTCTATAGTAAGAACAAGGACAATTACCGCATGGAAGGGCAAAAAGTGTACAAAATTAAACTAGGCTACGACTTCAAGTATCAAGGTAAGTGAGGAATCACGGTTAGTCTGCTTGGAAAAGCAGTACAAAACCAAAAAGCTTATGCCAGACATAAACTGAGGACCAATTCCATAATTTACTTGTAACTAGTACAGCATCCACTCCACTAAATTGATGCTAGTAAATTCTTTTTTTCTTTCAAAGAACAAGGACTATCCTCAGGCCTTACTTAGACAGTATGATTTCTACCTGTTTCAAAATTCTTCCAAGCCAAGTACCTATACAAAAAAATGTGGTATATTAAATGATTTATTCTATTATGTGCTCTTAAGACGTATAATAAGTACAAAAAATATATAGAGTGGGCTCATTATAAATTTCAAACATTATCATCCACCTCTTAAATTGCGTAAACTTTATCGACTTTTGCAAACAACTAAATACAGGACCTACCTCTAATAGGGCACAAAATATAAGAGCTCATATTTAATTATGTACAGTACTAATTTGAGCTTATCTATAATTGATTTATTGATCCTTCCCACCAAGATTATCAATCAGACATGTTAGCACAGCTTGAGGGGCATATTAATTGCCACAGCAGTTAGCAGTTAGCAGTTAGCAGTTAGCAGTTAGCAGTTAGCAGTTAGCAGTTAGTTTAATTACATTTACCTCCCTCTGGTTCGGCCAAATTGCCACAGTAGTTGACAGTTAGTTTAATTACATTTACCTCCCTTGTGGTTTGGCCAAATTACCAAATGAACCTTGAGATTTGATCAAATTACAACTTCCCACTAACGTCTGTTAATTTTGCCCGATGGAAAATGTAGAAAGACAGAGCCAAAAATATAACTTTACTAGATTACCAACGTACCCCTTATGCGCCAAATCCAAAAGCCATTTTATCACTCACACCATCAAAAGATTCTTAAAGCCTGTCCTGTCGTCCCCTGCTCCCCCTCTCTCCTCTTTAAGGCCACTCAAACCAACCTAGCCACATTATAGATGATTTTCATCCAAAAGAAAAATGAAAAAATCGCACAGGAAAAATTGGATTGAAGACCATGATTACTGCTTCATCAAAATCAGAGAGCACTCGTTGTCAAAGCATTTTGGTTTGTGCCAAGAAAGGAGCAAAGCAAAATTGGTAACCCTTTACCCGATCTTGATTTGTATGGTTGTGTCGAGGGCTCTAACCTTAAAAAAAAAAAATGGCCTTTGTTGATGATTTAAAACGAAAGGAGACATTTTTACAGGAAATTGATGTTATTCAAGCTCCTAAGCAGCGAAACTCTCAAGTCCATTTATTCTGCAGAAGTCCAAGTCGAGCATCTCAGGTTAAGTTGAAGCTTCTACCACCAGGTCCGTCCAGTACGCATACCTTGAAGCTCTCATTGCTGCAATGGTGCGTATACTATATGCATCCGTGTATTAAAAATCTGAAACAGTAACATTTTCATGAACAATTGATATTAATGTTGTTTCGATACAACACATAGAGCCAGTCTAACCGACGCGCCATAATCGTTATGGAATATGGACAGGCCAGTTGCAGATCTAATAAAACATATTTCAGGAAAAAGTACTGAAATTTTTTTTTTTAAAAAAAAAAAAGAAAAAAGAAAAAGCTTCCCAACCAGTCGAAAATGAAAGGTAAGAACCACTCTGCCCTTTTCGTCGCTGTAACTGTTGTTTGATAAGAACTCCAAATCATAAGTAATCATCATAACTGTAAATTTGATACAAGAATTTCATTCATTTTTTAGCTTTTTGCAGTTAGCTTGATAATCCCAAATCTGTAGAACCCAAAAGATTTCCTAAACCCAAAGTGAAAGGATCCAAAACTCACCCGTAATAGTTTTTAGCGCTTGCCACCCGAGTTGCAGCTTTACGATTTGGGACAGGAGAATTCCTTCTTTATTTTATTAACCGACTCTTCGTACACGTGTTTTACTCTGTGTGCAAACAATGCGGCCCTTTAGCGGAAAAGGGTAAATATGGAAGCTAATATTTGCTGTTCATGAGACACGGGCACTATGAGGGTATTTCTGGGCCTTGGTGCTACATTTTTGCTGACATCGGCTCAATGTCTAACGTCCATGGACATTAAGAGGGTATCTTTTTGCCCGTTCTTTTTGTTTTGTTGGGGCGAGGGGATTTGTAGTTTTGCCTAACCTCGGGGGTTTTGTTTTGTAATTTTGCCAGACCATAAGGGAAGTACATGTAATTACCCCTAATACTGATTGACGGGAATTCATGGTAAAGGTTGGATGTATATACCGAGATTTGGAGAAAATTTGATAATAGAATAGTTTTAACATTGATACGGTTCGAGGATTCTTTAGTTCTTCAATCCATCATTATGTATCAATATAACTACCAAAAAAATTGATTAAGTTGAATAATTGGTTAATCATATTATTTTTAGTAGTATATTTATTAGTTTTCTTATTAATTTTATGCATAAGGATTGTAATTGTATGGTGAAAGAGAAAAGATCGTGAATGAAGCTAAGTCAAGTCGAGTCAGGCACTCGACATATGGCCCGTCATATTCTAGTTCTTGTTTAGCTTATAGAACTACTAAAATAAATGGATGATTATCATTAAATCGGACGTAGAGTCAAACATTATTGTCAGATAACATTCCAGTCAAATAACGCACTTTTGTTTGTTTTGGGTTTTACGTATGTTTTGTTTCCTTTTTTAAGAGTAGGGCTCATTGTGACTTATAAAGGCATAGTTAGGATTTTTGTAAGGGATTCCTTTTTCATCAAATATTAATGAATTTTTGCTTGGTTATTCCAATTGTTTGAAAATTTTCTCTCGTTATCATTGACTCAAAGATCCGTGTTTAGGGTTTGAACGTAATTTGATCCTTTGTTCTTCTATCAATTTTGTTCGTAAAATGAATCCAAAATTTACGCTTCTGCTACCGCATCAAACATATTCAACAATGCTCGCTATAATCATTTTGTTATTGAAAAAGGAAAATATTATTGACACTCCATATTTAGTTATTTACACTTTCATCATTTATTATTGTATCATATAGTTTAATAAATAAAAATTATATAATAAAAATGATAGAGGGAGTGTAAATAACAAGGAGTGAAGTCCAAACTACACATTACAATTCTATAGTAGTTCATATCCGCGAGCAGCGCAGGGAAAACAAAAGACGGATTAGAATTGCGCAGATCGAAACAAATGAAAGTATCGTCCACTGGTGCAGTGGTGCCCACAAGCCGAGTCGTCTGACTCCAATCTCTGTAGCGCTAATGATCTTCAACGCAGCATTTCCTCCACTCGAATGTTTACTTTTACCTTACGTAGATCGGTTAAGACGAAATGTCGGTGCACCTGCTTAAACCACCACACGGTCGTAATTAGGGTTGGAGCTAAACCAACTAGCTGCTCGCGAGCTACTTGGTCAGCAGCTCGAGCTCAGTTGACCAAGCTCAATCTCGAGCTTGAACTGCTCGTTAGAACTATCGAGTCGAGTTTGATCTTGAAAATATAATACTCGAGAGTTCGACGAGCTCTATCGAGTTTTTTTATAATATATATTTTAATTTTGGAATAATTGCAGAAACCTCCCCTGAGATTTCTGATATTTACACTGACCTCCCCTATTAATTTTGAAATTACATTAACCTCCACTAGAAAAAGTTGGAACTAATTTAAAAGGTAAAAGTGTGTGAAATTACTAGAGTACCCCTATTGGATTTGACTTTATCAGATGAAAGGTTTGAGTACTTTCATCAAAACCAACGTTTAATTTGTTAAACAAATTAAACTAATCAAACTATTTTTGCATAATTAAATTAATTAACTAATTAACTAATTTCTATTTTATCTAATTAACTAATTATCTAATTAATTAATTATCTAATTAACTAATTAACTAATCAAACTATTTCTTCATAGTTAAACTAATAACTAATTATCTAATTGTTAATAGTTATTAACTAATCAAACTATTTCTGCATAGTTAAACTAATTAACTATTAACTATTACTAATTAACTAATTATTTAATTAATTAATTAACTAATTAACTAATTTATATTTATCTAATTAACTAATTAAATAATTATCTAATTAACTAAAGCTGTTGTCTGTCCGAAACTAACAAACTATTTGCATGTTGAACTAATTAACTAATTAACTACTTAACTAACTAATTATCTAATTAATTAATTAACTAATTAACTAAATTTTGTTTATCTAATTAACTAATTGTCTAATTATCTAATTAACTAAAGCTGTTGTCTATCCGAAACTAATAAACTATTTGCATGTTAAACTAATTAACTAATTAACTGCTTAACTAATTAACTAACTAATTATCTAATTAATTAATTAACTAATTAACTAATTTAAATTTTACTGTAACACTTTTTGAATTTTACTTACAAACATTGATGTTTTTATCATAAATTAAATGTTTGAAAGTAAAATACCCATAAAGAGCCGATACTTTAAATAGGTAATGCGTACTGCATATAGTTTAACATGCAAATAGTCTGTTAATCAGTTAGTTAGTTAATTAGTTAATTAGTTAAGCAGTTAATTAGTTTAACATGCAAATAGTTTATTAGTTTCAGACAGACAACAACTTTAGTTAATTAGATAATTAGTTAATTAGTAAATTAGATAAATAGAAATTAGTTAATTAGTTAATTAATTAATTAGTTAATTAGTTAATTAGTTAATAGATAATAGTTAATTATCTTAACTATTAACTAATTAGATAATTAGTTAAGCAATTGTCAAGCAAATAATAATTGTCAAGCAAGATGAGGGCAAAATTGGAAGAAATGTTTTATCTCACTTCTACAAATAATTTTTTAATGGGACATCAAGCTGTCAGGGAGGTTTCTGCAACGAATTGTTACTGTTCAGGGGAGGTGAATGCAATTTCTAAACCTAGATGGGAGGTCAGTGCAAATGTCAGAAATCTTAGAGGAGGTTTCTGCAATTATCCCTTTAATTTTAATTATTGTGAAATGTCAATAATATCCTTTATTTAAAATTATATATAAAATATTAATTTTTATTACTTGAGTTTGATTAGACTTGATTGAACTCGAATAAGCTCGATTGACTTTGATTTGAATTAATTACATTTAATTAAACTCGAGTTCGAATTTTAAAAGCTTGACGAGCTCGAGCATGGTTATTTTGCCTCGAGTCAAGCTCGAGTAGTGCAGTGCACTACTCGAGTTCGACTCGACTCGACAGCACCCCTAGTCGTAATAGAGGAGCTTAATGAACTTGAGCTCACTACACTACTCGAGCTCGACTCGACTCGACAGCACCCCTAGTCGCAATAGAGGTCGCTCGGGATTTGCATTGGTCTTGTGAAATTGCGGTAAGAAACCATAGCCATTTAAAAGTTTAGCATCTGCACTTGTTGGATCGGCGATGACATTCACCTGTCTTACTACCGTCTACATTATCTTCTGCTGTATAAATAGTGGTATATGGTTGAGGAACATTTTACCTTGCATCACTCGGTTGTTGGTCAAAAGCTCGAAATGGTAAAAAAAATACAAAATAATAATAATAATAAAAAAGGAAACATCAGTTGTTTTTGGGGGGGTTTAGGTGGTAAATTAAAGAAAAAACACCTGCCTCTCTTAGTGGAAAATTAGAAACTTAATCTAAAGAATTGTACATTTTACCTTGTACGACGTCAATAACAAACGTTTTTTTGGTCTACACGACACTAGAAATGTGTCCATGATTATGAATCCATGGTGATGAATAAGATGGTGAATTACTGCTAGCATGATTTCTTTCTTGGAATCCCCCGTAGTAGTAACTAGGCATTATTATTATTATTAATTTGTCACGTTCAATATCCACGCACATTAATTAATTAATGAAGGCGGGTGGACCGATGTTGACGGAGCTTCAAAAAGCCAACTAAATTTGGTGGGCAGAGTTAAATGGCATGATAAGTACGTGCATTACGACTACGTACAAATATCAAAAGTCCTTTGGGCTTGAAAAAAAGACTACGTACAAGTTTAGCTTACCATCCCTGAATCCTGAGTGAGTGGGTTGTGCTTATCCACTTCTCTCTTCTCTGAGTAGTATAATGATTGACTCAATGGTGAACATTGACTCTGCTTATATAGTAGTAGTAGAATTTTCCTAACTTTATTGCCATTACTTCCTCTTCAACGCTTCAACCAATAACCAATCATCCATTGGTTCTTTTACTTTTTTCTTTCTTTCCTTGTTTCTTTAGCGCTCAACAAAGCCAAGAAGTTGAATTCGTCGACAGCACAGCCATGTCTCTTGATAATAATGTCTCCAGCTTAGAATCCAGGTTTCTCCTTCTCCTTCTTCCTCTAGCTAGCTTTCAACCTTTCTTTTTCTTTCTTTTTTTTTTTTTTTTTCAATTTATGCTGCGCGTTTCTTTCTCACAGTAGCGTATCCATTTTTATTTTAGCTGAATCATGGCCATTTTCCCTGTAATGGCTGCCTTCTTTTGGCTCCAGAAAGGATTACCCTTTGGAATTCATATCTGGTTAAAAAATTTTTAATAAAGCACCCTCTGCTCTGTTTTCTCTTTATACTTTTCGATATTGTCTTAGCTCCCAATGACGAGTGGAGGTTTTTTTTATTATTTTTTCCGATGCTATTATGAGTTTTGCATGCTGGTTAAGTGCTTTTTATTTTCTACTACTATTTTTTTGTGGGCGTGGGTGTTGTTGGGGGGGGGGGGGGGGGGGTAAAGTAGAACAAGAACAAGAACAAGAACAAGAAGAAGAAGAAGAAGCTGAGCTACCTGGTTCATTTTGTGATACCGATGGACGATTAAGTGTGAAAGCGATAACTCTTTAAAAGTTTTGTGCTTTTAAGGTTCGCTGATGGGGAGGTGCAAATTTCCTTTAACTGCTAAAGAATTATGCCACAATGCCACTGCCCAGAAGCTGAAAATTTTACCTCTTCAATGGTAGTAAAACTTATCACAAAGAAAATGGTCTTAGGGGAGGTTTCTGTCATTTTCTTCAGTTTCGTAGAGAAAAGGCTTCGTCCCACTTGTACTAATAATTTTTGGATAAATATTACACGAATGCTACTTCAAAGTCTTCTATTGCTGTTAGGTCGTATCTGAAGGAGGTTGTAAAACTCGTTAAGTTGATCCATCACCATTATTTGAGCAGTGATTGGCATTTCTTTTAGATAAACTAGTTCTTTGTTAATTTCTTTGAATTTTCTATTGGTGATGGCCCATTCTCATTTTATTTATCTATTTCTTTGAATCTAGTACTGCTGTCTGGCCAATACTCATGGCCTTTAGTGTTAAAAGGTGAAATAATGCACTTTCATGGTTTTAAAATTTACATGCCTGCGTTAAACAGGAAGAATCATTTGATAATGTTTTGGTTTATTGAATTCTTTGTTAACCTGCATTATGTTACAACTTGTTGCTAGGTATCTGGATTCCTGCAAGAGGCATCAGGCGCTACCAAATACTGCAGTCGTGTCATGGCTTCATAAGGTTTCCTAGCATTCAACTTGTTTTGTTGTTGTTTTTTTTTTTTCTCTTTTTTTCTCGCTTTTTCTCCAAATTCTTCTACTGCAGGAACAGTTTACATAGTATTGTTTGCTTCTTGATAGAATAAAGTTTTATTTTTTATTCTTCATTTTTCAAGTTTTCTGGGTTGATGGAATAAGATTAGAAATGAATGACGTAAAACCCATGGTTATGGCAATTTTTGATTTCCCATTCAGCAGCTCTGGATGACGTTTGGTTGTATATATGTGGGTGAATTAATTGGTGGCAAGCTCTCTTTGTTTCATGAATGTGTTTATTGCTCCGTGCTTTGTAACTACACCACAACTCTTGTGGATAACTACAGTCCTCAATTATTTCCTTCCAAGGGGTTATGATCCATCGTATGGTGAAGTATTTCTCTTCTTGTAAGTAGATTTCAAATGTTTATCTTATTTCATTCTGATAAGAAGCTTCAAACTTCTGTGCCACTATGAGGTATATCCCTTGATTTACATAGCTACAGTGCTGAATTTTGTGGATATAGCATCCTTGTACACTTCCTAACTCTTGGACTTTACCCTGATGACTTTTTTTTTTTTTTTTCAGGCTGTTATACAGAGAATCAACCACCAGAAATGCACTATAGAAGTATTCTTAGACCAACTTGAGGATTGTGATTTATCTCCAGTTACAGATGTCTTCCTTGATGTGCAGTGTGATGCAGTTGACATTCTTTGTAGATCACCCTGTGTCTTAAACCAAGAATCTATATTGTCTCTAATAAATGCAGCCAATTCAAAACTTGAAGTCATTGATTTCCAAGATGCATCTGTCCGGAAGGATATCTTATGGTATGTTTTACAGCTCTCCTATACGATTTAGTTTCAATACCACATGAGAGTTGCTTTCTCTTACCCAGACTATCTTCTAAAACTCATATGGTCCACCTTATGTTGCTTACTTTCCTCCATGACGAAACAGCTACAAGAAACAGAAGTAGAAACTTCGAAAACAGGATTTTGCATTATTGACTTGCTAGTTCCTCTGTGGTCGTAATGCAATCATGAATGCATAACTTGGGACTAAAAAACAATAAAAAAAAAATTCTAAAAGAAATCAAATTTTTTATTTTTGGCAAGACTTAGCTTCTCCTATCCAACCAAACTTATCGTTTGCCTCCATGTATTTTTACAGTGATATTCTCCATGGTGGTTTAAAATGTCATGTCATGAATTTAAGGTTCAATGAGTTCCATGCTTTCAACTTCGCTGGAGGCTTTATGCTATTACACACCCTTAGTCTTGACTTCTGTTCTTCTCTCTCTACATTGGAGAATGATTGTTTTGTTAACATGCCAAATCTGATGCGGATATCTCTATGTGGAACAAGAGTTGCAAATCTGTGGACAACTAGTGCTGCCTTGTCCAGATTAAATTCCTTGGTTGAAATCCGGTTTCAAAACTGTGCGTGCTGCAAAAACACTGGATCATGTCCTACTTTGTCCAGAGAGAGAAGAGATCTTGCTTGTGACAGAAATGTGGCAGAGCACACGAGTGAGCATTCAAAGTGTCAACAAACAACTATTTCTGTTGGGAATGTTGAATCTTCTATTCAAGATGAATCGCCCAAATTTGTCTCTGTTGGAGATTCATTAGTAAATATTCATACTCACAGCATATCTCACAACTCAATAGATGATAGATTAATAGGTAAGATGTCATATAATCTTCATGGAATTAGCTCATCTGGTCGGTCTTCCAATGCTCATCCTGTATCAGTTGGCTTGAGCATGCTGCAGATTGAGGTCTGAAACAGCTTTACTTGTCTTATTGATAGATGGAACACAATTATTCTGTTATTTGATCAATTGTTTGGCATATGCCAGGTTTCTCATGCAAAATTGGAGACTGAAGAGGATGGTGAGTCCCCTACAAGTGTGCTTGACTTGGATGTGAAAGATTCCTCAATTGCCTCTAAAATGAAAGTTCTAGAAAATCCTTCTCCAATCTGCTTTGAGAACCACTACAGGGAGTACATGATTGCATCACTACCCCATTTACAGGTTCTAGATAACATCCCAGTAAGACTTGTGGACAGGGACATGGCCAAAATGGTCTTCTCAAAATATTTTGAGTACTTGCCATATAAACGACAGCATGGGGAGAGTGTTAGCAACATTTTGTATATGCGTGAGACAGGAACAAGTTGTGGATACCATGAAAGGTCTACCATAAAGAAGCAGTCATCTTGCCAAAAGAGTAAATTTTTCTATACCAGGTCCATTTGTGCGGCAAAATTTGGCTCTTCAGTGTGGCCCGTCCACCTTCCTATGTCTCAGATCTGCAGTACTTTGGGAGAAGGTAGCAGAAGCCTCCGGCCTAGGCAGTTTGAGTATCACCCATCTGATGCTTCTCTAATGGGTTTTGGAACACTGGATGGGGAAGTGGTTGTCATCAATCATGATAAAGGAAGCCTCTTCAAGTATATTCCAGCCTTGGAAACTTCTAACAGTGCAATGGCACTATGTTGGCTTAATCAGCATCCAGCAAAGGTAGGCACTTGCCTTGACTGCTGTTTTATTTGTCATGATTTTGTTACTTTATCATAGCTCGACGTACAATCTGATGCTTCGGTGCTTGTCCGCATTGAAGTATTCTAGTACAAACAAACTGAGGGCTCTAAATTATGGAGTTTCAAACTACAGGATTATGGGGCTACTGCTGATTATTTATTCTTGATTTTGCTATGTTAGCTTCTTGCTGGTTTTGAGAAAGGTTCCTTGAGATTATATGACATCAATCAAGTGACAACAAAAGTTGAGGATAGCCGTTGGACTTCCAGCACTAAATTCTATGATGACTTTGATCAGCTGACTTCAATTCATGTTAATTCAAGTGATGATAAGTTCTTGGCTAGTGGTTATTCGAGAAAACTTGCAGTATACGATCTCTGCACTGGCAGACGCTTGCAGTTGTTGACAGATATACATCGAGAAACAATTAATGTTGCTAAATTTGCCAATTGCTCTCCACACCTTCTTGTTACTTCATCATATGACTGTGATGTCAAGATGTGGGATTTAAGACAAAAACCAACACTACCTTGCTATACTTCTTCAAGCTCAAGAGGAAATGTAATGGTCTGCTTTTCACCTGATGACCTTTATCTGCTTGTATCAGCCGTGGACAATGAGGTATTTAGATTGTAACTCAAGCCCTAAAAGCAGTCAGATTGGCATTAACTACAGCTACTACTAATATACATTAGATTAGAGCAGAATGCAAATTCCTGCCAGAGGCCTGATAAGTCACCCCCTTTAATTCAGTTAGGATTTGTAATGCTACCAGAGTGTGACTTAGTAGATTTAAATGTGACAAGTAACAAAGTCAAGAACAACCAAATTATCAGTGTCACGTGATGTCAATACCATTGAGCCATCAATTTTTAAAAAACACTAGCAGTAATTAGTTAATGATCTTGTGCCAGTTTAACATGAGGCTTAATTGTCATGGTCGCAGGTGAGACAACTTTTGGCCGTTGATGGGAGGCTTCACACAAGATTTGAAATATCTTCAACAGGAAGTTCTCATAATTTCACTAGATCATATTACATGAACGGTAGAGACTATATCATCAGTGGAAGTTCTGATGAATCCATTCTAAGAATTTGCTGTGCCCAAACGGGAAGGCGGTTAAGGGATGTCCATCTGCAGGTATAGTGCAGTCTTGGAGCATTTAAGATACGTGCCTTTCTTTGTTATCAGCAGTGACTTCCTGCAAAAGACAAATTTAAGAACAATCAACTGAAAAATCACGATAGCATGTCCTGAAAGCTTGCTTCCTTGATTTCTTTTACAGGATAGGACTCTGGGGAGCTCAATGTATGTGCAGTCTTTGAGAAGTGATCCATTTCGTGTAAGTTGTCTCGGCTTCAAAATGGCGTCTTCCTGAAGTATTTTATTACCGAGTCTCTTTTATTGTCCGTGCAAGTGAACGGTTCCTACTCACTGCCAATGTTTATGTTTTATTTTTCATTTTTTTCGAAACAGCACTTTCATATGGCTGTTTTAGCTGCCTATGTTCGTCCAAGCTCACGATGGGGGATTGTTAAGGTAAAAGTTAAACCCCCTCATTCTTCATATCAATGACGACACGTCATCTTTTGTGATGGTCAGTCAAATGCACTTCCTCACACAGGTCAATTTGCTGGCTTCAAGTCATCATGCTAAACAAGATTCTGAATCCCAAGATTTCTACCCTCGCTTTGGATGGGGAGGTTGATTATACTTTTAGAACTCACAAGTCCTATTACCAGGACCTCCTTCAAAGTCCAATCTTGGCTTTGTTCAGTGATATGTTTAAAATGGAGGTATCAAAATCCATTGGGTTATGAAGAGTATTTTTGGAGGGGAAATGTTTTTTTGCCCTCCCCCACCCCACACAAACACCCAAGAAAAAGATCCTTGAAAGGTAACATGCATTGGGAGGTACCAGGTTTGGCACCTAAAGTGCGGCCAAACTTCTTACAATGATAATGTAGACATCCTGTGCGGTTTCCCTAGGCAATGGCAAGTTGTAGACGGTAGTTAGGAGAATGCAGAGAGCTTTACGCCTTCGGAAAATGTATGTAAGATGTTTGACGGACAAGCTGTGTGGAACCTTCTTTGCACGAAGAGCTTTGTTAATTAGGACTGTCTCCTCGAGTGTCAGCAAGCCCACTAGGTCACGCCATGTCGAAAGCATCTAATTATTTGCCCGGCTTCTTTGAGGCACTTTTCTCTTTTGAATACTGCTTACCTGTGTCCCATTCTGTCTCTCCCATCCCATCCCCGGAAACCCTTTACACTGATTCATGTCGTTTCCTAATGCAACAAACCTCCTGTAAGTACTTAGACTGCAGCGCCAGGACTCGTAATGTGACTGCTTAACGGCAGGTTTAGAGTTGATAACTTCAAACTAATGAACTGAAGGGTTGCTTGCCGTCTCTTAGATCGTGTTTCTGCGGCTCAAAAGTGTGCTGATAGATGTGGGAAGGCAGGAGTGAACCTTATTGCCAGAGATGCAATTGCGTTCCCTCAGGGACCTATGGAAACAAGTCACGAGTGCCCTTGTTACAGAGACATGCTCAATTCTAAAGAAATTCCCAAGTGCCCTTGATTCATCCATCGGCATTTGATTTGAAGCTCACCATGCCAATGGCCTTAGAAATCATCTAATTTATGATAAAGAAAACCTTTAACAGATTTTCAACATATGTAATCTCCAGAGGGTCATTCTAGATTTTCAAGATTTGTTACCTCCAACTCCAAGCGGCCACATGAAAATTAATGCATTTGCTGTATCTTTCGTTCTTTTTCTTTTTATTTTTATTGAGATTTTCCGCCTCTCGAGAGATCACACGTCGCAAGCAGAACAGAATGAAAACCAGGACGAGTTAATGGTTACAATGAGACTCGTAAATCACAGAAAGAACCAAGAGATCGCAAAATTAATTGAACTCAATCAATTTTCTAATGACTAATAAATTTCAAGCTAATTTTCTGTCCCAAACAGACAACCATTTGGAAAATCTCAGTGTGGACTTTGGAACACTATTTCTGATCTTCTCAAGCCATAATTATCAAGGTTCCAAATCTTCTCAACAACTTCTAATTTCTTTAAAAGCAAAAACAGGAGTTGGAGAAGGATAATAAATTAGAAGCCACACAACAGATAAATCAGTTCAAGATGCAAATGAAACAAATCAAACACATTTGACGTAAAGGGAAAATTCTCCAGCAGATTTATTGGCCTACCATCCAAGACAGCCAAAAATATTGCACCAAGTACAATATAATATACCTGTTCCCTAAGATCGCCACAGGTGAGTACACTCAAAAATCATGTATCAAAATGATTAACAGCAAGAGAAAATAAAAACTTAGAAAAGAAAATTAAAGAAAATATTGCTCTCACAGATAGACTGGTAACTTGGAAAAAAGTTTAACTAGCTTTGCCAGGACTGTATATCAGAAATTGTGCAATATAAATCTTACATGTCACATCACTCATCAACCTCCGCTCTTATTTCCTTGAGGAGCTCTTCCTTGTACTCCTCAAAAGTGCCGGGGAAAGTCTCGACAGTCCCATTCTCCACTACCCAAATTTCACTTCGTTCTTCATCTTCGCATACGCGTGATATAAGCCTTGAGTCATGGCTGACTAGGACAACACCGCCAGTAAACTCATCAAGCGCATCAGCTAGTGCATCAATGCTCTGCATATCCAAATGATTAGTTGGCTCATCCAATAGCAAAATATGTGGCTTTGACATGGAAATTGAAGTGAAGACAACCCGGGCCTTTTGTCCTCCAGATAATTTTGCAATTGGAGTAAGGTGATTATGGCTGGGGAGTCCAAATTTCCCCAGCTTTGCACGAACAGCCTCTTGTTTACTCAGGCCCTCTTGATCAGGATGAAGACGAAGAAGATATTGAACTGGCGTCTCATCCATTGTCAGAAGGTCCACAAAGTGCTGTGAATATCTGCCAATCCTTAACTTTTGACTCCTCCGAACTTCACCCTCTGTGGCAACTAAATCACCAGCAAGAAGATTCAGCAAGGTAGATTTCCCAGCACCATTAGGCCCCACAATAGCAACACGAGTTCCCATATCAATACCAACATCTACATTAGATAGCCTAAAATCCTGTCGATTTGGATAGCTGAAACTAACTTCAATGAGCTGCAAGAGGGGAGGTGTTAGCTCTGTAGGCTCAGGGAAATGGAACTCCACAGTGTAATCTCTCCACTTTTGAGGGGCCTCATGCTGCGGCTCATCCTCATCAGCCTTGCCTTTAGCTTTGCTCTTGGACGTTTCCTTGGCAGCATTAAATTTGGCTCGATCTTTGACCTTCTCCTGTTGAGTGCGACTTCCAGACCTCTTGGCAGCTTTCAACTGCTTGTCATAAATCTCATACTTCTTATTCATCTCTTTGCGACGCTGCTCATATCCACTTTCAAAACTATCAAAATTTCCACGATAATATTGCAGCTTCATGTCATGGAGGTGAATAATTTCATTGCAAACAGTATTAAGGAAATCACGGTCATGCGAAACAACAATAAGAGTTTTCTTCCATCTGCATAAGTACTCCTCTAACCAGAGAACGGCCCTCAGGTCAAGATGATTGGTGGGTTCATCCAATAGCAACAGAGTTGGCTGAACAAAAAGTGCCCGAGCTAGTGAAATTCTCATCCTCCAACCACCACTAAATGACCTGGTAGGACGGGCCTGCATATCCTTGGTGAAACCCAACCCAGCAAGAATTTTTGATGCCTGAGCCTCTGCAGCATCCGAACCCATTAGCTCCAATTTTTCATACAACTCGGCAAGCTTCTCCCCTGCATCATCATCATCATCGTCCTTCTCATCACCAACAGAATCTGAAGATGCATTCTGCAAACTAGCTACCTCTTGCCGGAGGTTGATGAGTTCTTCATTAGCTGCAACAACTGCTTCAAGAGCAGTTCTATCATCACCAACCACCTCTTGTTCGACCAAAAGGACATCTATGTTTTTGGGTACGGGAATCTTCCTCCAAGCAAGAAGCTTCAATAAAGTAGACTTGCCCTTGCCGTTGGGACCAACCAATCCATACCTCTTTCCATGAGATATCTTAACTGATGCATTCTTTAAGAGCTCCTTTCCCCGAGCAGACACCGAAAAATTATCAATTGTTATATCCTTGACATTGGCATCAGCTTCATCCTGACCATCAAGAACAGAAGCACGGCTACCAATAACTACCGTAAAAGCATCATGATCATCTTTAAGGGCCTCTTGTTTAGCAATCTCAGTAGCTTGGGCAGCAATCATATCCTTCTTTTCTCGTTTCTTCAACTCTTTGTCAGTAACCAAAATTTCAAGCGGCCTACCATCAATTCTGTTCTGTCTGCTTGGATGCGTACGAGAAGCATTCTGTCCCTGCTCTTCATCAGAACCATAGCCTTCCTCCTCTTCATCATCAGAAGGAGGGAGATCAATATCATCAGTGTAAGCTGACACTTTGGGAGCTGATTTTGACCTCGGCTTACTAGTTACAGAGCTCAACGAAGAAGATGAACTCTTGGTCTTTTCAGGTTTCTGGTCCATACCAGCAAGCATAGCAGAAACAGAAAGCTTCTCTTTTTTCCCGTCTTTACCACTTGGCTTAGCCCCAACATCATCTGTTTTCTTCTTACCCATCGCAGTGCTTTAATGACCAAAAAATAAACAACCAAAATTAAAAAGTAAATGAGGCACAGACCCGTAAAATCAACAAAAAAGGAAACGATAACAGATAACAGCCAGCCGAAAAAAAAAATTAAAGATCAATTGAAAAGGAAACGAATGAATGGTCATCTAATATCAAACTTTTAGTAGATGAAGAAAAAGATAACCAATCTAGCATCTAAACCAATTCTTCATGGGATGTGATGATGAATTGAATTCGAGGAGGGGAAAAAAGACAGAACGCAAACCAACATACAGAAAAGTTCAATAAACAAAAGAGACTAAATAACCTAATTTAGGGGCGCAAATAATAAAAGAGAAAAAAACCCAGAACGATTTGATGATACCTTGGAAAGAAATGAAAAGGAGCTCGCTTTGGATCTCAAGTTCGTGGAAAGCTTTTCTCTAGGGTTTGGGAAATTTTAATTACAAAAGAATATGTATGTTGGGAGCTTGGCAGGGGAGGGATTTTTGCAGTGTATATCTATCCGAAAGGGAAATCGGGTCGGAAGCCGCAAAGAAAGAAATTTTTAAGTGCCCGGAAGAGGAAGCAACACTCGTGCATTTACATGTCTTGGTCGCACGCACCTGGTCCACCCATATGGGGGCTGTGATCACACGTGTCAGCTGCCAAAAGACTTTTTTTTGTCGATACATTTGTATAACTTATCTATATCTATATGTATTCAGGAAGGGATTTTTAGCAGAAACCCTCTCAATGCCTTCTAAACTTGTCATATTTTTTTCTAGATTTTTGTATTTATTTTAATACATAAAAAAGTAGTGGGTTATAACCCACCTTATCACCAATCAATATTCCCACTATCCCACTATCACCTTATCACCAATCAATACTCCCACTATCTCACTCCCACCATCCCACTATCTTAACTCATATTTTTGTATATTTATTTTAATACGTAAAAAAGTAGTGGGTTATAACCCACCTTATCACCAATCAATATTCCCACTATCCCACTATCACCTTATCACCAATCAATATTCCCACTATCTCACTCCCACTATCCCACTATCTTAATTCATCCTACAATTACTCCTACAAATTTATCACCAATCAATATTCCCACTATCCCACTATCACCTTATCACCAATCAATACTCCCACTATCTCACTCCCACCATCCCACTATCTTAACTCATATTTTTGTATATTTATTTTAATACGTAAAAAAGTAGTGGGTTATAACCCACCTTATCACCAATCAATATTCCCACTATCACCTTATCACCAATCAATATTCCCACTATCTCACTCCCACTATCCCACTATCTTAATTCATCCTACAATTACTCCTACAAATTCTTCTTTTACTGATCGACTTAATTAACTTATCGAGTTAATTCCCTCACCCTCTCTCTCAGTTTCTTATTTGTTTTGGGTTCTCTATCGATTTTGTAAATGTATTGATTTTGTTTCTTTTGTGAGCAGTAGTGGAAGATATTATGTGCAGAGACTCCAGCAGAAATCAACCTTCTTGCGGCCGGCTTAATTTTTCAGGTCAGTCCCCTCTGCCTTTTAAGTATGTTTTGCTTTTGCTTTGTTTTTTGTCATGAATGATATTGCATTGATTTTCTGATCATCCATTATTTCTGAAAATTTTTTACAAAATCTTATGAACGGTTGTTTGCTTATTGTTACACTGTAAAGCAAAGATAAAAAGGTATTGCTTACTTATATAATTGCGGATGGTATAGGTTCATGATTGAAGGTTCTACTATTTCTAACATAAATTGTATATTATAAAAATTTATTTGTTTGTATTACTGAAATTTTTTTAATTATTTTTATTGCACATTTATCACATAAAATAGGTGTTACGATAGTTATTTTCATAATTTTATTCAAAAAATGATCGTGCATGAAATAAAAAAAAAGATTTTTTGATAATTAAAAAAAATAATTAAAAATGGTTTATAATTGGAGAAAAACAATTCAGATACTACTAATAACTAAGCCACTATACGTCCATTATTAAAATTGGATTAATTTTTAATTTCGTCAGAAATCCTTTTGGCAAAATTGCATTCTAGCCTTTCTTTTCTTTATCAACAATGACAATTACAACTACGTGATTCATCTATCTAGCAACAGCACAATTCAACTCATGGAATAAATAGTTCATTGCTTAAAGTACTTAAACGAAAGGTTAGAGCCAAGTCCTACTTAACACTTGCAAGTAATATATTACAATTAGAAAAAAGAAAATGATTCAAGAGGAGCAAAAAACTTACCAAGCCCCTGACATATGTGCAATCGTCAAGGCACTTTTGAGCATTTAAAACTGCATTCCTTAGTTCAGGTAACCACTTCTCTGTAATTGTTTTCATTTGATTACAATGCAATTCTATTAAATTCTATTGATACTATTTCTATATTAATTATTGTATTTTTTTGGTTAACAGTTCTCATACAATGTATCACTATTTACACATAAAATAAATACATAAACTATTGATTTTTAATTTAATATTAATTTTATTTCTAGATCAAAGAAAAGAAAAATCTAACTGTCCTCAAGATCGCCAGGCATCCACATCACCAATAATTTTGCGTGATCATGGTAAATATACAGTTTCTTATATCGTCATACTCATCTTACATACTCACTTTTTGGCTGCACTATCTTGCTAAATCAACTATAGATACAATACAATACAATTGTATTACAATTGTTCGATTACAATACAATTGTATTACATTCTATTGATGCTATTTATAGACAACTTAGCAATTTTATAGATTAGCAATTTATTTTATTTTATAGATTACCAATTACTACATGTACCAAAATATTTTTATATAGGGATTGCTTCATTAACTATGGGTGCTAATAACAATTCAATTGGTGCATATTTTTCATTTGATTACAACACAATTGTATTAAATTATATTGATGCTATTCTATATTAACTATTGTATTTTTTTGTTAACAATTCTCATACAATGATAAAAAAATTTCTCATACAACCGAAAAAAGACGGTTCTTGAATGATATATACATTCTATTATATTTCAAACTATTGTTAAACATATATTATATTTTAATTTTATTGGTAAAATTTTTTCACCTTTATTTGTTCACCATTTTATTTTATTTTCAATAATATCAGCACCGTGCATAGCACGGGTATTCCTACTAGTTCTATCCTAATTTAGGAGGGAGGGGAAGCCTAAGGAGGCTGTGGTAGGGGGCTAATGGGTATACAGACCCAACTAGACCAAGGGAGTATTCTGACACAACCCTTAGATTTTTTTTGCTACAAGTGAGATTTAAACCCTCATCTACAGTCCAAGAAGGGATTTAAGCCCATCCCTGATGGCCACTGAGCCATTGGCCCAGTGGTTAATCGGCTGCCAAAAGAATCAGCATGAGATTTACTAGAGCAACCAATACGAAGTACAAGCAGAATTCAGGTTGTGCTGAGCACAGCCAATGCCCACTTAAAATTTGAAGAATAATTAAGTAAAATCATTCTTTCGCTTAAAATCAACAGAAGTCGAAGTAGAATATTTGCCCACTTATCTATATTACTAAATATAAGAGTAAATGTTAATCCTATCACTAAATACTAATTAGTTAAACTATTTATAACTATAATTGGACGTAAAATTTTAATGGAAGTTGATACGCTGAAGTTTAGCTTAACAATTAAATTTGAAATTCTTATATATTTCAATGTTATTTAAGAATTGAGATTATGAGTTAGGATTTAGGATTATGAACCTTCTTTTTTTTTTTTTACATATTATGTTTGTTTGAGTTGATTGAATTTTATTGGAAAAACATATAAGATATTATTTTGTTACAATAATTTTTTAGAGAAAATTAAAATATATTAACTCACTATTGATATTTCAGATATTACCGAATTACTGGTTCTCTGATCCAATTTATCAAACTAAGGTTTGGACAGTGATTGAATATTGGTCTTAAAAAATCAATTTTTGAATTACCAAATTTTTTTTTACCAAATTCCCGATTATTGGCCAATGAACACCCATAAACATCAGGGCTAGACTTATTTGATTTGGCATGAATGAAAGGCAAAAAGAAAAAAAAAATGATGTGCAATAGCAAGAATAGCAATGTGCAAGAAATGTAGTAGGTGTTTTGCTACTTTGAAAGAGCCAATCATGATGGTTTACTCTAGTGGCAATAAGGAACTTTATAGGGTTGAGAATATGAATCTTTAGAGAATATGATCAAGGTGGTTTTTATGCCCCTGTTACTTCGCATAATTTGAGCACTAAAATTGTTAAGTGTTCATGTCACGTCACTGCTAGGGAAACATTTGAATTAATTAAGTGGCACTGAATTTTCTAAATAAAAGTTGCTTAAAAAAATAAGGGGATAATTTCAGAAACCTCTCCTGAGGTTTCTGACAGTCTCACTCACCTCTCCTGAACTTTGTAAAATATCAGATACCTCCCCTGTCAGGTTATTGGGCCCTATTTGTGATATCATTGATGATGAATTGACAGATATACCCTCATAATTTATGATATATTTCGAAACTATTTTGACAGAATTAGTTAAATGAGTAATACGAATGATTAACCAACTTAACTATAATTTAGATGCAAAACTAATAGCGAATGATCAACCAACTTAACTATTATTTGCTCTTTATCGTTGGTTTAGCTGTGCACAAAGAGGTATTGGCTTCTACCTTCCAAAATGCAATAGGCACTTTGCCTTTTCCATCAATTTCTGATACATCCCCTGAAATTTCATTATTGTTAGATGGTTTATACTGTTCAACAAAATTAAGGCCCCGTTTGGCAAGTGAGTTTTTTGGGTGTTTGTCCAAAATTTTACTGTAACTTACTGAAGAAGTTTTTAACAAAATTTTTGAAATATGTAAATTTTTGAATATTTTGAAGTGTATAGTTTAAAAATTTTGACAAATTTTTTGAGGTTACTATAATTAAAGTTTTTAAAAAACTTGTAGCAGACAAACTTGACAAAAAATTCAAGTGCCAAACAAGCCCTAAGTCACTAATGATAATCTTGAGGGCAGATATGGGATGAAGTGTTTTTCTCTCTCCTGATATATATTTAAAATTGTTTGTACATTTGAATTGGGTGAGATTTGACACACTCTACTTAGTTTTAGGGGAGGTAGCTGATATTTTACAAAGTTCAGGGAAGGTGAGTGAGACTGTCAGAAACCTCAGGGGAGGTTTCTGAAATTATCCTAAAAATAAGTGATAAGTTATTCACGTGTTACTGAATGTGATTGTAGGTAATAATAGAGAAACTGTAATTAGAATTTAATTAAAATTTATCTTAGGGTTGAAACCTATTATTAGTCCATTAAGCCTAATTCAATAGTCATGGTTTAGACAGCACATCCATCCAACCAGATAATAAGTTAATTAATTATAATTTAATTAAGTTAAGATTAACTCACTGGGGCTCAAAGAACTACATAAAGGTCACGCTCTTTTTTTCTTTTTTTTTTTTCGGTAAAGGCCACCCCTTTTAAGGGCCAAACAGTTATAATATGACGTATAAAATTTATTCATTAGGCTGAAATCTTTTGAGTCATCGGGCCCATTAACAATAAAGGATATCATTGTTTTGAATATAGAGATGTATCACTTGTTGCATCAATAGAACGTCACGTGGCGAACAGAAGGCAAAATATTAAACCACCCATTCTTCATATATACAAGGTAAACATAAAAAAAATAGGAAACTGACATATCATTTATTAATTCTTTTTTCCCTTTCATTTTAGTTGCGAGGAAGTTTTTCTTTTTCTTTTCTTTTTTTTTTTTAGAATTGTGGGATTTAAGGAACCGGGGAAGGGGTTGGAGGGAAGAAGGGAAAAAGGATTTGATCAAGAACTCTTAATTCTTGGCATAAGACAATGGCCTTGTACAAACCTTTATACTACTTCTTTTGGTTAATTCACATGTTGCTGTTTTGAAGAAAAGAATATTATTAATTCTTTTTCCTTTTTTTTTTGGTTGAGGAACCTTTTTATTACTTTTCCTAGGGTGGAGTGTTCAAAATGGTTGCTTTAACTAATTGTTGTTATTATTTTTTTTTCAAATTGAACCTACAATTCTTTTCCTTCTTTTCTTTCTGCCTGTACATACTTTTTTTCTTGGGGAATAAGGGTATAGACAATTGTCATTAATAATTGTCCCGAATAGTATAACATTTTTTGAACCGACTCTAATTCTATTTGAACTATTTATAAAACTTTACGACAGAAATGCAATTATTGTACATAAGATCCATCACAATAGAAATACAATTATTGTACATGGAATCCATATAAACATTAACAGAATATCATACATCTGTTGTAAGGATGTACAAAAATATTACATCATTCATGAACGGTGGATCTAACAATTATCTCTGCCCACGCCCTCTTCTTCGTTTTTTAACTTTTCGGAGAGCCATGGATGATGGAACCCTTAAATCATTAAAGTTTACAACAAAATCTTTCATTTTAGAAGAGTATCTATAAAGTTCCTCATTTAAGATGTTTAAACGGTCCTCAAAATTCAACATTGCTTTAAAAGGAAAAACTTGTTCCGTTGGTTCTTCAACTTTTCCCTATCCTTTCTCAGAGAGTTTAAACCAAATGTCATCTCTACAAGAATAACTTCACGTAAAAGCCCAATAATAGTTCAAATAAGACTTTTAACTCTAGTCTTTCCAAGGAAATGATTGGCTTTAAATTCCCAGGTTAAATGAATATACAGGTGTAGATGCTTATGTTCAAGTACAATGATGCATTCCTTCCCCCCCCCCCCCCCCCCCCCCCCCGGTTTCCCCCTTATTGTTTTGCGTTACTTTACTCTTTCCGAGTTGGAACAATTTCGTTGAATCGATCTACAATCCGCCATCCCCATTCCCCTTTCCCTTTCTGTGGGCCTCTGATGAGCAAGAATTTTCCTATCAGGTATCACAAAATGAAGATTAGAACCTTTGAAATAAGTTTTTGAAGGCAAGATTATATCAGAGTACTGCTCAGCAAGACCAGCAGCGTAACAATTTGAATGCTCTCATAATAACGACAAATTTACATTCCATCACATTACAACTTCATATACAGATACAAAAGCAAAACCAAGTAAAGAGAAAAAGAAACACATGGATGGCTGAAAAAGGAGATCGCCACAGGCACAAGTCCAAATGCGCCCAGAAAAAACTCTGAAGCAGTCGAAGTACGCTCAGGGGAATAGCACCCAGAAATCTCGCTGTATCAATTCGGTGTGAAAAACCTTGGAGAAGTAAATTTACAAAATATCTATTTTTTGAAAGAAAACTATTCACGAGAGTCATGACTCCACGGAAAGGCAGCAAAACCAAAACTTGCCAGAGAATTTCTCCCATTCACAACAAAGTTATTTAAGAGGGATCAATCAAACCCCAAAGGATCAGTCTTTCCACAAGTCAACAATCATCTAATAAATAGGAAATCCATAAGAATTATTTTCAACATATGATTTACACACTTCATGTTCTACCTCAATTCCATGGAAGCAAAGCTCCACTCTCAAAATCAACCCCGGCCTGCATTTCGTTGGGTTCTGAAGTAGCTAAGAAGTGCTTGGGCCTGCAAAAGAGCCAAAGCCTCGTTACATTTAACTCAACGCCTAAAAAGGTAACAAAGAAAAAGAAACCACAAACGATTTAATAAAATACCTTTTCTCTGGCTCTCGGGGTACCAGATTGTGACAATGCTACTAAAGGTGGAACTGCACCTTCCTGGAGAACCATATTGCAGAATCTATTGCTGCTAGTGCATAATTGCAAGAGAGCAGCAGCAGCATTCTCCTTACCTCTTGCAGAACCCAGCTCAACAACCTCAACCAGAACTGGGATTCCTCCTTCCTGGCCAATTGCCGTCCTTCCTTCTGGAATAGTTGCAAGATTCGACAAAACAGCAACTGCCTTATCAACCATACCTGCAGCAGGGTCCATCAATTCTACAAGGTACTTCACTGCACCAGCCTGCACAATACGTGCCTTGTTTTCATGAAATATTGACAAGTTAAACAAAGCTGTGGCAGCATCTTTCTTTCCCCTTGGGGTTCCATTTCCCAATAGATCTACTAGAGGTTGAATTGCTCCTGATCTCCCAATCCTGACCTTGTTTTCCTCAATGACTGAAAGACTGAAAAGAGTGGCAGCAGAGTTCTCCCTTGCTTCAGGACTACCAGTCTGAAGAACATGAATCAGAGGTTCAATTGCATCTGCATTTGCAATTGCAGCCTTGTTGTTATCATTAATTGATAAGTTGAGAAGAGCCGTAACTGCATTTTCTTGTAATTTGGTGTCTGCTGAATGAAGTAGATTAACTAATAAGCTAATAGCACCACAATTTGCAATCACAATTCGATTATCCATATTATGCCTAGCAAGTAGGCGAAGTTCAGCAGTGGCATTTCTTTGCACATCCAAGGAAGTACACCTCAAGTCCTCAACTAGTGTTCTAACCTGAGCCTCAACACCAGAAAGATCAGCCCTTGTTTCAACTGCAGGAGAAGAAACAATTCTTGGAACAAAATTCTGAGACGGTCTACGCCAAATAGTTTGGCTTCGAGATCTTGTCTCCAGTCTTGACGCAAACTCTGGCTCTCTTTGTGGTGTAATTAAATTAGAAGCTGGCTGGGGAGCCGATGTAACCTCCCCCGAAACATCAGAACCATAAGTTAAGCCCTGGGAGGGTGCCTCATTGCCATCACCAGGCATTGAATTAGAATGGGTGCTAGAAGCTGATTGAGTTCTATTATGACCCTGAGATGACTGTTCATCTGCCCCAGCACTGTTGTCTCTAGATGGGGACAAATAAAGCTGACCACTTCTATCTCCGGAGTTGACCAATCTATCCTCAGAACTTCTCCGTGGCACATTCTCAATATCCAGCCCATGTCCATTTCCAGCTACTCCAGGCAGAGAATCCTCAGAAGATGAATGTGGATGAGATGGAGGTGATCCCTCTTGTTGGATTACACTAGATGAGATTAAGGACCCGATAGGAGAACCTAAAGACCTAGTTGAATCTGGTGATGCAGAACGATTACTCCTGGAATGTGGTTGAACATGGGAATCCTTCGGTACACCAGACTCAGCATGTGCAAGAAGCAAAGCAGGCTGGTTCAGGCTCATAGACTTTAAGGGATCAGGCAGCTTCACATTGTTTGTTTCACACCAATTTGCAATTAGTGCCTTCACAGTGTAATTAGGAATGAGGTTGGTATGTGCTAGAGTTTGCCGTGTCTTGGGGCAAACAGTAAGCCCAAGATCAATCCATTTCCTGATAAATGCCCGCTCATAAGTTTGTCCAGATGCAACAATTACAGGGTCTGTCATGAGTTCAAGTGACAAAGGGCAACAGAAATCGGCAGGTATTGATACAGGGCTACAGCTTTGGGACTGTTTCATCAAAACTAGGCAGTCATGCATGTGGGTGACAAGAGCAATCATTTGATCTAAATATTCAGCTTCTCCATTCTTCTCAGCTTGTTCAGCATTCTCTTTCAATTTTTCAAGGGCTACAGCCTCAATGAGAAGCTCTTGATTTGATTTTAAGCGCAAGCAGTCGGCAATTTTTGCCAGGCTGTCCGAACTTGCTCCAGATGCCTCCACTTGATCCTTAATAGCTTCTGTAATAATTGCTGATGTTTGTTCACTACCTAAATGCTTGAGTTTCTGTATGCAGAGCTGCAACTCAAAGAACACTACATTAGGCAAACAAGTCATCATATACACAACCCACAGCCAATTTTTCAACACCAGCAAAATAGAATTCATTGAATCAATACCTCTAAAGATGCCACACTTAATTCCGCGGGGAGGAATCCATCAAAAGACTTCAGCAGCTCAAAAATTTCCAGTCCAGAAGTTTTCACTTTTGCAATCAGTGATTCAACTTGCAGAACCTACATATCAGGCAAATATTATGTTCCACTAGTCAATGGTTCCAAAATCAGTTGTCCCAATTAACATGCAGCACAGGAAAAGACAGATTCTATTTCAACATATTAAATTAGCTGAAATATTCTGTTCTGCCTTCTTCCTTGCATTAATATTTTCAAGATATTTGTAAATAGAGGATCTCAACACATACAAAATAAATTTTACTCATCAGTGGCTGCCAGTTCTCAAAGAGCTCCCTCAAATCTTCAACAGCATTACCAAGCCCAGTAAATGCCTTTTGAAGCTTTTCATCAGAAGTTACTTCAGCATCAATGATGGCATCCAGAACTGGCTTTACCAACTTCAGTATCTCTTCAATCTTTTGATAATACTTCTGAACTGGTTGCAAGTTTAAGTTTTCACGAGCTGACAGATGAAAAAAAGATGATATACTGTTTACAAGCACTTTTAGCAACTTTATCTCCATTCCACCTGGTCAATCGAATTGAGAAAGGGTTCAGAGATCAAGAATGAACTCTCTTGAAAGATTCCTTTACCAAAATTTAGTGAACTTTAAAACAAGACTATAAAGAAATGGAATTTTCACTACAACAAATAGGTAACAAATAAAAAGGAAGAGAATTATTCCAGCTTAAACCAAGATGCAACAATTACACTGTTTTATAACAAGTGCAACAGGAAGAAAGAGAACTTCTGACAGATAATAAAACATCTTTTCCCTAAAATTTGGTCAATAGAGAAAGAGTGGCACCTTTATTGATTGTTGTGTGTAAAAAATCGCATCCACACATACGGGTTTTCTAATCTGCTTTCAGTCAAGCAAGTCAGTTATACAGATAAGGAATCAACTTGTGTGTATGTCAGTAGGTTGTGCATGAGAGAGAGAGAGAGAGAGAGACTGTTTGCCTGAGTAGTTGACAATATACAGAAATAAATTATCACATCCAGTTATTCAGAGCATTTTCCACCTCCTATCATTGAGAAAACCTGAAGGACCTAAATTTGAATGATCTCTTCTATTTATGTATGAAATTTTTGAAAAGACAGATCTGGTAATTCAAAACCTAAAGGGCACCTTAAAAATAACTTGATTCTTTTATATGCTCACTTGTATAGTAATATGCAAGACGAACAATTAAGATTAGCTGCAACTCAACAAAAATTTATAGCCACCATTCACACAAAACAGAAAAAATACCTTACTTCGTAAAGCTGTAAATTTAATCCCTCATGCAATCTTTCGTATGGTGCTGATCGCTGATAAAGTAAACAGAGGGAAGAAGAGTATCCTTAAAATGACTTAGGTCAATTGGGCTATTATAGAAGGAACAACAAAATGCTGATAACCTGCAAGAGAAAACTGTCAACCGTGAATCCCATAGAATGCAAATTAACTTTAGATACGGTAATCTGCTCTCACTACTTCACTTAAAAAAAAATGAAGTGCAACTTGCAACTAAGTTGTCAAAGTGGTGAGAGATAAGTAATTGTTGGCAATCACTTGAAGCATTATTTCTAGGGAGAAGCATCATTTGTTGTCAAAATAAGAGAGTATGGGAGAAGCTTTGGTGCGTAGGGATAGACATTTGCACGAGAATGGAGATACTTGAACCACTAGGCCCCACCTTTCAAACACCGAACCCTGCCTTCTCTTCTTGTTGGATTTGCATCTTTTTACACCACAACACGTCTAGATAAAGGATAGGGGACAGGGGACCTATGCCCCAATGTATTTCCTTTCCTAATAAGTATTCTAAAAAAGAAGATCTGTAGCTTGTTCTTGCCACTTCAGAAAGCCAATAGGTAATAGAATGTGATGAGAAAGTTTTACAAGAGTGCATAGTAACATTTAAAGAAGTTTTTATGGATGTGCTTTGCAAAAAGGGTGGAGAAGAGAAGTGAGGAATGAAAGACGGCAAGAGATTAGTCAGAAACCAAACAACAGGTCTGGATGCTTTCCTGTTGCATGGTACACTATTCAACAAATCGAAGAAACTCGGTTACTGAGAGTGCATACTCAAACTAGAGCCAACTTCTAAATCTAAAGTCCGAAACCGAAGGACCAAAAAATATGACCACGGGAAAAGTTTATAAATCCCTATTAGGGAACCAAGATAAAATTTAGCTTCAAGCGCCTAATGAGTTTCATGCCAGCATATGGTTCAGTAAAACAAGTATTCATGATATAAGTGCAAAAACTGGGAAAAGAATGAGTAACATGACTTGATATTACTTGATTTAGTATGCCGCAGCCAGGGTATAAAGGCATTCCAATGGGCAATAGGGAAGCCTAAAAATAAAATTCACAGACACTTTCTAAATGACACAGAACTGACACCAATTGTAAAAGGAGGACGATGTCTTACAAAGCATGACAATTGAGACAATTATCTAAAACTGCAAATGCTTAGTAAATTTTTCCCATAAAAATAAAATGAATTTCTTGAAGAAATGAAGGATTATACAATATTAGTACTTTTCAAGCTCTATCAAACCCTACCAGATTTATAAAAATTCAATTGCAGAACCATCGACTTCATTGAGGTGTACCACAAGCAACAGCACCAGAAAATACATATTTAAAAAAAAAAAAAAAATCTGCTTTTAAGAAATGAAAATTGAACCTGACAAACATACTTACCTTGCCTAAAAGCAATTGAATTTTTTATGGTTTGACCTCAAAGTAACAGTGACAAGCCTTGGGTGAGGTTCCTGTAAGTGATTATGGTTGGCAAACATTTCCACGCAAACCACTTGAAATTTCAAAAAAGCAGGCTAAAATCAACAACTATCCCATAAACCTCAACGAAACCACCAAGTGCTTCTCAAGAATACAAAAAATTTAGACATATATCAAGAACTCGAACAAAAGAACCAGATAAATCAGCAAAAGCAACATAAATAAGCAATTTCCTATTCATATAGAAAGTGAGAAAAACCAATTCGTAAGTAACAAATCAGTACATGAGCATACATTTCACATCCACAAGCGTCCAATTCACGTCCACGGCAATGGAATTAGGATTCCCGAGATGAATTTGTTCTCTTTCTGAGCTTAATTTTAATTGAAATGATTTTGGAAGAACAAACGCGATCACAACCACAAGGATCAGGAACAGAAGACGAAAAAGAAAAACCCTAGGCGACGGATCAAATAAATTTGCTGAAGAAAGGAGAAAGTGAATACCTTGGTTGGAGAAGAAGAGAGCAACGTCGTCGTTTTCTGGAGGGGGTTTGGTTCAACTTGGTAACCTTTCCCCGTCTAAAGACTTTCTGTAAAATTTCCTCGTCGTTCAGCTCCTGCTGGTGGTTTTCTCTGTCATCGTCTTTCCCGTGTTATTTTATTTCTCTTTTACTACTTAATGCTTTTATTTTGTCCACGTCCTTTTTTTTTTTTTTTAATTGTCCCGGAGTTTTGGTTGTGTACATGAATAAACAATTAACCATATTTGTCTTGGGCTCAAATAACGAATTTGTAATCTATCTTCTTTTTTCTTTTTTCTTTTTAAAAAAAGGTTGGAAAAGCATTCAATTTGTCCCCCCCCCCCACCCCCAAAAAACTTAAATTCTTATGCTATGTTAAGATTTTGTTTCAAGTTTTGTATGTTCTTAGGACTCATCAAAGCACTACTATTTAATAGGTAACTTTCAACCCCAAAAAAAAAAAAAAAAATCTTCTCCATTTTGCATAAGACAGTTTCGATTCATCTAATCAAATGGAGATTGAGTTTAACATTCAAGAACAATGCTTCTTCAACAATTAAGTTCTCAATCAATAGTAGTATTACGAGGATATTTGACTCTTGACTATGCAACATTTACCATGTGAATAATAATACGTTTGTTTGGATTGGGTTTTATTTTCCCAAATTTATTTACTTACATCATCATTACAATTTCCAATACACCTTTTTACCTTCCCAATTACCTTTTTATCTCACATACATCACATCACAAAAAGTGCTACAGTAAAAATATCTCTAATAATTCACAATCCAAACAGATTTGTAGTATTAAAATCCAAAAATTATATTCTCAATCAATAATATTGCGAGACTATTTGACTCTGCAACACTTACCGTGTGAAAATGTTGCAGTGTCTTTGAATAACATATAGAAAAAGGGGATAATAAACATATATATATATATATTTTAAAAAACCGAAATTCAAAAGATACCATGGAATTAGGGAGAAAGCGGTTGAAGAAGAGATATTTTGTTAAAAGGTTCAGGTTTTATGTCCAAATCAGCAAAGGTAGGAGTTGGTGGGTTTATTCCATATGTGCAAAAGTCGAACGGTTGGATGATACATTTTAAACGCTTTTAACCCTCAAATCAGTGGGTCCAAATTTGAGCGTGTATTGTTGGTGAGATTTGTAATAAAAATCAATCTTCTTACTTATAACCCAATATTAAATAGCACATCATCTCATCTTCACAAACTTTATACTTATGCCTTGTTTGGATTGCAGTTTTCTGGATTTTTTATAAAAAAAAATACTGTAATGATTTGATATATGTGAAGTAAAAGGGTGATAGGAAAATGTGTTCACGGGAAACGTGACAATTTTTTCTGAGGAAAAAAAAAAGCATCATAAGAAATAAGTGAACTGCTAATGACAAGTATTTAACAGATAATTCACATAGTTAAACTGCTAGACGAGTAATTAATGATACGCAAGCCCAGATAGATTTAGAATTGCTTGTACGCCTGCCGGATTGTTTGATAAAAGGTTTGATAATTGTTGCATTTGGTTTCACTTTTAACAGCTTCATGTTTTTCATCCGTTCAAGATTGAATTGATAGATGATGAAAGAGGTCTGCTGGAAATATTCCAAATGCCTCCCGTGAGGGTGACAAAAGTGCCACATTATTACCTGGAATTTTCCGTTGTATTGGAGTTTTCTTTTAACTACCTTTCCTTTTCGGATGCATCAAATAACACAAAACAGTGGTGAGATGAGATGCGTCTCCAATCAAATACTAAATAATGGTGGTGCATCTTTTTTTTTTTTTTTTGTATTAAGGTGTTAATTTTGGAAATAAACAGGAAAAAGAAAGAGTGATCCGAGTCTAATTCTTTTCTTTAAATACTACTAGTGCATCTTCTGCCGCGCGCGCCACTTCCGACTTTCTCATTTTGACCACTTAAAAACCACGAGGATTATCAATTATGAGAGACTCCCAGGGTAGAGCGTTAGCGGCCTGTTCTTGCACGCTTGCTGTCTCTCGAGTGAAAGTCTGCTACCAGCGTAGTCGAACATGTCAAAGTTTTGAGGTGGTCGGTCAACTTTTATATTCTTCCAATTTCTGTCGTTCTCACCCCACCAATAACAAGGTGAAAATACACAATTATCTTTTCGTATTTTACTGGGGTAGGACTTGGGAGGAGGATATTTTGGGAAGGTCAGAAAATATCCAGCCATAACAATATCATCGCATTTTCTTTCTAACGTAACTCTTTGACTCCGTAATTCTTGGATTAGCAGAAAAATTAAAAAAAAAAAAAATTATTTGAAGCCCACTAATTTCTTCTAGGTGTTTCTAAAAGTGAAATTTCAACTCTAATTGAGGTTAACAACGTGGCTTCTCCATTTGCTAAACTAATAACAGAAATCATTCAATTACCATGTATATCCTAGATTGCTTTTTTTTTTTTTAACGTCATGTTGCCTCCATCAGCAAGCTGGAAGTCATGTTGCCTCAGTTTGCCTCGTCCCGTCGATCATGCTTGCAGTAGACCTGAACAGAAGAATTAATGGAGTACAACATACTAGAAGCTCGGATTACTTATTCGCTTGTCCAACCAACAAACAACCTACTTGACTCGCAGGAAGAATCCTGCAAAGGGAAGCCAGGAAGATAGTCAATCCAGACCCATCAGGTCAGTCAAAAAACACAAATACTAGATTTTGCCTCGTAACTAGAAACAGCAACAGATATGAGGTCCCTAATGCAGGTAAGAAAATGGCAAGAACAAGCTTGTAGAGTTTTTTGCCAAACTCTTAGCTTAGAGCCTGTAGTGGCTGTAACAAAAACTCAGCTTCCAGTGGATTACCACTGGCAGCCCCCATGCATGCAGAGCGCCAACTTAGGCTGCCATTCATCAGCAGCGACCCTCAAATACTGCTAAATTTCAGGGTTCAAAGGGTGAGTGACACTTGAATCAGCCTTTGTCAAAATGCAAACGTTCGAAATTGAAAGGGAATCCCACTATTGAGAAATTTCATAGCTCACATAATAGGAAACTAGCCAAATGCAGCTATGCATGATCATCTCTTGCCTTCGTATACTTGCATCAAAGGCAAGCAAAGATGATCATGCAAGTATACAGATGCCAATCAGATAGATACCAACATCCTTTTACTAGATTGCATCCTTCAATTATTTAGAAGGGATTAAAACATTACCTTCAATCTTGGATTGGACCTTCTTACACTTTTTGATGAAAGAAAGCAAGGACACCTCAGCCCAATGCAGAGTCAAGAAGAAAACTAGACTTCCAGGTTGCAAGGCAGGCCTGCCTTTAACTATGATGGAAGAAGGCAAAGTGAACTTCGGAGTGACATTTTATCTTTTCCACTGCTTATATCGACTCGTCAAGAAAAAAATGGAGAATAAAATGAGGCAAAACCACTTTTAACATGAAAAAAAGAGCAACCAAAAAACATTAGATAAAATTAAGGACTCCTTGCCATAGGATTAATTCCAAAATACTCTACACTGGCCAATATCAACAGTGACAACCTCCACCCCCACCCTTCAGATTAGGAAAAAAAAAATGTATATTGGAATCTACTACTACATACAATACTTCACCTCAGATCTATATTGGGCCTTGCTTTTCCCATCTCCAATACATAGAGGGATGAGAATTGCAAAATTGCACAGAAACTAGTACAAATTTCCCACAAGCGATTCAGGTAAGTGATTGTCACCATCTTTGTAGACACCTATTGCGCGTTCCAGAGATGGAAAACATTTATATGCACAAGGGATCTTTCTGGCAGAGAAACAGTTGGCAATACCAGAGATGGAAAGTCCTGAGTGCTGCGCACTTGGCAAGTCATTGACAGAATCATCGATTAATTTCCTGAGTTTGTGAGCCTCTTGAATTTTAATGGAAAATTAGAAAAGGTAATGCCTCGTGATACAAGGTATACTATAAAAGCCACATATGCAGCCGTAAAAACAAATACGACTGATGTAAGTATCACTCCACTGACTTCAGATGAGAAGAAATCCACTAAGAGATATCCGTTAATCAATATGATCAAAACAGCAACTAGCCATGAAATTATCTGCAAGAAGAAACCCAAGAAATTCAAAAGATCTGTGTATAAGTTGTGTCTCTATATGTTGATTCTGATGATGCCAGATCCAACTATCACGTATTGGTCTCTTAGTTGTGTTTGACCATTAAATGTATAAAATGACAAAGGCTCCAGAAATATACCACACTGTGGAAATGTTATGGCACCTAGTATGACCACGTAACTTTGGAATAACTAACAAACCAGAAGTAACGAACCAAAAACAAAAGAAAAATATCAAAACGTGCAGATTGTAGAGGTCACGGAATAAAGAAGGTAAAAACAAGCACAAGACCTGGAGCCATCATCACATACTTGAGCCTTTGCTTGATCATGGGCAAGAACATTAATTATAAAAGTTCTCGAAACTTTGTGGCAGTAATGTGGAATTTTTGAACAGAAAAGTGCAAGATTTGTGCACTTCGTGATTGGTAAAAAAACTAATTCTAGTAACAAGAACATTAGGTCCTCATGAGAAGAGTCCACACAAAGACAGGTCATTGGTCAAAGACAAATAGTATCTGTACAATCAAACCTATTTCCCGGCAAACATGCCAAAAGCTAAATAAATTAGTACAGAAAAAAAAATTGACTTGTTTTTTGGTCAAATTACAGTTTCTTCAACTATAAGTCAAATTACAAATCAGATGGTGGTTACAAGGACTAAATAGGGAGTGGGGAATGACAAAATCAAAACTAGAAAGTTATATTATGTCCTGGATTCAGATTTAAAGTTTCTACCCATGATGTAGAGGGCATATACGTTTTAAGCTTTTAGAAAGTACTAGATATAATACCACGTGCTCCTAATAAAGCCAGATTATGGGATGGACAGAACACTCAAATTAGTTTGTCATGCCAAAGACAATGTTGAGTTGAATGCAAGACTAATGTGAGGAGCTACAATTTTCATTCCTCTACAGTAAAGTACTCCAAAGTGTCACACAACAGCAGAAGTCAACCTAAGAACTCCAAGAATTTGGATAAATACACACAGAACTTGTTCATAAGCCTCTAGCAAATGACCACAGAAGTTACACATCACTTATATCATAGCAAACCAATTGAAACAAGAATGAGGAGGAAAAATTCCAATTACTGCATATCTAATGAGAATTTAATACAACTAAAATCAGAATGTCATCAACATTGCAGCACAATGCAAAATAACATTTAAGCAAGCTGATCAAGAAACTAATCCCTGTAGAACTATAAAATTGCAATGATAGTTCTCTTTACCAACATCAAGGAATCTAATTTTATAAAGTTAGCTGTCAATGTAGGCTATAATGAATGATGAAAATGCACAATTAAATGCAAAATTGTCATATCTTTTTAAGAAGGGAACATACCTTCAGAATGGGGCCAATTCTGAATACACCCATTATGTCCTCCTTGGAGACCAGACAAAGTAGAGGAATAAGGGCAAAGGGTATCTGAATTGACTGAAGTATGTTCAGCCACTCATTCATAGTATCCAATGATCCTTCAGAGGTTTCAAAAATAAGAGCAACAGCCAGGGTAGGAATTATGGCAAAACTCCTAGTGATCAGTGCTCTCAGCCACTTTTTTAACCGTAAGTTCAAGAAACCTCCCATGATAAACTGACCAGCATAAGTGCCAGTGATGGTGCTACTCTGACCAGCAGCTAATAATCCAATAGCCCAGATGTATATAATTGGAAGCAATCCTCCACCGTACTTCTCCTCAAGATACTGGCCTGCATTCACGAGGCCAATGTCATTGGCTAGTTCAGTACCATAAAATGCCTTCGCAAAAACCGTTGTAACAAACAGATTGATGATGAAAGAAATTAGAAGGGCAGCTGCGGATTCTATGGAGTAGTAGTTGATTGCTTCTCGAACCCTGCCTATCTTGCGGGCGTCGATCTCTCTTGACTGTACAAGAGCGGAATGTAGAAATACATTGTGAGGCATGATAATGCAACCCACAACTCCCACTCCCTCCTTTATTGTTTTGGAGCTCAGTTTTGGAACCAAAACACCTAACATCCCAATGGACAATGTCAGATATAGGCAAGCTTAAAAATACACAATTGAATAAGGTACCACATATCGTTAAAATAATAATAATAATAATAATAATTTAGTGTCTCACCAAGAAGAAGTTCAACACCATTTGGTTTTGTTTCACCAAACATCCATGCAAACGAGAGCGCCATGGTTGCTATGAGAATTGCAAAAAGTGCTTCGAGCTTCCTGACCCCATAATTTTCGAGAAATAGAAATATAAAACTGCATCACGACATCATGGTGGAAAATCAAGTCAGCAAGTCAAATCTTGGGAAACATCTTCACAAATCACAGAGAGTAATAACAAAAGACCTAACAAATACGAGTGTTCCAAAATCTAGTAAAATCAAATGGTTACTTCACATAGCAACCACCCCAGAAGCTAATTACTTGGTTACCTAAAATTCTCAATAAACAAACGATCCATCATATTCTTAAAAACCATTCATCATCAGCATATCACAAGAGTCACAAAAAAGGCATCAGTCTTTCACATTCAAAGGTCTAAAGCTTAAAACTTTAGAACAGACAACCACTAAACACAAGCATAAAAATCGAAATAAATCACTCAGAGCAGAGGGGGAAAGAAAGCATTTTACCAATCCAGAGCAGTGATGACGACACCAGCCCAAAGAGGCAACAACCCATTACTCAAAATCTTAATAGCGATGGCGCTGCCAATAACCTCCTGAATATCAGCCCCAACCAAAGCCACTTCAGCCATGACCCATAAAAGAATCCTAGCCCACGTGGGATACTCCACCCTACAGAGCTCAGCCAAGTGTCTCCCAGTAGCCACGCCGAGCCGAGCCGACAAGAGCTGGACTAAAAGCCCCATAGCCGTGGCCCACAACAGCAGCCATAGCAAAGAATACCCAGCAATGGCACCCGCCTGAAGGTCCCCTTCCAAGTTACCCGGATCAAGAAAAGCTATGCTCATCAGAAAACCCGGCCCAGTGAAAAGCCAGAGCTTCTTCCAAGAGAATGGCGGCGCCTTGGTGGAGCAAACGTCGCTGTTATCTCCTCCTCCTTCATTAGGTTCGTCCGCTCCTATTATGTGAACTTTTTCTGTAGAATCATAGGCTCTTTCTTCATCGGAAGAATCCAGAAGTGGGTTCACCAGTAATCTCTGTTCCTCTTCGTCCCGGGGAGGCATTTTTTTGTCTCTCGTTTTGTTCTTCTTCTTTTTTTGTTTTTCCAAAAAAGGAAAAACCCTTCGCTGTTGAAGAAGGGTCGCTTTTCTCTAATTACAGGAGAATAACACACATAAAAACACAGTGATGGAGTGGGATACAGGGACAGCGGGGAGGTCTATATATACATGGGTTTGCTTCTTCTCGACCCCTTTTTTCTTTTTGTTCGAGGAACAGGGATGAAGAAAGGAAGCGAAGAATAAGACGGTTAACAGATGGTCATCTCTTTCACCTAGTCTATATATTTCCCTTTTTTATCATTTCTCTTGCTATTTCTTTTCTGCATTATTATTTGTAGTGTGCTAGGACACAAATATATAAATCTTTGGGCCCGTGAGCTTTTGAGGATTGTCACTTGACAAGGCTATAACGGTCATTCAAGATTGTTTTTGTTAGTCTCAAAAGACAAAAAAAAGATTGTTTCTGTTTCTTTTTTTAATCATCTTCGTATGGTTCAAAGATCCTCGGCATTGCGCTGATCAGAGAATTACAATTACGTGTTTGGTGAACTGGAAATTGGCCACCATTCATATCTTACCTGAACATTCTCTTGATTTGGAATGTAGAACTGTCTGTTGGAATGATTTTCCTCTTTTACCGGTGATCTATAATTTGAATCAAAATGATATCTTTGTTTTACTCTCTCAAAGGAAAGCATCGCGCGGTTCAGGGCACCACGCAATGTGTATATTCCAAGTGATATCGGTGACAATTTTTCATCCAAATCGCAAAATTAAAATTTAGATTCAGCTGCTCGATAGTATTTTAAATAATATTTCGATTGCATTTTCTCATTGCCGGACAATTTAGGTCGCCAATCATTGCCTGTAAGTTGGAAATGCAACAGAAGACAATAATATTATCTTATCCAGTGGTAAGCGGTGAGATTACTTGCAGGCTGCAATTGGCTACAAATCTCATCCCACCGCGGAGTTTAGGTTGGGCATTGAACTGACCGATGGATCCTACTACTTTCTTTCGGATTTGTTTGGATAAAGTATTATTTTAAATAATTATTATAATATTTTTTATAATGTAACGTAAGTACGTGAAATAAAAAAAATAATAAATTAGAAAATAAATTTATGATTCAAGTGAAATATTATTTGAAAATTTTTCCTATCCAAACAGATCTCTTTTATTTTTCTAATGCCAACGGGCACTTCTTTTTTATGTCAAATCAGATAATTTCAGAAGCTGCTCATACTAACTAGTGGGTTGTAAGACATCTGTCTTCAGATTCCTGTTTTTTGGTTTTCAGTTTCTCGTTTTTATGGGTTTTTGGGTCCACCGTGTTTATGGAGAAACAGATAATAAAGAATAAAACATCATGTTTTAGGATTGAGCTTTGATTCCTTCTGCTAAATCTTCCTAAAACCTTTATATCACTCGTATCTAAGACATTTTGGAATTCGTTTTCAAACCAGGGAAGAAGGCTGTCCAGTATATTTTCCCCTGATTTCATGTCTGTCTTTGATGCTAAGTTTTTTTTTTTATCAAGTACACAGCAACTAAAAAGGAGATTTTTTTTCATTTTCAAACAAAATGGGGAAATTGTTAATTATAGTGGTTGAAAATGTCGTGTTTCCCACCTTTTTTTTTATTGGGCATAGAATAGTGATTAAATTCATGGAAGGAAAATAGCACATATTTAAAGGGTTTGAATGTGACATCTTAGTAAACTCTAATATGTGACTCGTTGCAATCAATTTGTTTCATATGGCATCTTATTATAAGAAATAAAATAAATCGTATTCACATCTGTATGCTTAGGTACTGATTTTAAAAGGCGAACATGAAATTCATCACAATTTACTATGCCATGACTCGAAACTTTTGATATTAAACTAATCTCATAAAGTCTTAGATCAATTTCTTCAATTAACAGTGAGTGACAGTATATATATATATATATATAATACGAATGTATATAAAATTGATTACTCTTTTTTTCATTTCATAAATAAAGGGTGAAAGTTAGAATGTTGTAAAATGTTTGGCACCGGGATTTACACATTTATTACCGCCAAGCCCCTAACGTATGACGCAGGCTATAATGGTTGGTGTCAATTATATATAGTCCTATTCGACACCGAAATTTCGAATAGAAATTCTAGTCGGGATTAACGCTGCTGAGTAAGAATTTGAATGAAGCTAAAACCCAAACCTCATAAGTCGTAACACACACAGTTGACATTAGAGTACCTGTTGGAAGTCTCCAAAATTCTCACCGGGACCGGCCCCGGCCCACGAAAATATATACCACCATTGAGGTTGCGGCAATTATCCAGAAACTCCCCTCGCGTGTCAGATTCTGATGGGAACTGCGATCCATGAAAAATTTTTACGTGGAACTGAACGGATAGGCTGGAGGAGGAATGAAATGATCGAGGAGACGACTCCTTCGCTCCTGTCGCCACATATCGTGTAATTGGTGGGGCCGGGTTGGAGAGGGGTGGGATGTGGTGTAGGTGCAGCGCAAGCAGGCGTGTGGGTTTGTCGTGCGGGTCCTGGCGTAGCGCGAGCGCATCGTATTCCCTTTGACGACAAAAGCAGAGCAGAGAGCATAGAGCACGACGTTTTTGTCCTAACGCCAAGTCATTAGTACATTTTACTTTTACTCTTGTTGATCTTTTTTTTTTTTTTTGTCAACACAGGGGTATCTGGAGGTAGCGGTCTGGGACTGGATACCTGACACCGCCATTAACCCCAACTAATCCCACTGCGCCTGAGAGAGCGGGCCCCACCGAATCATCAGGAATTTACCCCGGCTGCCCGAGCTCGGAATCGAACCCAGGCCCTTCTCACTCAATGGAGCTACAAGGACCGCCCGAGCAAACCGTGGGGGCTACTCTTGTTGATCTTGTGATGTGATGACACCGGTGACTGACTATTGCATAAATCATAGTATAATCTACAAGTGGACACGTAGATTAAAAAAAAAAAATTTTTTTGGTGATAATTCAAACTTAAATAAGTAATATTTGCCGTTCATTTATTAGACCTTGTTGTTGTTACCATGATCAGATTCAAGGGTTCGTTTGGATTGAACTTTATTTCTCCAAATATATTTGCTTACATCATTATTACAATTTTCAATATAATTTTTTATCTTTTCAGTTACCTTTTCATCTCACATACATCACATCACAAAAAGTGTTATAGTAAAAATATCTCAAATAACTTACAATCCAAACAAACCCACTTGGAATTCTAGCGTGTGTCTCCATTTTGCTTTCCATAATTTGATGATTTCTCAATCACTTTCTAATCATTTGGCATACAACTGTCGAATTTTAAAGAGAGGGAGATAAAGTTTTCATACGTCTAAGAAAGCAAGTTTTGCTTCGCAATTTTTTTTTTGGGAAAAAAAGAGAGTAACTTTTACTTCGCAATTCAAAGAAACTCTAAATTTAACAATGGGAAACAAATATATGACAGTCCAATTCAAAGCCTAATATTAGTTACTAGACTGGTGTCCGAGTCGAACCGCAATAGTAGATTGGACAATAAAATTTTTTTAAACAAACTCACGTTTCTAAAACTTGGGTCCAATATTACACGCTCCCGAATTTGGTGATTTTCTGTCAATTTAATGCAATCAGATTGATCCTTTTACTAATTATGGTTCGTGTAGATTGTAAAATTGTCCCAAGAAATCTAGCGATCACATGAATAGCAAAGACATTTGCTAATATACAACCGTGACATGTAAAAAGGAGTTAAAGTTCATCTTTTTCTCATGACTTTCTTCATTACACAAACCTTATTTTCCTTGGAAAAGGATTTAATCAATTATATTGGCATTATGTGGATAATTTAGAGTGCGTTTAAAGTGAAAATAAATATCATTGTTCACCATCCTTGCAAGACTAATATTAAGTGTGCTAATCTCGTATAAAACTAGAAATTGGTTTAATTTAGGTTGTGTTTGGATTGCATTTTTCTAAATTTTTTGTAAAAAAAAATTATTATAGCGATTTGATATATGTGAGATAAAAAGGTGATTTGAAAATATGTTCATGGAAAACGTAAGAAATTTTCTTTGAAAAAAGACTGTTCAAACAAGGCTCTAGATGTTTACTCTCAAGAGTATAGTTCAGCAAAACTTATTACTCACATCGGCAGTTGTATATTAAGATCCAAAAGTAGGCATGAGAAAATTGAGAATCCGAACAAACAGGCCTTTGATATTTGAAAAAAAATTAGAATTGCGAGATTCGGCAAAAAAGCTTTTTAGTTTTGAAAAGTTAATGAACAAAATACACAAAATTTGCCGAAAAAATCAACTTTGAAATCACTAAACTGCAATTATAGTATTGGAACGGGGGAGATTGAAAACGGACTTTGAAACTTCTTAGTATGGCTTTAGACTTGTGTAATTTGTAGTAACACAAATGAAAGATCATCCTGCTGTCCTTTTGAAATGATAATTGCTGATGGGGGAATATGACTTCTTCCTTTCAATCGGTGTATGGGATGTGACCCAATAATAAGACAACATTAATGTCCTCTTCCTCGGATCATTCCAAGCTGCGAAGTGACATACGAGCAGCCATGTTTTGGAAGCCTTGATGTTGGCGTTTTCTATGGCTGTGTGGAGTGAAAGTAAGGTGGACCCATGTAACCCGGTGAGGCATGGGAATCCAGGCGGGAAAGGAAAAAACGAAATCACTGCCAGCTGGAATGACAGAGGAATGGAAATGAAGTGGGCAATAACGAAGCGGGTGGTGACGATGGCCTGTCGGTTCACGGAATAGTAAGAATCGTAAATCGGTGTATGAATATTACTTATGCTTAAATTAAGTTTTGGTGATCGTGACCTACGCATAAATGAGTGTGAAGGTTATTTGTTAGAGGCCGTCATGTGCACTCAACAAAAGCTGAAGTTATCATTGTTGGGGTTATTCATAATATGTAAACCCGTTGATTACACTTTGTTCCCTTCAACTTGAGCCTTTGTAATTCTTCGCAACTCTAAACTCTAAATATGTACATTTTACACCTTGTGATCAGCTTTTTGTCAGGATTAAAATGAAGTTATATTTTTCATGACCAAAATATTCTTGACTGATTCGTAAACACACACATAATAACTGTAACATAATAAATACTTATTTCTTTAATAAAATTAATTAGTGCATTTTGGATGGAGAATTCATCATTAACGTTTGACTAATTAATGAAGGGGGCAAAATATATATATTTAAAGTTTAGAAGGAAAAAAGTATTATACTGTAATAAAGCCTATGCAAAAATAGGAGACTAGCTAGAGCCTAGATGAAGAGAAATAACGCTGGATTTGGAAACTTGGGATTAATACGCACATGTCGTAGAGTAGTTAACTGTAAAAGTATCATGCATTGTGGCGAGGAGGCCATTGGTTTAGCGTGTGCTGAAGAGTGAGAATGCAGAGCTTAAATAAAGATCGTAGCGACAAACCCCCGCTACCCTTTATCGGTCATAAGCTCACACAATTTTCGTCTTGAGGGGGGAAAATGGATGGGAAAAAAGTTTGTGGCATCGTATGTCGGTGTTGCAACAATTTGATGCGCATGAATAATTATCCACAAGGACCTTCATGAGTATGTACCCGGATTAGGCTCCTCTCCATTGCTTCATTTTTCCAATTTCCCTCAATACATACATCTTTAGATGATAGACACGTATATAAAATGGCAATCAACACATGAGATTGACTATTTTGGCAATTTATGTCTTAACTAACTTCTTAAAATTTGACAGTCTTTATCATAATTGGAACTAATGCTTGATTGCCGAATATTTAGAAGATTAAACCATATGAAAATAAGATGAGGTTCAATCTCCATCAGATTCTCTCGACTCAGTAAGGTCACCTCTTAGAGTAGACTCCCCCAGTAGGAGTAGGAGTAAACTATATTAGGTTAGATATGCCGTTATTATTATTATTTTTTTTAAAAAAAGATGAGAAGTGTTTATGCTTTGTACCCAGATTTCTCTCTCTCTCTCTCGACTCCAACAATTTTTTTTTAAAAAGGATACAAATTTTTCAATAAAATACAAAAAATACACTAATATTTGATTATAGAAATCTTGTCCTATTCCACGATACATTTAGATTAAAAATAACAAATCATATGTTTCGCACAAAACATAATATAGTTAAATTTACAATGAGATTGTAAAAATAATTGTGGCAAAAAATTTATTTAGTTTTCAAAATAGATTGTTAAGTTTATAAGTCAATCTTTGGCTGAACAACATGCCGTATTTTGTTACTATAGCTTTGTACGATTGTGGAATATGAACGGTAAAAGAGTGATTCTTCAATTGTCAAATTATCAATGTTTATTATAAATTATTGTAATTTAGCCAATCTTTTGCTATTGCAATAGGTTTTTAACCACTTCCGTCGCATTAAAATTAAAAGGAAGCTATTTTGTACTTCCAAATAGTAAAACTGCACATTGTTCGAAATTAAAAATCGTAGCTAAAATAATTTTTTTTTCATTGGTTGACTTTGTAAGTTAATTGTTTGCACCCGTAAAACATTAACGCTATTTTAAAAGATTTACATTAACTAAAACATTAATACTGGCCATTTCTACTACCAAACAACAAAATTTGACATTGGCTAACAAACAAGTACGACAATGAAAAATAGCCCACTGGTTAGATAAGTAATTTCAAGTATTTGCGCTCGTGAGGTTATAAAAAAAAAAGTTTGCATATTAAAAAAGGAATTCATCAGCCAATGGCATTAATTTTTAAATTAAAAAAAATTGCTTTTGTACGAACCATTTTCTCGTCTCGTATAAAGTATCGTCAATAAATTATTTTGTACGACTTAGGCGTCCCGGTTAGTGATCGGATTATCGAACATAATGTTAGTGATGGAAATCTATAATCAAACCAGAGAGCATTGTATTCAAGAATAAAAGATAAACATGAAATAATAATATGAAGTGACAGTAGAGTGTATGTTGTTTATCCCAGTTGCCACTCTTTTGGCACGATATATTTTGTAGATATTATTATTCGGTGACGAGGCTCTATCCATCGAGATGACGTGGGACCTGAAGATGGCTTCCGGTGGACCATCGAAAATGGCGAGAGTACGGCTTTTTCAATTAGCGACAAACAACGGCGACACATAGAGGCAGGAAAATAGAACAGTACCAAAGCATCAGCATCTCTTCGCTTGCTCTTTAATCCGGCTCTCTTTTTCTTGGTGCTTACTTTTTTATCTGGCGTTAAGCTGCCCGCTGATGGACGTCATATTCCTTTCACAGCATCTTGCGTGAAGCAAAAGCATATTAAATGTGAGAATATTTTAGGGAACGTCTAAATTGTTGTAATACTAGTCAACTTTTGATTTCTCATTTATTTCAAAATTTTAAATTAGCACTTCAATAATAAAAAGCGTCAGGTTTTGATCTATTTTCATTATTAAACAGATGGTTTCCTGCTGTGGTTTTTTTTTTTTGAAAGCTAATTCTAGACTGCGATTTGGGACTCATTACTCTGATCATTTGGCAGATAGCAAAGGATTCTAGGCTTGATTTGATTCTTGGATGATGCGGAGATGGGGAGTTAGAGACATAATAATAGACCTTGTTTGGAATGTGATTATTTACAAAAAACAAAAAAAAATCTACATTTTTTTGTAAATAATTCATTTACTTTTAATTGTCTTTTTAACTCATATACTATCCTATTTTAAAAAAGTGTTACAGTAGTAATATTTCCCTCAAAAGCTTTCCAAAAATCGCAATCCCAATGGTCTCGTTCTCGTGAAATGACCATTTGGACTCGTATTTTTTTTTTTTGTCAACTTCAAGAAACCTGACTATTGACTTTACAAACCTAAGTCCACAGTACACCTCAAAAGCCATGGTAACTAGTGAGGGTACTGAGGAGACTTATAAACCCAACACCCAAACCCCCCCCAAGCGATGTGGGATAGAAACCCCACAGGGTGCCCCGCTGCTAAGACCTAACTAGACCCCAAGCCCCCCGTAACGGAGTTTCTGTCTTTTTTGTCAACTTCAAGAAACCTGACTTGGACTCGTATTTGATAGCGAGTTTTCTCTTTCTTTCTCTGAGTCAAGCTTGAAACGCAAAACGATTTTGATTCTAAAAACAACGCTTTCAATGGATTCCGTTCATACGGATACCAGGCTGTCCCACTATCCTTAGTAGTGTGTTGTTTAGTCCTCCTCCTTTTTTTTTTTTTTTTTTTTTCAAACCCTCTTATATTTATCGGTCTTCTACACTTTAATTTTACTTGGGGCGATGTTATTCTTCTGGCCCTTCAGAGGTAGTCAGAAATTTCGATTACGACATTAAAAGTGGCAAACTATCAAGTTAACCTCTAAACAAAAAAAGAAAAAAGAAAAAAGAAAAAAGAAATCAAGTTAACCTCTAAACAAGAAATTTTTTTGCTACCCTGGAGGTCTAAAATAAAATTAAAACGTATTTTTGTTCAGGAAAATTCTTTTTCTATTTTCTTCTCTTATTTGGGTAAATTTTTTATTCACCTTAGTACATCCTGACAGAAGCAAATGGGAATAAATGCTTCAAACAATACTTTTATACACACAAAATAAAATAAAATTGAAGAGCTAGAGTTAGTCTGTTAATTTTTCATAGTGCTCATGTTAAGTGATTAGACCTTTTTAAAGTTTTATACGTCATGAATATGCCGCACCAAATTTGGGAGAGTAGTCTCTTTCAAGTTGTTAACGATTGATTGGACTCGAACCTTTACAAAAACAAATAAATAGACAATCGCACTCGACTAATCTTGTCTTAATTTAACTTGCCAACAACATTGTAGCCCTTTTCTACATTCATACATTGGGCTTGGGCTTCTGACAAGAAGAGTGAAATCTAGCTTCCACTGCCCATTTATGTACAGGTGGGGAAAGGTAGAAAAAAGAAAACTTGCCCCATAGTTCAGGGCGAGTTTGTACAGCAGCAAAGGCTCAATAATAATGGCCCATTTACATCGTTTTGTGATTTTCCGACAAACTAACTACACAAACAGTCTATTTACAACTAAAGAGAAAAGAAAAGGAAAAACTAAAAAAAAAACTGAAGCAAAATTTGACGGGCATCATTTCAGGAAATGAACAGCTTTCTTACTTTGTGAATATATCTGCGGCATACAGGGCAAGTCTTGGTTTCCCCTTCGGTAATCCTGCACCATTAATCCCTCTGTAAGTTTCAGAAATACTGGGAATGAATATGGGAAAAAAAATTGTTTTTTTTTTTTGGGGGGTTAAAATTTTAAAGTCAAACCTTCGGGCACAAATGGAACAAGTAGCACAGTGACCACAAGGGATGAAGAAGCAATTTCTTCGCTCGTCATAGCAAATTACACAAATCTTTCCATCATATAAATCGTCCGAGGGACTGCTACTGCATTTTGCAGACTCTAAATCTTCTTCACAGGTCCCATAGGTGAATGGAACCACCTCTTTTGCTAGCAATGTATTAGTTTCAGTTGCAGCCCGAGCCGCCGTGGCCTGGCGGTGAATACTGCTGCTGCTGCTACTACTGCTAGCATCTCCATCGCAATGTCCCAAAAGTTTAATGATCAGTGCAACAATCATCATCAGCAAGGCTGAAAAACCATTAAAAAAAATTGAATGTACAAACAAAATTAGTTTCCCTGCATCACTGAGTTGCAAGACAAATCCTAAATTATTATTGGGGAACGTTCCATTGACTTTTGCGATGTCAGAAGCCACAAGCAACGTAATAAACTAATGCTCTATAGAGTTCTTCGTTTTCATATAAACTAGTAATGCTCTATGATGAAGCATTAATGTGGGAGAAACCCACCCAAGATTGCGACATAAATGACGATGCGGCTGGCAAAAGCAAGCGCGATGCTCCACTCGTTCTGTTCATCCTGCAATCAATGAGACGGACCAAACAGATTAAAATCTTGAAATTGAGGTAAAATTGGTTGCCAAAGGAAGAAGAAAAAAATGAGAAATATTTTTACATCATGGGTTGTAATCAGGATGGCACGGTTGTTGGTCATCATGTGAAGTTCACTACCCGGAGTTGTTGGAAAGCGGTATGCCATTTGACAGGTTTTTGTGGGTATTACTGCTGTTATCTTCTGTTGGGCTCGCTCCTCCTCTGAAAGTGGAAGCGGTGGAGTTTGATATTGCTGCAAGATACGGGAAAAAAGTAAGAAGAGGGAGCCATAGATTAGAGAATCTGGCATGTGTGGGGCGTGCACTGTGGCATCTATAACTGTTGCTTTTGTAGCACTCCACTTCTTTCCTCCAAGGAAAGGAAAGTGGAAAACCAGCTTTTACTACTTTTTATTGAAAGTGAAAGAATTTATTCTTTTTTCAACACCGATAAATCCCTCAAATCTAACCCGACCCACCTCTCTCTCTCTCTCTATATTCCTTTTTGGAAAAGACGAGATAACGTATTCTTTTCTCCTCCTCCGTCCGAGAATCTGACGGGATTTTAACACGGAAGCAGGGGAAGTTCAATGGTTCCAAGAATTCAACCTAATTCTAGAGCCCAAAAAAAAAAAAAAAAATTGAACAGAGGGGAGTGGGGAAGAGACCAAGTTGATTGGGTTAGCGGTAAATTGACTCAAGAAACAGCAAGAGGAAAAAAAACCGCATTCAACCCTCCCCGCAAAACATAAAGCAAGATTCCACCATTTCTCCCTTACTTTCTTCGACAGAGATAATTATAAAGACGGAGACAAATTCAAAACCAGAATGAACAAAGAAGATTACTGTAGAAATTTACCTCAAAATCTCTTGGACATGAGTTAATACCCCCCGGAACAAGCAGCTAAATTTTCGAGAATTGGAGGATAGAGCTTTAAAGAAGGGTCATGAAGAAGTGCCAAAAACAGAGCAGCTCTGTCCTGAAATGCAAAGAAAAGAAACGAGCGCAGCGCCGTGAAGACGAATGAAGTTCATGGTGGACCTGAGACCTTGTATAGCTTTGGGTGGAAGGGGAGTTCTGGTAGTTGCTTGCTCGATAATGTGAAGAAACGAGGGAGAAATTTTAATAGGAGGACTATTAGTACAATTAGACAAGATGATTTTTTTTCCTTTTTAGCTCTCAACTAACTAACTAGTTCACTCTCCAGTTTTTGGGAACTTTTGGGGAGGCGTGTCTCTGAAGTCTGAATGGTAGATGGTCTTTTTTGACAGATTCCCACTCCCACCGGCCCATATCCGTATGACTTTCAGACGAGCTTCAAATTCATGGCATTAATAGTACGCCGACAACAAATAGAAAAAAAAGGAAAAAAGCAAATGGTTGGAAATGGAATCATGACAACAGAGGAGGAAACGCATATTTCTGTTGATGGCGTAAACAAACGAAATTACTTGTTGACAAGAAGTTGAAAAGACGGGGGTGGGGCGGGGTGGCGTGGGGCGCTAGTTACAAGTCACAATAAGCAGTTAGGCAGCTTCTTGTGAAAAAATTTAGTCAACGGCGTACCATTTACTTACTTAATCATCTTGGATGTCCGGTGGGATTAATCTCGTGTTTAAGTTTAATACCACTATAACTTCAAAACCCATTAAATAGTCGGTGGCATTCAATGTACTAGCTGTACTTGGAGAGCTTATTTAGCACTTGATGGGGCTTCTGATGAGAGTAAGGTGGAATCATCCAATCAGAGGCTAAAAATGAAGAGCATCAAATTGAAATCTGTCAAGAAGTAAAATCAATTCAGCAGCCTTTAGCTTTACTCTTGAGATTATGCTTTAAATGAATGACGTCAGTCCCAGATTTGCAGGGAGAAGGAGGGTAGGGGCGTTCTCGTCCCGATCCCGAATTTCCGGTGCAGATATGTGAATCAATCAACAACATTTGCAGGATGAAAGACCGAAGAGGGCCCAAGCTCAGGGGTACGTTTGTCCAGATCCTAATGTAGGATGATATTCTCGATACGACGTGGTCCTCTCCCTGTCACTTTCTTGCGTGGCAGGATTTGGGCAGGTAATTAATATGTCGGACCGGCATATGATGCGTACGTAGAACTAGGCTATCAACGAGATTTCTCTCTCTGGATCCTATCCCAATTAGCTTGGGTGGGCCTTGGGAAAATTGGACGACAATCTTCTGCAACATAAATTTTATTCTTCGACAACCGTGCAAAAGAGTTAATGAGGGATGGACATCCGGTACCTCTTTTCAAGGTGGCCCAATGCATCTGAAGAAGGACCCATGAACTGCCCGGGATAAATCCGTTTTCTGTTTCCGAGACAGCCCAAAATGTTTAAAGCCTGATCGGCTCTAGCTCGATAAAAGGGACCTCCTTCGCTTTGAGCAGAGATTTTGAAAGAATACACACACAGACATATCAAACGAATTATCTACCTACACTCTCTCTTTGTCTTTGTGATAAGGGAGAGGTGGAATTTAAAAAATGGGAGATTTTAAATTCAAAACATCTAATTTCTAGACTAAAGTCTGCTCACAAAATAATATGATCTCATGATTCAAAGAATTGGCATTTTGTCCCGCAAGTACCAGCAAATTTTAGGATGATTGACTGTTAATGCACTAATTATTAACTAATTTAATCCACAAATCTAATTTAGATCTAATCTACGGACGTAAAATAGCATTGCTAAAGGGGTAGTAATGATTCTTTAGAAAATCTTGAATATTTAGAACATTTATTGAATTGCGGGTTCTTTGCCAAAATCCGATTGCTCGATTCTAAATTAACAAATGAAGGGGGAGGTAATTTAATTTTCCCCCTGCCTATTGAGAATAAAGAAATAGTCACATATCTCGCTGTGTCCGAAGAGACTTCCATCACATTTGACTGTGCACCGATCCAACTTACAAGACCATAACTTATACGCATTTTGTATTATGCTGCCTTATTTAATTAAGTTCAACTATAGCTTACAGATGACAAAGTTTCATACAATAATCATTCTTTTTCAAAGTAATCTCGTAATTATTAATGCCACCTGTTAGGAGGCAAGTTTGGCATCATTGAAGTCTCCCCGTTAAAGATAGAGAGAGAGAGAGATCATGATCATCACACAATCTCTCAACAGGCGGAATGATTCCTGGAAGCTAGGAACTTACCGCTAGCTAACTTTTGTGTAACTAATTAAGGACCCCTTCGGTTGTTTGTGGCATGGATGGGAATGAAACCTTCCAATAAGTCAAGTATAAGAGCGGCGGGATTTGGTGCCCGTGATTTCAACTACCATATGAGAAGAAGATAGAATCAGATACATAGATTTTGCAAATGCAACCTGTGGCAGTCTTGGGACTACTGGGTGACAAAGTTTTATAAGCAAGCCGACATGCATGGGGTCTTGATGCATCGTAGGAGCTCCATAGGAGGAAAACAAAATGAAGGCATCCGAAAGTGGTGGTTGGGAATACTTTTCTTTGACGTGAGATTATGATTTATGCAGCGTTACGTCGAGAAGTTCCTCAGAATGAACGTAGCGCACAGCTGGAGCTAGACGGAAGACCAACAACGCCCATCTCATTTCTAATGCTGAAGGAAGGAAACTGGTGCTGCCAGAAATTGAGTCCTGTGATGTATATGCTGCCAAATATCCAGCCTAACAACTAATTTTTGTGCAAGAAGCTGACACATCAGCCAAACTTAGCTAGGATTAACAACTAGTACTAAGTTGAGAAAATTGTTTGAACGGAGTATTTTATTAAAGGGTCTCGATGCAGTTATTTGATTCAAATTCTAGTTTGATTACAAAGATTCTATTTTTATTTTACGGAGCCCCCAACGCAAATGAGGAAATACTTCTCGGAAATTGCCTGGACTTCCCTACCTGATTTATTAGAGAATGCATTAAAATTAGGGATAATTTCACAAACGTCCCCTGAGGTTTATGACAATTTTACTCAGCCCCCCTCAAAATTTTCAAATTACACAAACCTCCCTTGTCACAATAAATGACTATAATGACCTTCACTTAATAAATAATTCATAGTATAATGAAATGAGATTAAAAAGAAAAAGAAAAAGAAACCTGACCTTTTCGACTATCATGTTTACAAGTTACAGCAAACGACAATTGTCTCTTATTTTCTATCACTTCGTTCTCATCTATCAACTTGCTTTCAAATTAACACAAACCATTGCCTATAATTGTAGCCAATCACACCACAAGTAATCCCTCAAACTCTACTATATATTATCCCTTAAAATTATTACAAAGTGAAGGAGACGTGAAGTCTTGAAATCTTTTGACAATAATCATCCTTGAAGTCGTTAACTTGTAAATTCTGAAGTCCGAGGATAATTAACTAAAATTGATCTGTCAATCTCCATTATTTGGACATTTAATTAAGCAACTTGCTCCCTGAAGCTAACTACTTTTACAGGCTCTTCTTTCCAACTAATTAGTTATCTATCAATTTCAGTTGAGTGTCTGACATTGATTGACGGAAATTTTAGAAGTCAGAAGGCACGAATCATATATATTTTTCTTTGTGGAATTTAAAAGACCAAACTAAGCTGCAAGCAAGAACATGAAGGTTCAAATTAGAAGCAGCCCAGCAACGATACTCCTCTAATTATCGTAGCGCTTGTCTCATAGGTGACCAATGGACACGTAGAAAGAGAAGCCTTATGTGTTAGCTTTTCGAAAAAGTAAATTAAATCAAGAAGTATTTATATGCAAAGGAGTAATAAAATTGGACTAATTGGCGCCAATTGAGCACTCCTTGCAAAACCCATTTTCGTGAGCTACAAAGCTAACTAGAGGAGATAGGGAGGCGCAAACACTGCTAAAGGTTGTGTCTCAATAATTTTGGTTCTCAAGAAAGTTGAAAATTGATGCTAAAGGTTTGTTCGTCTTTTTCTTAAAAACTGATTTTGATTTGTATTGCACTACTTTTTCCCCTTTTTTGATCCTTTTGGCGTGCAACTTTGCACTGCCATTCTACATTCTACTCATCCTTCATATAAATAATAATTTGTTACTCGAAGCAAATTCCCCAGCGTGATCATTTTGATGAAGTTTATAGGACCCTGTTAAACTAAATAAAGTTCAAGGAGAATCATCACTGCTGATTTTTAGATGCGTACAAAAGAAATCCACAGCCGGCTAAAGACACTGCAGCTTCCATGCAAAAGAAACCGGTTGACTGAGCTAGCTAGGTCATTTGCAAAATTTTATTACGAGTAAGAAATTTACAATCAGCAGCCAGAATTAGTCCAAGAAAACAATGAGAGGATACTCTAATATGTCACAGGGAAAAGAAAAAAAAAAAAACGCCAGTTAACAAGAATAATGTGTAGCACGTGCTTGCTGCGCAATTCAAATCCATGCAGATAAAGACCAGATATATTTTAGGCAGAGACAACAATAGCCTCATATCCGCCATCTTTAACAAGTGCTGACGAAGAAAAGTTCATATGGCTACTCAAATTTTATTACACTTTTTCTACACACACACACACATATATATATATAGATATATATTGACAAAGCGAGCGACAACAACACTTTTTCTATATTTGCTGTCTTTCTTTCTGACATGCTTTAAGAAAGGTAGAGGACGAAGACCACCATACATTCAGTCAATATATTCATATCAATACGAATTAGTAATTACATAACATCATGGGACAACACGGCAGATTATATGAACCTATCTATCAAACAGACCCAAGTCCAAAGACAACGCAGATGTCAAAAGATAATTATTAAAGAAGCCAAGCCCGCTTTTAACCCTTCTTCTTCTTCTTCTTCTTTTCTTCTGGGCCCAATCAAAAGCTAAGACTAAGATCACAAGCAGCAACGACACTGAAAAGAGAGGGCACAGCAAGAAAGAGTGTTTTCTTTTTTGTCCATGTGCCAAGGGGCATGCACGGTTTATTGGTGACTAACCACATACTACTAACCCTTTTTTTCCTTTACGTATCTCCTCCATTCCAAAGCCGTCAACGTCGTCGTTCAGGGGCCCAATGTGGTGCAGCTGGGCTATAGTGAACCGAGACCACCCTGGAATCAAGAAGTTCCATGATGGGTGCAAAACTGACGCACCTTGGGACCTTGTATTGGTTGATCGAAGCACCCCTCGAAATTGCATAGTCCATCAATTCTTCAAACGTACCGTTTTTCACTACCCTTATTTCTAGTGGTCCAATTGAGTTGTCAGCCACTCGCCCCTGTCGATACACTGAATTCAGAGCCTCTTCTATTGCCAGGCAGCACTGGTTCAACACCTCATGAGTCGGTGGGTTGGCCGGATCCTTCACCAGCAACTCCCAGTAGATAACATAGTGCCCCGGGATGATCTTAGTATCCGCATAGCTAGTGTATTCAACCACACGCGTATCAAACTCGCGCAAGAGTTCAGAAGCATTTTCAATCCCCTTTTGCAACTCGGCCTCGTCGGTCTTGTCCGCATCGATGCTTAGCAGAACATTCTTCCTCCTGATGAACTTGAACTGTGGCGCTGAGTTGTGGAAGCCAGTGACTCGAAGGATGTCACCCACCCGGTAACGGCAGAGCCCGGCATAGGTGGTGATCACCAGTTCGTACTCCTTGCCGACTTTCAAGTCAGCTAGATCGACGAGCTTGGGTGGAGAGTCGCGAGAGAGTTGAACCGGATTGGCCGGGTCGTGGGGGAGGAACTCGAAGTAGCCCATGTTGGCCATGATGGTGTAAGAGACTTCAGAAGGCTTACACATGGGCTTCAAATTTAGGCCGAAGTAGCATTCGGAAGATGCGTACATGGTGCATGCAAGTGGTAGCCCACCGCTGTAATAATCAAGAGTGGGAATATACTGAGCCATTGCACCTGTAACAATCACGTCAAGGTACTTGGTGTTAGGCCAGATTCTGGTAATGATCCGATCCCAGTTTTCGCCTTCACATTCCTTGACGATGAAGTCAGCAAGATCAGAGTTTGGCTTGAGGATCTCCGCCATGCGTTTTCTTACAGATGGGTCGGTGACTTTAGGGTTTAGCACCCCGGTTTTGATGTCCTCAGAAAGTTGTTTCCAGTTGAGTTGAAGGAAGCGAATGGCACGGAGAAGGCCGGAGGCAAAGACGGCGCCCATTCGGAGGACTTCTTCCCGCATGAGGAGGCCACAGAGCATTTGAGTGTACATGCTCTGGAAGGAATCAGCGCAAAGAATGGCCTCATCAGGGCTGGTGTAAACCAAGTAAGGGTCATAGGGTCTGTTCTTGAATTTGTCACTCTTGTAGTAGCCAGTGAGCACCGGACGAGCAACAAGCCCACTTGGTGTCTTGGCTTCTGCCTTGATGAAAAGGAAGTACAAACCCTTCCCCTTGTCCAAATCCGGGACATGGCTGTTCGTCATTAAAATATCAGATCTTGTTTATTTGTTGTAACTGCCAATAAATATATGCTGACAACAACCAAAGTGCAATCATAATATACGGCCAAATAAGTTAAAGATGAGCAACTGAATAATTCTATACTGGCAGGGTCATGACGGGTTCACAATAGTAATAATCCAAAGTACAATCATACTAATAACTGCTAGTGCTCTACTCACAGGTTCATGACGGGCATGAGAAGACTGTACAATTTTTGTCTGCGATCCCATTCTTCATGAATTGTTGGCATCAGCTTCCTTTCTCCAGCAGATGTGCCAGAACTGCCAAAACCCATTTTCACATACGCTACAGAATTAACGAAACCGTTTTCGATATTCATTTGCCACATGAAAGTTTAAAAAATCATGTTTCTGTTTATTTTTTCCTCTTTTTTTTTTTTTTTTAGAAAAAAAAGAAAAGAAAAGAATAATTTGCATACTACCGAGTACAAAATTGTACCAGCTAGTAAGATAATTTAGTTCAGCATACCTAGTGAGGAATTCAGAGATGGGGTGAGACGAGAGAATTGGAGAGCGATCACCATTAGCAATACGTTGGATATAGGGATGAAGATCCTCGTAAGTCACAACAGGAATTTTGGACTTGAAGGAGTCCCTGTCGGTTGCCCCTCCAAGTTTGAATTCCCTGAGGTATTCAGTTTGGGCATTCCGGCTAAGGATTTCAGCCAAAACCTTCTCCTGCACGGAATCACAGTTTCTGGTCATGTCTTCAATAAACTGAAGAGCCTTGGCATCATTCTCACATGCAGGAGGGCCAAGCAGGGTGGAGTCAACAGCCATATCCGAGCGAGTAACTAATTATCAAGAGAGAAAGAAATAAGAAACTGTAGAGGAATTAGCGAGGGGATTAATGGGTGGGGAAATCAGAAATGAAGAGGGTGGGGTGTGGGTTTTGGAATGGGGAGGAAGGGTTGGTTTTTTTATAGTGAAAACCGGGTAGCATTTCGGGAGGGAGGATTGCGATTGCTTGCTGCCATCGATAGGTTTTTATTATTTGTTGACGTCAGTTTCCACGTAAAAGAACTTGTTGTGCACTTTGGGATGGATGGATGGATGGATGAGCCGGTCGGGATTTTTAGTATTTTACTTTTGGCGGAGTTTATAGTTACTGTGGTTTACTTTTGGACGTGGAAATACAATTTGTCGTACATAATGTAGCAAAGGAAGGGGACACGTGGGCCCGTAGGACGTCACCTTTGTCCCTCCGAGATAGACAACGTGGACCCACAACGACATCCAGGTCAGCGTTCTCCAGCTTGGCTACATTTGTCCGAAGCTCCCTCCCCACGGTACTCTCTCTCTGGTGGTGAAGTTGTTGGTCACGGACAACGATACCCCGCCGGCGAACAAGGCCTCCGTTTAAATATACTACTATACCATTCCACTGGGAATATAACATTTCTTTGATGGCTACAATCCAATCCTAGGTTCGCATATAATTAATATTTTCCTTTCCAACGGGATAGGCCGGGCGTTGGCCACCGCCTAATGCAGCCTCCTATTTGTTTATCAATAATACCGCTATCTAATAATAGCATTTACTTACGCCATAGCCAATCCAAATAAACCAAACAAACAAAAATTTTAAAAAAAGGGGCCAATCCAAATCACTAACAACGAGAGACTCTAGTAGCATAACACATATTAACTTTCAAAATTACAGATATACAAAAAAAAACTGCGTCAATGTTAATTTGTATTGGTTAAAATTGAAGTATCTACAATTTAATTTGCATTGCTCGGATTAAAGTATCTACGGATAAGAAGGAGTGAAAATATCTAAAATATATATATATATATATATATATATAGGAATAACATTCAAAGTCATAACATTTCTATTTCTTTTAAAGTAAGTAACCCGGTGCCCCCGCGTGAATGGTCCAGCGGCAGCGCCTCTCACCAGTGAATCTTGAGGTCACAAGTTCGAGTCTCCGCTTCGCTGGATTTCTCCGCGCACTTAACGCGTTCGGGCCGGGTTGGAGCGCCGGGTCCGGGCCACAGGGGATTAGTCGGGTCTCGTAAGAATTGACCCGGACACCCCTGTGTCGACAAAAAAAAAAAAAAAAAAACCCGGTAGAGTGGGAATGTTTAGGAAATTGGTGGTTTATCGTGTTAGCAATCAATTAATAAAGTGAAATAAAAAAAATTTCGTACACAAGTAATCACGTGGGAATTTCCATGTCCCCATAGCTGTTGTAGAGTGAGATATATATATATATATCTATTGGTTTTCAGCTTTTAGTATGGTGTAAGTGATGAAATTATTTGTATTTTCTATGTATAAGATTAGCACGAGCGGATAACATATGACTATCCCTTCATCACAATGCAATGTTTTCATCGCCAGATTTTTTTAATGGTCATGTCAAGTAGAGCTGTTAAAACGAACCGAGCTGTTCGGTAGCTCGGTTCGTTTCGACTCGTTCGTGTTCGTGAAAGGCTCGTTCGAAATTTAAAACGAACCGAGTTCGAACGAATTTTTGTGTTTGATTAATAATCGAGCGAACACGAACATGTTCGTGAGTTTTAACGAACGTTGGCGAACATGCTAAACGAACGTTCGCGAACACGAACATGTTCGCGAGTTTTAACGAACGTCCGCGAACATAGACATAATTATCATTTAACAAATTTTAGGGTTAATTTTATGGCTGGATTTTTATATTTGAAGGGCAAATTTCTTTGTTTATTTGTTATTTTTATGTTAATGTTAGTTATATAGTTAATGAATAATAGAATTTAGTCACGTAGTGCTTTAATTATTTTTTAGAATGATTAATAATTTGCATGGCATATTTAAGGCATAAAATAATTTGGATTCGAGCATTTCGAACATATTCGCGAACGACTCGTTTATGTTAAACGAGCCGAACTCGAACTCGAACTCGAACACGAATTTTACTTAACGAACCGAATACGAACACAGGTTTGGAGTTCGAAAATTAACGAACGAACACGAACGTTGTTCGAACTGCTTAATGAACAGAGCTCAAACATGAGATACTCGATTCGATTCGATTCGTTTACAGCTCTAATGTCAAGTCACGGAGACTTTTGATTTAGTGCTAAAGCTTCTTGCAATTACGAGTGTCCGAATTGTCCGAGTGGTTTTCATCCAATCAATCAGACCATCTCATTCGTTCGGGTAGCTGCTGTTGCCAATTAATAGCAATCCCGAGGGAGGGCAGGGTTTATTGATGGCCGTCCGTAACCATGATAATAAGCTAATTATATACCGTATGCTCTTTTCTGATGTGCCTCCAGGGTGTGACAAATTGAGGAGCATCCTTCTTCAGGATAGCCATGATCATAATTACTACTACACCAAAAGACGGCGGGTAAAACCCGATCGATTCTCTGTTTTAAATATTTTAATTCTTCGACAATCTTGTGCTAATGGCAAGAGATTGAGTATTGTGGGGTCCAATGCCTTCCTAGGGTAAGAGACTTACCCGACCCACTTCTTCTCCGATACGGACCTCAGATCTTAGCAGGAGAGGCCCGAGATTCACAAGCATTCTGATAATAATATGATTGATGTGTTTCAGTCAGCAGCCTACAGTCGATTTACTGTCATTAAAGCGATCATCGGCTTCCAAAGATCTGGACAACACCCTTCTATAAATTTCCTATTTTTTTTCCGAATGCTAGAGGTAACTCATTTTCCTTATCTATCTCGCTCTTTTTATTTTGAGCCTTATCATGATTACTAACTTAAGCATCGGAGGTAGAATGGTGACCTAGCCTCTCCTGCCCTGTTTCTTTCTGTTGCGAGTGCCGGATCCAATCCAATAGTCCAACGACCCGGTTTGGCTGATCCGTTATTGCACAAGTATGCTTAATGTAGGACATAGATATTGCATGTCATTTAGGAGATTTTGTTTCATCCATTCACAAAGATTGACTTGACCTTTTCGAAGATACGAGTTAAGGAGATGTCTCCAGCTCTAGTACGCGATATACATTTTGATATACATTTTCCCCCACTTTTGGGAGAGACCCTTGATATACTCCTTTCATGTGTGATTAAGTTAGGGGCTGCATTTCACAAACGGAACAGTTTGAAACTCTACGACACATTCCGGAAAAAATATATATATATATATATTTTTTTTTTCGTCTTTTGGATAAGAATCTGGATACCTAAGTTTTATTTACCATTTATTATGCAATCAAGGGCTGCAGCTGCACTTCTCGAACGGCGTAGCCTGAAACCTTTGACCCATACTACCCTCATCCTATTACTGAAAAATGGCAGGTTTTTTCCACGCCTCAAATGCATTTCTGATATGGGAAAACCAGACTTGCTACAATCCAGAAGTTTCCTCACCTACTAGGGCAGATATCTCGCCCACTGAGATGGATTGGAATTTGTAAAGTGGCGATTGGGACAGGAGAAAAGGAGAAGAAGTTTCCAATCGGACAATAAAAATAAAAATAAACATTGATCGGAGGCAAAGTACTTCTTATCACAGAAGGGCGAGAGAGATGCCGAAGAACTTGGACACCCAAAAAGCAGTGTTTAACACTACGATCTTTAATTACTTGGTAACATCCGTGTTTACCTCAATCCTTAATGTAGATGTCCAAGATGCCGTATATTAAGCTGACATTATTCATGCATGTAACGAACCTTGATTAAGCAATTGTCGATGGCAGCCGAAACGAAAATGGAACTGGGATCATAAATGGTTAATTTGCCATTTATGGTTTAGTACTTTTAGAAACCTAGGAGAACATCTCTTAAATCATCCTGAGGGCCTGATACATTGTAGCTCGTTCTTTTCTTTTACCACACTCTTTTTTAAGAAAAAGAGAGTAACTAAAGTAGTACTACTTAAACATGTGAACTGGATAGGAGTCGAGACGAAGTTGAAAAGCAAGGGGATCAAATTTTTTTAGTGTAGAGACTTTCACAATTAACGTGCATGGTTCTAGTAAGATAGTGTGTAGCTTTTCTTTTTTTTTTTTCCAACAAAAAGTTAAAAGAAAAGCCGCATGTTGTGCTAGACCCGAAATAGAGAGGAGGTTGTTGTCCATTGAGAGATGGAGCACATTATGTTATGTAAATTTCATGTGTCGAAGTGGCAAAGATTCTTCATTGCCATCCCGTCATAATGCAGGAAAAGTTAGCACATCGTAATAATCTCATTTTCTTCCAATTTCATTGCTATGTATAACCAATTTGAGAGCTTTATATGCGAGTCTGTGTTTAGTTATTCTTTTAGTGCTGGTACCAATTTGATAATAAGGGTTCGAACAGCGAAACTTTTTTGCGCGTCCTTGTTTGCTTCTCGCGATTACGGGTTTAGACATCCGGCTTGAAGAGTAATCAAGTTGAATACGACTACGCATAACCAAGTCAAATTTTGCATTATTTTGCTTGCTCTACGGTCCTGCGGCCTGCCTGCGTGTTTGTGTTGTTTTGGCGGTTGAATTTTTTTTTTTTTTTTTTTTTAAGAAAAAAAGACTTTTAGGCCACAAGACAAAAGGATCGAGATTAATTATGAAACTACTGGTACAACTGAGGAAATTGTTTACATCTGCAATCTGCATACGCAAAATCATGGAAAACTCTACACGGTACGGTACCGGTGCAAGTACAGACTTTTTCTAACTAATGGTTGGTGATTAGTAGCACGGAACTTCAAAATAGCATAAGCGTCAGAGAAGCTAATCAATTGAATACATTTGAGTAACGTCATAAGACTTATTCAATGTTGATATGTTCCCACGTAATAGACAAAGTTTGGCATCATTTGTTCTTGTCATGGATAATTGTAAAAGGATTTATCTATCTAGATGGAAATGTATGGTTAAGACAGCATTACTGTGCACTAGCACGGGCAACTGATTAAGTACGCCTTGAAAAACCGCCCTTTAAATCCAGACAGTCTTGCGTCCAACCTGTGATTGTAATCGAGAAGTTTGAAAATCCCATCTCCCACATTGGCTGATTAATAAACCAGTTTTTTTGTTGTTCCCCCACATGAAAATTGCAGAACTTGACATCTTTGGTTGCGTCTAGCAATAACGTGCTGCTCTGCGTTCTATATTGCACGTGCACTTGGGAAAAATGCGGATGAATATGAAATTTTAGTCAGATCAGAATCAAGAGAGACGGACGACCCTTCTTCTACTGCAGACGTACATGGTGTCGTAATTGTTGCAAGTAGTGTTATGTATCTGGAAAAATGGAGGAACATAAATGGCAGGCATCTAGGTAGAGACAAAAAGCAATCCATGGCCCTTTATTGGCACTGCTGCCACCGTCTTTATACCTTCTAGAACTGCCTCATGAAAAAATAGCTAGGTAATTATACGTCACCCGGATGGTGAACCGTTTCAAGCCTGCAAGCAAGCCGCTGTGCAATTGTCGACTCGCATATTCCAAGCCAATCTTGCAAAACTTTACCAGTAACCATTTGTTTGATACCTTTCTCTACCTTAAAAAATGGTGCAGCTTGGATTTTTACAATCTTAATAACAACAACAACTGCTTGGGAACATTCAAACAGTTAGGGATAATGAAGTTCTCGTAAGTTGAGCCTAGCTTATATTGCTGGTTGATAATGATACCTCCTCACTGGTTAATGAAAGGTTCCTCCCACGACAGAATCATATAGTTACTCTGTTTTTCTTCTTTTTTTTTTTTGGGCTTTTGAGAATTAAACGATATGCTTACTACTTTGCGTCTGAATTATTCTCTCCATTGGTTCCAAATCTCCATTTAGTTTCTAATAGTATTAGCCATTCATTCCTTTTGAAGTTTTAGTCGCTTGGTGAACCATGTAATAATTGGAAAAAATAATTTCTCTTTAGCAAAATCTGCTTGAGATTAGCATATAAAGGCAAAAGTTTACGGGCTATGTTGAAGTGAGAGCCTAGATTCCTCCAGGTGCTAGGAAGAAGAAAAAAAGTGCCCCAGTCCGGTTTGATTAGTAGTGAGGTAGGGCTAGAATCCATTCAAAAAGTTTTCCAGGTCATATTCAATTCATCTAGTTCTCGACTCTAGAATCTCCCAACCACTTCCAAATTGACGTTTCACGTTATCTGAAGTTATCTCGTTGATTTTTTTTCCTTCTATCTTCCAACCAACTCCAGTTTTAAGATGTGTACATCTATACCTCTATTATTTAGTAGCACCATTCCAACCAATTTCCAGGTCATTTTTTTTTACTGTTTCATGATCCACCTGTTCACTTGAGTGAATTTAACAAGCAACCCCTCATTGAACAAATTATACAAGTATCCTACTTGTGTTCTTTTGGAAGATTTCAATCTTTGTAAGGTAACAAAAGCACCTACCAAAATAGCGGAACGTAGCAAAATCTGTGCAGATCAGCACGAGTCATCTGATTTTGTTTTGGATTCAATGAATTTATGCTCAATCGCAAGTACGACTTCTGTTGGCCATTTCCAAATCTTTGAGCAGCTGGGGCACTGAATTTGGCTACATCACGGTGCTTTCAGGTTTTTTCTGGCCCGATTTCGTCAATAGCTCTGCACGTATCTAGTATGGAACCGGAGCTGTTGTTACCATCATGTCCCCGTATTCGTTTCAAACCATGACAGATCTATGTCTACTCCTCTTCCAGAGAATGATTTTGTGGCAGACGATGAATGTCGTCCCGACGGGCCACAGGTCGATAGTACAGTACACTGCATCTAGCTAGCTATTCTGTATTGTAGGGTTTTATGACTAAAGTGCTACTTTTATGCACCAATTGATTTGGCCAAAAGTAGTGGCAATTGACTTCCAAAGCCCGTCCCGTCAATTGAATTTCATTTTCCGCTGATAACTTTCTTGCTGATCAGGACCAACTCCTAATTTATTTGTTCTATGATTGAATATTAGTAAATGTGAAAAACATAGCGGACTTCCTACTTCCTTATCCTAATACTTGATCAGAGCTAAGCCTGGTTCAAGAGTCGAACATCACCCCAAAAAAATTAAAATATATAAATAGCTAGAGAATGAAAATTCTGCCTGCTCATGCGACAATTCAAATCCACAAGCCACATGACTTGAACTGTCAAACATGGTGCTTGCTTCTATTTTACCAAACAAAGAGAGCAAGTCATGCCATCTTGATGTGGCCGCTCACACGGAACCCTATGTTGATATTCAACAGTTTAATGCTAGTAAGACAGAAGTCAATAAAGACTTGTGCTGGCACGGCTGCTCTCTCTGGTCTGGAGCAGTGAAGTTAAAAAAATACACAGGCAACCAGCGGAAATTCTGTCTCTTGGACTTTGGAGGAGGATTCCCTGAAAGCGGTAGTTGCAATGCGGGTGTATAATGCTCTTGTTGAGAAATCACAAGCACCAATAGGGCAGACTGCCATGTATGTGCATTATATCTGGAGTTACTAATGCTTGTTGTCTGAGGAACTGGCGTTATAATCACAGGCACCTGACCTGGCTGGCTGTTGCAGGAAACATGGTCTGGATTTTGATTCCATCCCGTGATATTATTATGTAGTATTAGAGACACCTCGGATACAATTCCGTCACCACAGTTGGTATGTCTCCGCCGGGCCTTAGAATTATCTAACCTACAGATTTTGCAGGGCTCAATTTTAATAAACTAACTCGAGGCTGTAGCCTTGTGTGATCTTAACTTACCTTTGCATCATAATTTAGGAGTTAGTCAGCAAATTTGAGAGATGGATCGGATCCTAGAGTGTATATTAATGTATTCACAGAAGCCCTTTTTTTGATGAACATTAAGTGCGAGTATTCTTGTATAAAGACAGCTCAGGGAATTGATCTTAAGATGCTGGTGAATACTAGCTACTTTCCGTTGATAATATGTAACGAATCCATGCATGCACTTTGTTCACAAAAATCAATCTTCTCCTGCATGCTTTGGAGGAAAGAAAGAACAACGGGAGTGCAAACCACCCAGTCGCGCATAAGATCCCCGCCAGGAAGGAACTTGATAATTTTGGGTTGTTTTTTTTAGTTGAAAAAAAAAAAAATTCTTCTCACCTTGTATGATTAGTCATAGAAGTTGTTCCCTAGGAACACAACAGCTCGACCAGCCATCCTATTCCTGAGATTAAGTCTTGTACTAGGACAAGGAATTAGGCAGCTATGCTCTCAATTTTTTTTTTCTATCTAGTTAGCATGACGAAAATGGAGAAAACAAATGAAACGCGTATCAGAAGTAAAAACTAGAATAAATTTTTTTTATTTATTAGTCAAATTGGAAAATCATTTACCCAGTCTATGTCATCAACTGGTTTGGTTATAAAATGTGCTAGCATATGACTTGCTACATTAGCTATTTTAGATATAAAAGAAGCTGTATATTGCTCAAAACCTGGTGTTAATTCACCAGTGTCCTTCAGGATGGTTGCTAGATGTCCGTCCTGCACATCATCGTTGCTCCTCATTTTGTCGGTGGCTGTTTTGCAGTCTGATAGGATTGCAATTTTCCTCCAGCCTGCCTCCAGATTGCAATTGGGAAAAAAAACCGTAAGTTAATCGGCTAGAACTGTGCATGAATTTTGCAGAACAATTTGGGTTGATTGATGTACGTATCGAGAGTCAATGGAATTGAAGTTTGAACGGGGAAAGATGGGTTCGGACGGCAGCCATTAGATTTTTAAAAATCCTCATACATCCCTCTCTACCCATCAAAATCTAAGTCAAATTTGCCTATAAATAAATGTAGCAAGTCCACAGACGCCATGGGTTCGCTCTGTGGTCAATTCCTGGGCCTGCGTTTGGATTGACTATGAAGGCAATTATTCTTAAATTGGCGAATCCTTTGCCTTGCACCGCAGTTGCAAGAAATACAAAATCTTTACAATAAATTCCAACTATACAGTAATAGCTTTGCTGGAACTCTCATTAGGAATTCCGTCAAGGCTATTGAGTTGACAAATCGCAGCACGACAGGCTTGCTTAGTCCCTGTTTTCCAGTTTGACTTTTGCGGGATTTGTGTCGCGCTATTGATCATTGTTAATATTCCAAGCCTCTTGCCTAATCCCCCAGGCTACTGGCTGGAGTGTTCTGTTCTGTTTGTTGGCCAGCCAACATTGTTGAAGGTTTAAAACTAAATTTTGACTTTTTGGGTCGTGACACGTACTCGTAGGCTTTGGTGAGGTCGAGTCCGTACACGACAAACCGAAAAAATGGTGTAGATATTGGCCCAAGACCCAAAGCCTGTAGCCCTATGCCCATGTTCCGCACCAACTTGGAGCCAAATTTCGCCCGGACTGTTCTCTTCCTGTGCCCGGGTCTAGGTAGGTTTAGGCCTTCTAGAATATCCTCCTCAAAGAAAATGAGGGCGCTTTTAAGAAATCTCCATTTCCTTAAAAAAAAATTTAAAAAAAAAAGAAAAAGAAATATTCTTAACCAATCATTGGGGAAGTCTATTGGTCACTGATAAACCTTTAAAACTCTGCCAAACTATTACAGGCAGGGTTCAAATTTCTCTCCCTTAAATTGGTCACTGATATATATATATGAAAGGAGTCGTATTAAAGATGCTTCACTTGTGAACACATTTGCAGTTGAAAAAAAAAACTAAAATTATTGGGATCTGGTCAAAAAATTCTCTCAATTTAAGAAGGAATTTAAAATTCATATCAAAAAAACGCGTAGCAAGTGCACCTGCTTGCCCTGGGAGTGAAATATTAAAACCAATCGTACATGCCAATGCATAACCCTGTTACTATTACTATATTTTATTTTCGCATAACTGTTTTTGTAACTTTAGAATTTGGTAATATATAAATACACAGTAATTTCATAAACAAAATATTTATTTTGCCTAATTGAAAATGAAGTAACTTTTCTTTCCAAGTCTTGAACTGCCGCTGACGTAACTTTTACTATTATGCCTATCTGCGAAGAGAAAAACGTAAAGAACATCTTCATTTTGCTTCTTTCCTCTTCTTTTCCCTTGTTCCTTCACCAAAATCCAGAATGTAGACCGACAAAGAGGATCCCTGTTTATTGTTTCGACTGATCAAGTTTTCATTCTAACGAAAATGTAAATTAAAACGTTCCGCCTAAAACTAGAACACTAAGCTCCTTTCCACGGAATCAAAGAAGCGATTGAATATCTTGTTAATGGGTGTTTAGTAAAATTCTTGGGGCTTGGCTTCGGAAGACAAAAGCGTAACGTTATAGATGGTGTCAAATTTACAATAATGTAAGACTTGGGTCGAGCCCTGTAGGAGCTTTAATCGTATGGAAGCTGCAGGGCCAGAGCAAATTAATTGCATCCTCAAGCACAATGGGTTTCCATGCCGCACCAACGCCAGGAGTCACTAAATCTGGCCACCATCTTCGTCCCATCTCTGCTTGCCTTGTGCACCAGAGCGTGGGGCTGCACAACACCATCATCGTCTGGGATTGGTACCTTTTGAATGCCTTCCTTTTGTCTCTTGCAAGCATTTTGGTGACCACCCAATGCTTGTGAACGACAAAACTTCCTCAAAGGTTGCATGAGAGAACCTTACTGCCAGTGGTCGTCTTTCACGAGGTATATTAATGGCCGTACCACAGATGGGCCCGTCCACATTGAGGCTTAAACTCAACTGCTCGCGACAAAGGCTGTCATCTTTAACATTCCCTCCATCGTTGTCATTATTGGTTTTCAGTTCATAGTCTTGGCCCATTGCAGAATTGCAAGAATTTAGCAGGCATTTCGATTACAGGGTGCTCAAGCGACGGAGGCTCATAGAGTTGTATAGACGCCATCACCGCTTTAGCGGACAGAAGAAAGGGAGGAATACTTAAGGCATCAGAAGGGGCAAGAGGCATAATTTAATTTCGTCTCATCTTTGGATACGTGTTTCCACCTAATCATGATTTGTTAGGAAGCGCAGCTCATGTCAGTTTATGCTATTTGCCTGAAAAATGTAGGATTCTCGACTTGTCTTGCAAGTTTTTTATGAGCTTAATGGCATAAACACCATGATTCTACTTAAACATCTGCCGAGCAAAAGGCCAACTATATTCACGAGTTGCCACAATGTTAGTCCCTTGTTTGCTCTTCCCTTTCTAATGATGTTGTTTCCGTAATATTAAGACTTGAACTTGAGGGAAATCATAATTACAAAATTCTAACGCTCTTAATTCATACTCACTGAGAATAGCGTAGATATCAGGTCCCATTCTCGAGGCGTGTATTTGCGATTATATTCACATATGCGCAGTCGTGTGAAATTAAACATAATACTAAGACTAATCACAACAAAATATTAACATACAGGCATCCCTGCCAACCAATAAATGAGTCGGAAAATATTTTGCAAAGCTCTCAGCAAATTGTGATCCAAATGATCTAAATACTGGAGGCCTGCACCAACCAACCACCCACACACCCCCCACCCCAAAAAGAAAAAAGAAAAAAAAAAGACCACTTCATCTGCAGAAATAGCCATCAAAAGTAAATTAAAGGTACAACTGCAATTGCGGCCTATGGAAACAACCTGTTAGACCCCCTAACAACCCCGAGCAAGCTCGCATTTATTCTCAGAATCGAGTTCCAGAAATTCAAAGAAGTCCGAATACAATAAAGAAAGTATGTCCTGAGTTCAACCTCTCTCTCCTAAAAGTGACTGTGAAGGAGCTTTCAGGAAGAAGCTTCCGCACATATATTGGAATGATGAATCAGAACTGGATCAGCAGACCATTTAGTTTTCAATTATTTATCTAAAAACATATGTTCATGCTTACAATTGCAATCTCAAAGAGTTATTGGTCCATAAAAAGGTTTAAGTGCCACTTAAAACACAGATATCCAGTTACCAAACATCCAAATCTAGTTCTTCTAACATTGTACTGCAGGTAAAGCATCAAGGCACAGTGATACCAAACTCCAGTAAATAATAAACATTGCAGAACTGTACATTTGTCACTTTCCCTAAGAAAATAAATGTCAGATAGGCAGGAAATTTTGAAGAGGGATTCTATGACAGACAAAGGAAACAATCTCAATTACTTTCCAGAAGCAACAAAAAAGGAAGACCCCAAAGCATACAGCTCAGCTCCCCAACTAAAGGCCCTACAGCAAGCTCCATGGTATGACACATCCAGCACTTAGAATGCTGGTCCATAAGTCAATACCTTAAGTACCTAGATATGAAGAACATCAGATATTGGTGAATACCATGGATAATGCAAACAAATTTCAGCATCTCAACAGCAAGCTACATCTCACACAAGTAGGTTTATTCTTCCAAAGGCACGGGACTGACCCACAAATAAAGATCTCAGACATTCTTAGCAGAGTTTATGAATTCAACTAAGCAGGACAGCGAAAATCAATCAAGAACTTTTCCTATTTGTTCCATATGTTCTTCATTTTCTTAAAAATAAATGACAAGAAAATGACAAAAACTGGCTAGACATGTACACAAGAAGTCAAACAAAGCTTTACAATCTGATGTTGGCAAATAATGTGAAAATCCTAAACTCGGATACTAAATGACAAATAAATGTCTTATAGAGCAGAACGCAATTGTGTAATGGTTTTCCAAGCACTAAAGATGGGGGGAAGCAAAAGATACATGCATTCCCAATATTCAAACCGGCAGATGCTCAACAATTTCAAGGTTGAATGTAAATCATATTTTAACTACATTAAGCCCATTGCCATGATAAAGGGAAACATACGAATTAGCAACAGCAGCAACTAGTTGAATAATTTAGTACAGATCACTGAAACTTCCCTCATGCTCCGTCAGTCATATTATTACTGGTCCCTTCACAAAGCACATAATACAAGTATACACAGTACATGCAGAATAGCAACTTTGTCAAAATTTACTACTAATTGACCTTCATAGAGACTTTTCAGACTTCTAAGATGAAGTCTTTAAAACTTACAAACAGAAGAAAGATCGAAAGAAGAGCATTTTAAGAATATGGAAATTTTTTCTGCATGCGTTTGATAGTGGACAATTTGTGTTTTGGATAAATCTGAAGATTTCTCAATCCAAGTGAATCGGAAATGAAATGAACATGAAAAATCACATACTAGGCAATTGGCCATATTGCGTTAGCGACAAGGGCAAGTGCGAGAGAAAATGATACCCTGAGACAACTCGCAGCAAGTGCGCGCCTCGACAGCGATGTGCGACGTGAGACGAGTGGCGGCTACCACGCTGTGCAGAGGCAGTAGCGACTGAGTGCAAGCGAGAAAACCGCCGCTCCTGAGAGTCAGATAAGTTTAAATTACCGTGTACATGATTAAGATTTAACAGGCCAGGGATTTTTTTTATTAAAAAAAGAAAGGTAACAGGGAATGAAGCAGGAACCTGAGAAGGTCGGAAGAGAAGAGGCGGCGAGAAAGAGCGTATTGGCCGTGAAGAGGAGCTGACGAAGTAGGACGGAGACGGGGGAGGGACGGCGAGGAAGAGCGTGCGGTGGAAGCTCTTGCATTTGAGAGGAGAGACCTTGAGAGAGACCCGCGCCAAGCCATGTTTTCGTTGCTCGTGCTATTCTGATTTTGAGCCCGTCAACAAGAGGTTTAGAAATGCCCAGTAGGGTTTTGGAGCTGTAACAGCTCGACGACGTCGTCCGCTTTCAAACTCTTTTTCTTTTCTCTTGTTTTCTTTTCTTTTTTGGTGGCCAGAGTGCATCATATGAACTTTTTGAATTTTTGTTTTATTTTAATAAAGTTTGGGAGGCTTCAAAACTTACGGCTCCTTTTCCGCCTAGCATGTGATTTTTTTCCTTCTCTTTTTCATTTTTCATCCGCACCACCCCGTCGGGCCCCCGCCAAAAACCAGTAATTTGTTTCGGCCCTTTTGGTGCATCGGACAGCCTAAACCAGGAGTCTACCAGTAGAACGGCCTCGTGGATGAGATTGCTTTTACCCAAAACATGCTAGTTTTGTTTCCATGTAGTTTGACTCCCCCAATTTTTCGTCATAAATAGCAAAATTTAATCAACATTTTTCGCACGGTTTCTTAATGAGGAAAATTAGTAACACTCAATTTGATATCTAAAAATGCGCCATTCGCCTTCATCCATTTCTTGAAACTTGCATTGCAACAAATTTTCTCTCGCTTAGGTAATGGTGAAGGATGTTTATCAGGAAGGAAAGAAAGGAAAAAAAAAAGTAATGGTGAAGGGTGAGATTAAAAACCAAGATTAGTCTGATTAGTTACTGATATAGCTTGGGTCCTTGAAGTTGGACTAAAATGAGGATCTCTCCAACCCCGCTGGATTTGCTTTCTGTGTTGGATTTCACATTTTTTTGGGCTTACTCCAAAATCCCAAATAACAACGCACTTGGAGCCTGTAGACATTGCATTATTCACTCCATCTCACTTTGATAGTCCTGTTTTCCTTTTTCGTCTGTCCCAAATTGTAGTCCACTTTCCAATTGAAGAATGTAGTTGTATTTTAATTTTTCTAAAATACCCTTATTCAATGTAAGTTGTTGTTACTATAAACCTACTCCATTTAATGAGAGTTTATTCCTTTTTTACCATCAATTCAAGTTCTCATAAAATTGTACTCTAATTAATGTGAGAATATTTTAGAAAAATAGCTACCTAAATTGATTGCTCCAATAAAATTAACTATTTTTTCTTAAATTGTGTGAAAAAAGAACCTGGACTATCAAAGTAGGATAGAGGGAGTATTTCGTAGCAGACACCCACCCCACCCAAAAAAAATTCACAAATTCGATATACACGCCTGCTTAACTCGAAATTTTCACCGTTTCATTCGTAAGGACATATGAGTACTTAATACTAATAAGAAGCACAGGAATTAATTCAAGTAAGAACGAAGAAAAAGAATTTCACCTCCGCCAAATTCCCCACCAAAAAAAACAAAAAAACCAAGTTTGACCTGCTAAACGCCTAAGACTAAAACCAGTCACCAAGAAAAGAAGTAACCGTGAAGTAAAAAGCCAGAGAGAAGTCAACAACGATGATGATTACAACTTAAAACGAATGTTAACTAATTAATTTCCTATCCATAACCCCGGGGGAATTTCATTTTGTCTAGCGCATATGGAATGGAAGTGGGTAGTCCTTCTAATTACTTCTAACATTTAAGGCTGCTGCTACCCAACCCACCACAACATTCAATTCCCTTTTGAGACCAGTGAACAGAGAGTATTTTGATTCGCCCACCACCGCCTATTCCTACCTCCGTGAATCCCCCGCGCCACCCGTTTTCAATTTGTCTAAACAAATACTAATGTAGTTGACCACATGAATAAATCTCGAAAACAAACGAATCGCGTTTAACAATTTGTATAAATTTTGCTGCAGTGTCACTTGTAGAACACTAAAAGAGATGTTAACCTTGAATTGAATTGACGCCATCCATATTTCATTGCTTTGTAACACCGGAATCTGAATTTCATTGATCAAACCTTCTTCTTGACGTCTTCAAGTCTCGACGACGCACAAGTGATGGAGGAGGAGGAGGACCACCAGACAGCTTCTTCTCCATCGAATTCGAACCAACTAGACCTCTGCAAAACGGGGTGAATTTTTTTTTCCTTCTTCTTCCATGCTCCAATATTTTTTATTGCTCATTGTTGGCTGAGCTGCTTCTGCTCCTTGAGTCGCCGTAACACCCCTTCAAAAGCTGTTTCGAAGGCATCTCTACTATTCTCCCCATCATCACCGGGCATAGCATACAAAATTGTAGGTATTAAGTTAGTCACCCGTTCTCTCATCATCTGAATCTCTTCTATACCATAGCCCTGCAAAATCTTCTTAATGGAAGTACCATTTCTGACTTTGTTCTCACCTATAAACACCGAGAACCTCTCCGGGTCATCCCTCATGAACCATTCAAACTGACCGTGGATGCTCCTTTTCCAAAAGAAAACGGGTATCGAACCCGCTAACATACAGTCAAACGTGGATCTTCTCGTGTAAGCATCACCTCTAGGCTGCAAACAGAAATTCGAGTCCAAAAACGACTCCAGAACCGCCGGCGTTCCCTCCGCACAGGGAGTCTTAGAACAGTCCACCGCTTTGCACGAATCAGCCTCCTTCCGACACTGATCTAACAACAAAACCCTGAAATCGTTCTTTATCTTCTTGCGTCTTCCACCAACGTAAGTGAAGAGCTTTGACCGGTTGCGGGTCCGGACAAATTTCAGCCAGCTCTCCAGCTCAGCTTTGGACTTGGGATGAAATCCCGTAGGGTAAGGAACGCTGATCTCCGACCGATCCCAAGGATTACGCTCGATTGAGAGCTTTAACGTCTGCCTCATGGGAGGCATGAGAAGGAAGCTGGACCCCCACTTCTCATCGGTGTTCCTTCTGAAATCCCAAGACATCCTTCCCAGCATGATAAAATGGTCAGCCCCTTTAGACCTCTTCCAAGAGGGTTGGCCAGTGACCCACTTGAGCAGGCTCTCGCATTGAGAGTCTCGCTCGCTCGCACTAGAGTTACCGTACAGGTACTTGGCAGTTGCTAATCCAGCATAAAAGGGGATGTAGAACGCCGTGGCCGAATCTGGGTCGTAGGTTCTGCACCTGTAGTTGGAAATCCTCGCATGAAACATAACCTCCCCGGAAAACATGTGAGTCCAGTACCAAGCTTGAGTAAGATCTCTGGGCATAATCCCGTCGAGGCCGGTGGCTTTTGGGCCAAATCCATCGTTGGAGAGAGTTTTGCAGAGGGAAGTCCACGGATCTAGATCGTAGCAATTATCCAACAGCTTTTGGTTGAAGATCGGAGGAAGGTCGTAAACGTAAATGGTGCCATATTTGCACTGCCCATCTTGGGGAGCTTGGAGACGCTGTCGTAGACGGCGGAAAGAATGGTAGTGCTTTGGAGCACTGGTGAAGAAGAGGAGGAGGAGGATGGGTAAGAGAAGACCAGCAAAGAGCCAGGCACGACGGTTCTTGGGTTTGTCGAGAAAATTCCGTCTAGATGTCGTGAATCTGGCGAAATTCTGCATTTCTTCCCTTGCCTCTACTCTCTAGTGTACAGTTGGTAGAATCGGCGAAAGTTGCCTAGGGGTTTGGCTCCTACCTATTAGTATGACACTACCGCCTCCTACCAGTACCACGCTAGTATTTTTTTTATTATGGAAACTTTAATTACCGACGAATAGGAGCGTGTAAAATTAAAAAATTTTGATTTGTCGATTGAATTTAAATAGAATTCAAAATTTTGAATTCGATAATTCGAAATGAAAATTGGATTATTCGATTTTGAGTTAGAGGAAATCGGGTCGAATTCGGTAATAAAATTTTTTAAATTAGAAATTCTGATTTTGAATTCACAATTCGAAATTGAAATCAAAATCAGAATTCGGAACTCTTGTTTCGATTTCAAATCCGTTTTTCATATATATATATAATTTTTATATATACGTAATATAATTTTTATATTATAATAATAATTTTTATATTTTTGAATGTAGTGATTCGGAATTCCTATTTCGATTTCAAATTCGTTTTCATATATATATATAATATTTTTATATATATGTAATATAACATTTATTAATAATAATAATTTTTATACTCTTGAATTCGGTAAAATCAGAATTAACGAATTCCAAATTAAATTCAGAATGAATTCGAAATCAAAATCAAATTCGATCAGAAATTCTGATGCCAAAATTTTAAAAAATTTTGATTTCAAATTTTCAAATTATCGATTTCGATTCCGATTCACGCCCTATCCATCAATGACTTCGGCAAGTGGCGTCTTAAAAGCATGCAGTTTAAGTCGTCATGGAGCTGGCATACACACTTGAACTTGGGGATTCATTTTTGTTGGCAAGATATCCACACCGTACGTAATCCGGGGCTCAAATGATCTTCGTTCTTGAATCGTTTTATTGAATAATTTTATTCAATTCAATAGAATGTTAGTTTTTTTTTTTTTCCTTTTTGTCGACACAGGGATGTCCGGATCAATTCTTATGGGGCCCGACTAATCTCCTGCGGTCCGGGCCCGGCGCCCCAACCCGACCCTAGCACGTTAAGTGCGCGGAGGCAATAGAATGTTAGTTGATTTGTAAAAATTGCAATTCACTTTCAATACGCAGCAAGATATAAACAAATTTTTTTCAATTTCACGTATGACATTATAAATGAAATACATACTTTTTTTTTCTTTTGCTAATCTTTGCCTTTAATCTTTATATATTTTTTTTTCAAAAAAATGTATATACTTTGCATCTGAACTACAGTCTGGTAGACCAATAGCATAGGGCACGGATTCCCTTTTCTTTTTTTTTTTTTGAAGGCTGCGACCTTGCATTTGATGCACTGAATATCGTACATAAGGGATGCGCCTTACAAGTCTAATTTACAGATGCATGTGTGTCACAATCTGACGATGATAGAATTAATGAATTAATACATATTGGATTGAATGACCTTTTCTGATGTTTATTTATCGAAGCAGTAAATAGTTTTCATTAAATTATGCAATTGTTGAGTTTACTTGAGCAGTAGTTAATTAGAGATGAGTTTGCCGAGAGAAAATAAAATTTGCTGGAGAATAGTACGTCAACCCCGAAATTACATCTCGAAAGTATCCTAGCTTGTGACGTGGCTAGAGAAGTACCTTTTGTGGCAACTGGCAAGTGCACCACAGCTGGACCGCTGGTATTAATGTTGAATTCTTTTCACAAATCACGGGGCCTGCATAAGCGGTGCCATCAACACTGTCGGTGATTTGGTTGATAATTATCAGCTCCTCCTTACATATTTTTCACCGTAAAATTGAGACCCGTCACTTTTTGCTATGAACAAATAAATTCTTCTGTGCACCCAATTAAGATGCTATTAACTTGCCTATTGATAGCGTAGTTATATTTCACGAATAATAATTCTTTTTTTTTATAAAGTTTTATGTTTAGCTAACCACAATGATATATATTTCTCCTTTTATTTAAAATAGTAGTAACAATAATGTATATGATAATTTCTACAAATTTACACATTTAAAACCAATAAAGTAATACACTTTTGATCAATCCACTACCTCGTACACACGCGTTAGGGTTAAAATTAGTGTAAACGTAACATAATTTTTTAACATTTTAATAAATTTACTTGTATCTACGATCTCTTATCTCTCAAATATGTTCATAGTTTTGCAAATTTTGTATTCTTACATCGAATTTTGAGTCATACTTTTGTACATAGATGTGCATAATATGCATCTGCAAAATAAAATAAAAAAGTCTAAATTCATGTTTTTTCAATTCTAAATCGACACTTTGTACGGGTTTATTACTAACTATAAATATCATCAATGCATCAAGTGTGTGAATTTAGAAGGAATGAACGTGAATTTTCTGTATGGTGTACCATCCCTTTCCACCTTTCTTACAGGTGTAATGCTTTGAAGATGCACCTTACACGCACTTTTCTTTCTTGCTCGCTTTCGTTTTTTTTTTTTTGGGTGGGGGAGGGGTGGCCAAAGGATGCACGTTATACTCTTATTCGTTGCGTTGGTTGGGGTAAAGATTTAACAATGACCGTTTCACAAGGAAAAAAAAAAGAGAAACAAATTATTTAACAAGCGAGCTAAGCTTGACCGTAGTGGATGGCAGGAGAGAAAATGGGCCTGATTGGATTTTGAATTTTTTGGATATTTATATAAAATTTTATTATAATTTACTATAAAATTTATAGAAAAACCTTTTAGGCTGCTCATTAATTCCTTCCGCCCCGCCTCCAATTCCCTACTCCCCCGTCACGCCCCGCCCTGCCTCACTTCCCTGCGAAATTAATAAAAAATTATAATATGGTTTTATTATAATCAAATTTTAATAAATAATCACGTACTAAAATATCAATATATCACTAAATTATGTAAAACATTTTTTTAGGTTGTGTTTGGATTGTATTTTCCGTGATTTTTCATGAAAAAATTACTGTAGCGATTTGATGTATGTGAGGGAAAAAGGTAATAGGGAAATGTGATTACGGAAAACGACGTAATTTTTCGACGGAAACCGGCAATCCAAACAAATTCTCTGTCTTTTTGCTTTTCTTTCTTCTCCTTTTATTCTCTCCCACTTCACCACTACTTTTCCTCTTCCCCTCTCCCGACTATGGGCTACCGATCGTAGGTGGAGGTTGACAATCCCCTTTTTTATTTTTATTTTTTTGTCTCTCTCTCTCTCCGTCTTCTATCCTCTACTCTCTCTCCTACTTTCTTCTCCTTACCTCTCTTCCTCCTCTCTCGCTCTCCTTCTCCTCGCGACCAAAGGCCATAAAAGGGGAATGATGGCAATAGGAAGGAGAGAGGAAGAAGAAGAGATAAGAGGATAATAAAGGGAAAAAGGAGGAGGGAGGAGGAAGAGAAAAGAAGAAAGAGAAGAGATGGAAAGGAGGAGAAGAGGGAAAAGAAAATGAGATTTTTTAACTTGTGCTAGTCAATGGTGGTGGGTTAAGATAAAAGAAGAAAGAGGAAAATGGAAAGAGAGCAAAAAATTTGCATGCTTTTGAATAAATGTGAATTTTGATCAGTTTTAACCGATTTAATTGATTTTTTGGATTATTCATTAAATCAAACTGATGGTGTGATGGGTTTGCGATTCGATCAATCAAGCCAATCGATTCGATCCGATTTTTAAAACACTGATGCAATTTGGAGCGGAATTGGACATGAAAAGGAATGAAAAAGAAATAAACTTATATGGAGAAGATGAACCGCTTTTCTTTTTTAAAAAAAATTATCGATAATATCAAAATCCGTTTTGATTGTTATTTTTTAGAAATTTTATTAAAAAAATAAATTGTAGCAATTTGATGCATGCAAAATAAAAAGGTGATTAAGAAATGTGTTGACGAAAAAATTTTAAAAAATTCTTAAAGAACAACAATCCAAATGAAGCACAAGTTTTTTCTTTTCTTTTTTCTTTTTCGGCGTTTGTTTCATGTATCATAACATTTCTTTTCTTGTCTTTTTTGCTTCATTCTTTTTATCTACGTTTATGCTTAATTATGGAATCGCATCACTCTCCTTTGTTCCCTTTTTTTTTTAACATTTTATAATTTGCTAAAAAATGCTCTCTTATCGAGTTCCTTATTTTATTTTGGAAACCTTTTAGACTAGAGTATTTTTATCATTTCACAAGAGTTATTGGTAGAAGGCAAAACTTAGAGCTGGCAATTTGTCCCAAGTCCCAATGGGCTACCCATGCCCAAAGGAACTTTGGGCGGGATGGGTATTATAATTTGGTATTGGGTTTAAGTTGGGACACATCCCAACTATACTCATTAATGAATGGGAAAGGATGGGAAATACTTGGGTACCCATTGGGCTCAAATGGCAAGGGCTCCGTTTGGATTAGCTGTTTTTGGTAGGTGTTTTTGAAATATTTTATTGTAGCAGTGTATATGAAAAATTTATACTATAAATTTTTTTTGAAATATTTGATATATTAATATGGATGGGATGTTTCTTGAGTTATTGTATATTACTGTAACATTGTATTTGAAAAACTTATTTTTTGAAAAAAAAGTCAATCCAAACGGAATCTTAGATTCAAAAATTATCTTTAACAATTTTTATAGTTATACCAGCGAATATAATCTAGTAGTCTTCCTAGTCATTATCCACAAGAATTTCCAGCATTTCAGTTAGTTTAGACCTGTCATCCTTGGACAATGATAAGGATAAATATTCAACATCCTAAGGACCTTGGCCATCTTGATATATGTTGGAATATGGCTGTATATCTATCTTTTCCTTTATTTGTTAATCCAATTTTTGGTGGGAATCTTGAGTATAAAGCACTTGCATGTTTATTTAATAAAACTAAAAGAAATTTAATAAATAAAAAATATTAAAATTATATAAAAATAAAAAATGAATTAAAGGAAAAAAAATATGTAGAAAATGGATTTGGGTATTGGGCGGGATCAATCTAAACCCATCCCAAAATGATCCCGCCCAAGTTAGTCCCAAAACACATATGGGTAAGGTTGGGCCCAAACCCATATGACTCGGTTCCATCTCAAACCCAAGCAAATCCCGCCCATCCCGCCCATTTTGCCACCTCTAGCAAAACTATAGAAAAAATCTGATTTGTAGCGTGGATAAACTTTAAAAGAGGTAAATATAATTAATCCTAATATTTAACCCAGTGAACATGCGCAGCAGTCAGCAATTTGGCCTCGTCTATTAAGTAGTAGTATTATTTTACGCAATTTCTCTTTTCTACCAAAATAAATAAATGAATGAAAGTCAGCAATCAGAAATGTGTCCATCCGGATCCGGGCGGGCAGGTTGGGCTTGCTGACTAAATTCTAATATAGAAGGTGCCGCATCGCAATTTCATAGCATAGTACTAGTATGTGCTCCTGCCTATAGTTTTAGCTTTTGCTTTTGCTTTTGTGAAACAGGTCTTTGCCTTTTACCTTTCGTGAACAGAAACAGGTCAGGATCGCTGGAAATTGTTTTTTTTTTTCTTTTTTGGATCTACACACAGCTAGGTGTGTACATGTAATTCTCATCAGGGCAGGACTCAGGACAAGCAACTTCCCTTTTCTCAACCCCTGTACTTGTCCTCCTCCCAACTCCAGGACCCCCTCATCCATGAAGTTCCAGACCCTCGACCTTCCCTTGAGGAAAAAACGACACGAAACGCGAAAGCAGGCTCCAAAGATAGCCTCCCTTATAGTCCTAGCTATTCTTTTATCAGTTATCTCTGTATATTCTCCACCTTTACGGTTCAGAAAATTCTCCGAAGCATCCTCTCCTTTGGATTCTCTCAAGGAGTCAATTAATACGTCTCTCCAGAGTTTGCCATGCCGTCCTGAGGACGACGGTTCTCAGCCCTGCAGCAACACTGAAGAAGGTGAACCGGAGGCCCGGCCCGAGATAGTTGAAAAGTGTGATTTGTTTGCTGGGGAGTGGGTGCCGAACCCAGACGCCCCTTATTATACCAACACCACATGTTATGTGATACAAGAACATCAGAATTGCCTGAAATATGGGAGGCCCGATTTGGATTTCCTCAAGTGGAGGTGGAAACCAGATGGATGTGAGCTGCCGACATTCGATCCGCACCAATTCTTGGAACTGGTTAGAGGAAAATCCATTGCCTTTGTTGGAGACTCTGTTTCAAGAAATCATATGCAGTCACTATTTTGCCTCTTGTCCAAGGTAGGTTCATCTTCACTTTTCCCAAAGAAAATTCTGGATTGAATCATGGTTTGTTGTCCAATTCATCTGTCTCTGCGACCCTCGTATGAATTAAATTCCACGCTAATTATATTAGTGATTGAGTGGTCATTTACTTCAATGATATCTATCCAAAACACAGATGTAGTTATCTGTTTCCCCTAATGTTTACTTATTTGACATAGACACTGATTATTTTTGAAAGTTATGGTTAAGGCTAATTGTGACACATATAATGTAACTTTCAGAGTTACAAATATACTACACTCTCTTAATCGTTAGATTTTGTATCTCTAGGGATGTTCATAAATCAGGTGAGGAAATACACCTAAATTTTAGGGATAAGAGATAAAATGTATTAACAGACATATTGAAAGATTAAAGACTTCAACAAAGCAACTATGAGTTAAGTATTAAGTGGAAACTCTGGTCTTTTTGAAAATGCACCGAATAGAGATAATGGGAGTTGAACATCTACAAGAGCATACTCCATCATTTAGCACACAAAATGAAGAAAAACAAATTACTGTGCTATACAACAATAATTATCACAGACTACAAAGTTGTCTCCCGTGTCTCTAGGTTCTTTATCCTGAAGAGATCTCAAGCACAACAGATGAGAGCAGACAATGGAAATACAAGGAATACAACTTCAAGATTTCAATTCTTTGGGCTCCTTATTTAGTGAGATCCGCGGAAATCACCAGTCCGATTGATAAAGCCCGCTCTTTCGGTCTATATCTTGATGAGTTTGATGAAAATTGGACAACCAAGATCGAAGGATATGACTACGTTGTCATCTCAGGTGGCCACTGGTTCTTTCGACCAGCAATGCTCTATGAAAATGGCCGAATTGTTGGCTGCTTATACTGTCCGCAGGAAAATGTAACTCACGTAACACCATTATTTAGCTATCAGAGAGCTTTCAGAACTGCTTTCAGAGCTCTTAACAGTTTAGGAAACTTCAAGGGTGTAACGTTTCTTAGGACCTTTGCTCCCCAACACTTTGAAAATGGAACTTGGGACAGCGGTGGGAATTGTGTGAGGAAGAGGCCTTATAAGAGGAATGAGATCCTTTTAGCGGATAACAATTTAGAAATGTACAAGATCCAACTGCAGGAACTCAAAATTGCACAAAAAGAAGGAAGCAAAAGAGGATTGAAGTTCAGGCTATTCGATGCAACAAAACCTATGCTGCTGAGACCAGATGGTCACCCCAGCATATATGGTCATTGGCCATCTCAGACCGTGGAAATGCCTAATGATTGTGTGCATTGGTGCTTGCCTGGACCAATCGATACATGGAATGATTTTTTCCTAGAGCTGTTAAAAAGAGAGGAATCTGAAAAATCGGTTGCTTAGAGTTTACCTAAATTTATTTGGGGGATTCAACTCCCACGCCCCCACTATTTAGCTCTCTCTCTCTCTCTCTTTTTGTGGTCTTGATGGTTTTCTTTTACAGCTTACCCAATGCCTCTTTTACCCTATTTCAAGCAAACCCATTTTTCCCAGGCCGAGGCTCGGAGTTTGTGCTGAGTATATATTGTTTTTAAAGTGTTGTAGAGATAAGTGCGTGATATACTTGACAATTGGACGGGTTGATATTGGATTTTCATCTAAATGGGTTATATCCAATTCATCCAACTTTAAATTGGATTGATTTTAGGTTGGGTCATATTGGATCATCTCAAATTCATGATCCAACATATTAATTAATACATTGTGATACATAAAATCTTTCTTATATATTTACACAAATAAAAAGATTTTTTTTACATACATAAACATATTTTCATAGACATAAATATATTTTCATGCACACAAACTCACACTCACTTCTTAAACTCCTTGGAAAAATATCATAAATAGAATAATATTTTATATTACTTGTATTGCGAATTTTATTTAATAAATTGTACATTTAAATAGATTACCTAAAAAAATTTGTTTACTTTATACCTTTTAATACCACTAATTGATTGAAACTTATTTTTGTCACAATTTATTTAACACTTTTACTATTCATATTTGCTTTATTGTAAGTTGTTTGTTTTTATCAAATCTAACAAAAATTCATCCTTTAAAAGTAATGGGCAGATTGTTGGGTTTTGAGTTTTTTTGTCAACTCTAGTGCGTGATATCGGTAAATCCGAGTTGTTATAAATGTTTTGCACTCTTATCCACAATTTTCATGTGAGGGAGATGCTAAATCGGCGTTACATTCCACTAAGTTAACACATATTCTAAGCATTAATCAATTGCAACATTAAATGTAAACTAAAGCTTGTAAGTAGATATATGGGTTGTCATCCGTGAAAACTGTGCCATTCCACAGAATAAAAGAAGAAGAAGGTGGATGGACCATCAAGATTAATACTAATCTTCTAATTGTTAATTTGCTGTCTTGAGGCTGCACCGATTCTCTGTCGATCGAGTTGTCAAGGAGGAGTACTAAATTATTGTTGACTACATGAATTCCTTGCACCGCCCCCCTAATCTTATTTTGTACTACTAGTATAAAAAGAAAATTGGACATCATTCACATTAAAATGGTAAAGTAGAATTTTTTTTTTTTTTTTTTATAAAAAAAAGGAGTTTGAAAATTGGTACAAATTGCTAATCTATCGTGATATTTAATGCATGACTTGTGCAATTAACTAGGAAGACTCGTATTGGATCGCGATTTTGAAAAAGTTAAAAGAGTTTGTCAGCCCTGCAAAAAGTATGCACCCCCAACCAACCTGATGCCAGAGTAGTTGAGTTAAATAAAATACTACTCCACTACTTAGCCAAGCAACTAAGTACACTTTGGTCAATAAAACACTACTACTCTATCAATGACTTTTGTACCTATTCGACAGGGATTATTGGAGTCCCATCATTTATCCTTTCTTTGAAAAAAAAAAAACCCACAGAGGAAGAAGTTCACTTATTTTATAAACTTTTAGTTCGACGTCTATTTTTCTTGGTACATGTTCACACTGAAGTTTGGGCTGTTGTATTATTATTCCTGAAACTTTTTCATTTGAATTGTTGTTTTTTGGTTTTTTTTAGAAATATTTACTATAGAGATTTGATGGATATGACGTAAAAAAAATGTGCTCATGAAAAACTCTATAAATTTTTTTTTAGAGAAAAATGGCTTTTTGACGGATCCAATCACGGTGGTCCTAAATTTCCATGAATGTCATGAATGAAGCAACAACGACGTCAATGGTGCTGTCGCTTGGGTTTTTTGGCCAGGGGCAAGTTTAATGATTATGTTCACAAAATTGGCACTAGAGACTTATTTTACATTTATAAACACAATTAAACATTCAACATTCATATGGAACGTTTAATTACTACTATCTCACACACTTGGAATTGCAACTTGTTAGCGCCCGGACCACATAAAATTTTAGAAGTGATTGGGATTATTTTCTGCATGAAAAGCTACTTGTTCGTTAAACATTTTAAAAATATATATATAAACTGACAACCAGTCCTCGAATGCTACTCGATCGAATGGAAACGAAAAGCATCCAGCTTGTCCAGTTGTAGTTTATAAATGGTCAAACCATTCGGAAGCTGCTTTCTATTAATTACACCGCGCAGTTTTCTATCTTACCATGCATATAAACTGAAGTTCATTTGATTTGCAGAGTTGTTCCATCGTCATGTCATACTCATAGAAGAAACTTTTTATCGTACCATTGCATTGGACTAGGATTCGATCTTGTTTCACCCCGACCTATATTTCATATTTTCATTCCTCATTCCTCATTTAGTCACGTGCCGTGCCATTTTTCTATGCATATATATACACTACATGTATGGAGTACCAATTGTTTTAGATCTTCAGCACAAACTTATATGTGATTCTGATCACTCCATTCCTCTCATTGGCTCTTGCTTGATTTCTTTCCAGGCCTCCTGAATGAATCTTCAAATGTTTGATCTTCCAGCGCATCAAAGACGAAGAAAGGCACCCAAGGTAGCCTCTCTTGTAGCCTTGAGCATTGCTTTATCCGTTGCTACTATTATTTGCGTATATTCTCCTTCACTACTATATAATCCTGGGAATGTACCTCAAGCGGTCCCTTCTTCTGATTCTCCCAGGGAATCGATAAGGAGACCTGAAAAAGATGATGAACCTGAGGCTGCAAATTCACCGGAAATAGAGCCAAGCGAACCACCAAGCTCCATCAAGAGTGACTTGATAGTTGCCCAGACTACATTGGATAGAAATAATTCTGAAAGGCGGTCTGCTCCATCTCCAAGCCCAAGCCAAGGGGACGAAAATGAGGGAAGAACGAGAATTCCAATCCAACGATCACCGGAACAAACTAAGAGGGTATCTCCAGTTCCTAATCCTGCTGGCGGCATTGACCACAGCAAATTGGGAGATAAAGAAAGCTGCGACCTGTTTACAGGGGAATGGGTTCCCAACCCGGAGGCACCGTATTATACCAACTCCACGTGTTATGGAATTTATGATCATCAGAATTGTATGAAATATGGAAGGCCCGATACTAACTTTTTGAAATGGAGGTGGAAACCAGACGGATGCGAGCTGCCCATATTCGATCCGCACCAGTTTTTGGAAGTGGTTAGGGGAAAGTCCATCGCCTTTGTGGGAGACTCTCTGGCAAGAAATCACATGTTGTCATTGATGTGCCTCTTGTCGAGGGTAAAGTCCATCTTCACATTCATCATGTTAGCTCAGTCATGTTTGATTTGTTGGTGAAATACTTGCATTATCTAAATTTTTGGTTCAGATTACTCCATGCTTGCAGATTTTATCTTTTTTTTTTTTTTTTTTTATAAAAAAAATCTCCTTGCAATCTGTACAATTTCTTTGTGTGGTAGGAACGGTCCTCCAGGCTTCCTTGAGTAAGACAAGGCAGAATAGCAGCCGTATGAGTCCGAATTGGTTATGCTCTGCTGTGCATTTTGTTTTTGCTTAATTTGCTTATATGTGATCAAATTTAAAGCTCCACCTTTTGAGGAATTTAATTTTGCTTGCCCTCATCACACGAGATTAAGTTAATCCGTTTTGTTGTAAAACTTGCGTCGTTCACTAAAGATTTGCATTAGTTATACTTTTAATGTGCTTATAACTTTGATGCGCACAACTTTTATGAACAATAGCATAAAACTTAGTGCTCCAACCCAAAATATTTCCTATTTTTATTTCATCTTCCTTCAAAATGGGTAAGTTAGCAGCGCAGGATTTACACGAAAACAAAACTCATTGTATTAAAAACAACAAAGAAAAAAAAGGATCAACTGATTCCGTGTTTCCACTGACTAAATCAATTTGATGTCTTCCTAAAGCAAGAAAAAACGAAGATATGATGGAATGAGAAAACGAATTATGGGATGATTGACAGTAATTGTTAACTGGCCGAGGCAAATTACCACCCCTTTTTTGCAGTTCTTGAACATCAGTCCACCGTATATTATTCCCTACAAAAAAGGAAAATAAGAAATAAAGATGAAAATGTTGTGCTGCAAATGGAATATATAATTTTTATCCGTGTATTTTCAGGTTCTTTATCCTCTGGATGTTTCAACTGCTAATGACGAAAATAGACGCTGGGTATACAGGGAATATAACTTCAACGTTTCCATGTTCTGGGCTCCCTATCTGGTAAGGTCAGAAAGAACTGATCCCAACGATATAACCCGCCCTTTCAATCTGTATCTTGATGAGTTTGATGATGGCTGGACAACAAAAGTTCAAGCGTATGACTACATTATCATCTCAGCTGGGCAATGGTTCTTCAGGCCAACCAATTTCTATGAAAATCGCACCCTCATTGGCTGCCTGGCCTGTAAACAAGACAATGTTACTCAGTTCACAATGAATTTTAGTTATGAAAGAGCTTTCAGGACAGCTTTCAGAGCAATTATCAGCTTAGCAAACTTCAAGGGTGTAACAATCCTTAGGACCATTGCCCCGTCGCACTTTGAAGGTGGGGTTTGGGACCAAGGTGGAGATTGTGTGAGAACGAGGCCCTTCAACAGGAATGAGACTGTCTTGGCGGATTATAACTCAGAACTGCACAAAATACAATTGAAGGAACTTAGAATTGCTCAAGAAGAAGGAAGCAAATGGGGTTTAAGGTTTCGATTATTTGATGTAACGCAGGCTATGTCGCTGAGACCAGACGGTCACCCCAGTAAATACGGTCACTGGCCAACTGAGAAAGTGACTAATGATTGCGAGCATTGGTGTTTGCCCGGTCCGATCGACGCATGGAATGACTTCTTACAAGAATTAATCAAACGGGAGGAAACAAAAAAATCATCATATAGGTATACCTAGAGTAGTTGAGGAATTCATTTGGGATTCTCCCCACAAAACGTACTCCCAAAAATTTTATTACTGCGACAGCAATAAACTTCTAGCATGCATTTGTTTCTTCCATTATCCTTTTCTCTTTGCTTTTTTCTTTTTTTTTTTTTTTGACTCCTTGAAGCAATTTTGTTCAACGGTTTGAATATTTGTGTTTCCTATGAGGATACAAATAGAATATACCTTCATCTTATTACATACACTAAATTTTAATCTTTTATCATGGTTATTTTTTTCTTCAATTAATCCAAAAGTACAAGCTGACTTTGTTGACCACTTAGATACTTGCATACTTACGATACTAACGAAGCCTGATCCTCTGAATCAAGCAATTAAGAGCCAGGCACGACGGTTCTTGGGTTTGTCGAGAAAATTCCGTCTAGATGTTATGAATCTGGCTAAGGGCTGCATTTCTTCCCTCGTCTCTGCTCTAGAAGTTGCATATGGGTTGGCTCCTAGCTATTACTATGACACTACCACGCTAGTATTTTTTTTTTTTACTTGTGGGAACTTTCATTACCGACGACTTCGGTAAGTGGTGTCTTGAGAGGGAGCCAAGTTCCGCAGCTAACTCTGCAAATAATAGTTGTTTTACCTAATATTCAACGGTTTGAATATTTGCGTTTCCTATGAGGATACAAATAGATCATCAATATACCTCCATCTTATTACGTACAGTAAATTTTACTCTTTTATCACGGTATTTTTTCTTCAATTAATCCACAAGTACAAACTGACTTTTGTTGACAACATAAATACTTGCATACTTACGACACTAATGAAGCCTGATCCTCTGAATCAAGCAATTAATTTCCAGCGTTAATCAATTAGCAATACACTGGTGCTGTGAATTCATCAACCGGACCTTATTAGAGGTCCGAACAGCAAAATTGTTGTTGTTGAACCACGCAAACGAGGACCCCAGAAGAATCACCCACTGCAGGCCTTGAACTGAGGTCTCGAGCCTTTGGCGGGTAATTTGTTTGCGCTCATTGTCGCTCGACTAATCTTAGCTCCTTGAATCGTCGCAGCACCCCTTCAACAGCTATATCAACTGCATCTCTCATGGTATACTTCCCCACACCACCATCATCGTATTCATCATCACCGGGCATAACATAAAGAAACCTAGGTATCAGATTAGTGACCCTTTCCCTCATCATCTGAATCTCTTCAATGCCATATCCCTCCAACACTTTCCTAATAGAAATTGTCCCGTTTCTCACTTGCTTCTCGTCTATAAATACCGAGAACCGCTCGGGGTCATCTCTCAGGAACCAGTCATACTGACCAAAGATGCTTCTTTTCCAGAAGAAAACCGGTATTGAACCAGCCAGCATGCAATTAAATGTGGATCTTCTCGTGAAAGAATCACCTGATCTGGGCTGCAAACAGAAGTTGGAGTCCAGGAAGGGTTCAAGAATTGCCGGGCTTCCATCGGAACACCGAGTCTCCGAACAGTCCACAACTGTGCACCTGTCAGACTCGTCGCGGCACTGGTCCACCAACAAACCCCTGAAATCATCCTTCAACCTCTTTTCTTTCCCTCCCACAAATGTGAAGAGCTTGGACCGGTTGCGAGTTCTCACGAATTTCAACCAGTTTTCAAGCTCAGCGTTGGACCTGGGATGAAATCCCGTAGGATACGGCACCCCAATCTCGTAGCGGTCCCAGGGGCTTCGTTCAAGTGCCAGCCTTAGCGTCTGTCTGATAGGAGGCATGAGAACGAAGCTCGACCCCGATTTTGCATCCATGTGATGATCCCCAGGCCTGAAATCCCCAGATACTCTGCCCAGCATAATAAAGTGATCAGCGCCGCTGGATCTCTTCCAAGACGGTTGCTCAGTTACCCACTTGACCAAGCTCTCGCCCTGCGATTCTCTCTCGCTCTCAATACTGCGATTAGCGTACAGATACTTGGCGATAGCTAATCCCGCATAAAAGGGTATGTAAAAAGCTGCTGCAGAATCTGGGTCGTAGGTTCTGCACTTGTAATTGGAGATCCTGGTATGATAAATAACTTCACCGGCAAACATGCTAGTGGCGTACCACGCGGGAGTAAGATCCTCGGGGATGATTCCCTGGAGATCGGTGGCTTTCGGGCCAAATCCATCGTTAGAGAGAGCATCGCAAAGTGAATTCTGCGGATCTATAGCGCGGCAGTTGTCTAACAATTTCTTGTTAAAGGATGGAGGAAGGTCGTATACATAGACGGTGCCGTACTTGCACTGCTCAGAACCAGCCGGAGCTCGGAAACGTTGCTTCAGACGACGGATGGATAGATATTGCCTCGGAGCACTGGTGAACATTAGGAGGATGAGAATAGGAAAGACGAGAGCAACGAAAAGCCATGCACGACGGTTCTTGGGTTTGTCCACAAAATTGCGTCTACTACTGCTGCTACTAGTGCCAGACGACGATAATGAGAATTTGGCAAAGGGGTGCATTTTCATGGTTCTTCAAATATTCTTGTGGCCGGATAAATTATTGTACTTGATGGGATTTCTTTTCTTTTATATATATATATATATATATATATAGAAACCAGCTAGAAATTGTGAGGCCGCAGATCCTATTGCAACGAGGACTCGAGGAGACAAGCTCCTTCAGTAGTTAAGCTATATTCTACGTGACACTACTGTTATATAGAGTAGTTTCAACCAAAAATAGTTTAAACAAAAGGGCACCGATGAAATACCCCTGAATCCTCCCAATCTCTAAAACATTTAAATGTTCCTAATGATTAACTCGCAAGCTTTTGGGAATTTGGTGCATCCATCATGTCATCTTAAAAGTTATTAGCATGGAATACATAGCGCTGTCACATTATATATATATCAAGCCGAATATTTTCTTTTAGATTTTTTATTTGTTATGTAATAATTGAATATTAAATTAGATAATTACTTTTCCAGAAGAATATTACTTATTTAGATGTTTCTATTTATTGTATAATAGTTGAAAATTGTACTAGATGGTCGTTCTTTATTCATCGAGTTATTTTGACTGTATACAAGGTTATATAAGGCATTTAATTATTATATTCAGTTGAGAAGAATAAAAAAGTTAAAGAGTATTATTATTGTGTGTCATTAGTAGTGTGTTATTTATTCCTCTTCGACTACACGTATGTATGTTTGTGTTGTATATAGCAATCTCCCGTTATACATTTGTTAGTGTGTATATTTATCTCTCCCCCCCTATACAACATCGGACCTTGCAAATGTGTTAATCACAAACCATGAGAAGTTGATAAAAGTAAAATACAGTAAATATCCAAATTTCTTTTCTGATTCCTGTACGTTGGCCTGATTGTGTATGGTTTACTATCAGATTCATGATCCAAATGAGAGACAAAAAATTTATCAATTCACATATCTTTTACTTCATCATGTCATAGGGAAGAATGAATAGGAAGTTTTTTTTTTTTTTTTTTGGCTGACGGAAAGGGTATCCGGGCCATCGGGTAAATCGGACCCGACTAATCCCCCATCGGTTCGAGAGAATAGGCCCCATCCCCCGAACACAATAACCATGGAACTCGAACTCTTGCGGGAATAGAAAGTTTTTAGTTAAGATTGGGAATATCCACTAAACTGTTGTGCTTTTGTTGCCTAGCAAAATTCAATTCAATTGTGAGAATTAAGGGGTTGGAGACCCCCTCCAACCAACTTGGCCCAATGAAAAGGAAAAACTAAACGAGATTTAGAGAAAGTCCCCTCTGGCCCCAACCAAACCGGACGCCACAGCTGGATAGGCCGCAATTTGGCATAATCTCAGGGGCCTACCTTTGGTTTTATTCGTCCTTAGAGCTCATCTTCTAACATCCAAGCACACGCAGGAGGAGGCTTCCAAAAACAGACCTGCCAATTACCATTAAATAAAGTGCAGGGACGATCTGTCGGTGATCTTTGTGATAAGGCCTTGTTTGGAAAAAATTGAAAATTTGCTATATTTTTCGTGAATATATTTCGCAATCATTTTTTTACATTACATATATTAAATCGTTATAATAATTTTTTTACAAAAAAATTCAGAAAAATGCAATTCAAACATGTCCCTGATTTTTTCCTTCTCTTTGTATTACGTCGCCGTGGAATGGAATTTGAGGCAACAGAAGTTTTACTCGTGCTAATTAAGCACTAAGTAGTCCTAAAGTTTTCTATTCCTTATAGCAAACTTTAGTGAAGGATCCTTGTCAGGGAGAGGGGGAAAGGGGAAAAAAAAAACCCAAGATCTCGTTTAAAGTAGCTAAAAAACTGGCTTGTTGGCTGGTCCAGCCTTTTTTTTGAAAAAGAGCGTGGCCTTATTCGTACTGTTTTGCAGGAAAAATTGAAATTGCTTCAATAGTACTCATAAAGTTTGGCATCTAAATGAGGTAATTTAGGGCGTTTGTGTTTGATATAGCAGACCACTTAAATCCAGAAAGTGCACTGTAATGCGTTCTATCATCTATGGTTTAGAATTTAGATAACTTCAAAAACACCAAAAACATAAAAAAATAACCTTAAAAAACACCAAAAAAACAAAAAATAACATAAAAATAACCTCATCTACTGTAAAAGTTTTTCAACTTCATTATTACAGAAAAATATTTCAAAAATATCTCCAAAAATAGCTAATCCAAGAGTAACATATGCAATATTTATATAAAATAAAAATCTGATTTATCTACATATGGATCCGGCAGAGAACATGTCGCCATCTAGACGGAGACAATGGGCTGATAGAAAGCACGTGGTAGGGAACTGCTTTCCATGCATTGAGTGAAAGCAATAATGGCATTATGTTGGGGTTTTACTGTTCACCCGGACCTCTGGTTCGATGCAGACAAAAAACCAACCAGAAGAGATCGTCATAAAAAGGACGGGTGGGCCAGTCTTAAAAGAATATTATGAATTTAATTATTTCCCTTCGTAATGTATTCTTATGAATTTGATGATTTCCCTTCGTAATGTATAAGAGAATAGTAATTGACAACAGCTCCAAATATTTGAAATTTCACTTTTAAAGAAAGTATGCTTAAAAGTTAAAACGCAAGACCTTAAGAGGAGAAAGTTTGAACATTTGGCAACTACTCCCTCCGTCCCATTTTGATAGTCCTGTTTTCCTTTTTTATTTGTCCCAAATTGTAATCCATTTTTCAATTAAAAAATATAGTTATCTTTTAATTTCTCTAAAATATCCTTATTTAATGTAGGTTGTTATTAAAAAGAACTAATTTTGCATGCTACGAGGTTATAGGTTTATCAAAATTTAACCCCAAAAAATGTACCATGCACAATAGCATGAAAACATGTCCGAAGTTTTGATAATGTTTAGATATATTTTATGTCCACGTCTTTTTCTTTTTTTTTTTTGTCCGAAACGAAACATTACACACACACCGAAACAATGAGAGACATGCAGCAAACATCAGCAAATCGGCCAGAAAGCAATCTAAGGGGGACCCACAAGAAATACCCATCAAGCCAAATGGTGACAAGAGGATACCCCTATGGACCTTAAACTCAGAGTAAATACCCCATAATCTACTGATATCCTCGTCAGTTAGTTGCTTTTGGTAACTTTTACGGCCTTTTTTTTTTATATAAAGTTATATTCAAAAAAACTAGAAGTGGGGAAATAGTAATATACTTGAGATTGTGGGGTACGTAGAAACTTGTTTACTTATTCGAACAGCTTGAGCTGGAAACTTTCAAGTTGAGCTGAATCATCGTTGCTAAAGTAGCCAGCACCTAGTTTCAAACAAGTGCCAAGGAGGCAAGGACACACTCCATGTTTGTATGGCTTAGAAACATTAGCTTTACCGTTTTGGAAAAATAGAAACATTAGTTTTTTTATTCGGAAGAATTTAGTAAAAAAACTTTTATAAACAAAAAAGTTTGATTTTTAATAGTTTTTTTAATAAAATTTTAATTAACTTGATGATTAAAATGTTTTATGGGTAGTTATGTAGGTGACATATGCCTACATAGTAAGGGTGAAGTTTAATTTTAGTTATGTTAGTTAGCATGATATGCAATCACGACTGATATAATTACATAATTAGAAGGGCGAAATTGAAAATTTTAAAAATGACGACAAAACAAAGAAATGTTTACACCAAATCTAAAACTCCACCTTTATGTATTGTAGGCGACCAAAGCAATTTTGGATTAGAATCTCCTACAATAGTTAGTAAGAATTGTACTATGCAATATATTTAAACAAACTAAATAAATCTAGATATTAAGATATATTCATATTATTTATACCTGCATTGCAAGTTGTATTTTGGCATTTTATTATATGAGACTCTACTATAATTATTACTAGTGCTTTTAATACATTCGATTCGATTTGCGTGCAATAAAAAAATAGGTGGAGTAATATTTATGATAAATGAATTTTATATAAAATTTTTATTGTCAAAGCAAACTTTAATTTCTTAATTTATTCGGATGGTAATGGTTACATTGGTAGTTGTAATGCTTAGAATTAGTTATATATGGGTAAGCGTCGTGCACTGATGTCGTGGGAGCAGACACATGCATTTGTACTATGGCCCCACATTTGAACAAACCACCGAACCCGGGCCAAGTACCAAGGCAAGCTAAGAGCCAAAGTTCATCACCATCTTCGTACAGAGCTCTTCTCCTCTTCCTTCCGGACATTTTCTTCCTCTCCTCCCCCATTACCCACTCTACTGCCGGTTTCTGCTTGACAAGCTGCCGCGGGTCCTAATTCTCCTATAACCTGCCACAGCCCAGCCTCACTTCTCTTTAAACTGGATCTGCCATTCTGCCTCTCCATCCCTTGACAATTTCATAGTACATGACAGCTTGTTCAACTGTGCATCTCTATACACGATTGACTCTCTTTATCGCACGAATTCTGGTCCGAAGGCGGAATGCTCAGGAGAAGTTTGGAGGTAACTCCATTTTTTGCTGATTAGGTCTGACACTTTTGTATGCTGTTAATTAATTGAGTAGTAATTATCTTGATTATCATATACATCACCAGTGTCATGTCTGTTATCATGATTTTTATGCGGTATACTGGTGCATGAGATAATGTAGAGCATAACTCCTGCTTGGTAGTATTTGTTGCCTTCTTTGATGACTGATGACTAAACTGAATGGACCGTCCAAACTACGACCATACTGCATGATTGACACTTAGAAAACAACGGCAGTACCACATTTTAATGAGGATTTGGACTTGTCAGTATACACTTAATTCGTTTAGGTCGATTCGTTTTGTCATACTTGTAATAATTTGAGTTTAACTGCTAGTAATTCGTTATTGATTTGGTTGTATAATGTATAAGTAAGACTCTGGTCGTCAACTTGGAATTGGAATATATATTGACTTTGGTCGTTTTATGGACAAAAATGAAATAAGGTATATTTTTTCTTGAGAAAATTGAACATAAAATTCCAAGATAAAATGATCTTTTAACTACTTGTATTTCTAAGATGAAACTCTGTGAATCATTTGAAAGATTCACATGAATAAACTCATACTTATTGGTTGGCGTGAAGATAAGAAGCACATGCTTACCACCACAAGTCACAAAGAAGGTTTGTCTGACAATGTGGCTGTGGAAACACGTTAAGAAGTTGTTCTCTCTAGAGTCCAACCCAAATATTGACATGCTAGTTGGAATTAATCTTTGCTCATCTTGCATAACTACTGTTACTAACCAATAACATCTAAAGACTGTTATTCTAACCTTGATTTGCTGACAGATTGAGTTGGCTTCTTGTTCATACGGTTATATTCTCACCATCGAACTGGTTATGCTAGTGATAATTGGAATTTTAACTCTAACCAGTAAATTCTTCCATGTTTTGCAATGAACACATAGGTCATTTAGCTAACCTTTTCATCATGTTTCAGCATTTAAAAGATACTTAAAGCTTGTTTAATGAGTTGTTCAAGATGTTAGTGAAAAAGCAAAGTTAAGAGAAAAAGAGGAGTCGTTGAAGTTGCAGCAATCATGGTCTTAACTTTGTATGTTTTGATGCTTAGGCTGTTGATACTTTCAGTAGCCCTGCTGCAGTAACATCAACTGTTGAATAACTTTAGAACATGATGGCTTCGGCTTCATAGTCCATAGTCCACAATTTCCCACTTTTTATTCAGATCTGAATTGACTACATATGAGGCATTCTTTGTTGTTTCCTAGTTTCAACTTTAAAATATTAATCTATACACAACTGTGCCAAGGCAATGCAGAACTTGCATTACTAAAATTAAGTATTACTGTTGTTTCTGGGTTTAAGCAGAGAAAATAGTATGAATTGCATTGCTCTGTTTTCTGCTCCTTATGTCTCACATGCTCTGCGTAAGAAAAACCTCCAACTCTCCTGCTAATACGTGTTTTATATTTGGATTTGGTTTTGTGAAGGAACTTCCAATACGTGCCTTTGTTAAAAACTCGAGAGGAACGTTGGCCACAAGTTCTTTCTGATCTACTACTGTGTGTAGTTCCTTGGTGGCTCCTTCATCCTCATTCTCTCTTTCTCTGGCTTAATTAGTTTTCCTTTAAGGCCTTAAAAATGAAGTTCCAAGCCATTGAGCATTCACTAAGGAAACATCAAACTAGAAGAAAAATACCAAAGATAGCCTCAGTTGTAGCCCTAACTATTCTGTTATCAGTTATCTCCATTTATTCCCCTTCAACACAATTCAATACGAAGAAAGCATCCAAACTTCCTTCTGAGTTTGATTCTGCGGAGGAACCAGTAAAGCCAACTGCTTCTTCAGGTGTCCTTTTGGAGGCATGTCGTAATGAGCATGATGGTTCTGAGCCCTGTAACCGCAGAGAAAGTGAAGTAGAGGACCGAAAAGTAACAAAAGAGGATGAGGAGGAGCCACCAAGCCTAAAGGGAGAGGAAGTTGAGGTTTCAAAATCAGCAGAAATAGAAGCACATGGATCACAAGAAGAAGAATACTGCAACTTATTCTCAGGGGAGTGGGTTCCGAACCCTGAGGCACCGTACTATACCAACTCTTGTTATGGAATTCAAGAACATCAGAATTGCATGAAATATGGAAGGCCTGACATAGAGTTCTTGAAATGGAGATGGAAACCAGATGGCTGTGAACTGCCTATATTCGACCCACACCAATTCTTGGAACTTGTCAGGGGAAAGTCTATTGCCTTTGTCGGAGACTCTGTGGCAAGAAATCACTTGCAGTCATTGATGTGTCTCTTGTCCAGGGTAAGTTCACTGTCACCTCTAAAAATATTTGCTAATTCGGCATATTGTCCGAGGTCTAAATTATTGTCCAAGATGGCCACTATCACCTCGTTGTTACATTGTTGTTTTCATTAATATCAGAAGATTGTATCTGTAGGGAGGAAAAAAAAGGATTGTGATGCTTTACGATGATTGATGGACACCAAGCAAAATATTTGATCGGTTGTTACTGGTTCCCTTGAATTCTTTTGCAACTGAGATTAAATGCATTTAGGGGTGCAAACGAATCGAGCCACTGCTCGAGTCAAGCTCAAAATATTAAGCTCATTAGCTCGCGAGCTTGAGTATATATATATATATTTTTTATTTTAATAGTAAAATTATATATATATCCTTAATATTTTTATTATTTATTAAGAAAAAAATATTATTTTATTTATTTTAAAAAAATAGTTATTTTTATTTTTTCGAGCTCGAGCCTTGCCTTAGTTTTATCGAACTCAAACTCGAGCTCAAGGCTTGACTCGATTGGACCAAATCTCGACTCGACTCGATTCGTTTGCACCCCTAAATGCATTAATGTCACCTTTGGCATAAGATAATGCATATCGGTACTGAAATCCTAATTAATGTCGAACCTGAAGTGCTACCTAATTTCATACATCAAAGAAATCATTGCTATCATAGTACACACAAGTAAAGGATGTAGTACGTTACACAGACACACCCTAAAAAGGAAGCCTTTTTTTTTTAAATTGGGGGGGGGGGGGGTGTGTTGTGTGGGGGTGTAGGAGAAGCTTATTGTTGTCCCATTTGATTTTGTGTAAATTAATTTCTCTCGTTATGATCAGATGGTGAAATTAAATCTTTTCACTTTATTTCCAGGTGCTTTATCCTCGAGAAATTTCAAATTCAACTGATGAGAACAGGCAATGGGAGTACCAAGGATACAATTTTAGAATGTCAATCTTTTGGGCTCCTTATTTGGTAAGGTCAGTTGAGATAACTGGTCCCCAGGACAGGACCCGTTCTTTTAGTCTATATCTTGACGAGTTTGATGAAAATTGGACAACCAAAATTGAAGAATATGACTACGTTATCATCAACGCTGGCCACTGGTTCTTCCGACCAACCATGTTCTACGAAAAGGGCAATTTGGTCGGCTGCCAATATTGTCCACGGGAGAATGTCACTCGCTTGACAACATATTTTAGCTATCAAAGGGCTTTCAGAACAGCATTTAGAGCCATTAATAGTCTGCAAAATTTCAAGGGTGTAATATTTCTGAGGACCTTTGCTCCCTCGCACTTTGAAAATGGAACTTGGGATAGCGGTGGAAACTGTCCTAGGACCAGGCCTTACAAGAGAAATGAAGCCGTCTTAGAGGGATATAATTTAGAGTTGTACAAGATCCAATTAGAGGAACTTAGAATTGCGCAGGAAGAAGGAAGGAAACGAGGATTGAGGCTTAGGTTATTTGATGCAACGAAAGCTATGCTGCTGAGACCGGATGGTCACCCCAGCGTGTATGGCCATTTGCCAGATCAGAAGTTGGAGTTGCCCAGAGATTGTGTGCATTGGTGTTTGCCTGGACCGATCGACTCGTGGAATGATGTTTTGTTAGAGTTATTAAGGAGGGAGGAATCAGACAAACCAGTTACCTAATTAGTAGTATTCTGTCGGTCGCCGAATGAAATGACATTTGATTATCGAAAGATTTAAAGAAGAAAAAACTGCTTACAGTCATTGAATTCATTAGGGAGCACAAATTGACAAAAGCCATGCCGCCAGAAGCTGTATGGTTTTTTTTTTTTTTTGGGGTCAAGCAGAGAGGGTAGGCTTAAAAAGCCGGGAAAAAAGAAGAAGGGATATTTGAATTCAAGATGTGTAAGGTTTGAGGTCTCAAAAGTTGGTCACCTCCTGTATGGATTCTTTTTGATTTTATGTTCAATGCTTTCATTTATCTTTACTTTTTAAGCCGTAGGTGGTTGGTGGTTCCCCCTTTCCTTTCTCTTTCTCTGAAGTTGGCAATCTGATGTATATACATTGAATAATGCCGTTATTAGTTGACGGATTCCAGTGGCTTTGATAAGTCAAAGGACATATTAAAACTCTCTTAATTCTTGTTTTATATTGCTTGGTATTTTAAAGATTTGTCAAAATACTTACACAACATGGGTAGAATTGAGAGTGAAAATACCTAAATTATAGGAATCAAGAGAGAGAATAATAATTATAGGAAAACTAGTAGTTCATAGTTGTCTATATAGGTTTGGAGTCGTATGTAATTGTGTGTAATTGTCTGTAACTTTTAATTACACCTTTTGCAGCCCTTCTAATTTTCAACTATGGATGATTTTACATACTCCTATTTGTTAATTATGAGTGCAGAAAGATTATTATTATTTATACAAGTTAGAGAGAGAGAGAGAGACAGAGATGAAACATTAGAGAAATCATAATTTATTGTTTGGCATGGGGTTGGGCTTCCTCTGATAAAGCGGCAGGATACTTGTACCTAGGCCTCGTCAGAGGGCTTTCATAGAATAAAACAGCCTGCATACGCCGGCGTTCGTGCATAGGACTTGTTGGATGGATTGGCGGCCATTGAGCATCGGACTTGTTCCTGCGAGACTGGGCTAGCTGTTTCCCCCACTTCGCAGCTGCTTAGTCGATTGATTACTATTTTTTTGCTCGATTCATCTTCTTCCTGGGGGCGCCGCATCGCTTTAGGTATGTCCTGTCCTTTTTCTTTTGCCCCTTCGAATTTGATCTGCCAACGAAGCTTGTCGATTTTGTATTACATTGCTATGGTGAGATCTTGGAAACTATATACGGATTTGGCGATTATACGAGGCCTAACTAATCCAATCAGTTATGAATGAATGGTTGAGCCGCGCCGCAAAAATGGTTTTGTTTTGACTTAGAGAAGAAGCTTTACCTATTCTTTCTTACCTTTCTAATTACAAGGACAGCAAAACTTAAAACATGCGCACGTACGTACGGATACAAAGAAATTCTTGTCGACCTTTTCTAGGCACGTTCGCCCGTTGAATTCTGTTGAGTTCGATAAATGGAAGGTTGTGGATTGTCTGTATTCAATGTATACATTTTTTTTTGGTTACCTTTGAAATCATAAATCATAATAGTAACAGGAACCTGAACTTGTGAATGCCATATGGATGGTGAACAACCATTCTTTGATATATATATATATATATATATATATATATATATTTGTTCAATTGTTATCATCTATATCTACTTCTACTCTAATTTATTCTGGGAGTAACCCAACAGGGTACGAAAAATTGATTGGAATCATCGAATCATATGGTGCATCATGCACCCATATGAATTTAAGGAAAATGACAGTAAGTAACAATTTTGATAGGAGGTAACCTCCTATTCCATAAGGCACGTGGTGGCTAACTACTCTAGTTATGCTACAGTAAAATTATATGCTGCACAACCATTCTTTGATACGCTGCACTAAAATTATAAATTTTTTGTTTCCATTCTTGAATCCTGCGGGTTTAACTTTTGAGCCGGCCAGGCAAATAATATGTGTATGCAGTAAGTAGACAAAAATTTTATTAGTAGTAGTAGTATTTACTTGCAGTCATATTTTAAGCTGGAGTAGTACTTGGGAACCCCGGCTTAAATGGCCACACTAATTTCATCTTTGACTAAACGGGGATGGTTTTGAGTTTCAAGTTTCAACATGTCTGTTCTTGCAGCGGCAGAGGATATTTAATGCATATAAACATATGTGAGAAAATAGTTTTTTTTTTCTATTTACCACTCAACTCAATACTTCCTCTCTCGGAGAAGTTTATTAATCATGATCTCGACATAAATAAATATCTTTACAACAATCAAAACTCTTTTGCTCTTTTCAACTGAAAACAATACTTTAACACATTATATATATACATATATATATTCAACATGAATTGATAAATAAGAAACAAATTTAATAAGTAAGTAATTACTTAGTATAATACTCAATTACTAAATAATAAAATTATTAAAAACTTAATTTGACCTAAAACCTGCTAAACAATAATATAATATAGAAACTACTATAATTATTAGGCTTGATTTAATATATGGCAAGACAAATTGTTGCTTTTGTAGCATGTACGAGTGAAGGCCTTTAATTTTAGTGGTGCTGTCTCGTTGAAGTTCGTATTTTTTTTTGAGCAGATTGAAGTTCGTAAGTATTCCTTATATCCCCTGTACTGCTGCAGCCTTCCTTCTGTTCCCCTCTCGACCTTTTCTAACCAAGTTAGAGTTACGGCTTTTACAAACTTAAACCCAGAAGAAGCTCCAAAACTAAAAGCCGCAAAGCCTTCCTTCTGTTCCCAATCCTTCTCTTTATTGGGGAAAGGAAAAGTCAATATTTGGAAAAGTTGAGTCGCACCGTTTATTTTCCCCCCTCCTGTTGTGTTATCGTCATTGAAGTTATGAAACGCCAAGCCGGTGAGCTTTCCTTACAGCTAAAGCTAAGAAGGATACCTAAAGTAGCCACTTTCCTCATCGCCATAACTATTCTTTTGTCTCTTGTCATTTCTGTGTATTCTCCTCCTTCATTCTGGTACAAGCTCGGTGAAATATCTGAAGCAACCCCTTCTCTCGAGGAGTCAACGATAAGGAGGCCTAAAGATCCCGAATGGCCGGAATCTAATGATACAACGAAGTCCAAAGAAATTCTAGGCGGCGATGAGCCCGGAAGCCAAAAAGCAGCACAAGAAACAGCAGCTGCCGGCAGCACCACGTCCTCATCAATTCCAAGCCCAAGCTCTCCTGCTCAGATTGATCATAGTTACAACAGGACAAATTCCCAGAATCCAACAGGTACTACTCAAGAAAACTACTGTGATTTGTTTTCAGGGGAATGGGTTCCCAACCCAGAGGCGCCATATTATACCAACGCCACCTGTTATAGGATTCAAGACCATCAGAATTGCTTGAAATACGCAAGACCCGACACGGGTTTCTTGAAATGGAGGTGGAAACCAGACGGGTGCGTGCTGCCAATCTTCGATCCCAACCATTTCTTGGAGCTGGTCCGAGGAAAGTCCATTGCCTTTATTGGAGACTCTGTCGCAAGGAACCATATGCAGTCATTGATCTGTCTCTTGTCCAGGGTAATTAAGTCCTCCCCAAACTGTTCACTATTACGATCTCTGATCTTCTTAATTAGTCTTTATTTAACCAATGGTCCTCACTGTTTTCAGTATGAGTAGAACTTTTTCTGTCGCCATTTCTGCTAATCTCAACGGAAAGGGGTCATTAGAATTTAAAGTCCATTTGGCCTAGTAGTTGTCCCTAATCCTTGTCAGGTGACGATGTCTCATGTTCTGGCACCCAAATGGTTTTGAATGCTTCAATACGGTTTAATTAAGACTTCAAAGTGAATATTCGTCGCATTCCTTTGGTTCGGTGAAAACGGTTAAGGTAATCAGCACCTACTGTTGAAGATTTATTGCATTTCCTTGGGAAGTTGCGGCTTTGATAGGCAGTTGCCGGTTAATTTTGGGTTTTTGAAACAAATTGAATGGCTGAGGAGTTTAGGATCTTCTAGTAAAATCACATATAGTGACTTGGCTAGCATCCCTTTTCTGGCTTCTGACATTTTAGAAGCTTATCCATACAAGACATTTGGCTGCCGTAGTCCATGGATCTTTCTTCTTAATTTTGTCAGGATTACATCTAGGAGCTGTAATGAACCACCTGCGTAAATGATCTGAATTACAAATCTGGGTCAGGCTAGCAAGGCAGGATCTAGAAATGTCGACCATCCACTTCAGTATTCTAAGTTTAATAACTCTGATTATATATCAAAAAGAAACGGAAAGATTATATAATCTCTTTTTACATCTAATATGGTAAATAGGAAATACGCACTTTCGAGATGATGATGGCTATCGTCTAGATGGCAGATTGTTTCTAGTAAAAGCTCGAATTGATTTCTTCTACCAAGACTGAGACAGAGTAAACATTGAGAATGTATCATTCACACAATTCAACCCAAAGAAAATACCTGGCTAATCAACCAACCAACTGGAAAACATCATTAGTTTATGCTCTGTGGAAGTTGGGATTAAACATCTTTTCGTGTATATCCAGGTTCTTGATCCTCTGGATGTTTCTACTGGGAATGATGAGAACCAGCATTGGGTATACAAGGATTATAACTTCAATATTTCCATCTTTTCAGCTCCGTATCTGGTAAGGTCAGAAAAAACTGATCCCAACGACGTCACCCGCCCCTTCAATCTATATCTAGATGAGTTTGACGAGGACTGGACAACAAAGGTTGAAGGGTACGACTACATTGTTATTTCAGCTGGCCAATGGTTCTTCCGGCCAACCATTTTCTATGAAAATCGCACTCTGATTGGCTGCCTCGCCTGTCAACTGGACAATGTTGCTCACTTGAGAATGAACTTTAGCTATGAAAGAGCTTTCAGAACTGCTTTCAGAGCCATTAACAGCTTAGCAAATTTTAAGGGCGTGACATTCCTCAGGACCATTACCCCGTCACACTTCGAAGGTGGATCTTGGGACAAAGGTGGAGACTGTGTGAGAACGATGCCTTATAAGAGGAATGAGGCTGTCTTGGAGGACTACATGGTAGAAATGTACGAGATTCAACAGCGGGAACTCAGAATCGCACAAGAAGAAGGAAGCAAGAGAGGTTTGAAATTTAGGTTGCTAGATGCAACACAGCCCATGTTGCTAAGACCGGATGGTCACCCAAGTAAATATGGCCACTGGCCAAATGAGAAAATGGCTAATGATTGCGTGCATTGGTGTTTGCCTGGACCCATTGACACGTGGAATGACTTCTTGCAAGAGTTAATCGAAAGGGAGGAAGCAAGAAAATCATTGGTATAGGAGTAGTATTTGGGTATAATTCCTGGATTTCATTTCGCAGAAACAGTTGCCGCAATTGGCCAGCCACAGCTAGTCAGCTACAGCCACATATACCAAAGAGATAATTTCAAGGAGACATTCATATTTTTTCCATCGTTTATAGTGCTGTTTTTTTTTTTTTCCTTCTTTCTCTAAACTGTTCTTTAAAGATTGTTTGTTCCCTTCTCTATCGGAAACTTCTCTATCGGAAACACCAATACCGTTCAGCGACTTGGATTTGTATCATCTATAGCAATTTTTTCACAATCGTGAAATTCCAGTGCACTACGTTATAAAAATCACTGATCATGATCTACAGTTATCTGATCAGTGCGACCCTCAGTTTACATACACGTCCATTATAAGAAAAATGTTCATTAAAGGCAATCGATTAGCAATGGATGCTAATTGATCACCCATGCATCCACTCATGGGAATAAAGGCCGAAACACTTCCTTCTATTAAACGTCACAGATTCTAGCTGTAAATGATTTGTTGATTTTCTAAAGAATGTGTTGGTTCTATTGCTAGAGGATTTTTTTTTTGTTTGGTGGGGGGGGGGGGGGGGGGGGAGTACTAATGGCTGTCTTGATCAGCTTCGGTGCAAGAAGTAACTCATTTGTTGTTGACTTGACAAGCATTTTAGCACTTAATCTAATCATACATGTTCTTTTCAACCATAACTCATTTGTTGTTGACTTGACAAACATCTTAGCACTTAATCTAATTACACATCTTTTTCCATCCATTACAGACTATCTGTTTGCCCTGTGATTCTTCACATGTTCCATTAATGTCTGGTAGGTGGCATATTATATTAGGTGTTAAAAGATGTGTAACTAAATTATTACTTGATGATAAAGAGTAAATCACAAGTTCTTAGGGCAACACGACATCATATTTCCGGGAAATCGAAATCCAACTGTATTCGGAAATAGAGAATCTGGAAATTGGCAACAACTTGACTTTTCCATACAAAAGAAACAAGGGACAACCAAATTGTACGCGATTAAGACAGGGGATAGTCATTGCCCTTTTTTGTTTTTTAATATAAGGGAAAGGATAGTCTTTTTTGCATTCTCTCTTTCAAATCATTGAATTCATTTTTTTTGGTTCTTTTCTTTCTTTAATATTCATTTTCACTCATTTGTCAGCAGCTCCCTGAGTGAAGAACTCAACTCATCAATATATAGTTGATGCCTAGCATGACATTTTTTATGAGTTCTAATAATATTAACGTGCAAGGCTGTAGAATTAATGGGAGAAAATAAAATACATGGGAGAGAAGAGATGAATAAACGTAATTACTGACAATAATTTCTTTAATATCTCAAACGAAAGAAGAATAAGAAACTAACAAGTTGGTAATTTATATAGTATTTAACAAGTAGCCGCCTATCTATGGCTGACAATGCTTGAACAATTAGAAATTACCACACGAGTAACCGTTTAATAAAATATCAATTACTCAACTAAAAAAATTACTAAAAGCATGACACTAAAGAAACTACTAAAATACGAATAAAACAAATTTCTGGAAGCTTGATTTATTTTGCTCAACCGGGTTATCATTGGGGGAAAGAATAAAATAAAAGGAAGCAATTCATATCGAACGTCTTTGTTGTTCTTTTATAAAGGAGGCGAGAAGATGCCTCGTTCCAGCCAGTGGCTTCCTGCTTTCGCCTAAACTAAACGGTGTAATTTTGTGACAAATGTCAATCCCTCGCGATTCGACAGTGAAGATGAAGGGGACAATCGATTGGTGCAAGCACATAGTAATACGATGCCCAGTACAAACACAAATTTTATACGCAATCCACAAATATTGACCCTAGTTGCTGTTGTTGCAGACAGACTTGTATCATTCTCTAATTCATCCGACAACGCTCGGTTTGATGGTGTTTGCGCTAGAATTAGTCTCGTCGGTTGAGATTAACGTTTTAACAAACTAACACGAGCATACGCATATGCAATTTGCACTCCCAAGACGAGACGAAGGCCAAAAGAGAGGACCAAAGCCACCACTTCAGATCAGAGTCGGGGCAGAATGCTTCCCCTTTCCAATTCCTCGTCACAAGTTAAGGACCGCGGTGTCCATGGGAATCCCAAGCGTACTATTACTGCGTTCGATTTCAAGAAGGCGTTTAATTTTGTCCGCTCCCATGTTTCTTTCCACCAATTCGCATGGGCCCTCATTCTTTTTCTCTTGGAATTTTGTATCTTCCTAGCCTTCACTGCCACCACTCGTGCTCCCAGTCCTCCCACAGCCGCCGACCGATTGTCGCCCGTCCGTCGTCCCCAGCTCCAGGGGACGCCGCCGGAACAGGTTAGTCAACAGCTGCTGGTTCCTCCCCAGCATCCCGATGACCGAGCACAATGCAAGTATGGAAGGGTTTATGTATACGACCTTCCTCCAATTTTCAACAAGAAACTGCTGGAGAATTGCCAGGATTTAGACCCCCGGAGATCCCAGTGCGCGGCGGTGTCCAACGACGGGTTCGGACCAAACGCCACTACGCTCGCCGGCACGGTCCCGCGAGAGCTCGCTCATGCTTGGTACTGGACCGACCTTTTCGCCGGCGAGATTATCTTTCACGCTCGGATTTCCACCTACAGGTGCAGAACCATGGAGCCAGAATCGGCTGCGGCATTCTACGTGCCCTTTTACGCTGGGCTGGCGGTTTCCAAGTATCTGTTCACAAACTACACTGCGAAAGAGCGCGATGCTCCGTGCCAGAATTTGCTCCGGTGGATCAAGGGCCAACCGCAGTGGAAGAGATCCAACGGTTCGGATCATTTTCTTATGCTGGGGCGTAGTTCGTGGGATTTTAGACGGGCCCGCGATGGAGACTGGGGGACTAGCTTCCTCCTCATGCCCCTCATGAGACAAATGTTCCGCTTAACGATAGAAAAGAGCCTTGGGGACCCACTGGAAGTCAGCGTACCCTATCCCTCCGGATTCCATCCCCGGACCACCTCGGAAGTTGGGCAGTGGCAGGAATTTGTTCGGAGTCGTAAACGGTCGAGCCTCTTCACGTTTGTTGGGGGAAAACGCGGGTATATCAAGAACGATTTCAGGGCTTTGTTGCTGGATCAGTGTTACGAGGAGTCGGATTCGTGCAAAGCTGTGGACTGTGCCAAGACCCCATGCTTGGACGGCGCTTCCTCGGTCCTGGAGGCCTTTCTGGACTCGGACTTTTGTCTGCAGCCCAGGGGGGACTCGGTCACCAGGAGGTCCACGTTCGACTGCATGCTGGCCGGCTCCATACCCGTTTTTTTCTGGGAGGGAACCATTGGGGGCCAGTACGAGCTGTACATGTCTGATCAACCCGAGTCCTTTTCGGTCTTCATCCACCGGAATAAAGTGAGGAACGGGACTTCGATAAGGAAAGTGTTGGAGGGATACAGCAGGGAAGACGTCAAGAGGATGAGGGAGAAAGTGATTGACATGATCCCGAGGATTTCGTACGCTTTTCCAGCTGCGGAGGGAGGGTTGGGCAATCTCAAAGATGCCTTCGACATAGGCGTGGAGGAAGTGCTAAGAAGAATAGTAAAAACTGCCAAAATCCATACGGGTCGGGACCCGTATCATGAATGAGATCACGTTCCCAGAGTAAGTCGATGGCTACGGACGACAACGACCCCCGCCGCCGGGGGGGGGGGGGTTGCACTCAGCAACTCACGGCTCTATTTTTTCTTCTTTTTCTCCCATACATACTTTGATTGTTTTGTTCAATTACTTATTTTTTTGTCTCTTTTTTCAAAGTGAATTTGTAACCATTTTAGAAAAGGATGTATGAGAGACATCACACTCGCTTTTAAGGGATAGATATTTTTTTTCAACAATTCTCAAGTTTCTTCCAATACCTTTAAATCCTTCATTAGTTTCTAGATTGATTGAACACGTATTCATTCATAACCTACTCAGCAACGCGTGCCATTTTCAAATGGGAAAGAAGATTAGAGGTCGATTGGTCACTCCTTTGAGAATATGAAAACAAAAATCTCCCAACTATGAATCCTTCCTCGTTTTTTCCCAGTGCCGTTGATTTCGTGCATAAAGCTTTGATGGGAGATTCGGTGGTCTTGATTTGTGACGTTGCCAGTTCAGCTGCTACGCATCTCCAGCGAAATTCTTCAGTCTGTATTTGATTACTACAGAAAGGAAAATCTAAGCCAGCCAATATTGAAAGCAACTGACTTTAGCATTTTCATGTTGTCCATATTGTGCATCGTTCATTTGACAAGTAAACAAACGCATGACACGGCCCGAACTTGCATCACTCAAATATTAGCTACTGGATGGAAATGAAACGATACAGCTTTCTTTTTCTCCCATTTTTTTTTCCTTTCTCCCTTTTTTCGGTGGCGTAGGATTTCAGCTAAACTCAGCAATGTCAACCATTTACATTCCGTGTGCTGAAATTGTCGGTGAAGACTAACGAAAGTAAGAATGGAGCGGGTTAGGTGCCCTCTAATTTTTTTTTTTTTTTTTTTTTTATCAAATCATGTCTAAATCATTTGTCAAGTTCTATCGTGTAATCCTAGAGTTTTAACTCCATTATTATCAATCCCTCTTGCTTTCTGGTTTGGATTATAGATTGGATACCCTTTACCCGTTAATCTAAATAATTCAAAAAAAGGGTATTAATTATCATCAAACTATAATTCATATATACATGTTAAATTAACACATTACTTTAAATTTCAATAGAGTTAAAATTATATTTCATTGGACTATAACGTTGAGGCATGTGTTTTTACGTATACGTATATGTGTGTTTACGTTTATGTATATATATATATATATATATATATATATATATGTATGTATACATTGAGTTCCTAGGGTTCTCTTATCAAATCCTGTCCGATTGTTTGTTGTCAAGCGCTCGTCAATATCAAATCTTAATGGATTACCCCTCAATCGTTTAATTGGATTAACCTTCGGATATCGGACCTTACCTTGACTGCTGCCACCCCTAAACAAAAGAGATTCCTAGCAAAGCACGTACCTGTTTATGATTAATTGGCTTTGAAGATTTAAAATATACTATACAATTTTAAAATAGTTATGTACTCCTGTACATTACGCACACAAATAAAACAATATGTAAGGACAAATATTCTAACAGCAAAAGGTTGTTAAAAACAAAATCTAACAAGAAGTGACCCTACATCATGATGATTGAAGTTGTAGTGCTTTACCCAGCTACATATAATTAACACATGAAGCAAAGAAAGATTATATTCGGGCATCCCTGCATATGTATACATCTGCAACAGTACTAGAGATCAAGCCAAGCCACTCTAATTGATCGGGGGCGGGCAGAATGAATCCCTTTTCCAAATCCTCATCAACGGTTAAAGGCCATAATATTCTTGACAGTCACCCTATGAAGAAGACCACCATTAATTTGAAAAACACTTTCAGATCGGTGAAATCTTATGTTTCTTTCTACCACTGTGCATGGCTTCTTATGATCATTCTTTTCCAGTTTTCTATCCTCCTAGTCCTCCTCACCACTCGTGGTGGTCCTAGTCCTCCTCCGATACATGAGCAATATCCGCCCACCCATCTACAACAAGAACAACAGCAGCAGCCACAGGTCATTCAGCAGCTGGATCTTCCTCTTGATGATGATAAAATTCAACAAGAACAAGTAGTGGTACAAGAACAACAGCAACCCAAACAACAACCACAGGAAGAAGTTGTTGAGGACGGGAACAAACCAAAAGATGACGTTAGTCACCAGCTGGGTTCTCCTCCTGATCATGAAGATGGTGATAACAATACGAAACAAGTACCACTAGAACAAGCCATCGAAGGTCACCAGCTTGCTTCTCCTTCTGATCAAGATGATAACCATGAACAATGCAAATACGGAAAGGTTTACGCATACGACCTTCCTCCCATCTTTAACAAGGAACTAGTGATCAATTGTCACGATTTAGATCCTTGGAAATCCAAATGCCCTGCGGTCTCCAACAATGGATTTGGCCCAAACGCCGCTGCCACCCTGGCGGGAACTGTCCCTCAGGAGCTCGCCCCATCATGGTGGTGGACGGACATGTTCTCCGGTGAGATCATCTACCACACTCGGATGTCAAACTACAAGTGCAGAACCATGGAGCCAGAATCCGCTACGGCTTTCTACGTCCCCTTTTATGCTGGACTAGCGGTTTCCAAGTATCTATTCACCAACTACACAGCATCAGAGCGCGATTATCCCTGCGAGAGATTCCTCGAGTGGGTTAAGGAGCAACCTTACTGGAAGCGATCCAACGGCTCGGATCATTTTCTCGTGCTGGGGAGGATGACGTGGGATTTCAGACGGAAAACCGACGACGACTGGGGTACCAGGTTTCTTCTCATGCCCTTGATGAAAAATATGTTACGGCTGACAGTTGAACGACACCGGTGGGACCCCCTGGAAATCAGCTATCCGTATCCTACGGGATTCCATCCCAGGTCCGCTCCTGAGATTGAGCAATGGCAGCAATTCGCGGGGAGTCGTAACCGGACGAGCCTATTCACGTTTGTAGGAGCAAAGCGTCGAAAGGTCAAGAACGACTTTAGGACTCTGCTATTGGATCATTGTCGCAACGAGGCGGACGCGTGCAAACTCGTGGACTGTGACAAGACCCCGTGCTCCGATGGCTCTTCTACGATTCTTGAAGCGTTGTTGCACTCGGACTTCTGCTTGCAGCCGAGGGGTGACTCGGATACCAGGAAGTCCACGTTCGACTGCATGTTGTCCGGTTCGATACCGGTGTTTTTCTGGGAAGGCAGTTTCCGGGGACAGCACGAGATGTTCTTGTCGGGCGAGCCGGAGAGCTATTCGGTGTTCATAGACCGGAAAGAGGTCAGAAATGGGACTTCAGTAAGAAGAGTGTTGGAGGGTTTTAGGAAGGAAGATATCAAGAGGATGAGGGACAAGGTAATTGAGCTTATTCCCAGGTTTGTGTATGCTTTTCCTAGCGAAGGGTTGGGGAATGATGCCAAAGATGCCTTCGACACAACTGTTGAGGGAGTTCTACAAAAAATAGTCCAAAAAACCAAGCTTCATGGCGGAACAGTATATCAGGGACAATGAATGAAGCGTAGGGAATTTGACAGAGATTTCATTATCAGTTTTTGGTTTCGACGGGAGAATTGGATTTTCCTTTCTGTTACTAAGGACTTGGTGGGATAGTTTGCTAGAAACGTCTTTCAGTTCAGTAGACATTCATTGATGCGCAGAGGATCAGAGATGAAACGTAAAAAGACGCTCAACTCCGCCGGTCTTCAACAGTCACCAACCGGAGTGCCATCTTGATTTGTTCAACTTTTTGATCTTTTTATTTTTGTTTTTTCTGTGTAGGAAATTACTTCTATCGTCATTCTACTGTCGTTTGCCCTGTCTCCTTGGTCTGCTGTGTTTTATCCTTTAGGATTATTAAGACTAAGGCGGAAAAGAGTTTAGAACAAGAGGATGGTAGTGGTACACCGAATGGAAAATGATAGAAAGCGTAGCCTGAAATATCTATTTGTATTTCAACGATCAGAACAATGTGGCAGACAATGGACGGCGAGTGTACAGGACATCACAATCAATCACCTTTAAGCACCTTGTCATTTTCGCACCTCACCATTATAATCACCTTCTAACACTTTTTTCTTTGGCTAATTATGCAAGACAACTTTGCGTCGTGAGAATAATAACATTTGTCTTCTTAACTTAATAAAGCATAAATATGGTTAGGTGGTACAAGCTACAAGCTAGCGCATCTTTACCTCCTTTTGTGGTCTCTCCTAACCAATGTATTGAATTCTTTAAGATTAATAAACGTTTTAATATGGTTATAACCCATTTGACCAATGTATATCGAAATTGATCCACACATATAAAAATCTTGAGGATAAGATGATAACATTAATTGGCTTATGAAGGCTGTCCCAACAAGAATTTTTCAGCAAGAATTTTTAACAATTCATCTAATTAGTTGGGCATGTCACATGTGCGATATTTGTACACCAACTTGAAGGACATTAATTGTTAGTGCGAGTTGTACGTAGATATTATTTGATTCTTTTTTGAATATTAAATTAACGATCGATTAGATTAATTTTCAAGACTCAAACAATGTCTAGTTTTTCTCTCTTGTTTTTTACAGAGATGAAAGGCATGCTATGTAGACACTGTAATAAAAGATTCTAAATAGCATTAGATATATAAAGCCTACTAATATGACACATTTATATTTCATAGTATTGAACAAATATTGCTCGAAGTCGAAGTCATGCATGGCGTGGCGGCTGAAGAGATGGTAGTTCTCCTAGTCCGAGCTATGGTGTGGATGCGTCGTGGCGGCGGCGGCAATAGTGATGCCTTGGGTTTGTCAAAAGGAGGGGGGCCGGTGCGCAGATGGACAATGGTGGATTTACACTGAGGCAATTGGCCGCCATGATTAAGTCACAGAAACAAACAAAATGACCACAAGACTAATTTCATGAAATTGAAAATCCTTAGTGTGCAACATTTCGCGGTATCCTTGTATCATATGTACCCCATGTAGAATCTAAATTTAAGGTTTCAATAATAAATTACGTGTAGGGTTATAAATTCAAGGGATAAATTAATCATTCAAAATATATGTACAAGAGAAGAAATAAATAATACACAATATTATTAATACTTCAAATAATAAAAGAAATACCAGATTTCTATTAGACTCTCTTGACGGTAGATTCTCTTGAGAACGTATTTCAACTAATGTCCTGTTTATAACTTTTTAGACTTGTAAAACAAGGAATTATCAAATGAAACATAAAATCATGCATTTTAAGATGTTTTCTCATTATTTTTTACCATTTGAATTGTTTTTCACCGTTAAGAAGTATGTAAAATTTTAAACTTTATTCCTTAGACAAATTTGCTATCCATGGCAACTCAAGACAATTTATATAACTGAATTAAATCTTTTCCCCTCCTTTTGTCAAATTTCCTGGCCTTCTTATTTGACACCCTTCAATCCGTTAACCTACGCAATGAACAAATACATTTGTCGAACTTAATTAATCATCATTTTACCGACGCTCTTAAGTATATAATTTAATGAAAAGAGTTGGCTTCTCCTCCTTGATTTCTTCTAGCCCTCTACTTAATCTTTGTGAAGAGCTGATTGGTATAAATTCTCGGGAGCTAGTCCTACTCTGCAGCTCAGTACTTCTTCTTGAATTTTGCAGTTTCCCTCTCAATATCTCGTGTATATATGCTAATTAGTTTTGGGACAGAAACTTTCTTTGGGTCAGAGGTCAAAGACGTCAAAGACTTTGGAAAGGATGATGGTTTCTTTCTTTTATTTTGTGGCCGTTATACTTGCGATTTGGGTTTCATACTCCTCATTTAAGCCACGTGGAGCACTAAATCTAAAATTTTATAGCATCCGTATATACCTTGCCTATGCTAACTGAATTCATAAACTAGTGTCAACAAACAATCTGAACAATGCAAAATTTTTTCGTTTCTCGCCTACAGACGCTGCCAATTTGATTAATCAACATTTCTCCTAAACGTGATGGTAGAGGGAAAATTTTGCTTGCTGAAGAAAACGAGAGAAAAGAGAATCGAAGCCAAAATGGGCACACAAGGCTTACTTTGCCAAATTGTTTAATCTATTGTGTATCGTATGGTACTATGCTAGCAGTGTTTTAGGATAATATCAGAAATTTCCCTTGAGATTTCCGATAATTTCAAGGAGCTCCCCTAAGATTTGCATAATTACAATTACCCCCTTGCTTTCACTATTTAAGTAACAAAACATAAGAAAGAATTATGAATGTCCTAAAAAATCCCTTGTGTTAATTATTTTTCTAGTCATATATTTCCCCAACAAATTCACCACCTCTTTTGCTTCCCAAAACTGCAACGAAATCATTAGATCATCAAGTCTATTCTACAATCCCTCTCCATCAGCATCACGAGTGAGTTTGTTTGGATAGAGAGTATTTGGTTTGCAAAATTTATTCTCACAAATCCCAATTACCTTTTTATCTTCCCAATCACCTTTTTATCTCACATACATCACATCATAAAAAGTGCTACAGTAACTGGATCAAATAAATCATCCAAATAAATTCTTATCCAAACAAACTCTGGCTCCACAACCATCAAATTGGCCTCTTTCCAAGTTTTCCTTCCTTGGAAAACTCAAAGGACTCCTTTCTTGAACACGGAAACTTGGAAAAAGCCACTGCTTTTCTCCCTGGTCCACTTCTCCCTAATAATAATACTTGTTGCTTCCTATAACTATCCAAGCTGCAAGGATTGATTGATAATCCTCTTACTTCTCATCTCATGCAACAAAAATCTTCATGAATTCATGCCTAACCTCTTGCCCTTTCTTCACCCTAGCCCTCTTTTCCTGCCTGGATTTCCATTCTAGTTTTCTTTTCTTTTTGCTTATTATCTATGCCTCACCAATTAAAGATTCTGTCAATAAAATACTATAAACCATAAATCAATGGCACTACATATGAAATTGGGTGTGTATAGAAATAAATCACAAATTTTAGTATATTCTAGGGTTAGGTGCTTGGCAAAAAATAAGGTATAGGTGCTTAATGAATAAGAAATAAAGGGATAGAAAGGAAGAGGAAAGTTAGGGGGTGAACTTTGGTGGGGAAAAATTGGAGGCAACGAACCAAAAGAAAGGAGAGGGAGTTGCTTTAAATTGTTCCGTTGGCTTTAGCCTTTGTTTTACTTTCCAGTGATGTATATAATTGTTGCTTTAGTCATTTTATTTAATGAAGAGAGTTAACTGTAATTATAAAAACCTCAAAGGAGCTCCTTGAATTTGTCAAAACGACTTCCAAGGGAGGTTTCTTAAATTATCCTAGTATTTTATTTACCTTTGTTTTTTTCTTAATCTCACAACATTAATTGTCTACGCTATTCAAAGTCAACTGCGAGGGTTGGCTCCAAGTCCGGCACATGCACGTTAGCTAACCAGCGATGGGGAGCTAAGTAGCTAACTAGTTGTACAATTTCTTTTGTTGCTTCCCCCTGCTCTGACAACAGAGTGTGGTTCAAGTTCAATACCCCATCAACCTATCATAACTCATAAACTTCTTCGGAATCCACTGTGTTAGTTCAACGTATAAGTAAATGTACAAGTGAAAGCCACACTCTGTCTCTTTGACAGACCAGATTGAAAAAAGTCACTGCAAGTGCAAGAATACATTGGAGAATGGAAGAACCGCTGCTTGGAGATATGGCACAGAGGAAAAGGGTGGTTCCAAGATGGGATTTATTTCTCCAAGAATTGAAGATGTTTGGCAGCATAGCATAGCCCTTGGTGGTGGTGACAGCTTCACAGCACTTCTCCCGGATTGCATCGATGATCATGGTTGGACATTTTGGTGAAGACTCCTTCTCTGGCACATCAATTGCTACTTACCTTACCGATGTCACCGGCTTCACTCTCCTTGTAATATCTTCTTTCCTTATGATATCTTCCAGAGCTATCGGTTTCTGTAGCAATATTAGTAATCTTTTAAAGTAATCCTGTATTAATGCAGCGTCGTTTGTTAGTTTTTTCTGATGTTTTTCATAAAGATATTACTCGTAAAGGCTTGTTTTGAATTTGAATTAGAATGCGTAGGCATTTGTCCAGGAGGCTAGTAGATTATAAGCTTAATTTAGTGGTTCTGTTGTAATGCTAAATCTGATGAGATTATTAACAGCTTTTGGTAAAATGATTTTAAGCAGGTACCCTTTGCACCTGGATCCCACCATTGATGTAGCTAAATTGTGGTTCCCTTGTCTATGATTTCCTTATAACTCGCAATCTTTCACATGAGATTAGAAGCAACCATGCAATTGTCACAATTAAATTATTGCACAACTCTACATTATGAAATTGTGATTTTTGCGCAAATCGTATCAGAGCTAATCCAACAGTCGATTGATTTCCACGCAGTTTGGAATGGCTAGTGCATTGGAATCTCTCTGTGGCCAAGCTGGTGGAGCAGGGCTTTACCACAAGCTAGGGATGAATACTTATGGTGCCATCATATCTCTAATCATGGTCTGCATACCAATATCACTACTGTGGCTCTTATTGGACAAACTACTGATCTTCACTGGTCAAAACCATTTGATTTCAGCCGAAGCTAGCGGATATGCATTTTGGCTCATTCCTGCATTATTTCCTTATGCTGTTCTCCAAGCGCTGATTCGCTACTTGCAGACTCAGAATTTGATCCTCCCACTGGTCTTAAGTTCAGTTGCAGCACTATGTTTCCATTTGCCTGTTTGTTGGGCTTTCGTGTTCTACTTGAAACTGGGGAATACTGGAGCTGCCTTGGCACTTGGGTTATCCTATTGGTTTAATGTCATATTGCTTGTTTTATATGTGAAAAGACCCGTATTTCTTTCTCAACAGATGCTTTCTTAAGCATGGGAGAGTTCATCAAAGTTGCTATCCCTTCAGCGGTCACGGTATGGTAACTCTCTGGATCCTTCTTCCCAGGAGCAGAAATTGTTCCTGATCATCTTTTATGGATTATAATACTATCATGATGATTACAGTCTTGAATGGTGGAAGTTTGAAGTACTGGCTTTACCTTCTGGACTTCTGTCAAATGTCCCATTTGAAGCTACAGTGATTTCGATATGGTATTTTTCCGCATTTTAGAAGTACATTTATCCTATATTTAGTTAGTATTGAAGCTCCAGTTTTTTCGATACTAATGCTTAGTTCTCCTTCCAATGATCCAACAGCCACTCGATTACTTCGTTGCATTACTATGTAGCGTACTCTCTTTGTTGTGCTGCTGCAAGGTTTGCCTTGATTCCCTCCAGCTCTAATTTTAGTTCTGTATACAGAGTTATTGCCCTCAGAAAAAGAATACATCGACCCAACTCTTTTGTTTTCGTAGCACTCGAGTTTCAAATGAACTGGGAGCTAAGAATCCAGAGGCAGCTCGAGTTGCTGTCTGGGTAGCGATTGCATTTTCGATTGCAGAAGTGAGCATTGCAGCAACAAGTCTCCTCTGCCGCCGTCATTTTCTGGGATATGCATTAAGCGATGCGAAGGAAGTAGTCAAGGAGCTCACTCCGCTGGTGTGTCTTTTGGTTGTCATAGATGGCGTTCAAGGAGCACTTTCTGGTTTGCCTTGTCTTGTTTCTTTTATGTTAAGGTTTGATCAATAATCAAGCACACAACCTGATAGTTTCTCTGTCGATTCAGGAATTGCAAGAGGAAGGAAGTGGGTGGCAGCATTTAGGGGCAAATGTCAACGTTGGGGTATATCATTCCAGTGGCCATAGTGCTGGGTTTTGTCCTCCAGTTTAAAGGAATTGGCCTCCAGTTTCATTTGTTAGGCTTGTTCACATTCCTTAGAAATAATGGGTGTTTTGAAGTATTGGAATGTTACTGCCATTATCGACGTGTTAAAGCTTGTTCAAAGCATGTAAGTATTCATCGTGAAAAATGGACATGCAGAATTTTTAAAAGAAAATGAGGGCAGGAACTAGACAAATTTGATGGCATATTGAATTGAATGAATAAAACTGTAAAAGTGTAACAAAAAGGTAAAGATTGGCAACAAATATTATCGAGTCAAACCACTTTACTATCTTCTTTTTTTTTTTTTTTTTAAATCTGTATTGTAGGACCTCGTTCCTTTTTATATGTAGACTTCACAATCGATCCACCACTCAACCAAACTGAGTACTTCATATGCCTGCAAGTTAAAAAAAAAATCCGATAAAGATAGATTTAAATAGATATTTTAATACCTGAATTCTTCTCTCTCTCTCTCTTCACATACTTTCCACTCAAAAGTATATTTAATTTTAACATCTGAGTTCTACCACCTCTCCTTATATCCTTTCCACTCTAAACGTCAGGTACATGATTCGAATCCTGAATCTATCAGTGAAATGAACTCTAAGTGCTCTGCTCTTGCTATTGGGTGCCCAACTATCAAATACATAATTCGAATTCTGAATCTAACAGTAGAGAGAATGCTAAAGCCTTCCTCTAACCATTAGGCCCATCCCAATCGTTGACTAACCATATACACTTGCTAAACTATTGTGTTATTTTGTGGGAAAAACGTATCTTATATTTTGCTAAACGAATTTTTTAGTCATTTACTTTTAAAATGTTAATTTTGCGTCCCTTACAAATTCAAGCTAACAAAATTTAGCTTCAACTTAAGTTTTGGACGAGTTTATATTTGCCTATACCTTCTGCAATTCATTTTACAGAAAGAGTTGCCACATTTGGCCAGCCATGGCAGTACCAAAGAGATAATTCCACTAAGACAAATGGATGTAACTTTTGCGGTCGTTAATAGTAGTGTGTTTACTTCGCCCTCCCTTTCTCTAGACGTTTTCTAGAGCATTTTTCTTTTCTTTTTTTTCCCCTCATCTGTCGAGTAAACCAATATGTTGTTAACTGCGGATGTCATTGGTCATGATCTACAGTTAAGTGATCAATACGTCCTTTATTCAAAAAGGAAATCCAAGAATAATGGAAAAAGTTTTGAGTACATTTGGCTGAAGCTTCCTTTTTAGGGACCAAGGATACGAAAGCCTTTATTTTTTTATTTTTTAAAATTCTTGGTTAGCCAATTAAAATAGGTACTTAAAATGCCCAAGTGCCATTTTCTTTTTTCTTTTTATTTCCTTATCTTTTCAAAGCATTCCCTCTTGATTGAAGTGTTGAATATACATTCGATACTTAAGCTAGCTTAACAGGGTCCTCGCTGGGGAAAAAAGTACAGTAAAACAGAGGGAAGAAATATTCATGTCAAACGTTTTTGTTGTTAGTGTTGATATGAGTGGTACACTAAGTACCAAAACTCTGATTTCACAAAGTTGACAAAGAAAGTGGGGGTTGGATGATGATCTTGAGTGCATTTTTAGTAGTAAACTGCAACGCACCAAAGGTTACAGTAGAATTTTTCAAAAATATCTATAGAAAATATGTAGTAATTTATATGGACCCTGGTTATACTTGAAGGACATTTATTGTTTTGTGATATTTTGGAAGTCGTTTAGTAATACTCCTAGTCTTTTAGTTGATGACAATTAGTGCTTACTGCCTAGTTTTGCGGAAATTTAATTTTACAATACTGCTAGCATATAAAAAGTACATAATGAAAGCATATTTGGCACATATAAAAAGCAAAATTACCTTTATAAACAATGGAAACTCTTACTAGCATTTCATAATAATTTTTTTCTGTCTCACTCTTCTCACCTCATTAATACAACACTAAAATACCCTATAACAAAGACTTATAGAGTACAACACTAAAATATTTTTCTGTCTCACTCTTCTCACCTCATTAATACAACACTAAAATACCCTATAACTTTGGTGTAGCAGAGTTTTTAGATTAGCTGTTTGGGGGTGTTTTTGAAAAACTTTGCTGTAGCAGAGTTTTTAGAGTATATTTTGAAATATTTTTAGAAAATGTTTTGAAATATTTTTTATTGGCACTTTATTATGAGATATTTGGTAAAATTTTAAAAAAAATTTAAACTAATTTTTAGATTATCTTTTAGAGTACTTTATTGTAACTTTTATTGTATTTGAAAAACTAGTTTTTGAAAAACACTCCAAAAACAGGAGATCCAAACAAAGCCTAATTAGTAATTAAGAAACTACTAAATAATTATTGCATATTTTAAATAACTAAACTACTAAAATTTGACTTTCTATGCGCATGTGCATGTGCATGTGCATCGATTCTGTTCATAATTGAAAGAAACATCTAAAGACTTCCATTAATCATTGCTCATCTTGCATGACTCTTTGTTACTAACCATTAAGTAACATCTAAAGACTGTTATACTAACCTGCTGACAGATTAAATTGGCTTTTTGTTCGTACGGTTATATTCTCACCATGGAACTGATACTCGGAATTTTCAAATCTAACCATTAAATTCTTCCATGTTTCGCCACTAACAAATAGGTCATTTAGCTAACCCTTTTATCATGTTTCAGCATTGAAAAGATGCCCAAGCTTGTTTACCGAGTTGTACAATATGTTAGTTAAAAAAAAAAAAAGTTAAGAAAAAAAGAGGAGTCGTTGAAGTTGTAGCAATCATGTTCTTAACTTTGTATACATTGATGCTTGAGTTAAGCTGGTGATACTTTCAGTTGCAGTAACATCAACTGTTAATACCAAGAAAACATAATGGCTCCACAGTCCATAGTCCACAATTTTCCAGTTTTTATTCAGATCTGAATTCACTGCATACGAGGCATTCTTTATCATTTCCTAGTTTCAACTTTAAAGTACAGTATTAATCTATACGCAACTGTGCCAGAGTCAATGCAGAACTTCCATTACTAAAATTATTTCTTGTACTGTTGTTTCTGGGTGTAATCAGAGAAAATAACTATGAATTGCACTGCTCTGCAGTTTTCTGCTCCTTATGTCTCACATGCTCTGCGTAAGAAAAACCTCCAACTCTCACATGCTAATACGTGTTTTATTATTTGTATTTGGTTTTGTGGAGGCACTTCCAATACGTGCCGTTATTAAAAACTCGAGTGGAATGTTGGCTACAAGTTCTTTCTGAATCTGATCTACTGCTGTGTGTAATTCCTTGGTGGCTCCTTCTCCCTCATTCTCTCTTTCTCTGGCTTAATTAGTTTTCCTTAAAAATGAAGTTCCGAGCCATTGAGCATTCACTAAGGAAACATCAAACTAGAAGAAAAATACCAAAGATAGCCTCGGTTGTAGCCCTAACTATTCTGTTATCAGTTATCTCCATTTATTCCCCTTCAACACAATTCCATACGAAGAGAGCATCCAAACTTCCTTCTGAGTTTGATTCTGCGGAGGAACCAGTAAAGCCAACTGCTCCTTCGGGTGCCCTTTTGGAGGCATGTCGTAATGAGCATGATGGTTCTGAGCCCTGTAACCACAGAGAAACAGAAGTAGAGGACCAAAAAGTAACAAAAGCGGACGAGGAGGAGCCACCAAGACTAAAGGGAGAGGAAGTTGAGGTTACAAAGTCAGCAGAAATAGAAGCACGGGGATCACAAGAAGAAGAATACTGTGACTTATTCTCAGGGGAGTGGGTTCCGAACCCTGAGGCACCGTACTATACCAACTCTTGTTATGGAATTCAAGAACATCAGAATTGCATGAAATATGGAAGGCCTGACATAGAGTTCTTGAAATGGAGGTGGAAACCAGACGGCTGCGAACTGCCCATATTCGATCCACGCCAATTCTTGCAACTCGTCAGGGGAAAGTCTATTGCCTTTGTCGGAGACTCCGTGGCAAGAAATCACCTGCAGTCATTGATGTGTCTCTTGTCCAGTGTAAGTTAACTATCACCTCTAAAAAAATTTGCTAATTCAACGTATTGTCCGAGATCTAATTTATTGTCCAAGATCACCAGTATCACCTCATTGTTACATCTTGTTTTCATCAATATCAGAAGATAGGATCTCTGGAAATAAAAATAATAATTAAAAGAAAAGTTTGTGAGGCTTTACGATGATTGGTGGACAGCAGGCAAAATATTTGATCGGTTGTTGCTAGTTTCCCTGAATTCTTCTACGACTGAGATTAAATGCATCAATGTCACCTTTGGCATAATATACACGTATTAGTACTGAAATCCTAATTAGCATTGAAGCTAAAGTGCTACCTAATTTCATACATCAAAGAAATCATTGCTATCATAGTTCACTACAAGTAAAAAAATGTAGTGCGTTTCACAGACACCCCCCAAAAAGGAAACCCTTTTTTTGTTGTGTGTGTGTGTGTGGGGTGGGGAGAGAAACTTATTGTTGTCCCATTTGATTTTGTGTAAATTAAACTTCTCTCCCTATGATCAGATGGAGAAATTAAATCTTTTCACGTTATTTCCAGGTGCTTTATCCTCGAGAAATTTCAAAGTCAACTGATGAGAACAGGCACTGGGAGTACCAAGGATACAATTTTAGAATGTCAATCTTTTGGGCTCCTTATTTGGTAAGGTCAGTTGAGGTAACTGGTCCCAAGGACAGGACCCGCTCTTTTAGTCTATATCTTGACGAGTTCGATGAAAATTGGACGACCAAAATTGAAGAATATGACTACTTTATCATCTCCGCTGGCCACTGGTTCTTCCGTCCAACCATGTTCTACGAAAAGGGCAATTTGGTCGGCTGCCAATATTGTCCACAGGAGAATGTCACTCGCTTGACAGCATACTTTAGCTATCAAAGGGCTTTGAGAACAGCATTTAGAGCCATTAATAGCCTGCAAAATTTCAAGAGTGTAATATTTCTGAGGACATTTGCCCCCTCACACTTTGAAAATGGAACTTGGGATAGCGGTGGAAACTGTCCTAGGACCAGGCCTTACAAGAGAAATGAAGCCGTCTTAGAGGGATATAATTTAGAGTTGTACAAGATCCAATTAGAGGAACTTAGAATTGCGCAGGAAGAAGGAAGAAGGAAACCAGGATTGAGGTTTAGGTTATTTGATGCAACGAAAGCTATGCTGCTGAGACCGGATGGTCACCCCAGCGTGTATGGCCATTTGGCTGGTCAGAAGTTGGAGTTGCCCAGAGATTGTGTGCATTGGTGTTTGCCTGGACCGATCGACTCGTGGAATGATATTTTGTTAGAGTTATTAAGGAGGGAGTTACGTAATTAGCAGCATTCTGTCGGTCGCTGAATGAAAAAAAGAAGGGATATTTGAATCTAAGATGTCTAAAGTTTGAGGTCTCAAAGTTGGACAACTCCAATATGGATCCCTTTGATTTTATGATCAATGCTTTCATTTACCTTTACTTTTTAAAGCTGTGGGTGGTTCCCTTTTTCCTTTCTCTTTGTCCGAAGTTGGCAATCCGGTGGATACACATTGAATAACGCCGTTATTACTTCAAAGATTCCAGTAGTACAATACTAAAACACTCCAAAACAAAGATTCAAAAGTAATTAAGAAAATATTAAATAATTATTCTATGTTTTAAACAAATAAACTACTAAAATTTGACTAGAATAATAACTTCTAAAGTAAAAATACGAAACGTCAATAATTAGAAATAAATGAGAGTCACAAGTACAATATGCAGGTAATTAGAACTTTTTCTTCTTAGTATATTTACTTATCTAAAATTAGCAAAATACATATGGTAACTTTTGTTAGTATCCTCTCTGTTGACGAGAGAGCGGTGAATAGGGTATTGGCCTGGGGTGTAGAAGTATGTGCATGTATGATGCCGCCGCATGTTGGCAGTCCTCTTGGTTTTCAAAAGTTAAAAAATGCATATCAGTTTTTTTTTTTTCTAAGGAAAGAAAACTTTCATTAATGCATGTCAGTTTTAGCAGCTTTTATAATGGGGGTGGAAAATTATCCCAACATACAAATCTGTTCTCGAAATTTAAAACTAACTTAGCGAGCAAATGAGCTGGGACATTTCCAATTCTACAGGCATGAACCACATTAGATTTTATGGAATCCTTGAATTAGGTTCCTTACTTTTTCTACTAAATGCCAGTTCAAGAACTGGTGGTGTGGAACTCCAAAGATGGTTCAAAACCTGAGCTTTTCTGTGTTCATAGACCGGAAAGAGGTGAGAGATGGGACTTCAGTAAGGAGAGTGCTGGAGGGAGGGTTTTAGTGAAGAAGATATCAAGAGGATGAGGGACAAGATAATTGAGAGTTTATTCCCAGGTTTGTGTATGCTTTTCCCAGCGAAGGATTGGGCAGTGACGCCAAAGATGCCTGCGACATTGCCGTTGAGGGGGTGCTACAAATAATATTCCAAAGGCCATGAAAGCGTCGTGGCACTATTTCAAGATAGCAAGGTACACAAATTTACGTACATGATTTTTTTATTATAAATATATTTTTTATTTTACATACATCACATTAATTTAAAAATACTCATATTCGAACACGCTCATCGATTTGTATTTCAACGACTAGAACAATGTACCATGCCCATAAGTTAGCTGTTTCAGCTAGGGCTTCGTAACTTTTCTGTTAATAAGAATGTCAGTTTTGCATTGGTGTCAGCTAAAATTTTTTTTTTTTTTTTTTTTTTTTTTTGAAAAAAGAGCTTTGGCGGGCAATGGACGGCGAGTAAAGCCCAGTGTTCCAGAAGGCTCACAAAAATGTAAAAATGACCAGGAGATGTATACTTATTGGGGCAGACTTAGCTCAAGCCCGTTAGAGAACTTTGGGCCATGGTCAGCCTTCGTAATTTGAGGCCGACTTTTTTGTTGGGCTTCATCATCAGCTCAGGGCTACAACCCAGTATTTGAAAGAGAAAAGACACGCGAGCTTTTGCATTTGAAAGTCAATTTTTTTTTTTTTAATTTTTAAGCTCCAGAAGGCTTGGTTAAATTAGTGCTTCAACGAACGTCACATAATAATATTCTTCTTCTGTTGGTCTGTGGTGTTATGTTTTCTGTTCTGACAAATCATTTCCAGCCAAAAAACAATTTCTCCATGGGTAACTTTTTCCTCAGGCAGATCACACTTGAATGTTTCGTCTGCATTTTAATGAAAGTTTTCCAACTCACGTTAAAGATACAGAGCGCCTCAAAAGCAGAAAAAGAAAGAAAAGAAGAGCGTGGTGGGGATAAGTGGTAAACATTCAATGCTTTGAACAAACAGCGTATCAGAGAAGAGGAGGACGTATTTTTAAGCCCACGTCCATGTCCATGATGTTTTTTAAGATGGAGTACAATAAATTTTTTTTAATTCCTCCTGAATTTTGGTAGTGTAATCTGTAATGGAAACTTTAAGCCATAATTTCAGGAAATGAGTCGACCAAAGGGGAAACACCCCACGCACTCACGCCTTCATCAGCGGGGCTCCAGAATTTTCTTTGTCAACCCACAGCCGCCGCCCACCGGGCGAAGTCAAGTCTTCTTTTCGAATAGTGCATTAACTTCTTATAGTAGTAGCAGGAGTAGTTACTATTTCCCCCAGATCCGTTGGAAGCTACAGAATTGCAAACAAGTACAAGTCCTATCCTGTGGCGCCAGCACAGGAGATAGTAAATATAGTACCAACCGGATGATTTAAAAGGACAAACTTAGTCCCGAGATGGATGACAAGGGTGGCAGTCTAGTTTGTTTGGATTGTAAGTTATTTGAGATATTTTTACTGTAGCACTTTTTATGATGTGATGTATGTGAGATAAAAAGGTAATTGAGAAGGTAAAAAGGTGTATTGAAAATTGTAATGATGATGTAAACAAATATATTTGAAGAAATAAAAGCCAATCCAAACAAACCCTAGTGTTCCAACCTTTTACCAAACTAATTTTCCTGCGCATATGCACCCCGACCCAAAAAATATACAAGACGACAGAAGGAATCAAACCTGACCACAAGGTACCAAGATCTAACTAGACAATCCCAACGCCAACCGAACCAACTCGGAGGAGGAGCCTCGTTTAAAGTTCCCTTGTTAAGAAAAATTTTACGACTATTTGAGAAAACAAGAAAAATAAATAAATAACTACTAAAGGATAAGACTTGCGTGCTCTTTACGGCGGGTTTCCTTCCCTCCCTTTCATTGCCCAAGCAAAAGAACAAAAAGGGGGTAATCACCAGTCCTTCGATTTCTAATAAAAGAATATCAGTCCGAATAAGGAAACTTACCCTGCTAGTACCATAGTCACTGGGTAGTGATTGAAGGTTAAACTGGGGGTGTTGGGAGAGGGACATTGCTGGTGAATAATTAATGGTGAATGAGCACATTTCATTTCACTTTACCCCCAAATCTTCCTAAAATCTTTTAGTTTTAGACGACTAACGTGTGCTGGACAAAGTAGTAGAGCATCGTCAAATGCATGAACCAATAAAACTATACCTTGTCTCTGTCGGTGGAAACCTCCCTCACGATATCAGAACCCACATCCGCCCTCAATCACTCCCTAGTCAGTAGCTCCCATACCTGCTAACATTTCCACTTCTTTCCCACCACCACGTCCAAAAAAATTTATAAGAAAAATGCTTCCGGCCTGCTCCAACAACCCAATCTCATCATCATCATCATCATCTTATTCGTCGGACCTCCATAATTTAAAGAAACCCAAAACCCCTGAACACCACCTTCCCATGAAGAACGCCACCACCTTCAATTTCCTCCACACCCACATCTCTGCCAACCCTCGATTCTGGCTCTTAGCCGCCTTTCTCTCTGTCCAAGCTCTCATTCTTTTCATCACTCGTTCTGCACCGCTCTCTCTTTCCCCTAAGCCCCCAGCAACGAACCAACCCCATTTTATCCAGCATCGCTTCCCTACCGAAAGTGATGTCCGTGACCAACGCAGCAACAGGCCTTCCATTCCCGATGACCCGGAATGCCAGTCCGGCAGGGTCTACATCTACGACATCCCTTCTATGTTCACCAAGGACTTGGTGCTTTCCGAATGCAACGATCTTCATCCGTGGAGATGGCAATGCGGCATTGGTCCCAACGACGGCTACGGCAAAGACGCCGTTGAGCTCGCCGGAATTCTGCCGGATAATTTCGTTCCGGCCTGGTACCGTACCAACCAATTCTCTTTAGAACTTATCTTTCACTACCGCATGTTAAACTACAGGTGCAGAACTCGGGAGCCAGAGTCTGCTACGGCGTTCTACATGCCCTTCTACGCTGGACTGGCGGTTGCCAAGTACCTCTGGATCAACGACACTGCCAAGCGTGATTGGCATTGCAATATGTTCCTCAAGTGGGTCAAGAACCAAACCTACTGGCAGAAGAACAAGGGCTCGGATCATTTCATCACGCTGGGCCGCATCACATGGGATTTCCGCCGGTTATCCGATCCGGGAAGAGAGTGGGGCTCCAGCTTCCTCAACTTGCCGGAGATGGAGAAAGTCATGCGCTTCAACCTGGAGAAAGCCCCCGGGATCGACCTGGATATCAGCGTACCTTACCCAACTGGATTCCACCCTCACTCCAAGAAACAGATCCTCCAATGGCAAAGCTTCCTGCGCAAACAAAACCGCACCAGTTTGTTCACGTTCATCGGGGCCTCACACGGCAGCTTAGACGACGATTTTAGGTCATTACTGCTGAGTTATTGCTACAACGAGTCGACGGCTTGCCATGTTGTGGACTGCGCCCTGACTCCCTGCAACAACGGTTCGTCGGTGGTGTTGAAGGCTTCCTTGAGTTCCCATTTCTGTTTACAGCCCAAAGGCGATAGCTATACGAGGAGAGGGGTTTTTGATTGCATGGTGGCAGGTTCAATCCCGGTGTTTTTCTGGAAGAGAACGGCTTATGATCAGTACCAATGGTTCTTGCCGGGGAAACCCAAGAGTTACTCGGTCTACATAGACCATGAGGACGTGAGGAAAGGGAAGTCGATAAGGAAAGTGTTGGAGGGGTATAGCAAAGAGGAGGTGAGGAAGATGAGAGAGAAAGTGATCGAGACTGTACCAAGTCTTGTGTATGCTAGGCCTAAAGATCCGTCAGAGAGTATTGGAGATGCTTTTGAGATTGCCGTTGAAGGTGTTCTGGGAAAGCTCAGGTACGAAAAAATATGGAATGAAGAGTGGAAAGATGACGAAGATGATGAGAATGTACTGACAAGGTAACGATCCTTTGAGAACTGTTATCGTTTCCCCAGGTGCAAATATACAGTGGGAGTTGAGGAGAAACAGAGAAAACCATGCCTGGATGGGATTATCCATACCACCTGAATCCTGCTACTTAGATTTGCAATATTCACAGTGACGGTAGAACTTCCATAGTAGGTAGTCGCTCCTGTTAGTTCTGAATTTTACTTTAGTCTTCTATAACGTACACAACCAAGGCGTAGTGAGTCGGAAAGATAATAAAATCACTAAGGAGCTGGTTATAGCTTCGATGTCTTACATCACAGCTCAGCCACCGCAGGCTGCTGGTTTGGTTTTAGATTTATATTTATAATAGAAAAGATGGGGTAGAACAGAATATCTTTAGATTGACAAATCTTGTAATGTCAGCATTTTTACTTATGGCGAACAGCAGAAAAGGGTAAAACCTTGGATAGACCTAGTCTTGTAGGTCTAGTGACCCATACTTTGTCAAGTCTTCAGAACTTGAGTTAAGTTGGTGAGATAATGTGACAAATTTTGAGCCACTAGATTTATATAGACCGAATCTATCCAAGCGTTCAACAAAGAAAATTATACCATACGTGAGAGCTCAACATAGACTAAGCTCATCAACTATGTCTACTTCAGATTTATGTAAAGGTTGCAACGCTTTCTAATCTTGAATTAGACATGAAATGAATCAAATTCTGCAGCACAAACATCCATCCAACTACATGACGAGCAATTTTAAATTTTCAACAACCAATGAAACTAAAAAGCTAGTAGTATTTAGACCTAAAAGGCTAAAATTTAAAAAAAAAAATTTAGAGTCTATCCAAGGGAACTTCTCTAACTAACTATTCATGGTTCACTCTAATCTGTACATGACTGCTCGCCAATTACCTCAGAGCATATCAGTTTCTGGGTTAGACAATGAAACCACACATCTACATGGTAAATCAACCTTGAAATCAGTGAAACTCTTCCCCCTTCCAGACTATGTCCATGACTTTCAATTGTGAATTAGATCATCTAAAAAATGCTTCATCCTACCTTCTGAAATCCAAAACGCAAACTACGTTATTGGCAAAACAAGCAGCAATTTTATCACCTTCCTTGTTCCAGCAGACTTCGAATATGCCTCCATTGCCAGTATATCTTTTGATAATCTTGCTTTCTTTCAGGGACCAAATGAGCACACTCTTGTCAAGAGAGCCACTGGCCAGGTACTCACCATTTGGGCTAAAAGCAACAGAGTACACAGGTTCCCTGCCAATCCAATCAAAATGCTGCTGTAGTTATACACCCAGATGCACAAGTATGTGGTCAAAAAGCAAGAATCAACAAAGATGTTTCCCCCACATAGACCTTTGAGCATTTCTAAAACAAGGTAAACTCATCAGATCAATAAGCTAGTAACAATTAATCTCTAAAAACTCAAAAACTTTCAAGAATTGAACAATTTTATAAAGATGAAATTTGTTTTACATTTAGAAGGTAACTGATCCAAGCCCTGGAAGTCAGAAACTAATACTTTAGAAACATCTCCAATATATTCAGACTGTTAGTGGCATGCACTATATACCCATGCTTTAGATCAGAAGGTGAGATAAACTGCAAAGAGCCTGAGTGATTCTATACCTAGGTAAATTGCCTCTAGGTACACAAATTGTAATTGTTCCAAATTTCTCCTTAAATTATCATGATATTTAGTGAACTCTCTACCCAAAGAACAATGTGATTATGCGATACAAAACATTAAATCCCTATTCTGCTTTGTAATGCCTGCACCTACAATGCAACAGACAAAAGATTTTAGAGGTTTTGCACCTGTGACCAGTCAGGCTGCAGAGAAGTCTCCCCTGTTCAACATCCCATAGCTTAACTGTTGAGTCAAATGATGCACTGCAGGTGGGAATGGGTGAGCAGATTTTATTCTACAAGTCTTTGCAAGAAAAATAGCACTTTTCATCCTAAAACCACTTCACCTAGTTACTTAGCCCAATAGCATATTACATATAAACAAGGAGAAAAACAAAGAAAAGTCAAATAATATATAAAAAATAGGTTGGCATTCATATAATCATAAACTGATCTACTGTCTGCAGAAGCTAGTGCATGTTTCTTGCAAAGGAACAATTCCTTGACCAAGATCCGATTCCACTAACTCTAGTGTATGAATGATAATTTTATTTTTCAATAAATCATATTCGAATACCAAGTAAATAAACTGATTTATCTTAATTTAGGCCCTTCTCAGGATGCCTAAACATTTAAAAATGAAAATAGTTTTATATGGCATCCCCCTTACTACACTCCATCCATGAAAAGATGCCAGCTGTAATCTCACTCTGGACAGATTAACAATGCCGAAGGATAAATACATGGTTAACAATGCCAAAGGATAAATATAAGTCCCATTATTTAAAATAAATAAATAAAAAGCCTAATGTATCTTATCAAACCACTCTTGACCAGACAGAGTGAATGCAAAAGTCCTAAACTTGCATTTGAGGGTGGAAGCCCATTAATCATCAAATAGAGGGAACAGGACTCAAGAGCCCAAATCAGGCTTCCTGACTAAAATTTTCACCAAATTCTTTTAAAAAAAGCACCCCATAATTTCTACTTTAAAAAGGGCATTCCCCCTGTGATGCGCGTTTCAGGAGACACAGCAATACAGAGAATCAGATGCACTAAATGGAAATGCTTTCTAATGAAAAACAATTTCCATGAGCTTCTTATTTTAAAATTGCATTGCGGTTAATAATCATCAGCATCAGACAACGTAGTTGATAATTGAAAATCATGAAAAGCTACAAGTGCACAGTATAACCATTTAAAGCAACCTTGCCAACAATAACGGCAGATTTGGATTATTTGTGCCAGGTCCGGTGGGACTCCATCTGATAGTATATATCTCCTGTAATTAACAGATGACACAAATGAGATTCAAATGGAATGCAAGAGCTAAAGAATGTGAATTTTAGCAGAATTCAAAAAGAGTAGTACTTTATCATGTTCCTTAAAATCATGAATGCACTTGTCCTGCTTCAGGCTCCATATCTGCAATATGACTCCCACGCCGTTGAAGAGAATATCGGAATATCTTACAGAAAACGTGCAAGTCTATGTGTATTTTTGTTGGGGAACTTATAAACTCACACATTTCGCATGAAATACGCATGTATATTACTTAGCTGTATGGGATCATAACTTAAGACAGTGCCATTCCTAAGCAAAAAAAAAAAGACCCTCGACTAAAGGTTACAGAAAAGAATGAGGCTACAAATATTCTAACTGTGTTGAAGAGCTTTCTAATTTCATGACAAATGAGGAAGCAAAGAACACATTTATCGAGGGAAAAGGGAGCCATATTAAACCTTTGCAGTGACATCATCGGAGCAGGATGCCAACAACGTACCAGTTGGATCCCACTTGAGACAATTAACTTCACCCTGAAATCAAAATTGTCGAGGCAGAGGCATCAGCTTCTTCAAAAGTTTTATGCTACGCTTACCTCCATCTGATAAACCTCACAGTCCAATCAGAATACCACAAGAGCAAAGCTAAACAAACTTCCAAAGTTAAGATTGCCTAACAAAACTGGCAAGCCCCAACTATAAAACTGAAACTGCTAGGCAAACTTTGAACCTTTTGTAAGATTTTCTAGGCATTGCAACAATGATAATAAGTCTGAGATTTGTATAAAATGCAAACATGACCTGTAGTAACTAGGAAAAACAAATTCACAATTGCAGGGGCCCAAATTGTGAGTGCAAACCTGATGATCAGAGAAGGTTTTTATTGGTGAAGTCTCTCCAATCTTGCACACATAGATCATATGGTCAGTGGAGCTGGTTGCAAAAGAAACATTATTTCTCCAGTCAACATCTAGTATTGGGCCTACAAAGAAACACATTTAAAGGTGTTGGCAATTATGCTAAAACTGCTCCACAAAGAAATGATTTCTCAAGGACAAAATTAACAACACAGCACCTGAATGGAACTCAAACTGTTGTTTGAATCCCTCAGTTTTTACGTCCCATACAACTGCAGTCTTGTCACAGCTTCCAGTAACAATATAGTCACATTTCTTGTTCCATTTCAAGGAGAAAATGGGTCCCTTGTGTCTGGTTAAAGTACTTTTCAGTTCACCTGAAAGCGCAGGATTATGTACACTTACTATAAGCTTGAGACAATTCCAGAAAGGCAAAATTAGAATCTAAAATTCTAAATGCAATATCTTGAACAGAAAACAACATAAAGAGCATAATTTCCACTACCAATGACATAACAAAAGGACCAGCCAAATATCTCACCATCTGTGCTCCAAATTCTAGCTTGCCCATCATAAGAACCTGTTGCTAGCAGCGTCCCATCAATCTAAGAATGAAAGCAGAAAACTGACTTAGGCATGAGAATCCAGGTCTTGAAGGTTTGGAGCATATAGGAACAAACAAGTGAAGAACAGGCTAAAGTGGGAATAAGGAATAGAAGATTGTTTGGTTTATATAAGCTTTTAGTTACAGACAGTAAAGCCTTTCCAAAGACATAATCATGAGTCCAGATAAGTCACCAACCGATAGCAACCAGGAGGTGCCCTTGAAAGCAACCCCTTCTAAGAGAAATGTAATAGATCACTAGTCTAATTTGACAGAGAGATTTTAACCCAGTATAAAGATATAAAAAGGTATCCCTGGACCTGAAAGTCACTCTGTGGTGCCTACTTTGCTTGCATTACTCCTCTTTCTCAGGGCATTAAGTAATCAATTAAATTGATAGGATGTTAAGCAATAACGAGAAACCAATCCAAAAAAATTTAATACTCACATTCCAATCAATAGCTGTGACATCTTTGCTTTTCTCATTTGTTTTAGCTTTTACATGCAGCAATACTATTTCACCAGCAGGACCATTTTGTGAACTTGATTGATTGGTCCCATCACCAATTCTCCAAATCCGCGCTGTTGAATCTCCAGATCTGGTTGCATAAAACAATCAGCCACAACATAAGAAGAATTTCAATAAGGAGGCTCGGAACACTGCAAGTGTGGTTGTTACCGTTACCAATGATAATTCTTACAGCTGTGCAAAGGGTACCCTATGTATACACAGGAAAAGACTCTGGTTTAATGAATTAGATGATTATTTGCCAAGCTAAGTTGACCCCAATTTATTTCAAGAAGAGAAAGATAATGAAAACACAATTTTAAAATTTGGAAAATATTCATCCAAAAAAAAAAAGATAATAGAAAGCCACAGAATAGCTGTAAAAGAATGGCCTAGATAGGACTTCCCCAATGTGGATGTGCAGCCGATAAGTATCAACAGTAAAAATTGGACTCTCACTGTGCAACCAAATAAAATTTGCTAAGAGCTACACAGAACAAACTCTAGTATTTTACCTGAAATTGCAAAAAAGACACAGGTAAATTTATGCCTGCAAGCAAAAGTTGAAAAGTAACTACATTATAATATCATTTCCTAAGCCAGTACAAGTAGCTGTTTATGCTGAAAACTGTTACTCACAAAGGGAGGAACTTATTTAAGAAACTGCTTAAAGGGGGTCTAACTATGGAGTCCCCAACAAACGAATAAAAAGTTTCCCTGTATAACTAGTGTAAGGCATTTGCCTGATATTCTAAATTCTTATTGGCACTATACTGTTAAAATTAGTTACTCTTCTTTGAATACAAGCACCTAGTTTGAAACAAACAACCAATCCCAAGAAAAGTCTTCAAATTAAGTACCAATATTTCCAAGATAAATTTTCTTCACCAATTTTGTTCCTTGTGACTATAAGCAGGCCAACTAAACATGGAGACAAACAGCTAATTCAGAAACTACTACATGAAAAGATGACCTAATTCAGCAACTACTACTTGAAAATATGACCTAAATCAGCAAAAATTAACTGTCATTTCCCTGCCATAGCTATAGAATACAAATGACAACCTTCTCCTAGAAGCAAACTGACAACTATAGCAATATAGCCAGTTAACCAAAAATTGATTCAACTTGAGAATTATTAGGAACTTAAATAAAGACAAACATGTCACTCCAATACAAGTTCTGAAACATGAAGACCCACCCTGATGCAAGGAGTGAACCTGACGGGCTCCATGCACAAGCACAGACCTACAAAGAAGAAAATCACCAGGACTGATATGAAAGAAATATAGAACAAGATAGTAAAATTGCAAACATGAAAAATTCAGGAAATAACAAACCTCAGAAGTGTGGCCTTCCAAAATCGTGACATCACAGCTAGTAAGTTCAACAATTTGAGATGTAGAGGTGGTAGAGATTTCCATTGGTTCTGGTCCAATAGCCAATCACAGAGAAAAATCACTTACAGATAATTGACCAGCATCAGAAAACAGCAATTGGTGGGAAAGAATCCAAACTATGAAAATCAAACCTAAGCAGGAACTAAGCATTTAATATAAGCACAGTTTCCTGAATACTAACATTTGACTGCCTAATTGTGCTAACAGAATCCCTTTCTATTTGATAAGAATTACAGAAAATTAATCAATTAGTGTGGACAGATTTTTGACCATGCAAGAGATGACGTGTCTGGAACAAGAAAGATGCCAATCCAAATCCATGATTTAATTATTAACGTTTATCCAAGGCCAGAATGTGGATTAAAGTTAAATACTAGGACATGGTAAAGAAATAAAATTTTTTAAAAAGATTAGATAAAAAACTAACCATCTAAGTAAAATATATATAACTTTCATGTATAATTTAAGAAATGTGGCTCGCACCAGGTGAGTAAATGGATCAATCTACCAGGTTCAATTTGAAAGGAAAATTTCCACAAAAGCATAAATTGTAGTATGAATAACTATACATCCATGGCAGGATTGAATCAGTGACCACAGCACCGGAAAATGTCAAGGCAACAATCTTTATGCAAAGAAAATGTACAGAAAAATCATAAATCGTAGTATGAATAACTATAGATCCCTGACTGTATCGAATAAGTGACCATGGCCCGACAAAATGCCAAGGCAACTATCTTTAAGCAAAGAAAATATAAGAGAAAAGGCAAGAGAAAACTACAACATTTTGCCTCTAAGTTGCAGCATAGATATAATATCAAGATATCACATGCACTTGACTAGTCTTCAAGTATCAAATCCACATCAAATTAACATGCAAAATCCCAAAACCCAATGGAAATGAAGAAGTTTATGCAGCTTTACCCCCAGAAACCCCATTTTCTTCATTTCTAACATTTTTCTGGTCTTCATGATTGGTATCAACCTCTTTGTCATTGTGATAGCTATGCTCCTTTTCTCTTGGCTTCTCTTCTGTTCGCTCTGTCTCCTTTTCACGCTCTCTTTTCCTCACTTGTTTTTCCCTATCTTTCACCAGCCCATGTGCTTCTTCATGTTGCTTATCCAATTCTTTCTCCTTTGTTTTTTTCAGTTCATTCTTTCTCCTCTCCTTTATTGTACGACGCAACTCATAAACATCCTTTGTGATGAGATCGAGAGGTTGTAGAAATGAAAAATCCTCATCCACATCAGAGTCAGCCTGCAGGCTTAAAACAAATTCTATATCAAGCCAAAATGACACATTTATAGATCCATCCAACTTAAATTAGGAATTGATAAAGAAACAAACAAGTGCAGTGCAATCCTGCAATCCTAACATTACTCAAGTTTGCTTCCATCTCTAAGTACTGAAGTCCTTTTTGTACAAAAGTGACAAGTGCTCCAGGTGGAACCAAACTGCCATCAATCTGGCACTTGTTGATACATGCCTCATACCCAAAAGCAAAAGCTGAATGAGTAAAACCTGCCAAAAAGTATAACAAGTGACAAAATGTACAGACAAGAAGAGAGAAAGAAGCGTCTATTGCAATCCATGAGAAGAAGAAAAAATAACAACACGGACATTCTTCTTTGTCTTGACTCAAATAATCAATAAGTTCCACCTTTTTCCCAAACTTGGCTCCTGGAAAATCATGCCATCTATTGTGTATAGCAGAGAGTGATCCTGTTCAGTGTAGATCCCACTAACTACAAATAATAAGATGTAATTTAAAAAACTGAACTATATTTTGCTATCCCATTGCACTGATCGGGGGCAGTCATAGTGACTTAGGGGGTTAGTGACCAAGAAGTGAATTATTTATACCAAATATTCTTCTTACGGTTAGATCCAATCTCTTGGTCCCTGCAGAAGGTTTGCTATTAAATTCAAAATATGCTAGAGATTCCTCTGGTCATTTAGCATTGTAACCAGTTTCCTCCTGTCTAACTGAGCCCTGGTAAATTGTACTAGGTTGATGCCATGCATCTCGACAAGACTCTGGAATATGGATCAACAGATCCTGACATGTAAATCCAGTGAGGATATTTTACTGTTCACAGTTACAAACAACACTGTGTCTGAGCACCTTAAGATGTGTTCCTATGACAAACAACAAGTCCAAAACTGACGAAATGACACATTTTTTTTTTAACAATATTAAATGGAAACTAAAAAGTAATTATTAAACCATTACTATTAATTTTGTAATGTTATTGCAGATCACTTTTTGGACATTTAAGTGATCAAACACTTTGACTGGTATCAGCACTCAATACATCTAGCTGCATACAATAATGGCCATAAAGCCCTCACAGCTGCATTAAATCCTATAAGGAAAAAAAAAGTTGTTTGATAGATTGGAAATCCATTTCTATCTCACAAGCGTATATAAGAAAAAATTGTATCTGTAAGGATTGCTTATGAAAATTCAATTTTGAAAAACTTGGTTAACAAATTGAAAGGATACTACTATGTTAGATATTCTGAAAAGAATAAGCTACTTTGTGAAAGTACTTTACGGGGCTTTAAAAAAACACCGTCTTCATTTAAAAAATAAGATAAAACTAAACTACAATAGCTTAAATAAGTTATCATCACCATTTCCACTTCAGCTATAACATGTTCCAGCTTAGCAAAGAGAAACCTCTTTTCCTCAATCTTCCATTTTTTTTCTCATTTTGGGCACAGACAGAGGAGGGATGCGTGAAATTTCTCAAGCATTTCAGAAGGGTGAAAAGGAAAAAAGACCCAGCCAGTACCTATCAACCAATAGTAAATCACTCTGAATTAACAGTCAATTAAGGCCTAATCCTTTATTTCCCCCCTCTTTTATCCTCTTTTCAAAGATTAACCCAAAAATAAATCAAATTATAGGTAATTAACAATAAAGTTCTTTACTTTTCTTGATGTGAACCCAAATGGACCTCCCAGAAATACTAACCACAGCTAGACATGCCCTAATCAGAAACTTTAGCACAAAATTTCACTACAAAAAGCTTAATGTGGGCGTCATTTACCCAACCATAATTGAAAAAATTAACAGCATTACATGCATGACATTACAAAAGGAAAAGAAAACCCACCGAAAAGAAAAGAAAAACGGGGAAAAAAAAGAGAAAGAAACACAAACCCTAGCATGCTGAAAACGCTCCATTAAACTAGGTAGGGAGAAAAGATATAGACCTGACTCTTGGAGATAACGAAAGATGAGATAATTCAATTCAACGGAGGTGATGGAGGCCATGCTAGCAGAGCCCCACCCGAAGTTGACAATGCTGTTGCTACTTCAGGATCATGTGAAACCTAAGCGGCTTGGTTTTCAGCGGAAATAACAGTTGGTGGCTATTTGCCGGTTAGAAAATTCAGGTGAACTGTTACGCTCTTGCCGTTACGTCAGAGGCGCGACGGGAGGGAGGTAGGGAGTGGGGAGGCAGAGAATAGGGAAGATGATGACGTTTAGGGAGATATTCTCAACAGCTGAGCCAAACAGCTCCCTGAGTCCTGATACAACACAGAGGGTCGTGAATAGCAGCAGTGCTCTTCCTTATCCAAATTCTACACATTATTTTATTTTGCTTTGCGGACTAAGGGGAAAAATAATAATAAAAAAAAAAGAACGCAAAGTGTTTAAAAAAAAGAAAAGAAAACCTATTCTGCAAATTTCTTTGTCACAGACAGTCCTAGCTATTTTCACTTTCCCATAATTAGGCCTTGTTTGGATTGCGATTTTCCGTCGAAAAATTACGTGGTTTCCCGTGATCACATTTCTCTATTAACTTTTTTCCTCACATACATCAAATCGCTACAATAATTTTTCCATGAAAAATGCAATCCAAACACAACCTAACTTTTCCTCCTGCCAAAGAAGTCACTGGTATGGTATGGAGATTAAATTAAGGTGATGCCAAAAGAAAATTCAGTAGGCTAGTGATGGAATTGGACGGTAAAAGGAAAAGAGAAATAAAAATGTCCTTAGTAGTTAGTAGTATTAAGCGCAATTTTTTTTAAAAAAAAAAAGTCTTAAAAATAAAAAGGAAAAAATTGTCAGTCTTATATTACTTAAAATTAAAGGTTACAGAAGAATAACAACAATCAAGTGAATTCATTCAAGGGAATGAGTTGGGTGAAGCACGGGAAGAAGTGTAAATGGGAAATCCGGATTCGAACACTCCCACTTACACAATAAAAAATAAAAAATAAAAAGTGGATTCATCTCAAGTAAGAAATAATTAAACATAAGAATGTTTAGTTTTGCATGTTTGACATTTGCTATTATTGCAGTGTATGCAAGTGATTTCTTAGTCGTTTCGAATGGTTTGCATCATCATCAATGACCCATAAAAATTATACTCAAAGGACGGTAAATCGAAACTAGAAAAATTCTGAGTGTATGATTCGGAATTTGGAGGAAAAAAAATCTAAACCACTAATTACCCAATACTAATAAAGAGACGTAAATAGTCGTGGAGGATCGGTAAATACGTGACAATAAGCAAGAGTTCAATTTCGTTTAGTAACAAATAAGTGTTGGTGGGGGTGGCCAATTTGACGACAAGTGTGATTAGATTGCCTGTTTGGGGAGAAGATAGAATATTCAATTACATGTTCAATATATATTTCAATATATATATATATATATATATATATATATGTATATATTGTTTGTTGGTAATTACATGTTCAATTTACTTGGTGTAGCAGTGAAAGCAAACAAAAGTCACTACACCTTTTTTCTTTTTTCTCTTTTTTCCGGCTTTATTGAAGAAAGTCCTTCCAATGTATTGTTATGTTTCTGGAACAAGAATAATGTGTAGCTCTTTCCACAATTATTGTATGTATAATAATTTATGGTAAAACTTGTACACACCATTAATTGAATAAATATTTGTATAAAGATTTGTCATATTTGCAAGATAAGCACATAAAATAAATGGAACAACCGTACTATAAATTTCACATATTGTTATAAACCACCCTGAATTGAGAAAATTTTAGTGAAAATAATTTAAACTTTTACGAATTATTAAATAAGGAAAATCATTTGAAACATCTCTGAAAATTCGCCAAATGAATTTTTATAAGTCATTCGCTTTTAAAATATTAACTTCACATCCCTTATAAATTTAAGTTAACAAAATTTAATTTCAACCTAAATTTTTAACTATTTTTTAGCCTAAAATGACTACATGATCCATACATATGTAATCATTTTTCATGTACAGTAGCTAATCTATGACATTATGGGGACTTGGAGAGATACTTGCTTGGACTTCATATCTTTATGTCACCGCCTTAAAGCATGTAAGAATCTCAAAAGCACGTGATTGAGTTTGAGCTCGAGGAAGGAATTACTCTTTCCTTTCTTTAGACATTTTTCTTTCTTCTTACTTTTGTTTTTTTAAAAAAATTCAATTTCCAATCGAAGTAGTTTTTTTGTTATGATATGAAACAAATGTATACGTTAAGGTGTAACAAAAAAAAAAAAACAATTTAATTGAATATTCATTGCCAAAAAAAAATAATTTACTCTCAGACTTAACTGCATTGTTATCATGAAGAACCCCAAACACAAGCTCATTCAGATGGTTAAGCTCAACATGCTGCTCCATATATGAAAATTGAAGACTATTCATCAAAATGGCGTCTATATCATCCCATAAATTGCCTAGCATCTATTTAGTTTATTGTTGAATCATAATGCACCTATTTATTACCTATACCCTTGAAACAAAAAAAAAATTAAGTGCTCGACGAGGAGGCTTGTAAAACAACCTTCTTGTTAATCATATGGCGATCTTTGCACATGGCCTCCAATGGCTGAGCTTTGGATGCCTCCAGCCAAATCAATTTATTCCTCGATAATCCTTTTCCAATCAAAACTCTGAATTAAATTGTTAAAGATCCAATGCTAAACCGACCGACCACCCTATGCGCCAGGCCAACACCAGTACAAGACCTCCTTCCTAGAGGTGGCAAAATGGGTGAGATGGACCAAATTTACTTGAGTTTGAGATGGAATCGAGTCATATGGATTTGGATCCAACCTTACCCATATGTATTTTAAGACTAACTTGGGCGGGATCACTTTGGGATGAGTTTAGATTAATCCTGCCCAATATTCAAATCTATTTTCTATATATTTTTTCCTTTAATTCATTTTTTATTTTTTATATAACTTTAATATTTTTTATTTATTAAATTTTGTTAGTCTTATTGTGAATTTATATTTTCATGAATTCATTTTTTCATCAAATAGGGAATGTAATGCAATTTCCGACAAAATCATATTACCATAAAAAATGATCTTTGAGTTAGCAAGTAGTAGCATTGGGTAATCGAATTAGTCCACCGAGTCTGAATAACATTGATTTACGCTCTAGAATGATCAATAATTGCTTAAAAAAGACATAACATTTTGGTAAGAATACACATATCTTTTCCCTGGATTAAATCAAAAGAATGAACATTTTGGTTTATTCATATATGAAGTTGATGTTTTCACTTCCTCAAAAGCATGAAAACAAAATGGTTAAGGAAATAGCTAACAAGAAAAAAAAACATGCAAGTGCCTTATACTCAGGATTCCCACCAAAAATTGGATTAACAAATAAAGAAAAAGATAGATATATAACCATATTCCAACAGATATCAAGATGACCAAGGCACTTAGAATGTTGAATATTTATCATCATCATTGTCCAAGGATAGCAGGTCTAAACTAACTGAAACGTTGAAAATTCTTGTGGATAATGACTAGGAAGACTGCTAAATTATATTCGCTGGTATGACTAGAAAAACTATTAGAGATAATTTTTGAATAAACTAAATTTTTTGGTGAGATATTTGGACCCAATGGATAACCAAGTATTTTCCAAAATTTCCCATCAATTAATGGATATAATTAAAATTTGTCTCATTTTAAACCCAATATCAAATTACAATACTCATCCCGTCCAAATTCCCCACCGGCATGGGTGGCCATTGGGAGCCACCTCTACTCCTTTCCCTTATTAATCCAAGAAAGAAAGCCCTCGAATTTATTGTACTCCACAGTCCACAAATGTTCATCGCCGGTAGTAATAAAAAAAAACAAAGAAGAAAAAGTCTCATCCATACAATCTCTCTCCAATAATAGTAGTATATAATAATAGCAATAATCTGAATTGCAGATGAATATTATCATAAACAGGGTGAAAAGATGAATCCAACGGCAGATACCAATCCAAGACCATCTAAGAGCTCTCACTCCGGTCGGGTTTGGAAGACTTGCATGCAACCTAAGTCAAAACAACAGGTTAACAACATAAGATACCAATCCGTGTTGTACTAACGTTAATTAATTTTAATAGTATATGTTTCGTAATTCTACGGATTTGTCAATTGATTAGCAATAGCATTTCAGCTCGACCGCACCTGATGGTTATCAAGGCTGGGAATCCACTCGTTCGTTGCCGGGTTGGTTTTGAAAACCACCTCTCTAATTCCTCCGTGATTATTCTCCAGCCGAAGATCATAATCATTTCCGTTGATCTCGCTCGCCACCTTTATGAAACCGCTTCCCGTCTGGCCAATAAAGCACCACTTATAATTAAGCTTTAGGCAATATCGTCACTGCACTTTTTTAACACCCCAAAAAAAAAAAATTTTGCTATTACAAAACAAGATCTTCTGAAGAAAGGCAAACAGTGTATTGACTGGACCTTATGGTGCTGTTTGTCAACGGAATCCAATTCTTCATAGTAATGGGTCTCCATGAACTCTTCTTGCACCACTGGGCTCGTGCCAAATAAAGTTGCCTACAGAAAAAAAAAAATCATGCATCTTTGTTCAATATTTGAATATTAAAATTGAAAGGACATAAATAGAAGAGGCCCGCCGCCCGGAGGGGGGGGAATCATGAGAAAGAAGCAGACATGAGATTGAGATTGAAGAGATATAAGCTTGTCCAGCTCCGGGACAGCGAAGCCGTGTTGATCAGGGACGTAGGATGTTATTGGTGGGGTGGATGTAGAATCCGATTCGCTTCTATTGGGCTTGGTGGGTCGGTTGGGTGCCAGGGACTCGAAGTGGGCTCTGACCTGGTTGGTGATCTGTTGTTGCTGATCTGCATCTACCACCTCATCGCTCCGGCTAGGTTTGGTCACCGTCGGCTGTCCCACCATGGTGAAGAAAGGGAAGTCTGAAAGACCCAGCTGATACTCTTTCTGGTGTTGAAAGGAGTTGAGGGATAGAATGAGAAATTGAGAATACGATGATGATTTAGAGGGAGCAGGCTTTCTTTTACCATCTGAGTTGACGAAAGTCATCTAATTTGTTTAATACTGCAATGAGGTAAATACAATGGGAAGTGTGGGGGTAAAAGTGGTATCAAAATAGTTTATTGAATTTTTCCTAAAAAAAAAACATATAGTTTATTGAATTTTCAATGGGTAATAACTAAGCCATGGACCCAAAGTTACGGATCTAAAGTTTGAATAAAAGTAAAACTAGTCCCAAATATTTCAGTTTATATGCACATGTAGTCCTAATGACGAATTTTATCAATTACTGCTGCATCATGGTCAAGTGTCAATAACTAATTTTTGAAAAAAAAAAATCAATAAAATTTTTTTAGCCATAATCTATAATAAAATATGACTAATTACTCATATATTGGTTACATGACTACTTAGCCTTTAACTTTTTTTTATCAATTGAATTTTTGTATTTATGGATTAAAGGTTAATTACTCAAACAATCGTCATGCAAGTAATTAGTTCTTTTCTACTACAAATTATGGTCAACAATATTTATTTCAAGTTTTTTAAATTCTTTTTTAAGAAATTAACTGCCAATACATAATAGCAAGTGACTAGATTCCGATATCAATTGGTAAAAATAAATTAATAAGATTAAATGTGTTTAGAGATTAAAACATTTGGAATCACATTTATTTTTTTAGAACTTTGGAGACTAAAAGGGCTCATTTTCGAAATATTTGGGATCAAAATTGCAATTCTTTCTTAGATGAAAGAGAAAATTGAAGTTTTGGTACCAAATATTTGCAGATCCACAATTTTAGTTCCTAAAGTTTAGACAAAAGCAAATTTAGTACTGAATGTTTTAATTTTTAAGCACATTTAGTCTAATTAACTAGTTTTGGCAAATTATTACCGGAATCTAGTCATGAGAGTAGTACATGTCGACAGCCAAATATTAAATTTTCTATATATGACGGCTAAATTTTAATTTTCTATATATATATATAGCAAAAAAAAAAGGTGGTGGCCTCAATCTATAATTAAAACTTTAAAAGGCACTAATTAGTCGTTGAATTGGACGTACTTATTGTACGTGTCGGAGGTGGCCTAATTAGATGCCTTCAATTTGGTCCTCTTGATCAAAGCCATGTCAGTACGGAGGTGAAAGGCAGGTTTGGTTATCTTGATTCGAAGTACTTTAGATGCCTTCAATTAACTCAAAAATCTGATGCGTATTCTTTTGTCGTTGTACTTCTTGAAGTGCTTTGTGCAAGGCCAGCCATTGATAACTCACTTCCCAGGCAGCAAGTAAACCTTGCTGACTGGGGAATGTCTTGTCTAACGAAAGGAGAACTTCACAAAATCGCTGACCCTCTACTCTTGGTAAGATTAACTGGAATTCATCGAGAAGATATGGGGAAACTGTTGAGAAGCGTTTAAAAGAATGTAAAGTTAATAGGCCTAATATGGTTGACGTGTTGTGGGATCTTGAGCATGCATTGCAGCTTCAACACACTGCAGTTCCAGAACAATCGCATGAAGACGGCAATACGGATATTTCATACAACTCGCCATTGCCAGTAATTCGTCGCTTGCCTTCTCACAGCATTGCCATCAGTGAAGATGAAATGGGTTCAGGTACTCATCTGACAAAAGTAGCACAAATACTAGATAGCGAGGTGCTCTCTCAGCTATGGATGGATGATGCTAGATGATGTTGTGAGTTATATGTGATTGCCGTCTACTTTGTTTTATCCGCGTAGATCTATTGCCTGTTCGAGAAATATTTTGAATCCTTCCTGTAATGGCATTAGTAAATTTTTCTGTGATGCGGAATGCAAGTCGAGCTACCAAAAGCTTATTAATTAGTTTAGCAATTCTTAGGAAGGTAATGAGATTCCGCATATTGGTGTTGGCATCTCTTTAACAGCTTTGACTAAAAAGTTAGAGACTTCTTATGGAGATAAAACGAAAAGAATACTTCTGCTAATACATGGTTGTAACCCAAAAGAAAAAAAAAAAAAAGGATTGTTCCCAAATATCTAGTTCTGATAATCGCCATTGCAATGTGACAAAGATAAAAAAGACTCATCAGCAATTGCTTGCTGGATAAGGGCTGTTACTTGATAAGAATTTTCTTGATTCATAAGATGGAATGCGTATAACATGCAGCAGTTGCATTGTTGGACTCTATGAAATGGAACTGGAAATCATCTTTCGTCGGTAGACTCCAAATAGAAACAAATTTCACTTGTGCCCATTGCCCCTTCGATTTGGGCCAGAAGCGAGGGAACGCATTCTGGATCTCATGCCAAAGGGGCTTCTCGTGCTCTCCCATGGTTCAGAAGATGGGCATAGCTTGGCAGATTCCCGGGGAACTTCGGGGCTTGCAGTCTCGTTCCCTGCTGCACAAGTCGAAAGAAGAATTCTAGAGTCAATATAACATGGAAGAAATGTGCATTGAAGAGAGACTAATAGAATCAGCATCGCCCACATGCCTCTCATGTTTGTGTTTGTCATTCTCTCCAGCTCTTGGCTCAATATGTAGCGTCAGCTTTTGGTGTTGAAGCTGCGGAACTGGTGCGCATGGCATCTCTATGGTCTAAGCCAGTTGTGCCCGAGATCTTGAACTTGTCATGGTCGAATAAATTTCTCAAGGACGGGTGAATTAGCTTTTCAGGGTGGGACCTTATCATTCCGCTCTGGATTTTCGGTCGGTAATAAGATTGAAAGCAATAATGCACCTTTTAACTATTTTGTGTTTGTCAGATCATTGAGTTTTCTTCAAGTTTGCTAGTAGTTAGTTGCCCTGTGCGCTTCACCTTTTCCAGCACCGTTGACTTTAGATGTAGCCAGTGGGAAAGTATACTTTATTAGCAGTCGCCAGAGGGGAACTTGAACATTTGCCCTGTCCGTAGTAATACCATAGTCATGAATTCCAACAATTTTTTTCTGGTGCCTGATCTCCTGAAAAAGCAGGAGCAATCTGATTTTCCTTGCCTTTTCCAGTTTGTTTCTTTCCTTTTCACCCATTACCAGAACAGGGAGGGTAGAGAAGCACGCATTTCTCTTCCCACCACTTCTGATCATGTAGTAGATTTTTTTCTCATGAACTAGCGGTATGCTTCCCCTGGCTGAAGCAACCAACAGTAGTAATTAAGTCTCGATGGTGATTGGTGAGTGAATATGAACTACATTCCCTGGGAATAATTCATCTCAGAAGCAGTACCAACCATGTTATCTGCACATGTATGTATATGCATGCATACATGATACGACTGTGCAGATTACCGCCGACTCCATCTTCGGTGGAACAATTATACATAGATAAATAATTGAATTGAGTGAAAGCGCTACTATTTCTTCCCTTCTAGTTCAAGTTGATCTCCTCCACAAGATTAAAACGTAACTTTGAAGGTGTTCATCGAAAGTCATATTGCGGAGTTAGAGATAATGGCTTGTGACTCAGACGGCCAGACCCAAAAAAAAAAAAAAAAAAGAAGCCCGGAGATCAAAACATTAGCGTTCAAGTTCGCATCGCATGATTCTCTCTGTTGCTTGCTTGCATTTTTCTGTCACGAGCTTTATTGCTTCTTAACACTCTAGTGTGGTAGTAGTAGTTTTTAAGAACAAAAATGATTTCTTCCATTGTAAATCGTTCGTAAACCCCGCGGCATAATGCATGGAGATTGTACAACTCAAAAACACCTGCATGAGGCGACATGATAAAATCAAAGATCTCGCTGCCACTTTTTTTTTCAAAAAAAAAAAAAAAAAAAACTCTGGCGCAACTGCATTTCTTTTCATCAGACCTTTCCTATCTGTCTTTTCCCTATTTTGTTGTTGTATGTGTACATGTTAAACAACATATTCTTCTTCTTTTGCTCTGTCTTTTTTTTTGTTTAAAATTGTTTCACTAAATTGTTAAGAAATTCTCTCCACAAGTTAAGGTTCACCGAAGGCCAAAGGCTTTTGATTTTGATGTCAACTGTATGGATCTGTAATGCGTGTGTCAGCTTTCAGGCGAGGCATGCTCTCATGCTTGGAGAGTTTTCTCAGACTCGTGAGCCTAACAAGTACTATTGATGTTTATAACAAATTATGTACATACAATTTAAGTTCAAAATGGTCATCTTACTTTGATTATGGATTTCTTTAACTGGTGTGCAATTAGTATTTGTTAGTACACTTAAATTTCAGTATATTAATAGACATATTTATTGCACCTTGCATTTTAGTTTTTTTGAATTAAAATTATTTATTTGCAAATAAATCTTATTATTATTAGAGTAAATCTTATATACACTGACGATATATACACCATCACGGTTAGATATATGATACATGCAAAATTTGAATTTCAAATTCAAATTCGAATTATGTATCATGCATCTAAGGTTGAAAGTGTATACACTATTGATGTATAAAAGATCAATCATTGTTATTATTTATTTATGTTGGAGATTGGGACTAATCCAACGTAGAGTGAGGGGGAGGAATTTGGGATAAACAAATTATGTCTTTAATACATAGTCTAATATGCCCTTACTTCTAAAGAGAATTACATTATTTTAATTACTCACTTTTCTACAATCATTCCGTATGTATTGAATTGCCCTCCGAGGCTTGGTCTGGTGGTTGAGGTTGCTGAAGATGGAGCCTTAGATTCCTGGTTCGAATCTTACTGCTAGCAAGTTGTGGAGGGTAGGGAATAGTTTGCGAGATCCACTCCCTGCGGGACACCTCTAAAAAAAAAATCCATATGTATTGAATTAACCACCACTTTTCCAAAAAAAAAAAAATATTTTTTAAATTACAACAATTTAACTATTTTAAATTATTACTATTGTCTGACCAAAAAAATAATTCTAATAATTTTTAACATCTTTTTATTAAGGTGTTTTTCTAACGGGTGACTAGAAATTTTTCTAACAAGTACCCTATAATTTTTGTTAATACACCTATATTTCACCTAATCAATCATGTATATACACACTAATAATTACTGTGTTTCTTTTATATTTATATAATTTTTTAATTAATTTTATATTTCTAAAATTTTAATATGAAAATACATTTTAACGAGTTCACTATACAAACCGTTTATTATTATCACTGGGTGAGCCTTAGCCACTGGCACATGTAACATGGGCGGAGACCCGTAGAAAAGCAACATAGAGGCATACCGCATACAGGCACAGCACGCACGTGACGCGGGGATTACCCACTCGTGCCTCAATTGAACGGACCAAGAAAGAGGTGGGAAACGTAAAATTTGTACTCGCTAATTCGCCACCGTACGCCGCCGCGGCTAACCATTCCAAACCTGACGCTCAAGCGCTCTTGTTTGGCGTTAGGTTATCCCCCAGCCAAAGGACTGAAGCAAGCAACCTCACCTGCTAAAACCCCATATTTTCTTGTTCCTTCTAGTCAAGATATAAATCTGATAGGGAAAAAGCGTAAAACGAAGAAGGGAATGGTGAGTTCCAAGGATGACTCAGCTAGCGACGGCGAGAACTCATCTGGCGACGTACCGGAGTCAAAGAAGTCCTGTCTGTTCTCCGAAGGCGAAAAAGTCTTAGCTTACCATGGCCCTAAAATTTACGAAGCCAAGGCATGCCCTAAAACCCTAATTTTCTCTATTTTCAGAATAGAAATTTCCATACCACTAATTTTTTATTTGTTAATTTTAAATATAGTCAACTTTTGTGCGGGTTTTGGTGGTAATTTCAGTTTTGGTTTGTGAATCTTGCTCTTGCGATATTGTTCTATTCAATTTATCAATGTCAAATTCCTGATTATGCATCTATTTCTTGGAATTCTGTTACGATTTGAGATGGTCTAGTGGAAATTTGTTATAAATTTCTGAATGTAGTATGATTTTTCTGTTCGCTTCCATTTCCGAGACTTGGAACTATTGGCGTAGAGACATTACTCTAGGGTTTAGGGGCAAGTAATTCAGTGTAAATGAGCTTTTGGGTGAACTAATTTCTTCTTTTTTTTCCTACAGGGTTAATCAATGCTTTAGACTGCTTTAGTCTTTCTACTTCTAATATAGCTGAGATCTGGTAACTATGTGCATTGGATTCTTTAGAATGAGCTTAACACTTTGAATACCCTTGTTTTGCACGTAGTACGTGTGTTTTAATGCCTCTATATTGTTTGAACTGCTTCTTTTCATTGTAAAGATTCTTTATTTAGCATTTCTCTTGATAGTTTATAGTTTGTCCATTAGCACTCCAAGGGCTATTTATAACTTCTATCTGCCAATTTGTAGGTTCAAAAAGCTGAAGTCCGCAAAAATGAGTGGAGATATTTTGTCCATTACCTTGTAAGTCCGATAGATAATACTTTTATCCATGTTTCCATTTTGTTTGCCTTGAGCAGAGCTTGTGTTTTAGCCATCAACCTAACACACATCTTTTTTTATTTTACAGGGTTGGAATAAGAAGTGAGTTGCTTCTAAAGAATTGTTAAGCTCAAAAATGGTTTTAATTATTCCATTGAAATCTGACCCATTTCTTTTGATTTTCTCTTGCCATTTTCTGGGGCTCTCATGTAACGTCATAATGTCAAATGTGGATACTTGTGCTCTATGAGATATGAGATGCACATCAGTGTTGGCTATTAGAATTTGTCCGAGTTAGATGTTGGGTCTTGTGTTTCCTGATTAGACATTCCCTTTCCATTTAGGTTTCTTCATGTGGTTTTGACTCTGAGAAGATATACAATGAAGCCCTGAAATAGTATGTGTTGTAATTAAATCAAATTTCTTTGAAAACTATTTTTGGAGGTATATACAGAGTATGATATTCTTGTCATTCTGACTAAATTCTAGACTAGCTGCCCAGCTTTCTTCAGCCTTTTATCCTAAGAATACGTGCTTAAAAAGCCATTCGTGTTTTATTTCCCATGTTAAGGCGGTTTGTATCTAACTTGGCCTTGTGAATGGGGCCGATATGTTATTTGTAGCAGGAGTTTTGACTAGCGTTTGGCTACATTGTTTGTGCCCATGTTATATACATTGATAGAGCTAGAGAAGAAGCTTAAGAAATCAAGTGTTGAAATATACATAAGCTTTTTGTACTTGACCAATCTACTAGCTTAAGACTCAGGCACAAGAATTTGGAGATTTATTTGTGTGCTAAACATACTACGTTTTTGATCCAGAAAAACATCATGCTTGTTTGATATGTGTTTGATACAGAAATGTGTAGGGAAATAGAAGAGTCTGGACAATGTATTTGGTGTAACTTTTACCTGGGAAGATAAGAAAGGAAAATGTTCTACTGAAAGGCAATGTGTGTGTGGGATTTGTGAACCAACTGTAAAGTTCATTTGTTTCTTTTTTTTTTTTGGTGGGTCAACAGTTGGGATGAATGGGTAGATGCGGGGCGCCTGATGAAATACACCGAAGAAAATGTTTTGAAGCAGAAGGCTCTTGACAAGAAAAAAGGAGTGAACACAAAATCAGGTCGTTCAACACAATCGAAACCCAAAACCTCTGCTGGTATGTTACACTATCTGTGTTTTAAAGCCAACTGCAGGAAAAACCACATATATAAGACTACACTATCTGTACATCTATATTTCGTCCATCTGTACAAACATATTGACATGTTCGCCCAACCACATGCTGACATGTGCATATGTATATATCTGTACCACATTGTGCTTTCCTTTCACATTTGTTTTACGCAAAATTTTCGAAGTACCTTGATGAATGGACAGGTGAAGCAGAGATTGTTGTGTCAGTTACAAATGTAGCTGAAATAAAAATTGATTTTTTGATTTTCTTTCAGCTGTGGTAAAATGCCAATTTTGTATATTCTTTGAAAGCTTAATTATATGGTTGTCTTACATTCTGTGTGCTGTTTGTTTGTTGAATTCAACAGATACGAAAGTGGATAAGGAGGAAATCAAGAACACTGGTAGTGCATCTTTCTTGGATTTTGTTGGCTTGCTGTTTTAGACCTTAGCTTAATCATTTTTTTTTTTTGTCCACTGCACCAAGAAAAATCTCCTTTCTCTGGATATTTGATAATGTTTGCATATTTGTATTGGAACCTTGGGCATCACCATCTTAAGGTATTAGTATTGTTATGAAGTAGGTTATGTGTAACTAGAAGGATGGAATGACTGGTTAAGGTAGAATTCCATATTAATCTCTAAAGTCAGGGGTTTAGTATTACTCGAGTTTCTGAACTCTGTTTTTCATTTTGATAACCTTATCTCTGTCATAATAAAGCAGATAATAATGCTGTCAAGTTGAGTGGGTGGAGTTTCGGGCACTGAAGTAGCCTAATGGCAAATATACCATATTGCCTTTCTTTTGTTGTTTGTTTATTATTCCATGTGCTTACCTGATATTTTCCTGAAAAACAAAGCTCCTGTTGGACATAATTTGTTGTTGTTTTTAGCAGCTGTTGTTCAAGAAGTTCTAAACTTTGTGAGTAGCATTGCTTTACCGAGTATATGCCTATAAAGTATAGTAATGTGGTCAATATACTTGTGTAATGGCTTCTCTTCAGATAAAGCCTTTTCTGCAATTTACTAACATTCGTGATGTGAAGGATTGCTAAAATTCAAGGCAAATAGTTTGTTGATAATGATTTAAAATGTTTGGGCTGCACCATATTTTAGGCAATCTTGTGATATATGTACTTTAAAGGGATTTAATTTCTCCGTGTTCCGTTTTTTCCCCTTGAAATATTGCAGCATCAAAAGGAAAGAAGCGTAAGGCTGATTCAGGACCAGAGGTTTGCTCCAGTCTGTTGTTTTTATATTCGAAGTGTCCGTTTATCTTTCCTATAGTATGATAGTGCCATTCTCTCATACTTGCCCAAAGCTGTTTTGTTCTCATTCCCATTTGTCACTTGGAGTTTCCTACTTACTAAAACATTTAAAATTACCCTGTATTCTTTTGAATTCTTAGATTCTGTTCTGAGGATTTTGGGCCAAAAGGCCTGCATGTTCGTCACCTTTCTAAAACGTTTGATCTCAACCCTCAGTTAGACTCAAACTAATTGTTCCTTTGCAAGTCTGTTAACTTTGATTAGGTGGTTCAAATGCAGGGGTATTTTTGTCTTCACTGTATGGTTGTGTTCTCTGTTTTGCTAGTTCTTCGCTTCCTCTTACATATCTTGTTATATGGTTTTTCCTTGGGCATCTTTTAAGTTGGTTTTCATTTCAATTTCTTGTGAGAGTTGTCTTTGAGATTGATTGATGAAGTTTGAATTTGTTTATTTGTAGAAGGAAAATGTATCTGCAGAGAAACTCATTAAGATTCAAATTCCATCAACTTTGAAGAAGCAACTGGTTGATGATTGGGAGTTGGTCACTCAGCAGAATAAGGTCCTTTCTCTCTCTCTCTCAAAAGAGAATTCATAACAATGGCATTTGCATGGAAAAGAAAATTAAGTAGCATGACCCAACACCAATAATAAGACTTGCCAGACGACTACTAGGCATGCTGTTATACAGTCTGAATGATATTGTATCAATGTTTTATTCAGCATTCAGTAATTCTATCTTATGATTTTGTGCTGACTCTGCCTTTCCTTGTCCTTAAACGAAAAATATCATCGCTACAGGACAAGCAACTTTGACAATTGCAAAGCTTTACATCTCTGCTTCTTATGCTCAAGTTGAAGTAGTTTAGTTTTTGGCTTCGGTTTCTGTATTAAAGTGCTGGGCGTGGCAGTTCTCATAGAGGTTGATTTATTTTTTTCGGTTGCAGTTGGTAAAACTTCCACGATCCCCCACAATTGATGATATATTGACAAAGTACCTTGATTACAGGTCAAAAAAGGATGGCATGTAAGTTTCTTTTACACCTTTGGGCTTTGTATGAAGTGTGACCCTTCTGTGTATGTTTTCTACAACACTTATGTTGATTCCTGTTGTATATATGTAACTTTCAGTTGTTGACCAACTGAGCTTCAGTTCCTACCGTGCATAATTGACTAGTGCATATCTGAGCATTTTAAAAATCTATCAGATTCAGTTTGCAATGTTGCTCAACCATGTTTTGACAAGGTTGATATTGAGCACTTTTATGTCAAATTTTGCGCATTTGGTAAAAATTGAAATGATTTTTAAAGGGCATGCGATTTGCTTTGTGAATTATCCCCATGAATCTGTTTCTTCTGGATTCAGGATGACTGATTCAGTTGGAGAAATTCTAAATGGACTGCGGTGTTACTTTGACAAAGCATTAAGAGTCATGCTTTTATATAAAAAGGAGCGCCAGCAGTATGATGAAGCTATTTCAGATAATGTTTCTCCATCTAGTGTTTATGGTGCCGAACATCTTTTGCGCCTCTTTGGTATGCTTTATGCTTATTTATAGAACCATCTTATGTAATACTTATCATACTGGAATTGATACTATTTCACTTGCTTTAATGAGATTGAGGACCTTTTTGTTGCTAAGTAGTGAAACTGGTTATCTTTGAGGGAGGTATTCCATGTTTTTTGGAAAAAGAAAATGTTTAACATGTGTACTCAGTTCAATGCCTTTAAATTGAATGAATTACCGAGAAATTGGACTTTCAGTAGGTTTATTTCCTTAGATGCCAAATGCTGTTTTGTCTTCATTGCTGGCTCTATGGAGAGGAGCATTTGTCATGATTGCTCTTGTTTGCAGTAAAATTACCGGAGTTATTGGCTTATGTGAAAATTGAAGAGGAGACACAAATTCAGCTCCAGCAGAAACTGCTTGACTTTCTCAAGTATGTTTTACATAATCTTTTATTTGCTGCTTCCTATCCTTGTGGAAGATTGGATTATGAATTTGTTAAGATGATGAGAACAATCATGTTGCGTATATATTTTCAATTTATAACTTTTAACACATATCATGCTTTTGCATTTCTATCAATTTTTAGTTGCACATAGAAGGAGGTGGTGGTGTTGATATATGGTGTCACTGTGGTTATCTCTTCTGAAAGAATCAAACCTGATTTCTTGAAAGCTGTAATGCAATTCTGACTGCTTTTTTTTTTTTTGGCCTTTTTGGTGCTTGTCATGGCAGGTTTCTACAGAAAAACCAGGGCACCTTCTTTCTTTCAGCTTATGACAGCCCTAAAGTTTCTGAAGGAAGTGGAAAAGGGAAAGATAATTGACTTGGAAATGGAAGACAATTGATGATCCGCCAAGATGTTGTAACAGTAAATGGTGAATGATTATAGTTAGTTTAACACCTCTGAACAGTTGGACTTCCCCAGCGGGCCGAGCAGCTCCACCGCTATATTTGTACAGTGCTTTATTTGTTTGTTTTTTGAAACTTCCGTCCAAGTAAAGCTGTATAGCTTTTGGCAAACTCTAATGAGGATCAAGGATAACAGTCCATACCGTTAGATTTGGGTGGAGGACTTGGGCTATGTTGTAATGATACATGGAGAAAGCAGCAGCATGCTCTCTATAGATTTGTGCATTCGAAGGACCAAAACTGGTCCTATGAACTATCAGTATAGGAATATCCGGTTATTGCTGTTCAATTTGTTCTACTTAGTACCTGCAATAAAAGTTCAGCTTTTTCCGTCGAATGTTTCTTTCTGAGGATTTTTGGTTTTCCGGGTTGGCACGTGTAATGAAGCTGTATTTTACGGGGACTAACTGAACTTATGTTATAATCTAAGAGATTTAAGTTTAATATCTCAAATAAGTTGAAACCAAAATTTGATTACCTATTGTCCGTCGATATATGATAACAGTTTGAATAAAATAATTTAGTTTATATTGATTGACATGATATAAGTTGAAACCAAAATTTAATTACCTATTGTCTTAGTGCATCTGGTCCATTTCAGAGGATGAGGTAATCTTTAGCTATGCATACCATTGGACTTCTATCAATTCTCAAAATCTAGTGGTTAAGATAATGGACATGTCAGCACTTAAGTAAAACTATATAATTTTGCTTTGAAGTGTACCATATGACTAGCATTTTGATCCATGTTATGTATAGGTTTATATTTCAATTCAAAACAATACTAATATGTATACTTATATATTATATGGGATTTATATTTCAATTTAAAACAATAATATATATACTTATATATTATAGTATAGGATAAAGTATATGAAAAGGTAAAAAAATTCAAAGATGTGTATATTGAACATGTTTAACAAAAGTTTATTTCGTAAGTACAAAATGGAATTTTTTAAATTTAATATCTCAATAAGTTGAAACCAAAATTTGATTACCTATTATTGTCTGTCGATATATGAGCACAATTTGAATAAAATAATTTAGTTTATAATGATTTACATGATAGACTAATTGTAAACCTATATAATAATTAAAAAATTCAAAATTCTATATAAAAAAAAAAGAATGTGGAGTTAGAAACATTTTGATTTAACCATCCTAAAAACCCTCTCTACAATACATACATATATATATATTCGAAGCAACTGTAAAATCAAAATCAGAAATACCAAGTAAGACTACTACTAACTGGTAAAAGACATTTACGCGGGCTTGAATGGGGTAGATAAAAAATTCTGAATGAATGAGCACATTCTGTGGCAAAGATGGCGATACCGCTAGCACACCCTTTGGATCAAAATATTTAGGAAATCGATCTATTTCAGGAGCGGATGCAGTTTTCATCAAATCCAAAAGAAGATTTTGAGTGGGAAAAAGAAGGGTTGAGCAAATTTGCACAAAAATAAGGAGAGGGTTAATGTTGTATATTATTTATAGTGTATATTGTTAGTATATAGAAAATTAATTTAAAAATAAAAAGAAGAAAAATTTTCAAAAAAAAAAATTAGAAAGAAGAAAAAAGAGTGTTCAATTTGACGCTTATGTCGAAATCTACTTCAGTTCATTTCGACATCAGTTTATATCGTAGGGGAAAAAATAAAAAATAAAAATAAAGTGAGCGCTCCTCTCTTCTGCAAACTGAAAGCCATCGGCCACCCTCCTGCCTCTAGCCTCCTACGCACCGGTCCTACTCCCTCCTCCCCTTTCCCTCTCCCGTCCCGTCCCGTCCCGTCCCGTCCCCTTCCATCTAGCCTCCTCTTCCCTCAGTCTCCATTTGCCATATTCACTAGTGCAATACACAGGCAAGGTATCCACCTACTTTGCTTTCCATCACTCATAGTCTACTAGTCCACACTTCATTAACCCAAAAAAAAGGAAAAGCTGCTGACTATAATTATGATCGTAATTTGGATGATTACTGCTCCTCCAGCAGTTTGTTTCTTCAAACACTAGCAATGTCCTAGTTGATGTCGATTTCTTTACAAATTTGATTCTCTTCTCTAATTCAAGCTGTCCTGTTCAAACATGGAAGCCTTTCGTCTACAACCCAAATTTACCTTCACACAATTGATCCTCCCTACCCACCAAAATATCACTAGAAAAGCTATCAAAGTCAAACCCCAGTTTTCACTTTTTTCCCCCTTTAATCTCCGCCTCAAACCCAAACCCTCCCTAATCACTCCTCGCAAGCTTACTTTTGTAACCCCAATCAATTGCAAGCACCATGACGAACATCTTCATGAATCTAACCACCACCATCACCATCACCACCACCACCACCACCATGGTCATCATGATGATGTGGGGTCTGAGGTGAAGCTAACCAAATCCCAGTTGGCGTTTCTGAATTTCGCCAGGGCGGTTAAATGGACCCAATTGGCCAACTTCTTGAGAGAGCATTTGGAGTTGTGCTGCTGCTCCGCTGCTCTGTTCATTGCGGCTGCTGCTTCCCCTTACTTGGCCCCCAAGGCTGTTGCCAGGACTCTCCAGCAAGTTTTCACTCTCGTTGCTTTTCCTCTTGTCGGGGTAATACTCATTTTCTTCATTTTGTTGATTCCTTCAATCTTCATTACTTGCTACTAGTAAGACTGCGAGTTTGAAGCACTTAATTGAACCCCTATCTGACTATCTTCTTTTTGTCGAAGAGAATATAGGGAGATAGGGGAGAGGGGTACTTGATTTTGGACATGGTTTTGTACCTTATGACCTTTAAGTCCATGTTTGTGTGTGTAAATGAACTATGGCTTGCTAAAAAGAAGCAATTTTTGACATGATTTTGTTCCTTTTGACTTTTAAGTTGTTGTTCGTGCAAATGGTTGAATGGGAAAATTACTGTGTTAGTGAATGATCGTGCTAAGTATCATCGATGTGTATGAACTGACCTTTTTAGCTCATTGCGGCTAACTGAATACTTTAACTAAGCTTCATGATTATCATTTTGTCTGTTTTTAGTGGGCAAACTATGTTTTCTTAGTTGATTTTAATCCCTATTTGTGTGTTTGACATTGAATACTTTTAGAGGCTACATGTTATCTTATGACAGCGCAAGAAATCCTTACGGCTTTAATCTTTTTTTGAATGGTTCTGAGATTATGTTCTAGGTGGAACGTTGGGGGATATCTGCAATTGATTAGATTAGAAGACCTTGTTTTCACATTTCTATTCTACCTTTTAAATCTTATTAAGCCTGTACCTTTCCTAAATTAGAGAAACCACTACAGGTTAATCAGCAATTTCCTTTTGTTTTCCCTGCATTTAATTGAAGGTTATAGCATGTCAACACTTTTTAATCATCCTTATGCACTAAAAAACTAGTTTGGATATTGTGTCTTTGTAGGCATTTATTGTTATCAGCATGCTGTTGATTTCTTAACTTAAGGCTAGGGACCTGTAACTGTCTATTTACTGTATTTTGAAATTGGTTATCTTTGGAATTTTTTGCTGTCAGGTCTCAGCATCATTTGATGCTATATTGGACATAGCGGGGGGAAAAATTAATATTCATGTACTAATGGCCCTTGCGGCCTTTGCATCAGTTTTCATGGGGAACTTCTTGGAAGGAGGCTTGCTTCTGGCAATGTTTAATTTGGCTCATATAGGCAAGTTTCTTGTACAAGATTAGATAGCAGAAGCTTGAATCTAGCTATAAATGAAGTTTCTGTAGGTTGAATATATGGATTTTGCAGCTGAGGAGTACTTTACCAGCCAGTCAAAGATTGATGTCAAGGAGTTGAAGGAGAATCATCCAGAATTTGCTCTCGTGTTGGATACAAAATATGGAAAACTGCCTAGTTTTTCAGACTTGACATATCACGAAGTCCCTGTGAATGATCTGGAAGTTAACTCATATATATTAGTCAAAGCGGGTGAGGTTCGTACTTGAAAATATTATAGCCTTATCTTCATCTGCTACTTTTCCCTGTGACTGATGACATTGAAGTCCCTCACTTTAATTTGTCCATAAAAAAATTTTTTGCCCTTAAATTCTTTCTTGATTCTTTGTTGCCTTCGTCTTCATTTTTGTAGAGATCTTATTACGTGAATTTTTGTCAATGAAATATTTTATGCTTTTCTGTTTGATTTTTGATGATGTAGCTGGTGAAAATAGTGTATTATGCACTACAAAAGGAAGGTTGTAGGTACCTTGTCTAATAATCTTGGTTTCTTTTTTGTTGTTAAAGTTCCACTGCCTACACAAAGGATGTTTACAAGAAGAATAAAAAGGAAATTCAGATTGTTTGATCTATTGAATGTATATGGATAACCATATCAGTATGGGGTGGAAAAAGAATCGGACAATATACTGAGCTCTTTGCTTTCACACACTAACATCTTCAGATACTTTTCTGTAGGCAATTTATTGATCTTAGAATTGTAGTACTACTATTTTTATTGTGTAATGCTTATAAGATGTGCCTAACCTGCAGTTTTATTTTATCATGATGAATAGTTTAACCTCTTGCTTTAATACTTGTTTTATTAGCTAAAACTCATGCCTAATGTCAAAATCACTTAGTGACATTGTGTTCTGGTTTCAAAACTAACTTGTCCTGACTTTGTCAAAGCAGAAGAGGCCTGTTTTTGTCTTAACTTCTTGTCTCAAGACTGAAAACTTCGTTCATTGTCCCAGCTTGTCATACTTGGCATGACAGTTCACCTTTGACCAAGTTTCCATTTTGAGGATTAATACCTGCACAATTATTATTTTCTCTTTTCCTTGAATTCCTTACGTTTATGCAGAATTTTGGTTACGTTAATTTCCTTATGTTCTATTTTTGCACAAATGTGTTCTTTACATGACTGTCTAGAACCTTCATTGATGCTGGTTTGTTGATATAAACAGTCAGTTCCAGTGGATTGTGAAGTTTACCAAGGTAGATCAACAATTACAATTGAGCATTTGACTGGGGAAGTCAAGCCAATTGAAAGAAAAACTGGGGACAGCATTCCTGGCGGAGCAAGAAACTTGGATGGTATGATGATAGTAAAGGTAAGGACTGTTTTTCCAACACTCCCAGTAAAATACTAAATAAGTAAATACTTTCAGATATACATATGCGTAAGGTATGTTCCTGCTGGTTTTTGACATATGGGACATATTTCCATGTCTTTCTTTTAGGTGACATATTCTCATGTTCGAAATTATAATAGTAGTCTCCAATAGTTTGTGATAAGATGAAATTTTTATTTTGTTTTTTGATTTTTTTACCTTAAAGCTGTTTTAAATCATCGTACTCCTTCCTCATTTCAACTCTTGTAGGCAAAGAAAACATGGAAAGAATCTATGCTTAGCAGGATTGTCCAGCTGACTGAAGAAGCTCAGCTAAGCAAACCAAAGCTCCAGAGGTGGTTGGATAAATTTGGTGAGATCTACAGTAAAGCAGTTGTATTTTGGTCTATAGCTGTTGCACTCCTTGGGCCACTTATTTTCAAGTGGCCTTTGGTTGGCACGTCAGGTAACTTTTAGGATCTTCATTTTCCTATTTTATCTTTAATGCCTGAATATCCAAAATGTTTACCTTGATCTAGATTTCGTTTGAGCTAATTGTACTCTGTTAGTCCATCACATGAAGAGGGCTAAAAACTCAAGATAAGGAACTTGTGGAGGTCGTTTGTTATCCATGTTGAGTTTACACTATTTCTTCATCAGCAACATTTTATAGGAAGAATTTGAAAATTTGTGTAGATCAATGAAGTCTTGTTGTATACCGTGTTCAGTGGCTAAGGAGGAACGATAGTCATGTGTTAATTGAAATATACTAAAAAATAACATTCACGGTCGCCTTTAACTATGTTTTTTGCTCTTGTATGTAATCAATACAATTGAGGACGCTTCACACTGTCTAAAGGCTGCTTATATGACATTGCTATCTCAACTAGCACTGAAACCTTTGCTATCATTAACAAGTTAATGGAAGTTGTAAACCAGCTCCGGCATTATAAATATAGTTAGATGATGGTGTCTTGGACTTTTGCAGACCTAGACCTGGCTCTGGAAGTAATTTTTCCTTTATTTTTTTTGAATGTCCACCTTTATAATAGTAATGTCTTTTGACTGTAGTATGCAGAGGATGGATTTATAGCATACTGGGTTATAGTTATATATTTTATGACTGTAGTTTGCAGAGGATCAATTTATAGGGCATTGGGGCTTATGGTGGCCGCATCACCATGTGCACTAGCTGTAGCACCGTTGGCCTATGCCACGGCAATTAGTGCCTGTGCTAAAAAGGTATTTGCTATCCCATACACATTTACATTGAAGTCCTAGTATGGTTTGAAAGGTTGTCTATGGGTCAACCACTGTATTTATACCTAATTTATCACAAGTTCTTGCAATTTTTTTTAAGTATCTGAATATAAATACCATTATAACAGAACTGTTGATATACCAGCCCTTCTTGTCCTAAGAATGGGGGTATCTTGTTCTTCTACCTTGCCTGATGGCAAAACAAATTATGAGGAACTAAGCTATTGATCTACTTTTACCTACGCTTCATGTTTGCAGGTTTTTTAAAGAGCAATGTCTCTAATAATAACAGCATCAAGCTTTTATAATATGTACTAGCACCTTGAAAATGACTTAATATGATTCTACAATATCAATTTGGCTTACAGGGAATACTGCTCAAAGGTGGACATGTTTTTGATGCTCTAGCATCTTGCCACACTATTGCGTTTGACAAAACTGGTACCTTGACAACTGGAGAGTTCACATGTAAAGCAATTGAACCTATACATGGACATCTCAGGAATGCTGAAAAACAACTTGCTTCATGTTGTGTACCCAGCTGTGAAAAAGAAGCGCTTGCTGTGGCTGCTGCGATGGAGAAGGGTACTACTCACCCAATTGGAAGGTTTTTAATTAGCTGGAGAATGTTTTTTATCCCTCAGATTGCTTAACTATGCTGTCTGAATGGTTTCTCTGATGAGTGCAACTGTTATGAATTGTTGATTTTTATGTTTTGCAACATTAGCTGTTTTTGTTTGTGATGCAGAGCTGTTGTGGATCATAGTGTGGGAAAAGATCTTCCTTCTGTTTCTGTTGAAAGCTTTGAGAATTTGCCTGGTAGAGGTCTTTTTGCAACATTATCTAGCATTGAGGTAGTGTTGTATTTTAGCATTTGGTTAACTAGTTGTTTATGTTGACTTACATTTAGAGATTGAACTGTTATCCAATTTTTGGGTCAAACACATGCCCTTCTCATTTTACCGGCACTGCTAACTTTTCTTTGTTTGCTCTGACTTCTGTTTTGGATGTGGTATTCTAGTGAGTTTGTTGTGCTTCTAGGAACTATTTGCAAACTTCTTGTGATGTGGAGATCCATGAGAGATCCCGGGCTGCCATGCTGGCCACCCTAAAATGGAATAACTAGTGGTCTTCTTCGATTATCAACTATGATGCACTAAATACATCAAAATCTTCACATTCTGGATTTTTTACTTAATTCCTTTTTCCCCCTTGTGACAGACATGCTGCATGAATTTCTAACTTTTCATATATTCCACCAAGTAATTTTGCCATAGGTATCTCCTATATGGGGTTATGCATCATGGTCCTTTGAAGATTCATGGTAGTCATTTTTCATTATGTGTTTCAGTATTCTGGCATGACGATTGAATTTAAGTTCCTTTCCTAAAGATCTTCTCAGTTTGTCACTGCTTTATCCAGGTCGAAATCATTTAATTCGTAGGATTTTGTAATGTTCACAGCCAGGACTTGGTGACGGTAAAACATTAAGAGCTTCGCTGGGCTCTGTGGATTACATTGCTTCGCTTTATAACTCTGAAGACGAATCAAGTAAAATTAAGGATGCAGTGAGCGCTTCTACTTATGAAGGCGATTTTGTTCGAGCTGCTCTATCTGTTAATAATAAGAAGGCAAGCATTTTTTCCCTGGATAGGCATAATTGTTAAATAAATGTAGTTAACTCTTCATGTGTTTTGCAAATGGATTTGGATACCTCTTAAAACCTATTGAAATGGACACTAGTGGATTTTCTTAATCACATTCAAGTTTGGTGACTTAGTTCTGAGGGATTATGAGTTGACATTGGATATCTCCATGCGCATGTTGTAGTGAATTGTTATGCAGACTTCTTTACCGTATGATGCTAAATCTGGGTTGAATTTGGGGACTACAGGTGACCCTTTTTCATTTTGAAGATAAGCCTCGACCTGGAGCTTTTGATGTTGTCCGGGTATTAAAAGATCAAGCAAAGCTCCGTGTAATGATGTTAACTGGTGACCACAAGTCAAGTGCGCGGAGAGTGGCCAATGCTGTGGGTATCGATGAGGTATACTGCAGCCTTAAGCCAGAGGATAAGCTGTATCATGTGACAAGTATATCTAGAAATACAGGTGATATTTACATTCTGTGTAATTCATCATGCTGAATCATCTGCTGCCTTCCACTAATAGAGATGTAAAATATTTTTTGGCGTCAGTAAGAATTATATATCTGGTTTCTTTTCTTCAATTTGACTTTTAGTCAAGGCAGTGGACAAACCATAGGCCAAATGAGATTTCCACTGAATCAGCAATTGAATGCTATGTGAATTTATGCAGTATAAATTTTTTTGTGAAGCATTTAGAAAAAATATGTTGGAATGTGTAGTGAAGATCTTATACATGTAAGATTTCTTCATTCTTCTGAAAAATTACTTTTTCTATGCTATGTAAGATTAACATTTTAACTCCATCAAATAACTTACTCTCACCGTATGCCTATTCACGTGGCTTTGTGTTTTTACAATCTTGGAATTCCAATCAAAGCATCGTGTTGCTCAAATTCTTGCATTTTAGTTCATTAATATTTGCCTTGAATATTCCCGACAGGAGGCGGGCTTATAATGGTTGGTGATGGTATCAATGATGCCCCAGCCCTGGCTGCTGCAACTGTGGGTATTGTGCTAGCAGGTCGGGCCAGTGCAGCTGCTATTGGGGTTGCAGATGTGCTATTGCTCCAGGACAACATTTCTGGTGTCCCATTTTGTATAGCGAAATCTTGGCAAACAACTTCCCTGGTAGTTTTCCTTTTCCCATTTCATTGCAAATATGTATGCTTCGTAAACCTAATATTGGCTGTAACACTCCTTGCAGGTCAAGCAAAACGTGGCCCTAGCTTTATGTAGCATTGTAGTGGCATCTCTTACGTCAGTTTTGGGATACCTTCCATTGTGGTTAACGGTATGAATCAACTTGTAAACGGTCTGCTGCAATACATGATAGGCAATGGAGATGATATATACTATATGACCATAAGAAATGCCTCAGAAGCACCCAGAACAAAATGTTTTCACATGTTGCCTTTTCTTGTTGATGATTGCAGGTGCTTCTGCATGAAGGTGGTACTCTACTTGTTTGTCTCAATGCCATCCGGGCTTTAAATCCCCCAACATGGTCATGGAGAGACGACATTCCACAACTTGTTAACAAATTGAGATCTGTATTTATGTTTGTGATGGGTGTCAGCCACCCGGAAACCCAAAGCGCAGCACAGGCGGCGGCACCCTCGTGATGGATGGATGGATGTACCGCCTCGAGTCATTCAGTTGGAAGCCATAACCCTCCAGGCTTTTGTGAATTGTGATTTATGAAATATTATAGGTAGAAGGAGGACCATATTCATTCTGGAGTTGTGGATAGCTTTTAGAAACAAGACAGACATTAGTTGTCAACTGTAAATTTCTCTCCAACAGACGATTTTTAATGGCGACAATGATGACCTGATCAAAACAGGAAATGACATCTCCTATTTTTCTTGTGTCCCAATCAAATTCTGTTGCGCTGCGATCATTATCCTCTTTGGATTTTGATATTTAATTGTGGAATTGCAGGTTTGGTTGCTTTAAATTCCTTGAGCTTCCCGGATGCATAGATAGCCCAACTGCAAACATGACGCAGTTCATATGCTTGTTCCCGGGCCACCGGCATTGCGCGTCGACACACGGAAGAGATGAGAAGGGGAGTCCAACACGCACGCTGTAGCGATCCGATCCGATATCTAAAAAATTGCAGTTGGTACGGTTACGTCCTGGACTCTCCCTCTCTCTTTTCTGTGTGACTTTGAAGGTTCTCAAGGGTGGATCGGATCTCTACCAGTATTGTATAATTGCTTTGCTTATATGGGTCATATGGTTGAGCTGGCCATTGCAACTTTTGCAACTCAAGCCGAGAGTTATAGAGAAGAACTTCAGCAGCGTCATACCAGCTACATTTCCTGCCTCAGCTGTAACCTAACCACCAAATTCAGTTAGCTCACAACGCCTCATCCTCCTCCAACCTTCAGTTAACCGCAGCCCTCTAATATTATATACACACACGCACTGTGTTAGTAGCGTTGAATGAATAACAGTTATACAAAATTTGAATTTTAAATTTAAATCATGGATCCAATGATGATGGTGTATACACAATCAAATCATCGTACACGGACAAGAATTGAAAAGAAAGCCATCAGAATTCGGCATTTACTGATCCCTACAGAAAAAGACCCATATAATAACGCAGGACAACCTCATTCGTCAACAGAGAGACAGAGGGGATACTAATGTTTGAATCTTTAGCAATATGTTGCAATTAAGAGCAGTAGCACCTAGAGAGGATTGAATCATGTACATTTGAGTCAGTTATTTAATGCCAAAAAAAAAAAAAATATATATATATATATATATATACGCCCTCCCATCCCATAAAGATAGATAATTTGGATTTTGAAGCTTCAATTAAGTGGCTACTCTGTTGTGGGTTACCATCGTATCTGTTAGCAGTGTCCAGAGAGTCCTTCCATAATCCGTTTATGGAATTTGTCCATTTCAAATCCATCGTTAATACTCGAGGTATAGTAGTAAGTATTTTCTTCCTCCTTAGGTAGCAAGTATTTGTCACTCGACATTTTATGATTCTAGAATTAATTCCGATCAGGAAGCTTCAGCTTTCAGTCTCTCTCCCTCTCTATGATGCCCAAAAAAACAAAAAGAACACAGATATATCATCTATGCGCTGTAACAATTTTTTACCGATAGGGTAAATTCTGTGGCCGGGGGAATATCACCATTCAGTCCCTCTCACAACAGTAGCAGTAGCGGTGCAATTTACTGTCTTGACAGTCCATTTTATCCTCTGTCACCATGGATCCCAGCTGTAATCTCCTCAGCTACACCGCTATCGCTATTGGTAGGATAGGATAGACACTAACTAGAGCAGAGCAGCGACAAAACTTTCCTACTTTTTCACCGTCTTGCTTTCAGTTCCCCCACCTTTGATTATTCTTTCCAGATTTCCGGGCTGCTTAATAATCATTACCACTGCCCACAGTTATCAAAAACTCAAAATGGCCAAAAATTTAAAAACAAAAAAAAAATATCACAAAACTGGTAAAGTGATATCCGAGCATGCATACAAAAAGCTTAAGATTGATTGAAAATTTAAAATTAGGTTTTTTTTTCCTCTTTTTTTGGGGTACTTCACATTTTCTGTCCCATGTTTTCTGTTCCTAAACTGCCGGAGCTACAATTTTTAAGGGCGAAAAAAAAAATGAAAGAAAATAAACTTAATTCTTTTTTGCTGGGGGGAGGGGGAGTTAATTTGGGGGGTGTTTGTTTCTCTCCCGGTTCTTTCCCAAACTCTCTTCACTCCTGCTATCTTCCCCCTTGCCTACTACGCCTTCTCTCTCTTCTGTACATAGGCCAAAATCGTCTCTTTCCATCATTCTTATGAAGGCCCATTTGGGACTCTACTGAGAAACCGAAACAAAGGTCGTTTCTTTCTCGAACATCCCAGAAGCTTCAACTGATCGAATTTCAACATCTTACCCTCAATCGATCTTGTTGATTCCAACACGCTTGACGGCCGCATTCCTAAACCCCTCATTAGCAACAGAGGCCTGCTGCATGCACATCCCCATCCCCATCCCCATTCCAATCCCGCCGTGCATCATCATCATCTGCTGCTGCTGCTGCTGATGCTGTTGATGAAGATTCTGCTGCTGCTCCATTCCCATCATGTAGTTTCTCACCTCGTTCCTTATCATCTCTTGCATCACCGCCAACAACTCCCCGGTGAAAGGAACAAATACCTTATCCTGCGGCTGAACCTGAGACCCAAAAGCTATTTGTTTACGGCCGTTCTGCTGGTCAACCGGTGCTGGTGGTGATGGAGGCGGGGGAGGAGGAAGGAGTTGAATCGGAGCCTTTGGTTGAGTTGAGTCGGTTGAGCGGGTGGACGCCTCGGTGGAGTCAACTCCAGGTAAGGAGAGGCTCAAACAAGTAGGAGGATCAGTAATGTTTTCCGAAGTCGTCTCCACCACCTGATGAGGAGGAAAAACGGGGCCAGCCCTAGCAACGGGTTTAAATACGTGAGAAGAGGAGGTATTGGGAAGGCTTGAAGAGCTGACGTCGGAGCCGGACGGACTGCCCGGGTTCAAGGACAAGCCACCCGAGACGTGTCCGCCGGACCCAGTGCTGGCGGTTCTCTTCAAGGGTTGGTGGTGGTGGAGTGGAAAGTCGTTGGAATAGTCGTTGGTAGCTTCGTCGGAGGAAGTGATGGAAGAGCACTTTCTCTTGAGAGTGGAATTCCAATGATTCTTGATGGCGTTATCGGTGCGACCGGAGAGCAATCGGGCTATGGTGGCCCATTTGTTGCCGAACTTGGCATGAGCCCGGATGATGGCGTCATCTTCCTCGGGAGTGAAGGCCCGGTGCTCGACTTGAGGAGAAAGCTGGTTACACCAGCGTAAGCGGCATGACTTGCCGGATCTTCCGGGAATGGATTTGCTAATCAAGGACCAGTTTCTAGGTCCATGCTTTTGAACCAGTTGTTGCAAGAGATCATCCTCTTCGGGACTCCACGGACCTTTGATTCGATCAGCATCTTTTCTCACGGTAATAGTAGTACTAGCACTGATATTATTGTTTATATTTGCCATTGCCTTTTTTTTTTTTTCTCAAAGCAAGAAGAACATGTAATCGGATATTCTGGGCAGTAGAGAGAGATGATGTAAGTTAGAGAGAGAAGAGAAGAGAAAAGAGAGAGGGGCAGTGTGTTTTGGTTAGTGTTTCTTAGGGATATGAGTTTGAGAGGGACGGAAATGGGAGTGGTGGGATTATGGGTTTATATATATCTGAGAGTAGTACTCTACCGTAATATATGAGGGGGGAAGGGTCGTGTGGAGGAAGAGATAGGGTTGAAGGAGGACAAGGAGAGCAGGGGGTTGACCGGTTAGACGGGTGAGAAACGGGGACAGGGAGGGGGAGTTGGTTATGGTGGGCGTTATGGGCACCGCTATTTCGAGGCAAGCGGTTGAAATGAGCAGAGGGGTGCGGGGCGCTTGGGATGGGAGGGGTATTGGGGGATTTGGGATACAGCTGGCAAACGGACACGCGTCACGTCCGACCCCCTGCACTGATTTACACATCAAAAAACTAATCGAATCGTACGTAGTCTTCTCATTTGATTTTCTTTTTCTTTTTTCCACTTTTACGTTTTTTCTCAAACGCTCCCTCTCTCTCCCTGCGTTGGATTGAAGTTTTTCGACAAAAAAAAAAAAAAAATTCATACTTTTTGCGATCGCATTTGCCAACAAACTCTTTTTATTTTATATATATAGATAGAGTCATTACTATAAATTTTTAATACTATATTTTTTAAATAAAAAATTTAGAAGATGGCAATTCATACAGGACCTAAGCCCATTACAGTATTGGGTTTGTTTGGACAGCTGATTATTTTTTCAAATATATTTACTTACATTATCATTATAATTTTTAATACACTTTTTTATCTCACATACATCACATCATAAAAAATATTACAGTAAAAATATCTCAAATAACTTACTATCCAAACAAAGCAGTATTACACTCGCTTGCTTTTTGGCTGTTTCAATTGGGAATATCCAATTTTTGTTTTTGTACATGCTGCTAGTAACAGTAACAGAGTGAGTGGATTTTCGGAGGTGGCAAAACGGGTAGAAAAAGACGAAGAAGTACTCAGCTGTATTTATTTTATTGAATTTTTGTAGCTCTGGTGCGGCCCTACCTACTGTACACTCCTGGCAGTAGCGGTAGCGGTAGGAGGAAGAAAGAAAAGATAGGGAGCCGATCAGCTTTGACCGAAGGGAGAGAGGGAGGGCCAGGCTGGCGAGCATTTTGGCTTTCGTGTGGGTGGGAAGGATATTATGATATGAGTTATTATCTTAACCCCCCCCCCCGGCCCAATATTTTAATATATATATATTTTTTTTAAAATTTTAGGTGTACTCTAATAATAAAATGAAAGTAAAGAGAAAATCAAAACGGCCGCACGGAATTGCTGAGCTGGCAGAAAACGACAAGATTGGTCGCCTAATCGGAGGGCGAATCATTACTGCTATCCTGTCAGTCCAGCCTGTGATATTTTAAATCCCTCTCTCTCTCTCACTCCCTCGACTTGATCTACTACTACTTTCTCCCCCCCCCCTCTCTCTCTCTCTCTCCTTGTAACGGCTTCCCACCCAATTTCTTTTCACACCTCCCATCACACCTTTCTCTCCTTCACCGGCTGTAACCTGTAACCGGTCAGTCGGTTACCTCTCTCCCACTCCTTTTTCATGGAGTAGTACACAAAAAATCAAGTAGCACTCCCTAACCCTAGAAAAAAAAAAGAAAATTAATAAAATTAGAAAGAAATTGTACGGATTCAGGTAATCCCACGCTTGCATACACGGTTCCCAAAGCCCAGCGACTTTCCTACAGCCTTCCTCCTCACCTTTAATTAATCAATCCCCCCCTCAAATAAACCCAACATAATTGCTTTGATTGATTAATTTATACGGATTCCATCGCCACTAAATCTCTCTACTACCCCGTACAATTCAACACCCCCGGCCCTCCCGCCCCAAAAAAATAATAAGAACTAAAAAAATTTGCGTCTAACATACCTAAATTTGTGAGTAATTGACAGATAAAACTTAAAAATGAGGGAGACAGTGGCGGAGGGCCGGGTTTGGGCGTTACGGGGGCAGTAGAGCCGAAAAATATGTTAGAAGTGGTCGGTATCTGCTACTGCAACTCGTAGTCGTATGTAGTGCCTACAACCCACCTGCCTATTACTCAAGCCCCCTACTGTTTGGTAGCTCTACACTTTTTTCCCCTCCTACTAACAATCTACTCCCTAAATTGATTCATGGATTATTAATGGGTTTGTTTGGATAGGGTATTATTTGAAATATAATTTGGAATAATTACTGTAGCATTTTTTGTAATGTGATGTATGTGAGATAAAAAGGTGGGTTGAAAAATGTGTTTATGATGCAAGCGAAATATTATTTGAGTTTTTTTATAAAATTATGTACTGTACTAATTTAATGTATGTAAAATAAAAAAAGTGATTGAAACAATTTAATCCCAAAAGATATATAACTCTTTTAGAAAAAAAAATGACAATTCAAACAATATCGTTTTCAATTTAAATAGTAATATAGATCCGAGCAATTGAATCCCTGTAAAAGTTATGAAATTCGTGTATAGTATCCAAACACCTCCTACTTGATTTCTTTTGAAAAATACTACTCTTATGATTAGTTCTTTGTGTGGACAGATTTACCAATCACAAAAAATTATGAATTCCTATGGCACGGTGAAATACTATGTTGAACAATGATAGAAATAATACAAAAATGTGAGTGATTGATGTCTCTATTTGTTAAAACAGAGAGCTTTTAGGTTTTGTTGATATAGAACTCGATTTGTTTAGTACACCTTTGATATTTGGAGAAGGGAAAATCGTTTAAAACACCCCTCACATTCTGTAAAATAACTTTTTTCGTCTCTCACTTTTAAAAGTGTAATTTTACTTCCCTTACAAATTCACATTGATCAAATTTGATCCTTACCTAAATTTCTGACTAGTTTTTAGTCGGAACCCACCATGTGCCTTGCACATAAGTATTTTTTAAGGACAAAATTATCAAATCAAAATTTACATAATCTGATCCATAGTCCCTCACATTTCACAAAATAAATTTTTCATCCCTCACATTTCATAAAATAAATTTTTTTATCCCTTATTGACCATGTGTATGAATAGTTTTTTTTAATATACGTGTATGTGTATTTGATTTCACCTGAATAAGACGAATAACATGTAATATATCTCTATTTGATTTTACATAAACAGGTTAATTGTAATTGTACACATGCTATTTAAAACTAACAATTTTATTTTAAACCCATGTATATATTTATTTGAGTTCGCCATGTGAATTTGTTCAATATTTGTGGTCTTTTCTCTTTTAGTGATAATTTATTTATTGAATTGTATAATAAAGCCATCTAATTAATGAGTCCTAACTCGAATTCTATAGTCATGCTAATGAATTGCAATTTAAATTTGAAATTTCTACTCGCCACTTTTAAAATTAATAATTGAATTATTTGCCTTGTGATTGTCTTAAAATTTGAAAGTGTCAATTACTTACTTTTTTTATCATACTTTTTCTTTGATTATTTTTTTATCCAAATTTAATTCGATATAAACACTAAATAATGGCCAAATTATTTGATTACATCTAAATAAACTAATTATAGTTGTACACATGTTATTCGTATTATTCAGGTGAAATTAAAATATATATATATATATTGATTAAAAAAATTATTTATACACATGATCAGTAAGGGATGAAAAAATTCATTTTATGAAATGTGAGGGACAAAAAAATTCATGTTGTGAAATGTAAGGGACGAAAAAATTTATTTTGTGAAATATGAAGGACTATGGATCGAATTGTGTAAAATTAATTTGACAACTTTACCCTTAAAAAATAATCACGTGCAAAGCATGTGATAGATTCCGACCAAAAACTTGCTAGAAACTTAGGTAGGGACCAAGTTTGATAATATAAATTTGTAAGGGACGTAAAATTATATTTTTAAAAATAAGGGACGAAAAAAATCATTTTGTAAACTGTGAATGACGTTTTGAACTATTTTTCTTTTGTAGAATATCAATATCTTCTTTAAAATATGTAAAACGAAAAAAAATTAATGGCTAATATCGCAAATTCGGACAAATTTCGTGCACTGCTACTACTTTTTCGTGCACACTCTTTTTCTTTTTCGGTTGCATAAGGTCCGAACTTTTGACTTTACCTTTCGCTGCCTGCTGGTGGTGGCATCGGAAAACGAATTCTCAAAAGGGATATTTTTCCGGCCTCAATTTCAGATATTCTCTCCACAACTAACTAACATGATCGGAAACCAGAAACTGAATTAAATAGATGCCCAACTGAATTGTTGTCTCCTGTTTGATGAAGACTGGTCTCTCTTTTTCTTTTGTTTCAATTTCTACCAGTTTTGATCCTTATGAGTCTCATCTGACCGTACATTGCTTCAAGTATTAAACCACCCAAGGCAAAGTCTGCCAATCGGTCATGACCAATATATGAGCTGCAGCATCAAGTCATGAATCATATGATACATTTACCAGTACTAACATTTTAACACCTGGACAGGAAAGTAAAGCACTGAAGATCAACTTTATCGGTACCCCTGAAATTTGGCCTGTTAGCGTTGAATACAGCACATTTTCATCCTGAAACATGCAACTGGAAGCTTTTTTTTTTTTTTTTCTTTTTATTTCTTCTTTGAGTTAGTTCTTGCTTTTCTCGTTACAAATAAGCATCTAGACTACGAAATTCCTATTATTTACAGAGTAACTCTTATATACACTGACAGTGTATATAGTATCATTATTGAATTCATGACACATATGCGAAAGTTAGATTTTAAATTCAAATTTTATATAGTTGTCATTCATCCAATATTGATGGTGTATACACTGTCAATGTAGAAAAAATTAATCCTTATTTATATGCAATACAAAGGTAATTAAGGGTTTCTTGTTTTTCTTTTTTTTTTTTGGGATGAAAATTTTCCAAATTTTGTCCAACTAATAACTGAAATGAGGCTAATAAAGCACCAATTTGGAAGATAAAAACATTTTTATTGCTATCAACGAGTGGCAATGAAATTGCCAATAGCCGTTGTTGAGCTACTTACTACCTTTCAAGTGATATAAATAGCCAGATGAAAAATCAAATAGATAGACTTTGGACTGACAAAGTTATACAAAAATGAACAGAGTGGAGCCCATCCATGATCCATCCTAGTGCCTCATGGATAAATAAATAAATAAATACGAAAGTACAAACTTTTGGGAAGAAAACAGGAAAAAAAAAAAAAAAGAAAAGGGGGTGGGGGTGGGGGTCTGGAAAGTATAGAGGAAAATCAACAAAAAGAAGAGAGTGAGAGAGAGAGAGATACAGAGGGGAAATCGTATTTGAACACCTCACCGTTGCAATGAGACAGATGTCCGTGTCAGGCTCACGGACCATCTTTCGTGTTCTTGTAAGAAAATGTCGTTAAAGGGGCAAAAAAAAGGGTTAATGTCGTAAACTTGTTGGGTTTTGTTTTCTAAACCGGTTTTTTCACAACAGCCGATCCGTCTCTTTCTTATCTGCAAGGAAATCCCACAGACTAACCGTAACCGCAGGCATGTGCAAATGGTACTTTTATCACGTGCTGGAGACATTCATGAAAGGAGACACACGTGCGGGTTGCGTCCTCTATTGGAGCAGCAGAATCCATTTCCCCAAAACGCCACCTCCCACCCCTTCCCACGTTTTAAAGTTTAAAAGGAAAAAAGAGAAAATCGTTTCAAACATATTCTTTGTACTTTGATAAACAATTTTCTCCTCGTTTTTAAAATATTAATTCTACGTGCTTTATAAATTTAAATTAATAAATTTGATCTCAACTTAAGTATTTGTTAATTTTTTTAATCTAAAATCATTACGTGATTTATATGCAATCATTTTTTATGTATAAAAATGTCAGATCGCACTTTTTTAGTATTAAAACTAAATATGAACATAGTCAGATTCTATTTTTTTAGAGAAAAAATATGACTCAGGTCAAAATTATACTTTTTAAGAACAAAAATGAATATAAATCAATTTATTTATTTAATTAGAAATGGGATCTAACATTTTATCCCTTTTTTTCAATAAATACGGTGGGTTAGACAAGAGCTGCCCACTTACTGTCTAGGTTGTATCAATATTGATGCTACACACACACAAAAACAGATACATAATAAATTGAAAAAAGTTTTTGGAATTTTTAGTTTGTATTTTCTTCTTTCTTATTTTTTTTCATTTTTATTTTATTATCCTATATGTTGGATCAGTCTTCCATGGACAAAACTCTCAACATTTGAGTGCGAATCGCGGGCGAATGTGTTTGGATTGTAAATTATTTGAGATATTTTTACTGTATCACTTTTTTTGATGTGATGTATGTGAGATAAAAAGGTAATTGGGAAGATAAAAATATATATTGGAAATTGTAATGGTGATGTAAACAAATATGTTTGGACGAATAATCTCCTGTCCAAACGCACTTCTGGTTTTCACATGAAATACCAAATTCTTTATACGTATTTTCGAGATTTGATATCTCTTGTAAGCAACTTAAGGCATTGTTTGGACAGCAATTGTTACGTTTTTCGTGAACACATTTTTCAATCACCTTTTTATTTCGCATATATCAAATCGCTACAGTAATTTTTCTACAAAAAAATTTAGAAAAATGCAATCTAAACACAACCTAAACTCGTGAGTTCTTCTTTGAGGAGAAAAAAAAAATCTATTTTAACAAGTGTTTATTTGAAGCTTTACTATAGGTATTGTGGTTGTGTTGGAACATTGTTAATGCTTTTCTGACGATGCGTATGGCAGTTTGCAATGTTTCAATGTCGATTTTGGAGATAACATATAGACAACTTTTCTCAAAACAATTATCTCAATGTGTCCAGTGGCAATTTAGATTGACTTTGTGGTATATGTGGGTTGCCCTTTCATGCAGAGAAGGAAAACACACACACATATATACATATATATATATATATTCATGGATTAAAAAAAAAAAGATTGAGCATCGTATCTTCATAGGCTATTATTCTCGGACATAATAATGCTAATAAAGGGAAGGCAAAAGTCAGAAGGGGTTTACCTTTTGAGTTTATGTGACACCAAAAAAAGTTTTATATAAGACAATAAATGCATGTTAGAGAAGATTGAGAGATTTCTTCCTCATTAGCTAGCAATTTATCTAATCCAACGAGAGGAAAATGAAAATCCAATTGCTGTTCTGTTGCAGTTCTTGCGATTCAAATTGCTTCACCGGTCCTAATCTGGCGAGTCGCTGCATTATTGCGGGTGGGGCAGGAACTTTTAAAGCACGTGAATATATAGCGCAGGGGATACAATACAATACTCCATAGCGATTCCCGAAGGGCAAAGGGCGCCGACGAGACGGCAGTGGGGTTTTCTCTTTCTGAGGAACTCACGCAAAACACATGGCGGAGGAGGTTTCCGAGCACCACGTGTCCGACTATTGAAACTCAACCTCAGACAGAGCCGTCCAGCTCAGTCACGTCGGGTTTTTCCCTGTTCAAAAGCCACGTAAGCAAAGTTAGTTGACAACATTGCCCACCACCATCTTGTCGTTTTGTTAGATGACGTGGTACTTGTCACCTCACTCATTTATTAAACCACAAAATTCTCTTTCACCTCTCTCCCCCAACTGGCTCGCGGGAATGTGTTACTCAGCAGTCAGCACTACTGTTCTTTCTTTCCTCCCCCTGCGTTTTTAGTTAAGGCGACGTTAATAATTTATGTAAAGGTCCTTTGGATTCCGAATTTTTCAGAAATTTATTTTTTTTAATTTTATATACATCATATTCTTTTCTATTCTGAAGCATATTTTTCCATCAAAACAACGGGACATTTAAAAAGAAAGAAAAAAAAAAAAGAAATGGGCTAAGCGTCGCAAATAATAAACACATTTGCACGGTGTCTAGCAGCTCATCCGCAACAACCTCGACTTTTTCTTCAACCCCGTGATGCAAAATAAAAATAAACGAAACAAAAAATGAAGATTTTTTTTTTTTTTTTTCAGAGTAAACTGCAGCTGTCTGCTTTTGAACCATCATTGGAGATAACTATGCCGAACAATACTAGCACCAGTGGGCAGCAGGCAAGAAGAAAGGCAAAGGACGACCAACGTCACATAAAAAAAAGGGGAAAAAAGAATGGGGCCATCGCCAGCTATATCGCATTAAACTTTTGGCCGGGAATGATAATAACAGCAGCAGAGAATGGAGATGAAGATTTGTTAGTAATAATTAATCTTTTCCTCCTTTATTGGTAGCACCCACACATCCCATGATTCCCGCTATCGTAAGCCGTATGCATCCTTCCTACCCCCGCCCCCAGTCTCCCTCTTTCTTCTAAGCTAATCTAATTTCTAATCCAGCGCTCCTCCACTCTAACCACTTTGATTAAATCCTGTTCACTTTCTTTTTTGGAATGCTTTCCTTTCCCCTATAATTGGACTGGGCTTCTCTCTCTCTCTCTCTCTCTCTCTCCGGGGGATAGCGATCTAAATGATTAGTTAGATTAGAATGGCTTATTAATTTCTCCGATATTGCATGGGTATTTATTAATAAGGTGTTTTTGCTGGGGGGCAAAATAAAAATTGTCCACGTAATCCGATAAGACGCCAAGAGAACAAAAAAGCAAGGCAAAGCAAAACGCTTTCTTTCTAAAGTGCTGAAGAAATTGCATCTTGTCAATTGATTTGATTGAAGAAATCAATAATAATAATGTATTGGGGCACTTGTGTTTCACAATTTTGACCATTTCTTCTGAATTACTGTTACTAATTATTGCTGGGAAGAGAGAGAGACAAACGCGAATAACAAAATAATAACAAAACGTTTGGTTTTCTTGGAGGTTTTTCGTTAACTCATTCTCTTTCTTTCTTGAAGTAATTTTTTTCTTCTCCCTTTTATCTAAGTTAAGAGGACAGCATAATGCAAATCAACTTGGATATTGAAGTGGCCTTTTTCCTCCTAGCTTCGGGAAAATCAAAGTTCATAACGAATTTTGCCGGAATAAGTCGTACTCCATAAAGTATAGCATAGAAGCCCCAAGAAAGAAATGGTCTTTTGTCATAGTGCCACGATCTATTCAAGTTCTTTTCTTTTTTTTTTTTTTTGGAAGGAGATTTATTCTTTTCTTTTTTTTTTTATTGTCATCTCCACTCCTACTCTATCTACTGGGAAGACTCAACTGAGCCTATAGAAATCGATAGAGACAGAACCATCACCGGACCAGACGGGTGCGAGTGCACCCGAGCCACAAGAGTGGCATTTTTGATAGGAGGCAAGGTTTGAACCTTGCTGGAAAGAGATCTATTCAAGTTCATTGTGCCACAAAATCATGATGGCTTAGCTGGGAGATCTAAAACCCCTTGATCTTCTTGGTCCGTATACATGTCAGAAAAGCAACTACTGCAGTCACAATATTATGGTATTCTTAATAGTCCAACATTTAAAAGCTGCTAGCTTTTGTTCCACTTTTAAATGATCAAAGTTTGAATATCCAATCTGGGGATTTGTTTGCCTCAATTTGCGAAATTATTAACTGAAAAGTATGTGCTAAATGCTTATTATATAGCAATCTTAGTAACTAAAGTCGCATCAAAACAGATGGAAAGCTACCAAAAAGCCGCATTTCAATCCAAAACTGTCATCCTCCAACTGCATACCACCAGACCTCAAGACAGGGGAAGCCGTTGGTTTTTATCCATTTCATTTCTTAAACAAAGACAGAGACAAATATGACATGATCTGAGGTTTCCAGCATAACCACTTATTTCAACCATCTTCATCATGGACCCTTCTTGAATGACAAGGGGATACCATTCTGACTCTGTTTCAAAAGCTTCTTTAAAGATTTAAAAACAAGAAGGTGTGGGAGTACTTTGTATTTTGTAAGCGCCTTGTAATACATGCATTTCTTCTGCATCATCCGGGGTTTCTGTATCCATTGCCACTGATAAATCACACTGAAACACTTTTGAAACAATTAATATTGTGGCAACCATTTGTTTGACCTTTCTGGTCATCGTACTCTACAGTAACTGGCATTTTCTGTTGTGTAAGGTTGGTCTATGTCTTGCATCTATAAATCACCAAAGAAATTCGCGTACTGCAAAACATAATAGGAACAGATGACAGGTCTCTGGCGATTATGAACATGACACACGCCTCACCAAATTGTATCATTAATAAGTATTCTTTTCACTAAAAGGAGAGGTGCTCTAATTTTCTACCTCTCTCGGTAGACATGCGCATCTAGTACCAATTGTAAGAACAGGATTAAAAGCTCGAGGATGGCACTACAGGATTCTAGTCATCGTAACTCATATATCTTCATTCTTGACAATAAAGGTGAAAAAGAAGTCCTTTGAATTTGCCGAGATGTTAGAATTGATATCATACCTTTCTGCTAACTCATATTCGAACCACTCCTGTCACATCCGCCCGTCACACAGTGCCTGGCTAGATTTTTTAATGTACAAAAATTGAATTATGAAAACATAGTAGTGATTTGATGAAAAAGGGTTTCCATTTAACGATGAAAAATGAAGGAATATTCCTTTCTAGTTCGATCAATTTTGGAGAAAATCACAAAAGCACGAGATTTTTATTAATGTAGAAAAAGTGAACTAGGATAAAAAACAAATGAAGATACGGTTGACTAAGAAATCTGAAGAAATGCTTCAGATCTTGCATTAATTAACATTTGCAGTTCCGTACACAGCTTTACCATTTCAACTTGACTATATTAAGTTAATTGTGCTAAGTTGAGTTTCTAAGATGTAGCTTACCGCTAAGTGTTTATCACTGTGGCATGTTTTTTTATCCTCGAAACTTTGGTAAGCTTCGTCAATAAGGCTGTGGCTTCCAGCGTGATCACTAACAGTAGCGATCATTCATCGAGCTTTTGACTTAGTCCACAATTACTTTCTGAAAATCATCGAGGTAAGAACATAGAGCTTTTACCTAATTCGTAATCTGCTCTGGCCAATTTTGTCTCAACATGCATGGGGTTGACTGGCAATTCTTGCATGGTTTTATCGTAACAATAAATGGTCCTAGCAGCTGCCAAAGTCGCCATCAGCGTTATATGTTTAATCCCGTGTATGTCATTGCCTACTTCGGCATGGGGTCATTATTTCTTAGGCAAAGCAAAGAGGGATTAGTTAACAGATAGCAGTCAAAAATGTTCCACTTAAAAAGAGAAACAGTTGTGATGGCATCATTAAAGTTAAAAACATGGTTCGCTGATTAGACAGTTCAAGTCGATAATGGCTTGCATTATTCATCTGATAGTATAGTTCAAAATTCTTTTGCGGGCTAGCGATCGAGGAGCCCAACTCCTTAATTATGTCATCCAATTATTGAAGTGCCATCAACCAAATCCAGAACAGTATCCATATATCAAATGGGATTCTACCATATTTAATTCAAGCGCAAGCCATTCCAAGCTAGAGGCAATCAAACATGACCAATCTCCAACCTCAGACCTTTGCAAGCGTGAGATAGTAAAGAAAAGTTTTACATACAGCTTCCTGCATTTTGTGTCGTAAGATTGCAAAGAAGTTTAGTCGGACATAAAATTTTTTTGTAACTACCATTAATTTTTTTTTATTTTCTCTTAAATTTTAATCAAGAGTCAAGGGGTATTGACTTAGCTCCAAAAAAAAAAAAAAAAGAACGAGAAAAGAAAAGAAAGTGATAGTGAGTTTCACTTTCATGCATTTGATTTTCTCAGTAGCTTCATGGAGAGAGATGAGAGAGTTTCCACTTCCAGTGTAGTACTTCTCACGAGAACATATATTATAATTACAAGTAAAGTTTTGGGCAAGTATTCTGGCTTGTCTTCTTTTCTCCTAGCTCTTATCCTTCTAATGAAGAAAACAAAGGGCATGCAGAAAATTAACCAAGCCGAGCAGTTTGGAAAATGGAAGCCGCCATTAATTCTTCCAAGTTCTCAGGGACCGAAAACTCAAAGCAAGCAAAAAAATATACATGCAGCGTTAAACAAGAGCTAAAAGTCCCACGACAACATGGAAGGGAATTTGTCCAAATGGGTGGAGCCCCTTAATCTTCAGAGTTAGGTTAAGAGTCACCGTCTATCTTGTGAAGAAGGATAGAAATTGGAGAGAGAGCTTTTCTGACGAGATATCAGCTTCCATTTCGTTGTAGCATCTCATTTCAACAGCAAAGTACTTAAAAACCGATGATGACTTCTCACCCGCTACAGCTACACATGCTACCTTTTTCCACGAACACATCCAAATATCAGTGATCGACATTCGACGCAGCCTAATTGGACAGAAATCAGAATAGCTACTTGTTCACCTGTCTTAATTATCTGGCCATATTATTAATCAAGAAATGCATTTATTTCTTTTTACTCCCCCCCCCCCCCCACCTCCACCACCCATTTTCTGGTCTTTTGGTATCGGTGTTGCTTTGTTTCATCCATTAAACTCATAATTGCGCTAAATATACGTGTTCTCGTGTAAATTGATCGAATTCATGTGCTTATGCTACGATTGCTTTTTTTTTTTCTTTGTATGTTCTTCATCTCGTGTCAATTATAAAAATGCGCCAATGAATCAGTTAGGACCAAAGTGCTATGGAAAAGGATCGAAATTTCATGTTTCAATTTGGCTTTAAACTTATATTTGGTGCCAGTCCCACCAAGCTAGGGAGTGATAAGTTGGTATAAAAGCCGGTTTATTGCCTTTTCTTAACTAGGAGCATTAAAGCATTTTGTAAGACTGCTAAAATTTTGTCCATTCGATTTGTGGGCGTTCCGGCTTTTATTGATGACAACCGCCCAAACACATTTTATCTGGACGGGGAATTATTGTCTTACACCCTTTTGTTCTTTGTTGTAATAATTTTGCCCGCAATTCAACTACTAGGGTTTGAAGCTAAGAAGATGGCTTTGCGACTTGGAGGACCGTAGACTTTTGCCATTTGTGGGCCGCGGGCGACTGTGATTTTGATGTTAACTCTGGATCTGTGGGTCCTTATGCGTGACCGCCCATTTCTGACTCCTGTTTGGTGAAATGGGCACGAGTAAATTGAGAATGCATACAAAATTTTTCTGCCAAAAGAGCTTTTTTTTTTTGGCTTGGAATTTTTCCTGCTTGTGGTGGTGGGGCGAAGATTAATGCTGATGGTTCGTGGAGGAAGAAGCCAGGCATGGCAGGCAGAAGAGTTTTGATACAAAATGAGCAGGGGAGGTGGATCCTTGGTTCCATGGTTAATACTTAATACAGAGGATGCATTTTAGTAGTTTTTTTTTTTTGTTTTTTTTGGGGGTGGGTTATGGCACCTAGCGAGCTACTTTGTCGAGATTGTGAATGTAAATTGAGTCTATTTTAGAGGTAAATGAAATTATTGCAGATGCTTTAGCAAGAGCAGTCTTGGGGTACGCAGCAATTCAAACTTTTAACATTTCCATCCAAATCCATGTTTTTTATTTTTCTTTTTGGATTACGACGTGATGCTACAACTGTTCCGTTTGATTTCACGTGTATGACTATTTAAGGTCTTTACGGGAGGCTTTGTCGGCGAACGCTTTCAAAGGCTCTTTTTTTTTTTCTTTTTTTTTTTAAATGAAAAGTCTTAAAATCAATTTTTTTTATTTACAATTTCTCCTACTTTTCCATCTAATCCAACCCTTTCTCAATACCTTTATATTTTCTTAGATACTCAAGGGAGAGTGTAACCAAATTAATTTTATGGATGATTGATTTATGAGGAACAAGAGGCAAAAAAAAAAAAAAAAAAACGCTCCCTGTAATTTATTTTAGTGGATGGATTGCTGCAGATTAACAATTTCCTCAAGAATCTTTGCGTCAATTAATTTAAGCAAGATATTTATACTGGCTTTATCTCAACGCCCACAAAAATGAAAAGCAAAAATAAAAAAAGGTTAGTTTGGACCGATAATAGAGGTGTTAGATCATGCACCTAATTCATGCAGTCGAATTGGCAAGCACTAGTTTGCTTTCTTTAAGTGGTTAATGGCATTTTAATAAATAATAAAAAAAAAGAAGTCGTTAATGGCAAAAACTAATCATTCCTCTGATGATGTAAAAGAAGAGGGAATGGCTAATGTTCGGCTAATGGAATTTCTGTCGCCTTAGTTTAGTGGCTACTGTCTTAGACCGGCGTAGCTTTGAGATAAGGAGGGCCCTAAGACTAAGAGCTCCGCATGCCTGGCAACAGCAGCTGAAAGTTTTGAAAAAGTGCTACTGAGACAACTTAGAAACAAATGAGGCGTCTTTGCTTTTTCTTTTTGATGATATCAGACTAGATACATAGCATTTTGGAATGTGCTGACGATTTTAATCCATAAAATTATGGATTAATCCGAATACATAACGGACCATTTCCCACTGATTTTCCTTTGCTTGGAGTTTTATGATTATCAGTAATATTGACGGGTGATAGTGACTTTGAAGCTGCAAGCCTATGCTATATTTATCCCGTGGTTCCATTGCGGCAGCAGTTGCCATTGGTTTGGTCTAGAATTTTGTTGGTTTTCAATATTCTGTGCTCTGGGAAAAGAGAGAAGAAGTCAAGGAATAATCAACTCAGCAGTGACGTCCCAGATTGCTATATTCGTTCGTTCGTGGTGGTTTTTGGAACCTTCTGGAAAAACTAGAAAGTTGAAAAGGGATTGTTAAGCAAATTAGTAATATAATCTACAGAATTAAGTTGAGATTCTTGAGAATTTTCGGACTTGGGTTGATAAAAATGCAACACTAATTCCTTCACCCTCTTGATTCCTGTCCAACTTCTGGAGCAAGGGTATTCCTTCTGCCAATTTTGCGAGAAATCCTCCGTCGCCTGTGCTGCCTCAGGCAAGGCTGGAGGCCCCTCTCGTCCCTCGCACCCCCCAGCTTCAATCTGGTTCTCCACAGCTTACTCTCCGAGGAGCTCAATGGTCCCCAGTCGTACGGTTCCCGTCCCCTCACCACCCTCAATCTAGCATCATCGTCATCATCTTCGGGGAGCCCATTGTATAAAACTCCAGTGTCAAAACTCCCTTCTTGGATCGACGGCCCACCCAAAAGCCCCAGGACTATCGGTACAACGGAGACAACGGCCCAAGTGCATCCTCAGCTCTTCGCCAAAACGCTTTTAAACAAGGCGATTGAGGAATATGGCCTTGAGGTGGTGACTGGGAAGCTGGAGGAGGTGGAGGTCGTGCAGGGTAGAGCTAGGGCGGCGGTGCTGGAGGGAGGGACAAGGATCAACGCTAATGCCGTTGTGCTGCCTCTCGGGCCTTAAAATTGTCGCCGTTAAGCTCCTTATTTAGCGTGTCTGGGCTTAAAGCCCACAGTATCGTGACGTCTTGAAACCCAAAGATCCATATGCTATGACTCCGCATGCACTGTTTCTGAGTTATTGTATGGCCCAAGGTGGGAGCCCATGGACCCAGAAGTCTATCCTCGTCCAACAGGCGTGCTGTGTCAGTAATTTTCGAGTTCCAGTATACGACCACGAATTTCCAATCGTACCAGCAAAACTGTCATTGGTCATGTATTTCTAAACATTTTCGCATTTTCTATGGACGGTATAATTTTCAATCATCTTTTCATTCCTCATGCATCAATTATTACAGTATATTTTTCTATAAAAACTCTTAAAAATACCGAAAAAACAATCCTAAATTTGTAGTAAACAAAAATGAAATTAGTAGTGATTATTGAACAAGTAGTTCATTCACTGAAGGTGACAATTGCCAGTAATGAGTATGATTACAATTTATTTGGTGTTCCCTGTTGTGTTGATTAAGAAGGTTGTGGTGTTTTTTGGTGGTTAGATTTTTGTCCGGGGAAGTTTACATATGTGGAATGTCAGCAGAGGCTGAGGTTCCGGATGATCCGGAGCAAAGATCACCTGTCCCAGAATCCACAAGGAGTGCTCAAGAGAGTAGCTGGCAATGTATCAAGCCACCTAACGGAAGGTGAAGCAACAGTAAAGGCAGAGCAACCGTGCTCTTTGCCGTGCACGGATGATGGAGTGCCAGTTATAGGGGAAATGCCTGGTGTTTTGTGGGGACTGGACATAGCTGTTGGTGAATGGCCCTGCCACTGGTGCCGCCTTGGCTGAGCTTGTGGTTGGTGGTCGGTCATTCCAGCATTGTTGATATTACCCCGTTTAGTCCATACAGATTTGCTCTTGTTAGGAAGCGGTAGAAAAGGTGCTAGCCTAAATAATTGAGATGTTGTTGCAGACTAGGGAGTGAATCCGTCGTCTCTCTGTTTCCATAGTGGATGTTGTCTTGTTGTACGAATTGTCATGCACGGGCTTAGGCCAGTGTCACTGATCAATGTTGCTGCCCAGCCCAACTCGTTGTGAACATTTAGCCGTAATTAATGCATAGATTCAAGTGAGTAATGGTGCAGTTTAAAGCGTATTCACCATGGTTAGTAAATATCAGTAGTGATTATGGGGGTATTGGGAAGCTGATTTCTCCAATGAAGAAGGGAACAGACACAGCACAGACGGCTCAGTCATTAGTGATGTAATCTAAATTCTAAACTATTCATCAAACGGACATCAGAGCCAAGAGTAGTGCTTTTTTTTTTTTTAAACTGAATCTGTAATCTGCATTTCATCGCTTCTTTAAAATGGGGGACAAGTTAGCTCATAGCTGAAACACGAGATTCAGGGAGCGAAAATGGTGGTGATGGATGGCGTAGGAGAAACGTCATGCACGATGTTCGATACAAATGGACTGGTCAAATTTAATTAGTGTGTTCTGTACTCTCAGGATGTAAAAGTGATCCACTTCCTTTGTGAACTCCTTTATTATTGTTCTTTTAACTAATTTGGCACCGGTTTCTGGTCTTAGTTCTTAAATTAGTGTGTAAGACCCTTTACCCTTTACACCAGACCAGATAATTGAATATCAATTACTACATCACTAGACTCGTACGAGTATTTTCCCATTTTTCAGATTCCAACGCACAAATACCTATTTGTAACCTGATTTGGATGAGGTCTCGTTTGGCAAGTTCATACGCCCGCAACACCGACCAATTTATGTCCCCTTCGCATCCAACTTTGTGTTTTGGGGAATTGGGGAGATTAATTTACCTTAAGTGGAGGGAAAACAATTCATTCTCATCTGTGCAGAATCAGTAATTGTCTCATCAGTAATACTACTATTTAGTTTTCCACGAATTCTGGGATCCGTATATTTATCCGCTCCGCTCGGTAGCGCCAATACCACACTAACAACATATGTTGCTCCAAAATTTGGGACAAATTCACAGGCTGAAACGTCTTATATCGCACTTAAAACAGTTGCCTGAGTTTTGATCTGAAAGAAATTGATATATATTTCTTTCTTTCTTCCTGTGAAGAGCTCGTTGCCTCAAAGACACCATTAGGAGTCCGGACAAAAAAGTCACCACCGAAAGTCGCAAGTTTTAAGGTTGGGTGGTCAATAAAACAGACACTCGCATCACATGATTCAAGTCCTATTTGTTGAAAAGCGAACTTCAATAATCGAAGCTAAGGCCAATGGTTAACTGCATCTGAATCTGATATTGTCCTCTAATGGATTCCCTTAATCCTACTTCATTTCAAGTTCAGGCTACGACCTGCTGAAGCCAGCTTTCCTGGTCTCTTCATTTTCACCAATACTCGTACGCATTTGAAGGCTAATGTACTTGTTAATAAACTCCTACTCCGTAAAGAAGCAGCAACCCACGTGCACTTACATCTCATTTTAGCTTTCTTTTGACTTTGCTTTAATTGGATTAGCCTTTTTGAGAATAATATGCACTGTGGACTCGGTCCTAGTTAAGTCACATCTGCCTTGTAATTGAATATTGATACTTTTGGCTTCAATTCATCATATCAAGGAAAACTCCCAAGTCCCACCATGGCAATAAGACTTTAAGATGGACGTCTCTGCTTTCTTTCTCTTTTCGTACTAATTTCTAGTGCTAGAGAAAGAGAGAATGAGTAGCCTATTGATCCAAATATCTGGACTGATAATTGAGCTTCGCTTGTATTCTTTGTGTCTATATCAGAAGAGACTCTTTGGCCGTTTCAGCATATATCTAATAAATATGACGATTCAAGGGAAGTTGCAGTAAGTGGCCCCTCCTGAGTAGCTCGGTTGGCCACGTACCCTCCTCAGGAAGCGTTGTCTATCTCCCTCACCAGGATTTGACTCGTGTCCGAGGGGATGGGACCTCTCCTCTCAGGTCACAGAAGGATTTAGTCGGGTCGAAAGCCCCAATACCCCTGCGTCCGGAAAAAAAGGGGGAAGTTGCGGTAAGCTACATTGCTCCAATAATTCGTTCAAACATGGTTTGATGGTTTCGGAAGTGGTGTACAGACATGGGCTAGTTGTGGAATGTGCCTTTATGTGTCGGTGCAAACGAATAAACCATCCGAGAATTGGATTCCAAATGCATTCTCTCTCATCCCTACTACGCCTTTTCTTTTCATCCCAAGATTGATTTCCCTTTTACGGAGTCTTTTTCAAATACATGGCGTCATATTATTTTTGCTAGACATTTTTTGATAAATGAAAAAGATACCGGCAGAGGATAATAGTTCGTGAAATTCTTATTGTGGCATCTTGCCGCTCAACAAAAGCTGTCTTAAGCATTGATAGGGATGGAAGATGATGGCCGCTTGACATTGAACGAGTCTCTGTTAGCATGTCACTAGTGTGTTATAAGTCAACGAAGTTATACTAAAATCCACAGGAGTGGATCTGTAGAATCCCGGCTGCAGGAATCTGCAGTTTCTGAATGTTGGAATGTTACAAATTTAATGCTTTAAGAGAGATTTTAAGACAACGTATAATTCTATGACACCGGGCATCCCCGCATTTGTACCCCATAGTTTCATCCCCGTCCTACTCTCATAATTTTGCACGAGCTTATGACATCGAGGATGATTTTTTAGCTTGAGGCTATCGTTTTCTGTCATTTTTTCCTCGAGTACGGTTTGATTTTTTGGAGTGTCTCCATTGTCAATGATTTTCCCTGCAGGATTGTAAAATTTCGTGTTCTAGTTTGTCCTATAGAACCCAAAATTCAATGACTGATGGAGAGTACTTTTGTGTCTGTTTTCCAAATAGTCGTCAGGGAAAGAAAAAATTAAGTATCATTAAGATGGGTTTGGAGAGAGAGCTTGAATCAGTAGGGAAGCTTTTCTTTCCCTTTTCCAATTAACACTTGTAGCTTTTTCCCCTTGAGACAGCAGATCCACAGACGTCTAACACTAGTGATATAAATATATATATATATATATATTTCAGTACTACTACTATTCTCTGCATCAAAAAAGGTGAGCGGTCCACCAAATTAATTTATTAGCCTAAAGACCCTTTCAGCTGGACTAAATGGAAATCTTGTTAAAGGTTTGTCATGTTCCTAATTGACTGATTAGTACACTATTAAAGTAAAAGCTGAAACAACCACTTTTGAAAAGGGCCAAGCGAGGAAAACAGGGGGTATCAAAACGAAGTACGTAGCATTTCACTTTGGCGTATACATAATCATCTGTGGGTCGAATTATAATGCAAAAACACAGACTTTTTGTGTACTGCAACATCTGATCACCACACATCCTGTCCGGGGAGTGGTATTTCCATCAGAAAGTTTTCGAATACAGACCCAACAGACATCTTTGCTGATAAGGAACTCAAGTTTGAATCTTACCACTGGAGCCAAATGCTAAGGGACAATAAGTATTATGATTTTGTACTAAGGTCCACACTATTTTTTGGTGGTCCAAAATTTTATCGTCCGTTAGTAAGTGAAAGAAGCCAAATCATTGAAGTCCCCCAGTGTCTATTTCAAGTGAATGCCTCACTTTTTCTTTTCTGGAATTTATGGACCAAGAAGAGGAAAAAAGGCTAAACGTGACCAGAAAAGGGCATGTCCTGGTGGATGTCCGTTTGCGATGAGGTCGTCCATCTAATTTTTTTTTCTACTCTTACTCTAAAGAGGTGGCCCAACCAAATCGAGAAAATCTACGGGAATTGAACCATTATTGAACCAGACGGATGCATCACATACTCGTATGATTTTAGAGGAAGTCACATATAGTGACACATTGATGAGAAGTAAGGTTTAAATTCTTAACCTTCCACCCGACAATACATGTGGTGGTCAACTCTTTTAGAAAAAATTAGTTAGATCGTCCATCTAATTGGATGACGATTTAAATGGTCTTCGAGAGCCAAATGTCTGTGACCAGTAGCAGGCGCTAGCTCTTAATAATGTAATACATTCCCTAATTTAATGTGTTAATACAAAGTCAAGTTCAGTTGGTGGAGAGATAATCCATCATGCATCAACTTTGACCACTCTTATTCTAGATATCCAGTCTGTGAAAGAAAATGAGGAATTGCGATGCATGGGGCGCGGTAGTCTCGTATCAAGGATTTGTTCCACAAGATTTGGTCAGTGGAACGAGTCAATTGTCTTGAAAATGTTAGTAGATTAATTGAGCGGGTTCTTGATGCTCCAGCCAATTGTTTCCTGATGTAGCTCGTGCACATTGTGCTCACTAAGCACATGAATGGCATTAATTCAATTTTCTACTACTGGCGCTTTCCATTTGGATTGCTATTTTTTGAAATTTTTGTAAAAAACTATAGGGTAAAAAACAAAAAAATTACTATGGTAAACTTAATACATAGAAAAGCCTCTCGTTGTTTCAAAATTTACAACACGATATCCCGTACTTTGAACTAAATTGTAAAGGTGACGGAATCCGTTAAACTTAACGGAATTGGATGAAATGACAAAAATGCCCTGATATAATTAAGTAAAAGACAGCTTAAAAAATCATAGTTTTATTTTCTAGATAGAGAGAATTGAGCGTTAAGAGGTAAAACAAGTATATTTGTTAAAAATTAGGTATAAATTTTTTTTTTTTAGGTTCATTCCGTTAAGTTTAACGGATTCCGTCACATTTATAATTTAGTTCAAAATACGAGTTGTCGTGTTATATATTTTGAAATCATGGGAGGCTTTTATGTGTATTAGATTTATGACATGGAATTTTTTGTATTTTACCCAAAACTATATTACAATGATTCGATATATATAAGGTAAAAAAGAAATTTAAAAATATAATAACGAGAAAAGCATAAAAAAATTTTTAATAGAAAATTGCAATCCAAACTCTAGTTTTCCTAGCCCCTCAGGGTTGGTTTGGATGGCATCGGGGTAACACCTTTGAATCCTGAGGTCATGTGTTCGAGTCGTCTCTCTTATTGCTCTATGTATCCTTGGGGGCGGGTGTACGGGCGCAGGAAGATTAGTCTGTCAAAATTGAAATACTCTTTATGTCGGAAAAAAAAAATTAAAAAACACCATAATTTTCCTAATTTCCGAAAGAGAGAAGCCTACCAAGACTAGGCCCTATGTGTTTTTTCGTCTTAGATGATAAAAAACGCATCTTAAATCAGCATGCTTGAGTTCCATAGCATGGCATATTTTTGGAAAATGAACGTAACAGCTTCGTGCAATAAAACTGTGCCACCCAATTTCTGGAGATTATTTATGAGGGCAGTAATGAATGCCACACCCCTTTACAGCTACGTTTAACGCCGGTGACTGCACTACACAAAAGAAATACAAAGACCCAAATAAGCAAAGCTAGTTCCCTACTGGCTTTTGTCACCAGTAGCTTCATCAGAGGGCACTACTTATAACATTTAATACGAATGATTCCTTAAATTTCAATCAGATTTTCTTGGCACTTTCACAGGCCTGCTAAAATTCAAGAAATCACAGGCTAGAAGGGATGCTACAATATAAACGTGAATACTTTTCAGTTCCGGGCTAATGCTGATGCGAATAACAACAGAAGTACACACCAGTAATCTTTAATTATTTAAGAAGCATCAGCAAAGTCAATAAGTGCGAGTTCTGCACTTTCCAACTCCACCTTTCTGTCACCTAGCAAAGATGCTATCTCCCCCGTCCCCCCCCATTATCTCTGATGTAATCCATTAAAGAATCCTGTGCAAGTCTGTGAGACTTTGTAATTTGTTTTCACCAATCTTTGCAGGTAAGGCATGGCACCAAAATAAAATTAATGATAATAATAATAATAATAAGAGACAGGGAGCCAACAACTATGAGAAGATTACTAGTATAAGATTTAATATCATATTTGTTCTAGTACGATATCATATTAGTATGGTGACTAGAATATTAATTTGTAGATTTAACGTAGCCTGAAGTCTGGAGCGAGAGCATATTGGTGAGGGAAGTTTGGTTTTGGGTGAGCTGTGCGTCTTGCTGCACTTGCTCTCAATATTATACAAACTTCCCTCACATGGTCCCCTGAATATCGTAAATCTCAGTTATTGTTAGTCTCCCCCACCCCTCCCTCAATTGCCCCTCTTTCACAGTTGTTTTAGTAGAAAGTACAGAGATGTGGGATCGCTGTGAGATGACATGATGAGCTCCTCCTCCTCCTCATCCTCTGCCTCCTGCAAAAGCTTTGATCTCCATTTATGGTGGAGAGTTATTGCACTTGTTCTTCTTCTTCTAGAAATTCAATTTTCTGCTGGGCTCAACGTAGATGGAGTTTTATTGCTATCCTTGAAGTACAGCATTCTCAAGGACCCCCTTGGCGTGCTACAGAGTTGGGACTTCCACAATGAGACACCTTGCTCCTGGAAAGGAGTCACCTGTGGTGCACCTGGCTCACCTGAGGCTAACCGAGTCACCAACCTCTCTCTTCCAAACTCTCAGCTTCTTGGTTCTCTCCCTGCTAATCTTGGTATGATCCCCCACCTAACAAGTCTCGACCTTTCCAACAATTCAATTAACGGCTCTCTTCCTTTGTATCTATTCCGTGCTTCCCAGCTTAGAGTTCTTGATTTTTCTAATAACCTGATTTCTGGTCCGCTGCCGGAGAATATTGGAGGTCTAAAGAGTCTCCAGCTTCTTAATCTCTCTGAAAATGCTTTGGCGGGTAATATACCGGAAAAATTGTCTGCTCTCTCTAATTTAACCGTGATTTCTTTGAAAAATAACTACTTTTACGGCACACTTCCTGGTGGTTTTGAATCAGTCCAGTTTCTAGATCTGTCCTTTAACCTTGTGAATGGATCACTGCCCTCAAATTTTGGAGGCAGTGGCTTTCGTTATCTCAACCTGTCGTTTAACAGGTTTTCTGGAGAAATCCCACCAGAATTTGGTGACAATTTCCCCTCAAATGCAACTGTTGATCTTTCTTTCAATAACTTTACGGGTGAAATTCCAGATTCTAGTGTTTTCTTAAGCCAAGATGTGAAGTCATTTTCTGGGAATCCTGAATTATGCGGTCTACCACTGAAAAATTTGTGTCCTATTCCTTCTAGCATTGACACCCAGCCAAATACCTCTGCTCCAACATCCCCGCCAGCAATTGCAGCAATTCCCAAGACCATTGACTCCAGCCCTGCGGCACTGTCCCCCGGTGGAGCTGCTGCACCAAGTCCGCAAAGGGGTGGTGGGATGAGAATCACCACTATTGTGGGTATCGTCGTGGGTGACATCGCGGGAATTGGGATTCTTGCGTCGGTTTTCATCTACCTGTATCAGTTAAAGAAAAGGAAAAGCATCAAAAGCAGCATAAAGAAAGAGGCCGAGAGTGCCAAGGACTTTGACTGGGCATCATCGTCATCGTCATCGGCATCCTCGGGAGAGTACAATTGGTTAAGGGCGTGGACTTGCTTGAGAAAGCAAAGACAAGAAGAAGACGGTGAAGAAACATCACAAGCCACCAATTCAGAAAGTGAGGATCAAGAAGATTTGCAAGGGGGTCAGGAAAATAATGCCAGTTTGCAACAGGAACAGAAAAATGGGGCACTTGTTACCGTTGATGGGGAGAAGGAACTCGAGCTAGAGACGTTGCTTAAGGCCTCCGCTTACATTTTGGGTGCCACGGGGTCCAGTATCATGTACAAGGCCGTTCTTGAAGACGGGACTACTCTAGCTGTTCGAAGAATTGGCGAGAGTGGCATGGAAAGGTTCAGAGACTTTGAGAACCAGATCAGAGTAATTGCCAAGTTGGTGCATCCAAATTTGGTGAAAATTCGTGGGTTCTACTGGGGCGCTGATGAGAAATTGATCATCTACGATTTTGTTCCCAACGGGAGTCTTGCCAATGCACGTCACAGTAAGTCCTCTTTCCCTCGACCCTCCCTTGATGCTCAAATTAGCAAATTGCTCCTCCTCCTTTTTTCTTGGTTAATCTTACATGGTCAAAATAATAAACACTAAGTAAGAGAGTCAAGTTGAGGATCCCTTTGTTTAAGATTCATAATAATGTCACACATATGTGCGCCGACAATAATTTTATGTTTCTGCAAAAGCACAGATCACAGAGTCTGCAAGTTTACTGATAAACCCTTTAGGCTGCTGTTTTATTTAGTAACGTGGTGTTAGGGAAATGTCTGTCATGTGGTTGGTTTGTAATAAGTGGGCATGGAATGACCAGCAATGGCCATCCTCGTGCCTCTAAATTTTTCTCCCCACAACCCAGTGACCGCAACAGCTACAACTTCCACGGCCGTCCGTTCGAATGTGTGCACCAAAATATTTTATCCCATTCCCATATGGACGGTACATTTTCATCCGGGTACGCTGCACAATGAAGCAAAATCTGCTCTGATGAAATTTCGTGAATCTAGTCAAAGTACACTACACATTAAAGGGGTCGGATATGATAATAAAGGAATCTGACCAAAATGAGAGAATTTTGACTCAAGTTTTCACACATTAGTAGTACAAGAATTGTATGTAGCGTAGCATAAATTCTTTTCCTATTACGGTGGAGTGGTTGTATCTGAAGCTTGTTTTTAAATGCACTGAAAGGTGAATAGGCGAACTGCTACTACAAGTCAACCATATCTGTAGCCCGTGGTTCGCACTTCCTCCACCGGGCCCACGTGCCCGATAGTGATTGATACACGTATCCATAAATACTTAATACGCCAGGCTCATTTTCAGTGGTCACTTGCATGGAAAAGGACTGTGCATAACCTTTTTTTAAAAAATATATTTTGGTATAGTTTATCATTTGATTTCTGTGGATCTGTGTCCACCTAATTTGGCTAATCTGGAAACCTATCTTTTTGTTTTGGCTTCTACTAATTTTTAGGGAAAGCCGGCTCTTCTCCTTGTCCTATGCCCTGGGAGATGCGGCTCAAGATAGCTAAAGGAGTGGCTCGTGGGCTCTGTTACATCCACGACAAGAAACATGTGCATGGGAACTTGAAGCCCAACAACATTCTCTTGGGTGTCGATATGGAACCGAAGATTGGTGATTTTGGGCTTGAAAGACTGGTCGCTGGGGATAACAGCTCCAAGGCAGGTGGATCTTCGCGCATCTTTGGTAGCAAGAGGTCAACAGCTTCACGAGATAGCTTCCAAGACCTTACATTTGGGCCTACTCCAAGCCCGAGCCCTAGTACATTGGGCATTTCGCCTTATCACGCACCTGAGTCTCTCCGTAGCATCAAACCCAACCCCAAGTGGGATGTTTTCGCATTTGGTGTGGTTTTACTTGAACTGTTGACAGCGAAAATCGTTGTTTCTGATGAAACAGGCCCAGGCCCAGGCCCGATAACCGGGGCAACTGCACTAGATGATGAGGAGAAGAGTAAGGTACTGAAGATGGCTGATGTGGCAATTCGAGCTGACCTGGAAGGCAAGGAGGAAGCTTTGTTGGCCCTTCTGAAAGTAGGTTACGGTTGTATCTCTACTGTTCCGCAGAAGAGACCAACCATGAAAGAAGTTCTTCAAGCACTTGACAAGTTTCCTTGTTCAAGTTCTTCCTCGTATTATTATGGGCACTAGTCCAATCATAAATTGGCCCAATTAGAGAGGACTGTGTATGTAGATTATTGACTGGTAGGTGGAGGTGGTTTTCTTAGGGAGTGCGGTTGATTGTGAAGATTGGTGATAGGAATTTGTCATGTCCAAAGCCACACTCAGATATTGTTGTCTTCTAACATCAAGTAACTTTTGCTAATTTTGGACTCAACCCATGTTTCTCCCTATGATATTCATTTTCTTTTTTGTAAAATTCCAGTTTTGTCTTGTTGGACCCCGGAGAGTTATTTACCTGTTTTTTTTTTTTTTTATATATATAATAGAGTTATTTACCTATTTGGGGGTTAAAATGATAAGAAAACCAAATACAGAAAAGCAATTGTCTTTGTTTGGATTGCATTTTTCTGTACTTTTTATAGAAAAATTACTATAGCTATTTGATATATGTGAGAAAAAAAAATAATTGAAAAATATGTCCACGAAAAAGTAGCAATTTTTCAAGAAAAATTGCAATCCAAACACACCCAATCATATACAAAAATCTTGTTAGAGTGACAATCTAAAAAGTGAGGGGAACATCAGTGAATCAAATAAGGAATGGACAATGAGTTGAGCGGTTTGAACTCTATGACTCCTTTCCAGTAGTTGGGGATTCGATTCCTAGCTCGCTCTGTCAGATTTGCAAATATCATCACAAATTTATAGGATAATAGGCAAGTGCCACTCAAAAGACGCACGAAGTGTCATCCTTTACAATAGAATAGGATTAAAAAAACAGAAACAAAAAAAGCCTCCCCCTTTGTAATAGAATAGGATGTTCCGCCATCCCCAAAAACCCCTCCTTGTAATATGATAGGATAAAAAATAAAAAAAAAAAAGCTTCTCCCCGTATAATAATATAGGATTTCCCCTTTTCCAAACCTCTCTTTGTAATAGGATAGGATTTAAAAAAAAAAAATTAAATTGTAGTTGGGCTTTTGGACTCGAAAAGTCTTCGGGTATGTGTTTGTAATTTGACCAAGAACAGTATGGGAATTGTACCAGTAGCTTTTTCCGATGGTTATGTCACGGGCAAAATGGCACACCTTGCTAGGTGGTTTTAGACTTAAAATGCACTTTGACATAATTGACTAGATACGCAATGCGGATGAAGAGATCGCTTAAAGGTGACGACTAATGGGATTTTATTTAAGATAATCCTCTTATTAAGCATCCCGGACAAGGACTTTTAATGGCAGGAATGGGTTTATGGTAATTGGCATGGATTACGTGGGAATTATGTTTACTAGATGAACAAATTTGATGGTTTAATGATGCATAAAGCTACTATAATGGCACTAATAAAAAGAGTTTGGCATCCTCCTAAGCGCATCATTTTATCGAGGTCAAGGGATTACGAGAAGAGGATAAAATATACTCCACTACACTACTAGAGCTCAGTCCTCCAATATGTATAGCCACAGGACTTTTATGGCTACTGCAATGAGGAAAGCAAACATGTGGAATTTCTTTGTTGTTGGTACAGTTTAATGGGTGGTGCAGTTAACGCCTGTTTGAGGAAAGTAAACTAGTAGTAATGGGACGCCACTGTGTTTTGCATGTACTGTAATATTTACCAACAAAAACTTGATCTTTTTAGGTCACCATTAACAGCATTAGGGAAACGTGGAAAGAATTAACCCGTCTTTTTGTGACCAACTATGAAAGTATCCGGCGGCCGCCATATCTTATCTTCAAAGGAAATACATCTATAGCAATTTTTCAGATAATATATTTGATGTAAACTTTCATACAACAAAAAAAAAAATTACTTGCATACATGATCGTACATAGCAATAAGATGGCCTTTTTTTTTAAATCTTAAAAAAAAAAGACAGGATCATTTTTAAATGTCACGTGAGTGTGCTCGGAACAGTAGATTATTTGGAATGATTTTTTTAAAAAAAAATACTGTAACAATTTTTTGATATGATAAATATAAGATAAAAAAATAATTAAAAAATATGTTGACAATAATGCGAGCAACTAAGAATTTACCAATAATCTACAATCCAAACAAACCAACTCGATTATGGAATAAGACCCATTGTTTGTTTCCGAGAGAGGCATCCATGAGGCTGGGAAAAACAAAACTATCAGTGTCAAAATCCCAAATGGTGCCTAATAAACAATGGGCCAGACTGAAGATTGCTTGACTTGTTGGGCCTTGAGATCATTACGGCCCAAAACTAGTATAAAAACCACAAGAGTCTCTCAGTGTCAAAAAAAGTAGTCCACCTATAATCATAATCAAATACTAAAAAGAACACTCCATCCCGCTCTCCCCTCATTTCAAATAACACACGCGCACCCACACATCGCCGATATCGATTCAGGAGAAGGAGCAGAGAGATTCGAAGAGGAATGGCGACGAACATAGGGATGATGGACTCGGCTTACTTCGTCGGCAGATCGGAGATCTTAACTTGGATTAATTCCACGCTACATCTCAATCTCACCAAAGTCGAGGAGGTACACTACTTTCCCATTTCCCTCTCGACATGCCTTACGAACCCTAGATCCTTTTCGCCGTTCTCTCTCTCTCTCTCTCTCTCTCTCTCTGTTGCTTTTTTTTGCCTTGCAAATTGTGAATTTTCGTAAAATCATTTCTACACAGGCATGTACAGGTGCGGTCCAGTGCCAGCTGATGGACGCCGTTCATCCAGGAACTGTGCCGATGCACAAGGTCAATTTCGATGCCAAGACCGAGTATGAAATGATTCAGAACTACAAAGTCCTCCAGGACGTTTTCAACAAGCTCAAAATCACCAAGGTCCTCTCTCCCTCTCCCCCTTTTGCTCTAGTTTTTAAGGATTTTTTTTCTTGGGGGAAAGGTCCTGTTTGATCTCATAGAAGAACATATTTATTGTCTCCTAGAATATGAAATTGGACAATTTTACAAGGTTCTTTGCTTTTCCTTTTTTGGTGCTGAGATTTGAAGATGGTAGCAGTTTCGTTTTCTCCTAAAATTATGTTTAACCAGTTGATTAATAGTCTTTGTTTGTCGTAGTATAGCACATTGAGGTTAATAAGCTGATCAAAGGAAGGCCTTTGGACAATTTGGAATTCATGCAGTGGATGAAGCGCTACTGTGACACTGTTAATGGAGGATCTATCAACAGGTTTTCTCTGAACCTGACTGCTCCCTGACCTTTCTGTCTTACCTCAATTGAGGAAAACTATCTCTGTGGTTCACTCTGCTGTATTCATTTCATAATTTCTGGTATATCTAGCTGCTTTATTTCTTCTTCTTCTTCTTCTTCCTCCCTTCTTTTGGGGTAATGTTGTATCATCTCTTTTCTTTGTACTGTTTATTTGGTTTCTAATTTAAAGATCTCCTAAGAATCAATGCTCTGTTCCCAGCATGAATTTGGATTGTGAATTTGCTGAGCTTATGGGATGTTTTATTTTTGGGCTGTACGCCAATCATTTGATAAGCACTTTGTGTTTGCTACTTTAGTTTTCTTCATTCTCAAGTAGGTTAGATCTGCCACTACGTTGGTATTGTGTGTGAGTATTGTAAAATTAGTAGCTCGTAAGTTTTACTTATCACCAAGGTACTTGAACTCAGAATTATGCAAAACAAAACAAGAATGTAAACATGTTGCACATACTTATATATTTATCTCTGAATCTCTGTAATTGCTCAGAAATAGTTAAGCTACATGACACTACTTAATCATGTGGTCGGAGCCTCAACTATCCATGTCTAATTGAGAATTTCATTAGCTGTTATTTTAAAGGACTCCGACTCAGCTTTTGACGAATGTTTTTTTTTTTTTGTAACTCTTGAATGTCAAACAACAGTTACAATGCTCTTGAGAGGAGAAGAGAGGCCTCCAAGGGTGGAAAAGATACTAGCAAGAAATCTGTTCCATCACAGCCTTCAACTAAAAGTGCAGCTCCTGCTGCTGCCAAACATGCTCCTCACAATGCTCGAAGAAGTGATGCACCCCATGTCAATATTGCAAGTCAAGCTGTCAAGTCCTCTAGGCCTTCTTCAAGCGGAGGGTCTTCAGTCTATTCTGAAGCCGAACGAACTGCATATGAACAACAGGTACTATACTTCATCCATTATGAAAATGATTTTGATCTGAAGATATTGAGACTTCAAGGGGTAATGACTATGTTCTAACGCAGATAACAGAGTTGAAATTATCCGTGGATAGTCTTGAGAAGGAGAGGGACTTCTACTTCGCCAAGTTGAGGGACATTGAAATCTTGTGCCAGTGCCCTGAGATTGAGAACCTATTTGTAGTATTCTCCGACCATCTTTATTTCAGCAATTGTACAAGCATAGGGTTTTGTGGTTTAAATGTTTCATCTGATAGCATTCTATGTTGCAGGTGGTTGAGGCAATAAAGAGGATTCTATATGCTACAGATGATGATGCTTCAGTGGTTGCAGAAGCTCAAGCTATGATATCTCAGAACCAGCAGCAAATAGAACCATTGGATACCATACCTGAGGAGGAGGAAGACCTGCTGAAACTAGAAACTCAAAAGAGGAAAAGTTTCATCAATGTTGATGTGGATGCAGCTGCAAACAGTACCTTGTCCCCGAGGCAAAGGATTTCTGATGCTTCTGATGTCCATTGCAGTGGATCACCCCTGGTGACATATTGATTGTCTATGAGAATTTGGACTTCAATGGTGTACACAATCTAGCAGCTATGCTAGTCGTTGTTGTCTGTTCAAAAACTACTTAGTGTATCTCAAAGTTTTTGCTTCTTTTAGTTGCAAATAGTCCTACTTAGAACATAAAGTAGGAACAACTGTCTGGGTATATCTTAGGGACATGCTGCATAACTGGAAATATATTTTTGTAAGAAGAGGTCCTTGAGCACTTCATTTAGGATTTATTAGCAGAATAAGGCTTACTTCCATGGTAGCTCTAGGCGATACCTTACACCATTTAACCTAAGGTCTTAAAAAATGCAAGGGGAAAACAGTAAGTTTTTAACCAACTTCAAAAGCTAGCTGATTACTAGCTAGTAGTTACAATTTTATTACATGCCCAGAAATATGTTCAAATGCCATCAGGTGAATTTCATGAAGTGGTTGTATAACGCTGGCATTTTGGAGCCAAAACATAATAATAAGAGAGAAACGAGCGAATTAAATTCAATCTATTATGTAGTATCAGTTGTTAGGCAAGCCAAGAGGTTTACTGGTGCAGAACCCCTTGTGATGACATGGTTGTGATTTTGGTCTTGGTCTCCTTTCTCCTCAATGCAACGCAATGAGGATGGATGCTTATGGGGTCGGAGTGGAGGTATTGAAAAAGATAATGAAGGAGCTGGAGAAGCCAAATGTCTCATCTTGGCAAAATTATTTTGTTAGACCAACTTCCTGGTTAATGGCAAGTACATCTCTTCGCATGACTATAATCTTTGGCTGCCGCTTTGAAAAGCTATAATCTTTCCATCACAACTATGTAAAACACGGAAGGGGAAAATTTTTGAAAAAACCTTGGCCATAACTGAAACGCAGTAATCGCCTTCGGTTGGTTGCTGCTAAATCCTAAAGACTTTTTCTTCCTTCGACTGCCAACAGATTCGGCCAATGCACGCATTAATAAATGGCAAAAATGTTTCATTTGGAACGTTAAAAACCCAAACAAACGCAGTCAAGACCTCGTTTTCTAAATTTAGGACAACCCATCACCAACGTCAGCAGTATGAACCCATCGGCGAACAGGGTAAGACTGTATGTACATGTATCCATGTTGGACAGCATGTTTCACTAATAATTTCCGCATCGAATTAATTTGTTGCATAAATGATTTATTTAGGTTCTTGTTGTGCTAGGAAACTGGCGCTGTAAATGCACAAGGTCAGGTTGAGAGGAGGGTGGACTCAACAGATTATAGGTCATCTGCCGGAGGAGGCCTAGACCAGAAGCCAGTGCAGGTCATACATCAGCATCATGACTCATCCCCGGATTCAAAAACTAGTGGCGGTGTCTTGGCCAATGCTGCTGCTTCCATTGCCTCAACCTTAGAGTCTGCCAAGGAGGCTATCTCTCGGAAATAACTTCACAATAGGCCCTTTTTTTTTTTGGCACTTCTATTGTTCTACTTCATCTCTGTGTCAGCTTTCGCTTGTTTATTCAGGTTTAGTTCTAGTTCAAGAATTTCATGTTTGATTGGAGAGTGTTTTTCACTACTCATCACTCCATCTCCAGGACCAAGGATAACGCCTTTTTTAAATACACAAGTGAATTATTTATAGTAGAAGATGGCTTATGATTTACTATCTGTTTTCCCTTGCTGTCTATGGAATGTTGGGTATCTTTGTTTGCTCTCTCTAATCAATCTGATTACCGAAAATGTTATGGACACGTCACTTGTTATGACTTATGCCCCCAATTCATTTGCTCGTACTTTGGTTGGCATCCGTAGACTGGCAGCCATGAACATGCCTATATATTAACATTAATGTATTAAACCCCTTGTTGATGCTTTTATTATCAAAGGTCAGGATTGACGATTATTAATTCCTGAAGAAGCTGGCCAGAAAGGCCTCTTCGTTGCTTTTTTCCGTGAGCAACCGATTCACAAAGTGATGTAATTCTTAATGCCAAGGGAAGGAAAAAACAATGTAGCACGTAATCATGATCCCCACAAAAAAGGATAACCCTCAAGCGAGATGATCCCGTAAACCACACACCAGTATCAGCATATGGTGATGTAGAGCAATATGGCGCTTAATAGAAGTCCAAGCGAAGAAAGCAATCTTGAAAGGAAATACCAGCCAACTAGTTTACTTTTATGTGGTTCTCTTCATCCAAAAAAAAAGTGAATCCGATTCCCTGCAAATTTGGGCGTCATTAGATTCTATAAACGTCCAACTCAAAGAGCGAATCTCAGCTCATGTCACTCATCTGGACTGGGATTAGGCTATTCCAGGAATAGGTCAAATCGAATTTTTCTTCACAGCCGAAAGCATAACAATTCAGTGCCCTTTATTCTACCTCGGCCCCTGGCTGAATCCCATCCACCTTTCCTCTTTATGCTTCTCAGCACGTTCGTCAATTAAATACAAGCAAGAACAGAAAGCAATGCATTTTCTGTGTGTCTCCACTGGCATCTTCTATTAAATTTTTCAAGTGAGTGAATTTGGACAGCTTAAAGTACGACGTACCTAATTTTATTTTTCTATTTTCCTGATTATTTGGTACAGAAATGGGTTTGGCAATATCAAGGTTTGCAAAAATGCTCTTTGCGAAGAAAGAAATGAGGATTCTGATGGTTGGTCTTGATGCCGCTGGCAAAACTACTATTCTGTACAAGTTAAAGCTTGGAGAGATTGTTACTACCATCCCCACTATAGGTATCTGCTTGGAACTTCTTACAATCTTGCTGTGTGTGTTGTGTATGTGTTTCAAGTTCATATGTAAGCACTAGTTACATGGATTGCTAACTAGGATGTTGTATTTATCCTACACAAAGCTCTCAATCTTCCCTAATTAAATTTGTTTGCCCAGAGGGTGCTTGTAAAACTTGAAAATTGTATGATGTATCTGGTCTCAACGGTTTTTTGGGATCAAACAGGCTTCAATGTAGAGACAGTGGAATACAAAAACGCGAGTTTCACAGTATGGGATGTAGGAGGGCAGGATAAGGTACTTTTTCTTATCAATTACCTAATCTTTCTTTACTTATGAAAATCAATTGGCAAAAATCTTTACTAGCCAAGGGCAAAACCCATGCACGTCTTATGGTCTCCTCATGCACGCATGCGTTACAAATCACTGCTATCTGCATATCAGGCATGCTAATCACACATCGAAAGAGCTTCTCTTACTACTATACTCATTCATCTACAGATTCGACCTTTATGGAGGCACTACTTTCAGAACACTCAGGGCCTTATTTTCGTAGTTGATAGTAATGACAAAGAAAGAATTTCAGAAGCAAGAGATGAGCTCCATCGAATGCTTAATGAGGTACGTTCTGTAGAACGCTTAACACGAATCGACTATCCTACACGAAGTGCTTACCCAAAAAAGTTTAAAAAAAAAAATCCTCCACGAAGTAGTTGTCATGAGATTCATGCCCACAATTTGCTTCTCTTTTCCTAGGAGGAACTACGTGATGCCATCCTTCTTGTCTTTGCCAATAAGCAAGATCTCCCAAATGCCATGAGAGTTTCTGAAATCACAGATAAACTTGGCCTCCACTCACTCCGTCAGCGCCGCTGGTATGCACGACTAAACCTGTGCAATCGATCTGCCTAAAGTAGTGCTGTTTAGACACATCAACAATTATGTGCACAAAGAGAAACTATAAGACTACATAAAAACACCATAACACGGTTCTAAGAAATCCTGAGGAGTTACTCTATGGGATTTATCTTATAGGATATGACTGATGCAGGTATATCCAGAGTGCCTGCGCAACTTCGGGTCAGGGACTCTACGAGGGCCTAGATTGGTTGTCTAGCAATATCTCAAGCAAGGCAAGCTAACTAACATGGCATCTTGATTCTCTAGAATTTTCCCAATTAAACTGAATACTTAGATCCTACCCGATCCCCATTCCCTAACAAATTATGCACTACCACTAAGCGTGTTTTGTATTTGCCATTCAGGCATAACTGCAGAAGCTGTCAACTTGGCGCCTCCAGAACTTATTTCCTTACGTCTAGACAGGTAATGAATCACAAATTCCTGCTAAAGAAATTTAGGATGCAGAACGGGCATGAGCAAGTGAAAGCATGTAAAATTTAGATTTTAAGCCCTGTCATTTTGCGTCGAGTAAGTGTAATGCAGAAGGTCTGATACTGTGTGCGAAATGGCATCTTCTTCTGTTCCTATTTTTCTTTTTGCCTTTTTTGCTGTGATGGTAATGAATCACTTCTTAGCCCCTGCCTGAACTAGTTTTGTTCGCACTTAGACACTTAAGAAGTGAAACTTTGATTGCTTGAAAAGGCACGCCTAAATTTATTCAAGAAGCACCAAGCTGAAGAACAAAATTACTCAGGCAGTTAAAAAGCAGACGTTTCTTGCCACGTATACATATATGTCAAGAAATGTAGCCTGGAAAAATGTAAGCTTATAGGGAGCAAGTTTTCGTTGGAGAATTCAATTGTGATTTGTATGTGAAAATCCGGATAAATGTTATGTGTGATTAAATGTATCGAAAGCTGATACAAAATGCAGCAAGGGCTTCAACTAAATTCATAGAAATGGCCAAACCACTGGCAAATTAACCGGGGTGATCTGAATTTCATCGACGAAGTTAGGACAATACATTATCTGGCACAGCTGCAATATTTTAAGAATCTGTGCAGCCGAACAAATAAACCGTTGAATGATCCTTTTTAAACTGAACCTGGAAGGATTGTCAAGCTATGTGATTCTGGCAAAGACCAGACAACCCGGAACAATTTCGTTAAGATGTTGAACAAGTTATTTTAGATTTTCATACTTTAAAAGGTGGTGTGTCCAAAACTGAAGTTTAAGAACTAAAGTGAAATAGATTTCATATTTTAGGGGCAAAGATTCCAACAAGAAAGCTTTAAAATTTGAGATGGAAGTGCATTTATAATTTAAGGGTTCAAAGTGAAATTTTACCTATTATCCGAGCATAGACAACAATGAAGGGTGGGGGAGAATAAAGCAACAGTGATTTTTTTTTTTTTTTTCTAACCACCAAAGAAAGATCACGTTGAAACAAAAATTAAATGGCCATAAATTAGGAAAAGGGAAATAGAACTAATCTGCCGTGGCACCGGCAGTTCAACCAACACACTCTTAAGGATTCCCAGCCCCCCGGCAAAAACCATACAATGGTGCTGCAAATGCGGTAATTATTGTGATTAAAAATGCACTCATGAATATTATCACATGTTGCAGAATTAAATTAATTCTGTGGAGAAAAACTTTTGAAAAAGAAAAGGTGAAAGTTCGATATAATGGATAAAACAATTGCGGAGTTATAGAAAGAAATCTATGGAGAAAAGAAAAAGAAAAAGTAGTCGGAAATGGCGCCGATTTCGATACCACAAAATGCGAAGTTTCCTCACTAATTCACTATCGTACAGCTTGCTCTACGGCTTTTTATTCTTAGCCCATCACTCCTCGGTTCCCAATTTTTAAATTTTAACATTTCCAATTTTAAAGAGAATTGTTCAGTGCAGTCAACTTTTTTGTTAATGACACCTTCACTATCATTTTTAACATAAGATTTTTTTCAGAATTTTTTTGGCAGGAGAGAGGGTGAGATTTAAAGAAGCTGAGAGATAACAGCAGGAAAATTTGACTGCAGGATTTGTAATCAGTGAGATTTCAATTTTAATTGCTAGACTGAGGTCTTCTCAATTTTTATTTATTAGACTATATGATAAAATAAATAATAAAAATATCATTAACAAACAGTGGAATGTGATTAACATCTTTCATGCTTAATAACGATAGGGTCGATCATGTTCAACTATACATAGATTACAGGCGAATATATACCATGCTGATGCGAGACAAATTCCGATTCCGACGAGTGATTTTGCTCTATAATATTCAGAAGGTATGCAGCGAATTGTAGATCCACCTGTGCAGGATTTCAAAATTGCACTGAGAAGAAGGCGCGAAGAAAGTGGATGACAGTTCCCGCCTTTGCGCCAGATGGCTTTGAACGGGAAGGAACAAATTCACTGCGTCAACGTACAAGTCAATGCACCGCGTCTCCGTCTCGGAGGGAAGAAGGCAGCGGAGCACGTTGGTCTCCCGAAACAACCTGTGGAGCCAAAAAAAAGGCGTGGACTTAGAAGCAACAAAAACCACGGTTTCATGGGCAGAGGGACTTTTCCTATGTCGACCCTCGGAAAAGATTAATAAATTAGACAAAACAACTTTGCCTCCCAAATGTGTTGTCTCGTGATACTCTACATCTCAACTTACAGCTCATTAACAATTTTTTTTTCTTTTCTATTTTTTGGGAACGCACAAAGGTATGTAGGAGTAGAAGGTTTTTGTAAATGGAAGGAAGGACGAAATTTTCGGTTGTGTTTGGATTGCATTTTTCGTTATTTTTCATGAAAAAATTACTGTAGCGATTTGATGTATGTGAGAGAAAAAGGTAATAGGGAAATGTGATCACGGAAAACCGACAATCCAAACAAGGCCGTTTCTTAGAGTTGCTGATGTGTAGTCTATGTTTCTGTTGTCAAAAGACACCTTCTACCTTCAAATAGGAGTATGAAATAAATTCACCTTATCCCATGGTTAATGACGTTTAACGAGAGCCCATTAAAGTTAAAAGCTAATGCTAAAAGTATGATGGAGAAGACTGGCTTGTTAAGCATTTTTCTATCCCATGGTAAAATGGATGTAGATGTTGCGATTCTGAAGAATCAACTTCATTTGCATAGGAGTCATACGGGTGGGACTACATTCAACTAAAACCATTACTAAATTTCGGTCCTTAGGTACAACATTTATGGAATATATGGACTAGTTTGTATAGAACTTAAATGATCGTCCAGCTTTCTTTTCAGAAAACTCTGCGAGTTGGTGAAATAATAATAGTAATGTGCTGACACGAAAGCAAGCTGTGCTACAATTCCCTTGGAAAAAGTTTAGATTGAAATAATTTCATCTGTTCGTTGGTTGAATGTTCTTCTTATCTGACCATTCTACTACTATTATTGAAGAACCCTTTTTTGTTTGTGAATCCGCATCTCATGTTCCCCCCACTGTTTCTTTCCCCCAACTCCATGCTTGCAGTTTCACCGTTTGATATATCATATCAAAGTCTTGGAAAGCATTTATATGTATATATATATATTTATATGTGTGTGTGTGCATAGAAGTATTGCTTTGACAAGTACTCCAATTAGTGAGTGGTTTGGGATAGTAGACTACTTGGAATAATTTTTTGAAAAAAAATATTACAGTATCTTTTTGATGTGATGTATATGAAATAAAAAGGTGACTAAAAAATGTGTTGATAATGCAAGTAAATAAAATTTGGTAAATAATCTGCTATCCGTTATCATTCTCATAGTCAAGAGGAGAAAAAGACTAGTTCATGGTAAAACGTGATTCCATCAAACACGTGTTAGCTTTTTAGAAATTTAAAGTTAGGTTGAGGAATGACTAAATGCAAGAAGACTATACATATGGTTGTCTGCATTTAAGGGTCTGTTTGGTTGGAAGTAAAATGTTTTCCTTGGAAAAATATTTTCCGTGGAAGTAATTTTCCATGAAAATCATTTCCCTTTCATCATTTTCAGGTGTTTGGTTAGCTTATTGAAAATATTTTCTTACTTCATTTTTCTGGTGTTTGTTTAACTTTTGAAATATTTTCACTTTTATCTCTATCTTTACTTTCTACACATTATAACTACATACTTCTTCCCATGCAAAATAAGAAAATTTTTCTCATTGTTTAACTTTAAAAAATCTTGGAGAAATGTATATATGAATAAAAAATATCTCCTTAAGCAATAAACAAATTGCTAGCCATTTAGTGTCAAATATCAATCACATGCAATGTTTATTGTGACATATATCTTGCACTCTCACTGCTGAAAGTTTCTCTAGAAAAGAATATCCATACATAATTAATTACTAGCATAGGATGAGCAGGATGAGATTTTTTTTTTATTTTGAATATACTAGGGGGAGGGTTGGGTTGGGTGGTACGGGGGAAGGAGTGTAAGGAAGAGGTCTTGGGTTCGAGACCTTCTATTTACACTAAAAAAAAAAAAGAACATATTACAAGATGTTTTCAGTAAGTTTGGAACATACTACAGGCGGGATGCATGCATTTCGGAAAACAACTTCAATAAGTTTGGAAGGGAAGTTGTTTTCCATAAGATGAGTGAAAATATTTTACATAGGAAAATGTTTTCAGTAACTTTTGTGCAACCAAACACGGGAAATTAGGAAAATATTTTCCTGGAAAACATTTTCACCCGAAACAAACGGACCCTAAATGGTAAATTAGATAAATTAAGTGGACTAACCAGATACTTATTGGACACATGTTAAAAGAATCCTCTTAGTATTTGAAAGTTCATGCATTTGTACTATGTGGATATTTTCTTTAATGCCCCTATAAGAATAAGATTATTCCCCAATTAATTAACGAATTAAAAAAATTCTACGACTAATGCTAAAGTTTAATCTCCTTTTGCTTTTAGTTTTTACTCTCTCCTATGTAGCACAGCTCATTAGGAGAACTTTCACGCCCGCTATCTACTGCTTAGATAGAATAGCTTGGATCTTATTCCTCATTTTTTTCCTCTTCGTATTCTTAGATCGGAATTTTTCAGATTAGCAAAATCATATGCCAAACATTTTCTCTGAGGTTCATGTAATGTTAGGTGCTAATGTAATAAACTTGTTAGTATATAACTTTTAAAATCAAGACGGGACATGATCTTCATAATTTAATGCAGTAAATAATTTGATATGGAAAAGAGAGACAATAATAATCATTTTTATATACAAACTAAAATTTGAATGTCCTATCATAAAAATGAAAAAAAAAAAAAAAGAACTGCATGACAGTGAAATCATATTTAAATACGTACCATCTTTTCTTTTCGGGTAAAAATCGAATGGATATTTAATTCCCACCATATAGTAAGAACTCATAAAATTATTTAACATCATATCGTTTAATTTTTTTTTTTTAAAAAAGTTATGATATTTTGTTCGCTAAAACTCGAATTAGAATCACCTCAAATCTAATCTAATCGAATAGCATAGCAATTCTTGTTATTAAAAATAAAGAAAAATGTTATTTATACTTCCATTTTTGTTATTTGCACTTTCATCATTAGTTTGATCATATAATCTAATCAATTAAAACTGTATAATTAAAATGATAATGGAAGTGTAATTAAAAAAAAACATAGAAGTGTTAGTACTACTATTGATTATTGAAGCCGTTTGCCCATGGCATGCTAAAGTCAGAAAGTTGCGAACCTGCAAGGCTGTAACGGAGGCGGGGCTTCCCAAAGTGGTCAGACTGACCGGTCAAACAGCAGAGGAGTACGTATTTTATTTTATTTTTAATAAAAAGGAGGGCAAGCAGGCTACTAGTCTTCTTCTGTACCAATGGTCGATGCTCGAAAGTAATAATGTACTATTTACGTACTATCATTCCGGAATAATTGGGTGGGTCCAATTGAATTACAGTAGCTGTTAAGTTGAAAAATCATTTTCCTTAAAAAAATCCATCATTTTGCTGTTGATGATCCTCAACCATCATCAGGCCATACCGGTACCGGCCTTAAAAGCTGAAAAGCCCTTGGAACAGGGTCTGGGAGGACCCCCCCCCCTCCTTCCCCCCCAAAAGTCTCTATGGACAAGCCCTTCCCCACAAAATCAAAAAGGGTGGACAAGTCCATCAATATCCATATTTAAAAACCTCCCAAGTCCCAACCAACATCACATTCCTCCTTGAGCTGGAATTGAACTCCTCTTTTTCTTTTTTTTTTTCTAAGTTAAAATGTTACAAGCCTAGCTCAAGGAGCTACCACGTATCCAAACACACCCCACAAGGTGAGGTACCTATTGGCTCGCAAGAACTATTGTCAAAACCATGACTCTCTCTTGGGTTCCCACTATAGCCAAATTATTAGACACCTGAAAACCCACAACCATAGAGTGGCCAAACAAGTTAATCAGGAATCAGATGAACTTTTATGGATCAATCAAAGATATCATTGGCCGGCACAGCATATGAGAAAGAATCCTTTTATGCATGCAAAGCATAATCAGGGAAATTCCTTGTATTGTGATTTCACTCGTCATCACCTCATGAACATCAAGCACAATTATGACTGACAATTACGCATCTGATTTCAAAAGAGAAGAGCTAATTCAGGGACTTGAAATCTTTTAAACTGTCTCTCTTATTTTGGTTTGGAAGTTTTATCTCACCATTGTGATCACCCTTCTTTCCCGAGGTCTCTTCTGTATTGTCACGATGAAGCTTGAATCATCATTTCACAGTCTTTTTGACTGATTCTCAGATTCATAACCCACTCTCACAAGGTAGTTGCCGCATCATGTTTTTCACAGAAGAGCTAGCTCTTCAGTCCGATAACATGTTCTGGTTGCATCTAATCATACAGATTATTCTAGCCTCTCTTTCATCCAAAGACACAAGTCCAACATTTTATCAAGCTTTATCCCAACCCATCCCTCCCCCAACCTATCAAGCTTTGATTACTACTAGAACCACAATTTTTCTACATAAGGTCAAAGCCAGCAAGAAAAAGCATATCAGCAACTACTGAAATCCCACTGGCCGACAATCTATTCCTGCCTCCAAGAATAAATCTTTCTACACACAATTTACTTAACTAGTTACAAGCACATAGTCTAGTGCCAACCTGTTCTAAGTTGAAAATTATGTCACTCCATTAATTAGTCCTTTAAGGAACAACCAAAGACTTCCCACACCCATCACTGTCTATGATTCTAACCAACCTTTTGTGTAGGTGTCATTTATGTCTCATGTGAATGGGTGAAAGGAGGATAACAGGCAGATATAAAGTAACTACTATGTCTCTGCTTAATGTCCTTTGCCATTGATGCTAGTCTATGAAATTATCAGAACTATGGATACAATGCAAGAAAAAGTTTAACCAAGCTCTCTTTCAATTTCAAGATTCATTCCCTCTAGCAAATAGTTTTCTGATCCATTACATGAATTTGGCCGGAAAATCAGTCAGATATGAGAGCATTCCATAATATTGCATGGCATTCTAAGAGCGCACATAAAAAAGAGACCATATGTAGCGCCATCCTCAGTATATTAGATAAATATTGCCAACAGAATCTACCAACAACAGCGTGAGAGTTATAAAGGACAATTATCCAAACTCACAGACAAACTGCTAGGTGAACTTATAACATCATTAACTTGTCCTGAACTCTGCTTCTCTTGAACATCTGCTTCGATGGTGATGCAGAAAGTACCACATCCCACGAATCATTAGAGCTGTCGCAGCTAAAGTATGCATCAACGACACCATTTGGGCTGCCTGGTATCGGCTGATGTTTGCGCTTGCCATTTTGGTAATGCTTGTTTCCTTGATCATCCATTATCTCCAGGATGAGTTTATAGCACTCATTTATGGTCTCCTGCATTAATTCAAATGAACAATCAAGATTCACCAATTGCAAATTTAGTACGAAATAAGGATATCGAAATCTGTAAATTGCAGAAGCAAGGACCGAAATTATCAAATTAGCACCCACCTTGCTAACCTTCAGAGCATCCATCAGCTGATTCTGATATTCCATTAATCTACAAGGATCAATGTCTTTAACAACGATCAACATTGTAGCAGAAGCAATCACAGATGGCAGATAATGCACAAGCTTAGCATCTGCATTCCAAGTAGGTTCATCATATAATGTATAGATTACTTCACCATAGAAAGAACGGATAAATGATCCATGGTTTCAATCCAAAGCAATAATGCTACAAGGACTTGATCTCCTTACCAGCAATGACAGAGAGAAGGAGGTCCTCACACCTCTTAAGAAACTCCAAATTCCTGTTAGTCATCAATCCAAATCTCCTCACGATGTGGTCAATGAATGAAAGAGGTGTCACCAGCTTCATCTTCCATTGAAGAGTAGACAGCACCAGAAGTTCCATTCTCTGAATGGTCTTCGCCTCAAAAACAAATTTCGCACTTTCCACCTTATGGAAACAGAAAAGCAACACGGCAACAAATCAAACACCCCACATTCCAAAATCAAGTTATAAGTACACAGAAAACAGAGAGAGCAGTACTGATTTAAAAAATTACAATTGAAGTACATACTTGAAAGTCTAACAGAAGGGGCACTTGGATCTCCTCCACCTTGGCAGCAATAGAAAGACAAGCGACAGCAGCGAGTTGACTCATCCATGGCTTATCCCTCTGAAAACAGAGGCTAGATATGAATCTATCATAGTAACTCACAGCTAAAACAGCAGTCATCGGGGTAAAACCATAATGTCCAATGACCCTTAACATCCATCCAACACCCTCTTTTCTAGCCACCATTAAAAGCCCATCTGAGTCAAGATTACTGCTCCTATTATTCCCCAAATGAGCCTCTTTTTCTTTAGATAAAAGAGAGACAAGCTCCTCATCTTCCCAAAATAGGTCATTTTCTAATAAAGTTAAGCTCTTTTTGTCACAGTAGTAGTAGTAGTCACTCTCATCTTGTTCAAAACCAAGCCCACTTCCCAAAACCTCATCAAAACGCTCTTCCTCACAGTAAAGGCCATCAAAGATTAGATTTTGGAGCTGGATTTGTGGTGGCTGTTGTTGAGAATGTGAAAGGGTAACCATCTTCTTCTGATGAGAAGAAGACAGTGAAGGCTATTCTCATTATCTTTAGGAGGAGAAGCTCCTCATACTAGTAGTACTCTAACCCAATCTTGGACCCAGTAACATATCTGCCTCTTTCTCTCTTTTCTGTCCTAGAGAGAGAGAGAGAGAGAGACAAGGGTTGGGGGCTTGGGGTTTGAGGAGGGGTGGGGGTGGGATACTGGGCTTGGTAACGAAGGGTGGCGTATACCAAAGAAAGGAAGCGCAGGATGGATTTTATTTGGGATAGCTTTCACGCCTGTCCTTTTTCCCCCCCTTAGACTTCTCTCTCTTCCTTAATGAATTTTCTTTCTCAATTTTTGTCTCAGTTTTTAAACTTTAAAGTGTGATTCGGAGGATTTTGGCGCTCAGCCAAGATGGGGATAGATACTGGACCAGAACCACAAGCATGTAACTCCTTGTGTAACGGCACATTCGCCCAAGCCCATTGTAGATAATTCCACATCCTCCTATTTTTGCCAATTAATGGTAGCGGACTATTACAAGTCTTTAAATTGAAAATAGAGCATGAAAACTTTGATAGTACACTAAGGATACTGTACCAACTAAATATATATATCAAGAATATATATATGAATAGATACATATGTATCTATATATATATATATATGATTGTGTGTATATACACACAGTTTAATAAGTGAAGCATATTGCCACCAACAGAGTGAATCTTAAGTGAATACCTACAAGGCATTTGAACAAATTCAATTCGTTTGGTTTGGTAGTCTTCAAGACATGACGCTCTTGATATTGATAACAAATAGCCATAAGTTTCCTAATTGCAGTCAGCCAAGTAAACTCCGACCCTGTTTGACACTTGAGTTTTTTGCCAAGTTTATCTGTTACAAGTTTTTTAAAAACTAAATTACAGCAATCTCAAAAAACTTCTCAAAGTTTTTAAATTATACACTTCAAAATATTCAAAAATTACACACTTAAAAAAATTTTAAAAAAACTTCTACAGGAAACTACAATAAAATTTTAAACAAATACAAAAAAAACTCACTTGCCAAACGGGACCGTGTTGAACTAAATCTTTTGATCAAGGAACATAAAAGCATAAATTGCACAATGATCGTACGTATTTGGTAAAAACTTAATACTAGTAAACACATTCCAATCACCTTTTTATCTTTTCAAATTTCAAGTAAAATAATTGGCTTCACAAATTTTAATCACTTTTTTATCTTTTCAATCACCTTTCTATTTCACATACATCACATCACAAAAAGTGCTACAGTAATTACAACAAACCCATTGTAAGTGCAAATCAGTCTAAGAAAGGTGCCTATAACTGTTTCCCAAGTAAAAGTGAGACACAAGATTTCTAGTCTAAGAAGGTTTCTTTTGTGGTTTTAACAATGAATTAGCTAACACCAATGAATAATGGTAGTATCACATCTCAGATTATGCGCCTCTAATGGCTTGATTAGGGAATTAATCATGGATGGATTTTTTGGAGGGAGTGTGTAGAGTCTACGGTCTACACGTGATTGAGATGGGCGGGGGGTGGAAAGCTATGGGGAGAAACTCAAAAGGGTTGACCATGTCCAACCCGGTTTGTCAATTGTCCCCGTTTGTCTTACACTGGACTGGGGAAAAATTTTGTGGGGCTCTCGATTTTCAGGATGTTTGAAGTTTTGAGGTTACCAACCTAATTACTATATATTAACGCTAATGTGATGTGATTATCAACATCAACCGTTCTATTTGAACTATGCTAAAAACATCAAAAGAAGCAATTAAAATATCGTTAAAAAAATTTAATTTTGAAAAGAACAAAATCACAATCACCTACTAATTCTGCTCATATTAATTAGCACGAGAATCTACAAAACCTTCAGTGCAATACCAAATGAGACCAATTACCCCAGAAAAGAAAACAAACACTACAATTTTTTAAATTTTTTTAAAAAAAAAAACAAAAGGAAAGAAAAGTTGTGCTCCGCAGGGGCTCAAATAGAAGTTTGGGCGGAAGCTGAAAAAAAATTGCTCATGCTTAGTTAATTTCGATGAAAGGGTAGATAGAAAAATTGATCTAATTCACCAAACATAAATGTTGAACTTGATTCCTCCATTCACCTGCCCCGATTGTGATTGCGCTATCTCTCTCTTTTTATCGAGAAAGCTTAAAGTGAAGAGAAATCATCTGCCACTGGCCATTTGGTCCAGTGGTCATCACTATTAAAGGTGATGCTGGAGGTCAGGGGTTCAATCCCTGCCTCCCATAAATTTGCCACAATTTGTGGCGGTCTTAATTGACCTTCATCGATGGAGTCTGTACTCACATCGAACCCCCTCCCCTTCCCCTTAGACTAGGCTAGATTAGGTTATAGGACATCTATCGTTTCGACAAAAAAAAAAGAAAGAAGAGAAATCATCTAATTTAAAAGTATGTTTTGACGCATAATTTGAATTTTTTTTAACTTTAAAACATGAGACTTGAACCTTCAACTTACCAATCAATGAAAGATTCTAAATCTATTTTTGTGGTTAACTTATCTAAAACAAGTTGGTTTCAACATTGCTCCCTCATTCTCCCCACCTCCAAACAAAAAAAAAAAAAAAAGAAACGAAAAAATGCGGTATAAATGAGTACATTTCCCATGGACTCAGCGATGGAAAGACCGCTGCCACCAAATTCAAAGCTTTGAAACCAAGTAGTCAAATCAAATGTGGTCTCCTGCAAAATATTTTAACATCAAACATAAACAACATTAAAGTTGAAACTTCGCGAGTTAAGCCGCTCCGTATGCTTGTACTGACACTGCAACTAAAAAATGGGAAGATGTACAGTATATATATACATATGTATGTATGTATATTTATTTATTTTGGGATTTCAAAGAAGGAGAAGAAGAGATCGGGTTTAGCAAAGGAACAGAAAATCAGTAACGTCTGTCTCACGCGAAGATATGCTCTCGGTAATAGCAGTAGTAGACTGCTAGATTAATACTGCTAAAAACCATCAGTCACCTAAGAAAGAGAAGGACGTCCTTCATATATTCAGGCTCCCTGGTTTTGTTCACTGATATTAGAGGTGGCAAAATGGGCGGGATGGGCGGGATTTGCTTGGGTTTGTGATGGAACCGGGTCATATGGGTTTGGGCCCAATCTTACCCATATGTATTTTGGGACTAAGTTGGGCGGGATCACTTTGGGATGGGTTTAGATTGATCCCGCCCAATACCCAAATCTATTTTCTACATATTTTTTTCCTTTAATTCATTTTTATTTTTTATATAATTTTAATATTTTTGATTTATTACTTTTTTTTTAATTTTATTAAATAAACATGCAAGTGCTTTATACTCAGGATTCCCATCAAAAATTGGATTAACAAATAAAGGAAAAAATAGATATACAGTCATATTCCAACATATATCAAGATGGCCAAGGTACTTAAGGTATTGAATATTTATTCTCATCATTGTCCGAAGATGACAGGTCTAAATTGACTGAAATGTTGAAAATTCTTGTGGATAATGACTAGGAAAACTACTAGATTATATTCTCTAGTATGACTGTAAAAATTGTTAAAGATAATTTTTGAATCTAAGACTTCGTTTGGATTGGCTATTTTTTCAAAAAATAAGTTTTTCAAATACAATGTTACAGTAATATACAATAACTCAAAAAACATCCCATCCATATTAGTATATCAAATATTTCAAAAAAATTTTATAGTAAAAATTTTTCATATACACTGCTATAATAAAATATTTCAAAAATACCCCCCAAAAATAGTTAAACCAAACAGAGCCCTTGTTATTTGAGCCCAATGGGTACCCAAGTATTTCCCAAGTATTCCCATCAATTAATGGGTACAATTGGGATTTGTCCCATTTTAAACCCAATATCAAAATCCAATACCCATCCCGCCCAAAGTCCCCATGGGCATGGGTAACCCATTGGGACTTGGGACAAATTGCCACCTCTAACTGATATATATATATATACATATATATATTTTTGGTCAATCGCGGTTTGCATATTCCACACTTACTTCTATTTTTATTCTAACCTATTTTAAAAAGGAAAGTCCAATTGGACTTGTTGAGAAACCGACGGGAACTAAATCAACTTTAGGCCAAACGGTGCATAGTGCACATGCGATGCGTAGTGCATTCGTGTGGATTTAAGCCACTACAGTGGGCACATGGTGGGAGGTAATGTTTGTATCCTTAACCTTCCACCACATCAAGCCTTAAAAGACTATGGTGGTGGCCAATTGATTGATTTTGTTGAGTGATTGAATTAGGTAAAATTGAACTCTTTTTTCTTGATAATAGACTATAAAGGTCACGGATTTCCTGTTATATCCAGTACTACCATGTTTCTCGTTACGATATATTTGGCAATTGTACGTGAAAAAAGAAAGATAGACACTTCATAACTAACACTTTCTCATAATTTGTACCAGATTTCATAAATTTCTTTGCAGTAATGACACCTTTTTTTTTTGAGAAAATAAAGAGAAACGCAATATATGGAATTATTTAGTCATGCAAATTAAATAGGGAAGAGTTTCTCAACCCACCAAGGGTACGTAATGTAAATATGTAATGTAACACTACAGGCTCCGAGATAAACAAGCGCGAGCCCATATTTGGATTTAACTCCTAATCTAACTAAAGGGCAAGGATATTGGGAAATTTTCAAAACTGTGTCATGGGAAGTTTTGCTCATCAGCCACATGTAATTGGAAAAAAATAGTTACTATATACTGAGTTGTTGAGACAATTGACCACCACTAAAGTATCATTGTCGTACTAAATCATGTAAACAACATTAATCATACTCACACTCTGTTATCGCACCATTCTTCGTTGGCCAGTACTGGCCAAAGTCTAACAGTGAAAAACATTTATTAACAAAGCCAAGAAATTGCTACTATTTGGCTTAGCTGCAGGGCATAAAGCATCGCACAATAGGATCATGTTGTATATGTAAGGGAACGGAACCCCTCCATGTCTTCTCCAATAATTGTTGGCCTTTCTTTCGTCGGTCTGCCAAACATAGGGCCCGTACGTACGCCTCATCCTTTCCCATAGCTTGCTGCTGGAGGTGGTGGTTGGTTCCTTTGCCAGTTGCCATTCCTTACCTCTGTTGCTCTGCACAAATATTGCCATTATTATTATTGTTTCGTTAGTACCAAGTAGCAATTAAAATCTCTTGGCCAGGCTCCATTGCATTTGCGACCGTCTTGGTACGTTCGAACTAAAAGCAGGCTCAGACGGGCAGTGGCCACTATTAAAACACCCACTATGGCTGTGCAAAACAAGTTACTGTCTTTGGCCACTTAGTAAGCCACTTACCAATTCATGCTAAAGATTCTTTTTCGAGGAAATGAAAATGTTATTTTTTTTTGTCGGACACGATAAATCCTATGATATACCTATTCTTCTATAATGGGATAATTCAGGGGGACTAAACCACCATCGACTCTCGATGAGAACTGAATCACCGTCAGCTCAAACGGATACCTATGCACCCCCAAAGGGGTAATTCGACAGGAATTAAACCACCACCGACTCAGATGGATGCCTTTGTACCCATTGGGGGAACATTTCAGAAAATTATGGATTAAAAAATGTAGGTCAAGAAATAAACATAAGGCACTTTTGATTGCCAACTACTCCTGTTAGAAAATGAAAATATTATGAGGGATATATATTTGCATGATATCTAGAAGAATGTACCGTCAGATTTTTCATTCTCCATCAAATCTGAAGTGAGAAGTTTGAGGGAAGAAAATATTAAAGCACTAGTATTGTTGTTTCGAACAAAGGGCAAAAGTTCTTCTCTTATTACCTTACTTGTAGAAAGTTTCTAACAGGCTTTTCGGAAAGGGATAACTTCACAAACCTTCCTTGAAGTTTCTAACAATTTCATCTAGCTCCCCTTTGGTTTAAATAATTACACTTATTTCCCTTAACATAGTAAAGTACCTATGATATCCTTCACTTAGTGGACAATTCACGGTTTAAGACAATGATTTACAAAACCCCCAAAAAAAATCCTGTGTCTCTATCTCATGTCCATTTCTGCTTCTCTCTTTTTTACATGTTACGCTGCTATTCCCTCTTTTATTATCTTGAGTTTTATGGGTATTAGTAAATTGAAGTTGCAAAATCAACACACAAAGAAGATTATATGTCAAGCTAAAAGTAAATGAAGAGATTTGCAGTGATAGAGAAATAAATAATGAATTGATGATTAAAATAGGAAGAATGACCAAAAATGTGAAAGTCATCGCATTTTATCTGTTATCAAGATTTTTTTAAAAATATCAATAATTTGCATAAGGATTTCTTTTGTTGGATTAATAATTGTTGTTTATGATTTTGTTGTGGAGGTAAAATTTATTCTCTATTTCTTAGATGTTAATATTTTTAAGGACAAGATTAGCTTAGATTAGTATTGGAAAGGCGTTGGGGCATTGAGATTTAATTTTTGAGAATAAAATTGATTATCAGGTATATGTGTGTGTGTGTGTTTTGACGTGGCACATATTGATGTTATATATGCAATTTAGGAACTTTTAAGTGGCTGCTCGAAATTGGAATTGGAATTTATGCTTGGGCGGTTGTTCAAAGGATTAGGATAGTAAATTTGTGTAAAATATGAAAGAAAGTGATCGAGTATGCTTTATTTTTCTTTTTTAGTATTGTACAAAAAAGCAATTTAGGGTCTTTGAAAGAAAATCTGGATCGTTGGACCAACATCGTTATATAAACAGTAAATATAATGGAGGTAAATATAATTTTTAAAATTTGGGGAGAGCTCTCTGCAATTATTACAGACTCAAGGAAGGTTTGTGAAATCATTCCTTTGGGATAAGAGGAATTAGAGGGAGTTAAATCTCATCTCCACCCCAAACATCGAGTTGAAATTTTTGCACTCATTGGGATTAATTTTCATGACACGTTAACTAAACCACATAGGTGAAAAAACTATTGACTCTCTGGGGTAGAAACATCCATTGTCTAAATCCACGGGATTTAGGATTCAATTGCCCTAGTAGTTACAAGTTTAAAATTTTACGTTCCTCCAGAATTTGTATGGGCTGTAATTGTTTTCCTTCCACCGTTTTGAACTTAGCTTTTTCCCTTCTTTTTTAAACTTTTTCAAATAAGAGAAGAGGGGAAAAAAAAACTCGATCTTCCACCATTTCTGAGATGGAACTTTTTTTTTTTTTTTTTTTTACCAATGCCCATATATGCTGCTTTACAACTCTAAATACTCATGCTAATCATTATTTATATCTTGGATTTGGTTTTTTACCAATTCAACTTGCATTGTGCCATTTCAAACAAAGATTTTCACCTATGCCAAACAACTCAATTGTTTTGAACAGATAAAAAGTAAATCATGTCAAAACCCAAACAACTCAAGTGGCAAGGTTTTATCGATAGAAAAGGACAAATAATTCAAAGGGTAATGTTATTTTCACTCCCACAATTTAGTTTATCATATAATGTAATAGATAAAAATAATAATATGATTAAAATGATTGTGGGAGAGTGACTAATAAAAATGGTAATGCGAATAACATTTCTCTGATTCAAAATGACAACTCCCACGTCTATAAACATTTTTGCTTTCCAACGCAGATACTTTGCATAGAAAAGGTTTTTACTTTTTCTTATGGATTTTCATTGAATGATACTGACCATGCGCTTGAATCCAAAGGCCATATTCCAAAACGCACCAAGGTTTAATATTCCGTTAACAATGCAATGAATTACCGTTACTCGATGAATTTTGCCTTTACTCAGCCGGTCCGGGGAAGGACATCATGGTACACAAATTAATAATCCACTCAATTAATGACCCTAGTGAGAATCAACCAGACCAAATTAATAGTAGTAGATGATTCTAGTACGCCGTAGCGTGTGTACCGCTTCCTATGCTTTTCATCGTCCATCGTGAACAGAAGAAAAGAAACGGAGAGAGCTCCATGATTGTTTGTTTCTCCTTCGTCACCACTAAAACCCGTGAACAGTTGGAGCTGGTGCCGAAAGGTAAAGAGTAAAGATTATAGTTACAGGTCGACTAATAATTAGCAAAAGCTATTGCTATTATTGCATCCAATGAATGGGATCCCAGCAGTCGACCTCCGATAGTGTCAGGGTAATTATTGACAAGCGATTCGCAGTTGCACCTTCATTACTGCCATTATTCATTTTCGCAGCTCTCACATTCTCATGTTTATTATGGTTCGACCAAAAGATGGAAATTTTGTCATCAATTCAATTGTGTGTTTGTTTTCTGAATATATGTACAGTGAATACCTGCTCTACGTCACATATGGATACAGCTTAATACGCCGTAGCTACTCCAGAATTTGGCAAAAAGTACACCTCTACTGCGCCAAATTGATGACCTAAATTACATTTCCTGGATTCGAAGAGCTCATGCAAGTGTTACTCTAAGAAAAGTAGCACATTATGCTGATTAATAGCTTGCACAACTCTCGGGAAATCTCTTGCCAAAATTAAATGTGGGGGATTGGTTTATCTTCTTTTTTTTTTTTCAGGTTATGAGTCAAATTTAAATGAATGAATTTATTTATTTGCTCAAAATTAGAAAACATGGAATCTCTAAAACAAATTACACATGAGAAAAGGAGTTGATCTTACGTTACATATCGTCTTCTCTTCTCATGATATAGTAGTATATATGAACTTTGACTCTCAAGTGTCAAACAAGACCGGAGAACCTCCTTCAATCTCAGCATAAGCCATACACATTAAGTATTGGGTATATTAAACTTACAACTGCATGCCATGGTAGGTACATTATATGAGGTTTTAATTCCCTTTTCATTACTCTCATGGCTGATTAGTGATAACGATTACTTTCTTAAAAAGCTGAAGCATAACCAAGCATTAAAAGGTAATGTATGTGTTCGATTCTGCAAAGAATTCCTTTAAACCCGTGCAAGAAAAACCCAGATATACGGAACATCTGGAAGAAAAAGCTTAGTTAGGCTCTGCCTCCTTTACTTGCCAAAAGCTTAAGTCCAATATGCGCTTTCTGTCGTTTCTCATGTCAGTTACCATTTATACACCAGTCACAATACAAAAGGAACCCTATCTTTCTTCGCTGTACACACAAAAGGTCCTCTGAGTGCTCTTTCTACTTCGCTCTGCATTCGAGAGAGAGAGCGAGACAATGACAAAGCTATGATATTTCCATATAGTTTTTGTTTCAGTTGCGTAGTCTACGATAAAGGAGCTGAAATGCCTGCAGTTACAGTGATTTTTAACAAAAATAAAAGAGATTTCTACTTTGTAAAAAGTGATGCATGGAGGAGCATTCATAGTCGTTCTGAATGATATATATAATTCTAGATACGTAGTAGTCTTTCTTTTTCTCGTCTTTTTTTTTGGTGGCTCGACCTGCGAGGTTGCGTGCCATGAACTGGCCAGTGGTTGAGAGACTTGAGATGGGTGATGTTCAATTTTTCATTGTTCAGCATTGTCGTCTTTTAGTGCCCAACTTCATTAGTGTTTGCTTTTTGCTTCATATATGCTACTTGACTTCTGCGCCGGGCATTCCTTTTTGCCCTTCTGGCTTTACGCAGAATTCTATGCCATTTTCAGCATTGTAATTGTACGGGTGTTAGTAGAACCGTAACGAATTGAATTGAATCCAACTTTGAAATTGCCGGTATCTATTCAAAGTTCTGGGTCCAAACTCGAACTCGAGCTTGAAACCTTTATGAGATTAATATTTAAGTTCGAGCTTAATTCAATATCATATTCGGTAGGTTTGAATTCGATTCAAGAGCTCGAAATTTTTATTTATTTTCTACATTTTAGTATTATTTTATCAATAATAAATATATAATATATATAATATAATAATAAATATATTATTAATATAAAATATTTATGTATATTAAATAACATATATATATATATAACTATTATTCGAGTCTTAACGAGCCAAATATGTAAAGTTCAAATTTAATTTAATACTTTAATCGAATTTTAATACTGATGCAAATTTGAATTCGAACTCGTTCAAAGTTGAATTTGAATAGAGTCGTAACGAATCGAATCCGAACTATTCGTTGAGGGTTTGATTTATTTACGGCCCTATGTGTTAGTAATAGTGCTTAAGAGAGACATTTTTACAAAAAAAAAATTCTCATGTTTCTGTCCGTAAAATTTGAGTTTATCAAGCAATCACAAAATAATTGAATTGTATTCTTTGCAAAAAGAGGTATCATATCCCATTAACTTAGATGGTCTGTATTACATGCAATTCCCCGTTATTTTGGAAATAACAATTGACAATAGCTTAAAGCTAATCATTTTAACCCAACTTTTCTTTATGTGTGATGTGCGTTATACCGATGATATTATCATCACTTTTCATCTAAAGGAAGAGGAATGAAAAGGGAAATAGGATGGGGATTCATCTGGGCTTGCTTCAATCTTCAAAAACAAAAGCTAATATTCGACTGTATATCGAGCTTAGAAGCTGACTACAAGGCAGGCGCAAACTATTTAGTTCTCCGGTTTAAGACTTGTATGAATTCTTACTGTGATGGGCTAGCCAGCCCACCTCACAAACAAAAGTTTCCTGGGGTCATATAAGCGCTAGACCCACCGTGTCAGTTCTCTTTTCTTCGTCAATCGTCCCATATCCGAAAATACGACTAGCCTAATTGAGAGAAGAGAGAGGCCCAATTGGTACCCGGCATCTCGATTTGGCACAAAAGCAAAATAATAATACTAGGAGTAATAAAACTCCCGATTTGTCTCTACCCGTAAGTTCTCTCTTTCCTCCCAGTCAAAAGTATGTTGAAAACTACAGAGATGGAAAAATGGCTAGTTTGGTCCTTCATCTTTTGCATTTTGACCAATTTGATCCTTATCTATCATGACGACCATTCTAGTCCCTTATCTTTACAAAAGCAGGCCAATTTAGTATCTACTAGGAGATGTTCACCGTGCTTGCGCACGGTGGTACAGTGTAAATATGCCCAAATTGAAGGGGCAGTGAACATGTATTTCAGAAGCAGAGAAATTATTTACTTCGGTTGAAAGTTTTTTTGGATTCCTAGCATGGTTATAGAAATGTCTAAGAAGCCATGTGTTGTGGGTAATTTTTTCAGCAGGAGAGTTTTTCTTTTGTTAAGTATAAGGTGGCAAAGAAAAAGAAGCTGCAGAGAATGGAATAATATATAAGTGAAAAGAATCCTTATAGTAAACGCTTGAAAAAAAGAAACATGATGCAGGGAAGCTGCTATTTTTTATCGATCTAAATTGATTCATTCTTCATGATGGAGTAAACATGGAAACTGTGATACCATGAGAACTGCTTTTTTACACCATATCTGTCAAAGATTAGAACAGTGTAGGTGTAGCTTGATTCAGGAAGGAAAACTAAAATTTCACCCAGTTCAAGTTGGTGCTCAGCAGCAAAAATGTCCCAGTTATCTATAAACTGCCTTCCATGCATGGTAACAGTTATTGTTTTGTTTCCAGTCCTCAGAGTAACAGAAGGTGTTTTGTCACCAAGTAAGCAGTGAAGCGTAAATTTGGAAATTTTCTGGTGGCACAGTCAACATCGTTAACATTGCTGCAGAATAATCAGGGGAAGATGCATTTAAAAGTAAAAAAAAAAAAAAACTTACAAATTTATGTCGAGTGTTCCCTGTAGCAATCTGATAGAAACACGCTCCTTCAATTAAGTTATTTGCAAAATCTGGTTTCATTGATGATAAAACTCGCTGTCGTACAATTCTTAGCTTTCTATTTACTGCGAAGAAGATTATATACATATGAGGCAAGCAAGCAGAATTTTCTGAAAAAAAAATGAATAATGAGTGAAATCAGACAAAAAAGAGCAAGGCTAACATTCTGATCCAAAGGATGGCTTTAGATGTAGAATATTAGGTAATGGATCTGTCCATGGCATGCGTGCTTGCTGACGGTCCTCTGAGAAATGAATCACATCAAAAACTAAACTTCCAGAATGACGGAGCAAGAAAGAATCACTCTGCCTGAGGATGTTGCTGCGACAAAATTCCTGCCATCCATCTCCAAACCACTGTCTGTTGAGTTTAATGATCCATGTTTTGTAGCCCTCACGCAGAGTAATTTGATTGCACTGGTGCTTAATGAGGATTGCTTGGAACTAAGGAGGAAATATCTAAAATTTGCAGAGAAATTCAAGCATTATGAAAGCTGAGATAAGACGTATTTGCAATAACGACAGCCAATTCAGACAACAAGGATATACCTGGTCAGGCACGTTCAATCTGAAAAAAAAAGCAGCATGAATGAAATGTGGTATTTCTTGCTGGCAAATTGGATGAGGCAACAGTCTGGGGGGACTGCATTTTTTTTTATTCTTAGCTAAAAGTGAAATGCAATTTCTGCCTCTTTACTCTATGTTGCAGTAGGTGTTTTGCTGTTTGGGTATATATAGGAGAAGCACGCAAGACCGAATAAGTTTGTTGTGATGGTGTCGGGTGAACAGTTAGATGAAATTAAGTGATTGAGTTAATACTTGAAGGTGTCCTATTGATTATAGAGAAAGCATGCTTAAAATTCTTGGGACTCATTAACTATTTAATGACAACAGTTGAACCATTACTGGTCATTGGAAAACGAAACATGTAAAAATCACAACAGGCACATTAATGGTGCTTTCATTTTTTTGGAGAGGACAGATGAGGTAAGTTGGAATAAGATTGCGATATAAAAAAAATGCAAGGAGAGTTTTGCTAATTGTAAAGTAATAGAAGTATTGAGTTATGCTGGAAATATAGACAAAGGCAATTGCTGCATTGAACAGCAGATCAATGCGAAACAATACTTGCAGACGCGCCACAACACAAGACATTACGAAGGAGCTAACAATTGAAGCACTCAATACTGCAAAACAATAAGCAAGAACAACTAATGGATATAGTCATTCTGAGGTTGGCAGAGCGACAAAATTACTGCCTAGGCCAATACAAAGCATAAACCGATGCAAAATGAGGGACAAAATCAGATTTCATAGACCTATCAGTAACCATTCACTATGAGGCATTTGGAAAAGAGGAGTTTGAGTTACACCATGGATAGGCGCTTTAATTCAACTTAGGCTTTTTGAGTGCATTGGCCTCGACAGTACGCAGGTCAGTTTCTTGAGTATCATCAGATTCACTGAATCTCTGAATGAGAGAAGTTTTAGCTCTCGAAAAGGAGCATTCTGCGGGCATCTTTGCTGGAGGAGAGTCTATGTTGGAATACTCTTTATAGTGCTGCATTGTATAGCGGCGTTTTCCATCTGCCAGTGGGGTCTGGACAAGCTTCATGTGAGCTATAAATATTTTTGATTTGAGCTCCTGATGTAGCTTCTCTAATGGAACCTCTATATTCTGCAGAATGATCAAAAAGACCAAACATTGGGCACGGCTAAATTGTATCCATATTTCGTTGCTAGATATGATAGAAAGCTGACCTGATTAAAGTGTTCCATTACTTCAACAGTTGTAAATGACAAAAGCTGTTCAGCTAAGTCACCAAAGAGCGTAGCTGTAATGGTTCCAGTGGCATCAGTTAAGTCGACATCTGTTTGGGGAAGTTTCCAAATCAGTGATAGATATAAATAAGCTGCAAAAGATGCATCTGAAAATGGAAGTAATAAGCTGCACCACGTAAAAGACCTTGGTTGTGCTTTTATATTTTTTCTTGCAAGTATTACACATAAAAGTAACTCCATGATCAGCAGTTGTCAAGCGAAAGCATTTTTCACAACTGCGAAGCAACGATTAGCAACGAGAAGCAAAAAAGATAAGAAGCTAAATAGAAGAAAACCTACCTCTTTCTTCCGAGTCAATCAACTGCGAAGCATTGGCAAGAGATGCCGGGTCAACAATGGTTTGGTCTTCACAGGTACGAGAGATGCGTTTTTTGCTGTGCTCTTGAACCCGCTGGATACCAGGATGCCATCCACATTCCCCGCGAGGAAAGAACAAAGGATACTACAGAGAGTCATAGCAAGAGTAAAAATGCTTGATCTTATGGCTTGTATCTGAGTGACTATAGACTTGAATATGAGCGGAAGCATTTGTGGATTCATCACCATCTCCAGTCCATATTGCTGCAACCTGGGAAGCGATTGGGAGATTATATACATGCTGATCCAGACTCACATTGCAGTTGAGAACGATCATGTGATCATCAAGATTCGGCACGCTGCGTAGATCTTTAAAGAACTTGGCATAAGTGTTGTCTGCAAGGATACGCAGAAGCAGCCTGAGAGTAGTTTCTCTTAACTTAGGAGATCCATCAACTCTTCTGGCAAGCTCTTCATCGGTATCAAAGAAGTATAACTGAATACCAGAAGCCTTAGCATCGCGCGCCTGTAATCCTTCGAGAAAATGATAGACCTGGCCTTGGAAGCGAAATGTATAAAGGCCATTTTTGTTCTTAGTTAATTCCTTATCATACTTTGCATCCAAGGATGTAAAAGCAACGTTATTGTTGTAAGTGCGAGCATTTCTCCTAAAGTGTTCACACTCCTCGTCCTTTCCAGTAAACAAGCGACGAAGGTCATAAGGCATTGACGAGCTAACAAGGCTAACTCCTCCTCCGGAACAGCAGAAGTTAGGAGGCTCCATATGGAATCGCTGAGCTCCACAATACTGACAGGGCGGAGCATAAGGCAGGGGCAAAACTTTTTCTGCAATCTTGTCCAGCCGAGAACGACTTCTTTTGGTAACCCTTTTACGTTTACCTTATAGAAAAGTGAAGCTCCAAAAATTAGCGGTAGCAGAAACAAAGGACAAGAAAGTAAAAAGAAGCAAGCCAGAAAAGAGTACTTAGAGCACAACCGAAAGTGAGGAACTGGACAAGACCAAAGGAGCCATAACTTAAATGGCAGCGGAACAAAATAAGGAAGCAGACATACCTGTATTAGCAGCTTGCGTTGGAACAGCAAGCAATCCAAAGAGAGACGAAATAGCTATTTCAGAAGCGTTTGGCGTACTGGATACAGAATCGGCTAAAGATGCTAGTCCATGAGCATCTATAGCAACTCCGTCTTGCTCGACAAAGTGACTTTGTCCAGGAGCTGGACACTGGCTGGCTGAAGCATCAGAACAGACGACTGTTCCTACGAGCGTAGAAGTTGTTTGCTGAACACCAGTTCCGCGCCTTCTCTTTAAGAGGCGAGTTGCAGATCTAGGAACAAGAGGAGGAAGGGTCACATTTTTTTCCCGTGCAGCATTAGCTTTCCTGCGGCGCCGCAAGAGATCTTCCTTTTTTTCTTGTGGCATTTCGGCATAGCGCTTGCGACGCTTGGCATTTCTATCCATTAAGCTGGCACCACTGAAGTAAAGAATTCATGTACTCCCAGACAGAAGGCATCCAGCAGCCATAAAACAGTAGAACACCGGCAAGGCAGGGACTACATGTTTTACTTTCAAACCACACAACGGCCGTAGCAGACAAGCCATGCAAGCGACTCGATAAAACTAATAGCAGCAAGAAAGAAATAGGAAATGGCAGAAGAAGAAAGCAGGAAAACTGGGAAAGGGAAAACAGAAGTGGGTAAAAAATTCTACAAAAGATGGAATAAGCATGAAGGCTAACCAGCAACAAAAAGATTGGATGATGATGAAGATTAAGCAGCAAAGTTCACACAGTGGAGGAGCAGAGAGTACCTGTAACCGTAGGAGTTGGAACGCACAACCTGCATGCAAGAAACAAAAGAAACGGAGTTAATGTAAACGACACATGCACTAAGCTAAACAATAGCAGTTCATGTATAAAGAAATAACAAAAATAGTTCAACGAACAAGGACACATGCAATGAGGAAAAAATAAGTAAACAAAACCAAACACATACAGATAAGAGGAATAGCAGCAGCTTTAAAACACCAGCATGGAAAAGCAAGCACGATACTAAGTTATTGCTAAAAAAATGGAATAGGTGACATGCCAGTTGACATAAGCAGTTCTGGAACTGAACAGCATGGAAAAGCAAGTACGAAGCTAACAAAGTCAACGCACACAACATAACCAGGCTAGCCGCGGGCAAACGTAAACCATCTAAGCAGCAGTCACCATGGAAAAGCAGTATAGGGACAGGAACTAAGCCCACCAAAGGAAAAACGCTAATCAGTAAACAACCGAAACTGATCGCAGATTGATAGAAGCACAGCCTAATTAAGCATAGAAACTGGATAGGCAGAAAGTAAGAAACATTATAAAAAAAGAAGCGTAAAGTAGAAATAGAACGAGGACACGAGGACCTCTTCCAGCTAGTAGAAGCAAGGAGTATATTGATGGCGAGAGTAAGAGTGCAAAAGATGTAACAGAACCAGGGAAGGCCAAGGAGCTAGTGCAAAATAAGACGGAGAAGAGGAACACAGGGCCAGACGTCTGCATGAAAAAGTACAAAAAAAGCTACTATCCACCCCTGTTCATGAAAAGCCGGGCCGAAAGGGTCCATGAAAAGGCGTAAACAGTGAGCGTGTGTTTCAAATCCGAGGAACCAGTAAGAAGTGTATTTTAATAGGAAGCTAATGATCACTTTTCCAATTTTAACAGCTCGATAAAAAACACGATGCTTAGCAAAGTTGCTATAATAATGTATAGTCGTCCTGCATAGCTGCCGTGTATACTCGAAAGTTATTTATTATTGTTTGACAGCGATATGTTATGGTTCTAAGGTCCTATTATCCGCTTTTAATAGAAAGCTAATCATTACAATCCCAATTTTAACAGCTCAATATAAAAAGCATGCTGCTTGGCAAAGATGCTATAATTAGTGTTGGGTTCCAAGGACAAAAGACAGAACAAAAAGAAAAAGGGGAAAAAAACAGACGTTGGGTTCTTCCAAGAAAAAGTAAGAAGAACAAAAAAAAAAAGATTTCCAATTCAAAGCAGCTCAATATAAAACATACACTGCTTAGCAAAGATGGTATAATTAGTGTTGGGTTCCAAGGACAAAAAAGACGTTTGATGGAGGACGACGGCAACTTTCAGAACAACAAAAAAAAAACAAACAAAGAACAAAGAAGAAGGACAAAAACAAAGACGTTGGGTTCTTCCAAGAAAGAGGACAAAAGAAAGAAGAAAGAAGAACGCAAAAAAAAAAAAAAGATTTCCAGCTCAGGCCACTTTGACAACCCGCACGTGAGCAAGACATGGAGGACGACCATGCTTTGGCACCCCCTTCCCAGTTTATATACATTCTTTAAACAATGAAAAATTAAAAATTTTTAATGGAATTAGTCATGTACGCTTGTCATGCACATAGTTAGAAATGATAGTTTTGGTTCATTATATTTAGGATCGTATCCAATTTCTCTCTTATATGTCTATTAGAATTTTCTAATTTCTCATTAAAAGTCCTTCATTGATTTTCTATTGTGAAAATAAGAGTTTAAATTACTGAAAGAACAAAATTAGACACAATCTTATAGATTATGTAACAAAACATTCATTTTAGTGGGTCACATGCCTTGAACCTGACTAATTCCGTTCGAGATTTTCAAAATTTTCCACTTGAGATCTTAGATGGACTTCCTTTTATAAATACAAGGGACTAAAATGGTTGCAGTGATAAATAGGAGACTAACTTGCTCAAGACTCCAAAAATGAGGGACAAAAATGACCATTTATCTCCTAAAGAAATTCTAGGTCGAAATGGGGAATGGTCAGTCACTTCGGTTGGCGAGTAACAATTCTGGAAATGTCTTGGCCAAGATGAGCTTCAACTTGCAAGTTGCAACCAAAACTCAGGTACTTCTGCAGCCTTAAGACTTAGGAGGGGGGTTTAAAGGCAAAACTTGGTCACGATATCACGGAAGTTTCTTATAGTAGACCTACTGTAGCTTGGTGGGATTTTTTGCCCTCCACAAAAAGAAGTATATTAAGAAAAAATAGCTAAAAAAAAAAAAGGAAACAGCTATTATTATTTTGATAAGTGAGTGCTATTAATGCCACAATCCATGTTTTAATTCCACAGCCATTTTTGTGCAAAACAACAAAATTACTCTTCGGAGGAATGATTTTATCATTTGGAAATAACATATGGGCTATTAAATTTTAGTATTTGGCTTTGCAGATACATATGCCTATTCCTTGTGCCAATGGGCGTACATCAAGAACTTTTCTGGAGGGTGCTAGGTATGTTATTGCTGAAGAATTACGGAAGACTTGGGTTTGTTTGGAGCTTTCAAATAATTTTCGCTTGTATCATAAACACATTTTTCAATTCAACTTTTTATATTTTCAATCACCTTTTTATCTCACATACATCACATCACATCACAAAAAGTGTCACGGTAATTATTTCAAACAACACTCCATCCAAACAAAAAACCAAAGGAGGAGGAGGAGGGACGTCGTGGAGTCATTAATTTGTGGTGGTATATTCACCAAAACCAACCCTCTGCCATCATCATATCCGCCTGTATGGTGTTGCAGACTTCAGACCAATATTTATGCTGATGGGGAACAATGGAACATCCACTCCACACCACTGCACTCCAGCCTATTCTATAATCATGCATCCATGTCGTGGCTCACAAGTGGATGCAGATATTTCTCCCTCAAGCCTTTGCAATTCTTCTACATCTTTCTTTTCTTTTTTTCTTTCGGAGTTTTCCATTTTTGATGGGATTGTTCTAATTGGTCAACGTTTTGGGCAAATTATGTGGAGAACGTTTGGGATGCAAAGATTTATTGCTCCACCATTGAGTAGTACTGGGGATGGCAACTGAACATTGAAAGCGCTCGAATGCCAAAAGCCCTTTTGGATTGTAAGTAAGGATTTAATACATGTGAGGTAAAAAAATATATTAAAGGATGTGATTACAGAAAAATGTAAAATTTTTTGAGAAAAAAATTACAATCCATTCTCAACTTTTTGATAAGCCTGACAAACTTAATTTCAAATCTATGCGAGTTAACAATGACTTAAATGGATGCATTGTTTTTTCAATTATTGGTAGGTTAAGTAAGAAACCTCATATGTTCACTCAAGAAGCTGGGCAATGTTTAATATTCTATTGCATCCAATTCTGATGGTCTCTATATTCATTCATACATCATTATCCAGTTGAATTTCACTAGTAGGATGTAGGAAGTACTACAAATACATTCATTCATACATCATTATCCAATCGAAATTTCATCCATGCATCGTTATCCAATCGAATCTTAGTAGTGGGAAGTAGGAAGCACTACAATTAATTAGTGCATCTGTATTCACCTTTGATATCATCACACTTAGTAGTACCAATATTTGGAAAAATTAGATAGCACTAATTACCTTTGATATCATCACACTTAGTAGTACCAATATTTGGAAAAATTAGATAGCACTAATTAATTGTAGTACTTCCTACTTCTCCAATACCATCACATTTAATCATTTTATCCTATATTATGAATTACTCCCTTTGTATCACTTTAATAGGTTTGTTTTCCTTTTTCCATCCATTCCAAATAATAGTCCACTCTTCAATTGAAGAATGTAGTTATTTGATGTAGATTGTTATTGAATATAATCCAATTCATTTAATGTAAAGTTAATTAGTCATACTCCATTCAATGTACATGTATTTTAGAAAAAATAGTGAGCTAAACTTATTCTTCCAACAAAATTAACTAACAATTCTTATTTCTTGTGAGAAAACAAATCAAACCTATCAAAGTGAGACAGGTGGAGTAAATAAAGAGACAAATATATTTAAAAATTTTAAATTATTCATTATCTAATACACTAAATTTAAAGACGTTTAAATGTTTAGTAAATATTTTTATTAAAAAATAAATACTTTTAAATAAGTTATCGCATCCCGCACAAATTCGTAATCTATTCGACAATTCTCATCAATTAACAAACTGCCAAAAGGGATGCAAGTCTGTCCAAAATGATCGGAAACGGGTAAATTTTATATCATAATTAGGACGCCCACTTAAGATTTACTACAGGGCAAAAAAAGACTGAAAGGTAGGATTAGCGGTTGGGTTTAGATTTGTTTCCACCAGTAATCAAGGATTAGTAGCCAGCCTCAATCACGTTCGTTAGTCACCATTTCGTTTTCTCTCCGTTGACGCGCGTACTCGCATTAATGTGTCGCACCTAAATTCTAACCACTCAGCAATTAATCGGCACTTTCCTTAATGAGTACCTTTTTCTTTTTCTTTTCTTTTCTTTTTTTTCTCCAAAGCATCAGCAATTCTCTCTCTCTCTTCAACACTTGATTAAATCGAGGGAGGTCATTGGATGTGGAGCTTTGTGAAAGCATCTGCGAGAAGAATAATCAACTACTCGCCTTTTCATACGAGAAAAAGAGAAAGTAAACAGCTCATTGACAGAGTCGGTCAATTTAATATTTGCCGTTTAGTGCTGTTAATGGGGAAGAATAAAGCGATAAATCACGGAATGCCACACCTTTCTGTATTTTCTAATTGATTTTCGTTCCTTTTTTTTTTTTTTTTTGAGGTTATGGTTTCTAATTATTGGACTAAAATCTTTTAGTAACGACAAGTCTGGAAGGACGTGTGTCGACATTGAGCGTTTGTTGGCCTTCACTGCTGAGGAAAAGAAAAATGAACCGATTAAAGTGAGGTATGGACCGTATGGTCCAGGGAACCAACGAAAGGAAATATATATATATATAAATAAAAGAAAGGAAAGAAAGTGTCGAACGACGATAGGGGCTAAATTGCATTGTTCAAAGGAAAGCTGTAAGCGGACGCGTGTTCGTTTTAACGTGTTACTCAGTTTTCTTTCTCCCCTTCCCACGTTTAGCACGTACGAATGCACCGATCTTCTCATCCAAAATTCATTTCTCATCGGAATGAGTATGATTCCAGTATTGAGGGGGTTGGGGTTTGGGTAGATAAGTCCCTCACAGGACTCCAAAAGTTACCGACTTTTGGAGTTACTGTGGGAATTAGATTTATTTGCGTAAATTCTTACTTCAGTAAAAAAATGTCAGAAAGAGTATGATTCTAGTAGTATTAGGCAATCGAAATTATAATGGAATGTTAATTTCTTTTCCAGCGTTTGATATAATCATATTGAGAAGACAAAATAGAATGGAAAATTATTATATTAACTTAAATGCCTTCAATATAAGGATTAATTTTGCCTCAATATTGAAAGAATGGCAATTATATAAAATTTAATTTTGAAATTCAACTTTTGTACATATATCATGGATCCAGTAATAACAGTGTATACACAATTAGTATGTACGAAGTTTACTCTAAATATAACATAAAAATATTTCTTCTTTCATTTTGTTTGACACTACCATCTTAAGGTACATGCCTAGTTTTTTTGAGTTTGATTTGCAGCAAGAACAAATACATTGCATGGATATCTGGTTTAGAGATGTATGGCTTAATAATAATGAATTCACTTTTTTATAACATAAGATTGCAATAATTAAATACTAAATTAGCCAAACTTAATAGTTAAACTACATGCATGTCAATTCCTATGTCCCCTTGATTTACTTCCATCCGACCCTTAAAATTATTTACAAACAAAAAAAGTGTACTTGTCACTTAGCTGAAGGTCAAGTAGCTTTTTTCCCCCCTTTTTTTCTAGAGTGCATATGAATGTATTTTGGCATGTTATTACTTATTTTGAGTTGGCAAATACCATCACATAATCTAACTTTGTAAATAAAAATATGTTAAAAAATTTCATTAAATACATTATTTGATAGTAAAAAGGGAAAAATGTCATTTGTTAATAGAACAAGAAATCTTTATGACCAAAATGTAACCGACATTTATTAATTCACAAATAACTTAACACTTGACACGTATATAGAAGATAGAGATGTATAGAATGGTAAATTTTGACGCCTACAATTAAAGTGTTTCTTGCTATAATTTGGATATTTCAATATGGAATATGAATGGACTTTCTCTAGAATTTTGTAAGGAATGGAGTTCCGAGAAGAAAAAAAAAGTTGAAATAGGCTTCTTTAGAGAAAAAAAATCACCCAACAAAAAAGTTACACATCGAACACTAGAGTATAATGAATAAATTGAAAAGGTTTTTCATTGCAAACCTTTTCGCGTATCAAACTAGGGGTAGACTATTTCAATTGTTGAATATGAGTGCAATTTCGTTTGTAATTACAGTAATTTTTATCTTGATCGATTTTTGCTTTGAAATTTCACTTGTAATTATGAAATCTTCTGCTGATCAAATTTTGCTTTGACAATTGCAGTAGTAGATAAAAAATCATAGCGTGGAATGCTTCTGCTTGTTCATCTTTCTTCTCGCAACTACTTGTAAAGAAGGCTTCCATTTTCAGAGAATTTGCCTGGAGAAAAATCTGTCCGCATTTGAAATTCAAAAGTTACTAGATACACACGTATATCAAATCAAGTTTACAAAGCAGTTGACAGGGTCTATTCCAGCCAATGATGACATGTCGAGCCGCAATATACGAAGTCTGAACTAATTTCCACATATTAATTGATCAACCCAACCAATTAAGTGCTCCAAAGACACATGATACAAGGTAGGCTTAATGTCTTCTTTTTTTTTTTCTTTTCTTTCATCGAGGATTTTCTTAATAGAGACCGGGACACCCGTTACTATACATAAATTACTATCAGCGGTTTGTTTTGATAGAGTATTATTTAAAATAATTATTACATTTTTTTTATGATGTGATGTATATGAGATAAAAAGGTGATTGATAATATAAAAAATTGAATTAAAAAATATGTTTACGATACAAACGAAATTTTATTTGAAAAAATTTGATATTGAAACAAAGATAGGTACACATGTTAGCGTAACAAATATACACTCTCAACGAGTCAATGAGCATTCATTCACCAAACTCTTTTCTAATAAGATTTATGAGTATTCTATAATGGTAGAAGTAGCACAATTAACAAATTCACAATGTGGCGTTGTTGAGCCCAATTCATTTTGTTTGTATGCATCTTAGTTCTTCGTGCTAAAGTACATTCATTTTGATAGGGTGGATTGATAGTGACAGACTTGCGTAATAATAAAAACATCATTAATGCACCTAATATTCACATAATCTAATATATATATATATATATATACATACTAATAATTATTATTCTCCGTTACAGTTATGTGCTTTCTTTATTTAATTTTGTTTACATCCAATGTATTTATTTATTTATCTAATTAATTTTATATTTTTAAAAATATAATATTCAAAATATAGTTTAATGGATGCTCTCCAAACAAACTATAATAATAATAATACCCCATAGTTTTAGAGAATCAAATAGGAAAAATCCAAAATAAACTCACAGGGTATTCAAGTTAACCGTGTCGTGTTGTCCCAAAACTTCACCGGCCATTTTGAATTGAAGCCTTCAACAAGGGATGGAATTGGTCTCCCCTTGAATAAACTCGATCTGCCCGCCTGCCTTTCTGCGTTTTTTCTGAAGGAAAAAAGGTGAATGCAATCCAAAATGACGTACCGTATGACTTAAGTGGATGGTCCATCTCGTGTAGGCTGTATCGTAGGCTGTCCGTGTCGATGATTCCTGAGAGAGTCTAACGACCTGAAAAATAGAAAAATATCTCTATTAGTAGTATTAGCCTCCACGACCAAAGCCAAACCCATTCCCCAACAAAACCCTTTTGACGGGTCAAATGCCCCACCCTACCTTCTCTTTTTCTTCCAACACCCCCCGAGTAAAAAATCCGTATGTTTTCCCACTCTTCAAATGAACATTCCGGCTAGACCCAATTTCAACTCCTTAAGAAGCCCATTGCCCAATATTTTCTATTCTATGTGCGAACTGGATTTTCTCAAAGCCCCCGTATCGGGAAAGGAAATCAACGGAGTCTATCCACCCCATCACACCGCCGGCGTGTTACTTCCACCGTCCTCGCCGGACTATTAAGTTGATAACATATGACCCTAGACGCATAAGCTCTTCGTTTTTTCTCTCTCCGGATAATGGGTCAGTCTGCTTCTGTACATGTATACTCACCGGGTGGGTCAACCCCGACTTCCAGCCACTGCCGCTGCATCACCGCTAATCAACCGGACGCCGTCTCTTCCACCGACGTCAGTGCTCAGCTTACTCTCCCTATTTTCGGGCATGAGCAAGATTATACCTCCGAGATTCCCGACGAGTGCTTAGCTTTAATCTTCCAATCCCTCAGCTCCGGCGACCGAAAAAGCTGCTCCCTTGTTTCCAAGCGATGGCTCCTTGTCGAGGGTCAGAGCCGCCACCGATTATCTCTCAACGCCACCGCCGATATATACTCGCAAATCCCTGCAATATTCTCCCGCTTCGACTCCGTCACGAAGCTCGCCCTCAGATGCGACCGGAAATCCTCAAGCATAAACGACGACGCTCTCGCCCTCATCTCTCTCCGATGCCGAAACCTCACGCGCCTCAAGCTCCGTGGCTGCCGTCAAGTCACCGATCTAGGTATGGCGTTTATCGCCAAAAATTGCAAAGTATTGAAGAAATTCTCTTGTGGGTCTTGCACGTTTGGAGCTGAAGGCATGAATGCTTTGCTCGATCATTGCTCCTCTCTCGAAGAATTGTCCGTTAAGCGCCTCCGTGGTGTCAACGATGGTGTCGTTGCCGCTCCTATCGGCCCCGGAGCCGCAGCTTCATCGCTTAAATCCATATGCTTGAAGGAGCTTTATAACGGGCTGAGCTTTGGTCCGTTAATTATAGGTTCCAAGAATTTGAGGACTTTAAAGCTATTGCGTTGTTTGGGGGATTGGGATAGGCTTCTGGAGACGGTTGCGAATAGAGAAGAGAATAATTTGGTCGAGATTCATCTAGAAAGGCTTCAGTTGAGTGATATTGGGTTGACAGCAATCTCAAAATGCTCTCATTTGGAGATTCTGCATTTGGTGAAGGCGTTGGACTGCACAAACGCGGGTGTTGTGGCCGTGGCCGAGCATTGTAAACTTTTGAGGAAGCTTCATATAGATGGATGGAGATCAAATAGGATAGGTGATGAGGGTTTGATTGCAATTGCTAAGAATTCTGCGAATCTTCAAGAATTTGTTCTTATTGGTCTGAATCCAAGTTCTGTTAGTATGTCTGCCATTGCGGCGAATTGTAAGAAGTTGGAAAGGTTGGCGCTTTGTGGGAGCGAGACGATTGGGGATGCTGAGATTTCTTATATAGCTGAGAAATGTGTAGCTTTGAGGAAGCTTTGTATCAAAGGATGCCATGTGTCTGATCAGGGGATTGAGGCTTTTGCATGGGGTTGTCCGAATTTGGTGAAAATTAAAGTTAAGAAGTGTAGGGAAGTTACTAGCGAGGTTGCGGATTGGCTGAGGGCAAGGAGGAGATCACTGACTGTGAGTTTGGATGTGGAGGAGACTGAAGTTGAGACAGTTGAGGTGAGTGCAAGTGATGCCGGGGAGCAAGATGATGGAGCAGAGTATCCATCTAATGTGAATGGAATGACAAATGCTGGTGGTGGTGTTAATTCTGATGCTCTGTCAAGCAACAATGCTGGTCGATCTTCAGCTTTCAAGTCAAGAATTGGCTTTTTTGGGGGAAGGAGCCTCGTGGCTTGCACATTTGGGCGGTGGTTAAATGGTAATGGTAGTTCTAATGCTGTCTTATGAGTCATGTAATGAACTCTTGATTTGGAGAAACTCTTGCTTATTCTGAATTATTCTCTGTAATGCCACAAGTGGTGTTTGACTCCTACATTCGGTTTTGAAAGTTTGCTTGTTCAAATGTCTTGTTAGTTGTCTGTTTAAAGTGGTTCAAAAATGCAATGAGACCCTCTTGCCTTGAAGCAATTGTTTGTGTGGCATTGCATTTAACATCTGTGTAAGAATGTTAAGCTGAAATTAATGCTTATTTCTTTAAGGTTAGCTCTTGAGCTATATGTTTGCTGTCTAAAGCACCACATTTGTGCATTCCTCCTGGTTCAATTTTTGGAATCTGGACTCTTCTTTAATTTGGAAAATACTGTCTCTCTCAGGTTGGAGTTTCTTATCGAGGTTCATGTTGCTCTTCAAAAGTATGTCTACAAGTTCTTAAGCTTCTTCAATTATTTGCTTTACTTTCCAATGCAAATGTGGTAGCAGAACCAGCAAACGTTTTGTACTATCCTCACTGTTAACCTTGTGTTTCAGTTTTCTTCTTGGCAAATTCTCATTCTCTTCCTTTTCTGTAAAACAAAAAAAAAAAAGAGAGAGAGAGAAAATAGTGGCCTTGTGTTTCACGTAGATATTTCCAGTACTATTTAATGTGAAGCCAACTGATATGCATCATTCTCTAGTTGTCACTTGTACCAGTTTATAATCAAACGATGCATCTTCTTCTGTGGCTTTGTAAATATCATCTTTGATTTATTTGACAACTTATATATCAGACTATTCATTCTTGAAGGTTTGCAATTGACTTTGATTTTGGGGTCTTCTTCGCACAGCTGCTGCTTAATAAAATGTCTGCTAAGGATAAGCTGCTTGTAATTTTGTTTTACATTTCTTGTTGAGTTAATGGTGATTTCCAATTGTTGCATCATATTGCATATACAAGTACGTTTTGTTTGACATATTATCAACTGTTTCCTGTGGTTTGTGTTGTGGTATAACTTTGCTGTGGTCTCTTGAGGTGATGAGCATGAACATTTAGTATGTGAAAGGCAGTTATGCTTTGGTGATTTTTGTTTATGATCTTGACTTTTATTATACTAGCCCCTGCTTAGTTTTTTATTTGATTTTCATTTTGCGTTTTGTGATGTAAAAAGAATAAGTACTACATTTAATCAGATGTAAGTTGCTGCGCATGGTATCCAATTGGTTTTTACTAGATCATATACTAATTTTGAGAATTCTTGTGCATACCTATCATTTTTACTGCCTGTCCCTGTTTTTGACTTGGTTGTTGATTTTAAGGTTTATATATATATATATATATATATATGTATATATATAAACCTGTTTTGTAGCTCTAGGATTTACAATAGAGTGTTCACATTATTTGACTTTGAATGGGAAGTCTTCTACTGGACGGCCTATTCTATTGAGGTAGAGTGGACTCAGTTTGGAAATCCGTCCCACTTATTCACCAACTGAAAATTGGCATATCTGCCTATGAAAGATGTTTTTGACCAGAACGTCTCATTCATGAGTCTCATCCGCCGAACCACTGACTGGTTCGACTGTCGTTTCATGGAGTTTAGCTTTAGATCTTGCTTGGCGGTGTGTTCGTGGTGGAATATCTTGTAGCAATGTCTTGGTGGGATAAGGATTAGTATTTTCCTCTCTTTTTATTAGAGGTGGCAATTTGTCCCAAGTCCCAATGGGTTACCCATGCCCATGGGGACTTTGGGCGGGATGGGTATTGGATTTTGATATTGGGTTTAAAATGGGACAAATCCCAATTGTACCCATTAATTGATGGGAATACTTGGGAAATACTTGGGTACCCATTGGGCTCAAATAACAAGGGCTCTGTTTGGTTTAGCTATTTTTGGGGGGTATTTTTGAAATATTTTATTATAGCAGTATATATGAAAAATTTTTACTATAATTTTTTTTTTGAAATATTTGATATACTAATATGGATGGGATGTTTTTTGAGTTATTGCATATTACTATAAAATTGTATTTGAAAAACTTATTTTTTGAAAAAATAGCTAATCCAAACGGAGTCTTAGATTCAAAAATTATCTTTAACAATTTTTATAGCCATACCAGAGAATATAATCTAGTAGTTTTCCTAGTCATTATCCACAAGAATTTTCAACATTTCAGTCAATTTAGACCTGTCATTTTTGGACAATGATGATGATAAATATTCAACACCTTAAGTACCTTGGCCATCTTGATATATGTTGGAATATGACTGTATATCTATTTTTTCCTTTATTTGTTAATCCAATTTTTGATGGGAATCTTGAGTATAAAGCACTTGCATGTTTATTTAATAAAACTAAAAAAAAATTAATAAATCAAAAATATTAAAATTATATAAAAAATAAAAATGAATTAAAGGAAAAAAAATATGTAGAAAATAGATTTGGGTATTGGGCGGGATCAATCTAAACCCATCCCAAAGTGATCCCGCCCAAGTTAGTCCCAAAATACATATGGGTAAGGTTGGGCCCAAACCCATATGACTCGGTTCCATCACAAACCCAAGCAAATCCCGCCCATCCCGTCCATTTTGCCACCTCTACTTTTTATGCAGACGTTTGTGAAAATCTCCGCCCCGGGGGGGGGGAGGGGAATTTGGGGGCTTATGGTTTATGGAATGCTGAATTTGGAGTCGGTTTAAACGACTTGAGCAATGAGCCTCGAGTTTGTTCCTTGCTTGAAACCGACCACTGTGATGAGCCCCTTGCAATTATACACGCTCACATTTTTTTAAAGAGTCTTTTGCTATTGACAGAATAATGGATGTTTTTCAATTATATTCTGTACATGGATTTGGATAGAATTATTATTGAGCAGCTGGCATTTGACAAAAAAAATAAAAAAATAAAAATTGAGTAGCTAGTTTTATCTTGGCATCTATATCTGGGCCCTCTCTGTCTAAGTATATTTGGATTGAAGATCTTCTAGACGTCGAGCTTAAGCATGTCAATGGGTAGGATCTGAATTGGATTCATTTGATTCAGATTTAGATCCATTTAATTTAGTTAGATTCAAATTCAGATCCAAATCCTTTTGGGTCTGAAAAAATAAATCCATATCCAAATTTTTATGTATTTGGATATCCAATGGGCATCCATGAGTATTTTTTGAACATACTAAAGTAAAAATATATTTAAAATGTATAGAGTTCATAAATGATATAAATACAATCTAATTTTTGTTTTCAAATAATAAAATTAACATCCAACAAATTGAATGCAATATTGTGAACTCAAAGAAATAATTATTATTGACTATTTCTATATATTTTCCAAAAATTCAACTGCATTTACCTTCAATCTTTTATTTGTTTGCTTTTACTTTTTTTCCTTTTCTTGAAAAGTTTGTACTAATTACAATGACAATTAGGATTAGTTTTTAAAAAAGAAAACAACCATGACATATATAAATATTTAGTCTTATTAAAAAAATGTAATTTTGTACCTCTTTTTCTTATTTAAACCTTAATGTTGGTAGATGTCTCGCAATCCAGTATTAAAATAGTGAATGAGATAAAGTCATTTGACTAAAGACTGATGGCAAATAAATAATATAATAAAAAAATTTATAAACACTTACTCATTTTTTTTGAGTCAATTCAATCATCAGTAATCACTAATGTTTCAACCATATCTAGAAGTAATTTGACATGAGTCTTATCAATCACCTAACTACCAACACTAAATGCAGATTTTGATGCCATAAAATCTTACTGTATTCGATCCAATAGTCATAAAATATTATATTATTTTATAAATTTACTAATATATGTATTATTTAGTTAAATATATATGGGTCTGGGTAAGATCTGTTATGGATCTGAATTTGAACATTGATTCTAAAAAATCAGATCTTACCCATACCCACGGCTCTCTCACAGGATTTGAGTTTGGGTAAGGTTTGAATTTGAGAAATTAAATCCAAACCCTATCAAGATATATTGGGTCTGGATTGAATTTGGATAAGATCCGATCAATTGACATGCCTAGTCGAGCCGAAGCATGCATGACCAGGGCTGAGAGACGTCGTCGTCGGGAAAATATAAATAAATAAGTAAATAAATAGATGGATGCTTCGTGTGCATCGCTTGGTATTGCCACTTGGTGTACTATCAATTATTGATTACCAAATAAATAGTTGTAGGTCACGCGCATGCATTATAAGTAATGGACAAGACTTGATAATTAAACCATTGGCATTTTATGCCACATAGTACACATTTAACATGTAAATGCCTTCTCCCAAGCCTTCAAAAGTTAGAAATTGGGTCTAAAAATTTAGGTTTTATTTTATAATTTAATTCAATATTTAAATTTAATAGGCATGTGTAGACGTGTTTAATAAAAAAAATAACATTTAAATTAATTAAGTAATGCTTAATTTTTTTAGACAAAATTTGTTTCAAAAATTAAGTAATAAAATGATAAGATATTCACTTATCACTTAACATGATACATATTTAAATGTATCATATTTAGTACTTAATAATTTAGCGATTTAATGGTTATATCAGGTTTAGTACTTAATAATTTAATAATTTAATGAATTCAAATTTCAATTGCAGACTACACTTTACATAAATTTTCAAATTATCTCACTTTAGCACCATCTAAATTTTGTTATTGAGCCAAGTGATTATCGGCCATCGTGGAATTCCACCCCACTTACAGTGATCGGAATTAATAAATGTGCAATTGCCTGCAATTCCATTGTCATGCTCATAATCATCTGTTAGACCAAGGTAAGCTTGGCAGTTGGCTCCCACAAGTATCTCCTGTTTCTTGGGCCTTTCAATTGTTTGGCGTATTGGGCCATAGACTCCAACCTTGTATCACCACTACTGCTTGTCTATATCTATATGTACTGCAGAAGGGGATTTTAGCAGAGACCCTTTCAAGCTTCCAAACTTCTTATTCTTTTTTCTAGATTTTTATATTTATTTTAATACATAAAAAGTAGTGGGTTATAACCAATCCTATCACCAATCAAATTTAAAATTTAAAACATTTTCACTATCTACTTTATAAACCGTTTATAGTTTGTTATTTATACTTTAAATCCTTTTTACTCCTTAATGAAAGGCAAATGCTCATTCGTATGCTATTTTAATACAATGTTACATTTTTATAATTAAGAATTATTTATCACCAAACTAACCCTATAACCACTCCTACAAATGAGCTTTGCAAATTACAATCACATTTCAAAAAAATCACAAATGCACAACTAAATATAAAGTTGAGAGGGTAAAGTGCAGCTAAATGTAAAGTTAAGAGATTTACTATATTTAACCCTTAAAAAAATCTCAAGAACGGAACAAGTTGTGGGTTATAGATTTTTGTATTTATTTTAATACATAAAAAGTAGTGGATTATAATCAACCCTATCACCAGTCAAATTTAAAATTTAAATCTTTTCCATAATCTATTTCATAAATCGCTAAATATATTTATACTTTAAATCTTTTTTATAGTTTTGTATTTATTTATACTTTAAATCCTTTTTACTCCTTAATTAAAGACAAATGCTTATTCACATGCTATTTTAATACAATTTTAATTCGGAAGCATACAACATGATCAAGAAACGGCAAAACCAATTAGGACTAGATTTTGACCAAAAAAAAATTAGGCCTAGATGCCACTGGCACGTTGCTGTAACTTGTGATGCCAATTAGGACTATTTAGCCCTTTTTTTTTTTGCAAAGAATTAGGGCACTGTAAAGCTTATTTAGGCAAACTTTGCCTCATCGGTGATTTGAGTATCAAATTATTGAATATACTATAAATCCTATAATCATGCTCATATTTTTCCCATATTTTTCCCACGTTTCTTGATCATCTAAGAAGGAAACTATAAAAACTAACGAGACAGTAAGAAAAACATTAAAAAAGGTAAATGCATGGTTGACGCAACAGACAGCTTTTATAACTTAAAATGGTTGACGCATGGTTGCAAACACAATGATTGGAAATATTAGCATCTTAAAATGCATATGAACTATGAAGAGAAGAAAAAGAATATGTAACATATTCAGCAATTTTTAAGTGCATTTTCGTCCAAATTTAATTATGTTATTCATAGTTATAGTTCAACTTTACGAGGAGCATACATACATACTTCTTCCCTATTACCTATCACTTCAGGAAGCGAGAAGACGCTTCAGCTCACATTATGAAGACACCAAACCCTCCTTTAAAACACTACAACCAATTAAAACTTTTTCATTTTAGTTAAAAATTAAATCGTTGCCTGGTGTTTATATCTTCTGCACCCAAGGCTGCAATATTTAGTTTTCAAAACTTTCAAACGTATATTCTTATGTAACATATATTTTCAACGATAGTTAAGAATATGTCCTTAAAGTCTGAGCATAAACATTAATGAATAGTTTCTGTCCGGATAAAAAATTAATGCAATATAATTTTACATCTATATATATTGCACGAGAGATAGGGAAGGATAATATTTGATGCTTGTTGTAGTTTTAGTATTTCTTTAAATATTTGTTATTGGAGCTTTGTTCAAAATTTTTAATATATGTTAAGGGTTTAGATAAGATACATAAATACAATATAGATTAGATACTAAAATAGTACTTTTTAAAATTTTAACCTTTTTCCATGTAACTAATATAACTAATTCATTTCCAACATACGGAATAAAAGAAATATATTAGTTAACCTTCATAATTTATTTTTTAACCTTTCAAATTTAATTTTTTCAAAAATATATACCTCGACAATAAACAAACTACTAGCCACATGCATGTTAGTGGTTTTAGCCATGTATTTCAAATTACTACATGTACCAAAATATATTTATATAGGGATTACTGTATTAACTGTGGGTGTTAACAACAATTCTATTGGTACTTAATTTTCTTTTGATTAGAATATAATTGTATATCTGACCATTGATGTTATTTCTTCTTTAGCTATTGTATTTATTTGGTTAACAATTCTCATACAATGTATCACATCATTACATTTAAAACAAATATAAAAACTATTGATTGTTAGTTTAATATATATTTTAATGCATTTCTAGATCAAAGAAATGAAAATTCTGCCTCTTCTCAAGTTCGACAGCCATTGATATTACTAGTGATCTAGCGTGATCATGGTAAATATAAAGTTTATTATATCGTTAAACTCATATTATAATCACACTTTTTGCTGCATTATCTTGCTAAATCAACTGTTTACATGACATAATATTAGATGGAATACATAACGACTCAGCAATTATTGAAATTCCCCTCACATCAATGTCGCCATGTGATGGCCATAACGATGGTAAGATCTAGATTTCTCGCTTATTTTTAACACATAATTAACTATTACCATTGCATTTTCAACTCTATTTATGTAACTTATACACCTTATTTCTATATTTACTGTTCATGATATAATGTTTATGAATTTTTAAAATTATGCAGACTCGTCTGAAGAATTTGTTCCTGCTACGCAAGACATTGTGCCTGTAAACATAGTTACAGCAGAACAAACTGGTACACACCATGCTGTGCCTGCTAACATAGTTACAGCAGAACAAATTGGTAATGTTCTCATACCTTTCTCATGTAATTATATTTAATATTTTTTTAAATATGATCTTAAGTACACAAATTAAGGGTGCTCATGGATCAAATAATCAATTCATTTCTAATTTAGCTAACCATACCCTTCCTCAATTCGAATGGTTACTTAGTGACCGGTTAATCTATAACATAGGGTCAGATTTACAAGGTAATATATCCTTCTTCCAAGAAAAAGAAAAAGAAAAATATTTAGATTGACAAATCTAAAAAAATAATAGTTTTAAATTGAATAATTTTATTTCATTTTTCAACTCTACAAAATCATTAATACGAAATTGACTTGCAAATCAAAAAATACAAAATTTATCAAATCAATAATATCATTTAATCTTACAAATCTAAAAAATCATTAATATAAAATAGACTTGCAAAACATAAATTATAATATTTTTCAAATCAATACTATTGTTTAATTTTACAACTCTAAAATATCTTGAATACAAAATAGACTTGCAAAGTGAACAATACAACATTTCCGAATCAATAATATTATTTAATCTTACAACTCTAAAAAATCATGAATACAAAAGAATAATAACACATCAAAATACCGAATATTTAAAAGATTTGTTCTTATTTTGTACATTTGTTGCCATCTATCATTTTTTTTAACAACGATGGTAGGTTGCTCCACTAATTTTGAATTTCACACGTACTTAATTCTCAGGACAATGGTGATAGGTTGTTCAACCAACAATCAATTTATGCAAAGATCGTGTATTTTAATTTGTATTACGCACTCCACAAAATTCAACAGAATTAATTAAATCACCAATTTTGGCTTTCGTACTAAAAGTTGATTGATGTGAAGAGTGTTCGCACATTCATGCAGGATTATCAAATTGAATCCATAATATTTGTAAGTATTTCATTTTAACAACATTTAATTACATTCAGTTTTATTCATATATCATTCATTTTCTAATATAAATTTCTATTATTTTTTCAGGATCTATCTTCCGAAAAAGGTAGTTTTTGAATGATATACACATTCCATCATATTTCAAACTATTGTTAGACAGATATTACATTTTAATTGTGTTGGTACAATTTTTTAACATTTTTCAATTCACCATTTTATTTTCATTTTTTTAATAATGTCAGTACCGTGCGTAGTACGGGTATTCACACTAGTTCACTCGTATTTCGGATTGGAAAATGGTAAATCCATCTATTCAACTAAATTTTACAATTATATAAAGTATTATGCTAACGATACCATTCACCAAAGCATTTAAAGTGTGTATTTAAGTTGAAGAGGTGTGAATTTATCCTCTATATTTGGGTTTGATTTACAATTAGTCTGTGCTAATAATGTAAACTTGACATCATTAGTTGAAAATTTATGTTTTTGATATGAATTTGGTGACCTTACAGTAGACGTCAACGAAACAATTAAAATTCAAAAAATTCAAAAAGGAAAGGAAATAAAAGAAAAGAACAAAACCATGGGCAATCATTTTTTGAGTTCCCAAAAACACTCCTTTTTTTTCTAGGTACCTCACACAGCCCCTGCCCAAAATAAAATAAGGAAAAGAATGCTGCCCATCAAAACCATGGGCAATCATTTTTTATGTTCCCAAAAACACTCCCTTATCAGGTTATCACACATATTGTAGTTTATTTGTAAATTTTTATTTATTTACATCATCAACATATTTTATAACTACTTTATTATTTTACATACATCATATTAAAGAAATATTATACAATATTCTTTTTTTTTTTAAAAAAAATTATCCCAAATGATCTGGTATCCGAGCACATTCTTAATTCGACTAACATATCAATCTCATTTTTACTGCTTTCTCTTCAATTGATTATATTCAACTTTTTGAACATTACTAGACCAGGCGAATACCCATTTTAGAACATAGGGCCTGTTTGGAAGTCAGATTTTTGGACAAGTTTTTTACCTACAAGTTTTTTAACAACTTTTGCTACAGAAACCCCAAAAAACCTTCTCAAAGTTTTTTACCTACACACTTCAAAATACCCAAAACACACAAAAAAAATTTCCTTCCCTTTTTTTCTTCTTCCACCCCTATCCCAACCCACACCACCGTCAGTGTCGACCAATATTGCTGTTTCGTTCCCCATCCTGCGGAGATGCGCCTGGCTTGTTGATGGCTGTGGAGAAGGTGCACGCTGGGGAAAGGGCACGGGTTGGCGGGGGGAGGGGGTCCCGCTGGGGAAAGGATAGGGAGGGTAGCGGGGCACAGGGGGTGGCGGGGGGAGGGGGTCCCGCTGGGGAAAGGATAGGGAGGGTAGCGGGGCACAGGGGGTGGCGGGGGAGAGCGGGGGAAAGGGATGGTGGGCATAGGGGGGTGGCGGGGGAAAGGGATGGTGGGCATAGGGGGGTGGCGGGGGAAAGGGATGGTGGGCATAGGGGGGTGGCGGGGGAGAGCAGGGGAAAGGGATAGTGGGCATAGGGGGTGGCGGGGGAGGGAGTAGGAGGGCAGAGGGGAGGAGAAGGGGAAAGGGAAGAAAGGGGTGGCGCGGAGGTGGCGGGAGTGAGTTGCTGCTGGGAGGTAACGGGGAGGAAAGAAAGAAAGAAGAAGAAGAAAAAGGAAGAAGAATAAGAAGAAGAGAGGAAAGAAAAGAAAAAGGAAAGAAAGAAAAAGAAAAAGAAAGAGAAAGAGAAAAAGAAAGAAAAAAAAGAAAAGAAAAAAAAAGTTTTTCACTTTACAAAAACTTCTACAAAAAAGTTTTTCACCTTATAAAAACTTTTACAAAATTTTTTCAAAAACTTCTACAGTGCATTACAGTAAAATTTAAGACAAACTTAAAAAAAACTCAGGTTCCAAACAAGCCCATAGTGTACAACGCTAAGAATCAAAAGTAAACCATCACTGTGGACAAGTCTCAGTATATTTATATCTATCGGTTAATGATTTGTTGTCAATGTAGCTTTGAGAATTCCCCCATGAATTCTGTTTGATTTTAATGTGGACTTGTAGAAATATTTTAATGTTCACGAATCCAACAAAAGATTCTTCAAAAGTTAAACAAACATAAAAGTAGTAAATGTCGCAGGACTTGCCATGATAGAGAACGGCGCCCACACCACCCGCTCGAAAAAATAAAAAAAAAACCTTACTTCCTGACTGGGCCAAAGCCGGTCTGACCATTGCTCCCGGTTCATTGGCAAAACCAGCTTCGGACGGAATCTAAACTTCTAAACCCTAAACCCAGATCCCTTCGTCGTCTTATTCTCCTGTCTCACACAGATACGCACTGAAGCACAGAATCATCCATGGACGAGATGCTCTCTTCAGTTAAAAAGGAAGTAAGCCTTTTTTCTTTTTTCCTCTGAACTTGTTAAGGCTTTTTCTCTGATTTCTATTTATTTGTGAATTTTTCCTCGGCCTGATGATTAGCTGTGTTCTGTCGGTTTCAGAACCAGAAACTAGCCTTGGTTAGTTTAATCTTAGTAACAAATGGATTCTGTTTGAGTAGGTGCTCGTGGAGATGGTAAAGTTGGCTCAAAAGCGAGGAATGAAGGGTAGCAAAGGTGGGTGGAAGGAGTTTTTGAATTTTTATGACAAGAAAATTGGAGCCAGCTTGAGCGACCCTTCTAGGAGGCCCCTTGATACTTTGCTTGCCTTCTTAAAAACCTTTACCCAAGACGATGATTTGAAGGTGACCCCAATTTTGCTAGTTAATCTGTAATTTTCAAGCTAATTTGTGAAGTTGGTAGTTTTTATTGTTTCCCTTCCCCCCAGAAGAAAAGCCCAAACTTGACATTATCGGACTTTGTGCTGTACTTTTTCTCAGTTCTTTGAGAAGCTGCTGGAGTGCCATTCTAACCGGGACGCAGTTTACCAATTCCAGAAAACTTCTCCTGATGCTGAATCCCCTGAACAGGTTTTACTGCATGTCATCTATCACAATCACTACTCCTCATAGCTTTCGGTTTTTATTTATTGTATCAAGAACACGATGATATGTGTCCGACCTTGCATTCAATGCTGCGGCTGATGTTAATACGCTTTTGCTCCTCTTTTTCAGCTGGACGCTTTATGCTTTTCAGTGCCATGTTGATCTTTTATAATTTTTTTTATGCCTCTATTTCTTCCTTTTACAAATTATGGAGTTGCTGTTATGGCAGTGCAGAGGCTGGTTCGTTTAACTCTTGAACACCCCCAGTATCCAATTGATTATTCATTCCCGTCACATGAGGAGGTTGGTCTTCCCATGTTGAATTTACTCCTACTTAATGTGCTACTTTGAAAATGCAGCATGATTGTGTATTGGATCTTGGTGATGGTTGTGGTTTTATGTTTTTTCTCCAAGAAGCTGTTTAACTGTTGTGGTATACTCTCCACCAAACCAATGCTACAAAATAATAACAGTACTTTGGTGCAAACCCTTTTTGTCTTATTAGAAGACTGATATGGTTCTTGATTTGTTAACCCAAATAAGCAATGTCAACATTACTTTGCTGTTGGGTTTTGCCAATGTCTGAAGACGGACAATATTTCTAGGTTCTTGGTCATGTGTTAGAGCAATATTCTTGTATTTCAGTTGATTCTTGTGTAAGTTTAAATATTTTTTCCTGTGGTAAGGAAATGTAGGTGTTTTGATGTAATTTAAGCTTTCATTTATTGAATGGTTTTGAGCAGGGCTGGCTGGTTATGAAGCGCACTAAAAAGTCCAAGACCATGACATCTACTGCTATGGTTGCTGTTGATTGTGAGATGGTTCTTTGCGAAAATGAAACTGAAGCTTTGGTGAGGGTCTGTGTTGTTGACCGCAATTTGCAGGTATATGTTGAATACGTTGATCAAGTTTAATCTTTAAAGCTATAAAGGCTTGAATCCTCTTTAATACTTGACCTCTGGAGAACTTTCTTCTCGCCTTGAGTTGGAATGAGATAATTAGAATTGGCAGTGTTTCAGGTTAAACTAAATGAGTTTGTAAAGCCCAGTAAGGCAGTGGTAGATTACAGAACCGAGATCACTGGGATTGCTGCCAAAGATTTGGATGGAGCTACTTGTTCATTGTCTGATATACAGGTATCTTTTGTTAGTTAATAGGTTTTCTGACCCATGTGTTTGCTTGTTTTAATGTCTTCCTCTGCAATTATTTGATCATATAGAAATCCATGAAGAAGCTCCTATCACATGGAACTATCTTAGTTGGTCACAGTTTGAATAATGATCTTCGAGGTGGGTTGGTGTCCTTTGACCTAAACTTCGTGTGTTTTTTGCTTCATGTATAGTCCTTTGGAAAAGAAGGTTCATTGTTTACTCAATAGCAATCCTGTTTTCATGTGCAAAATATTGCAGCACTGAAGTTGGATCATGCAAGAGTAATTGACACATCCTATATCTTCAAGCATGGGGATGGCCCTTCAAGCAGGAGACTTTCCTTAAGTAACTTGTGTAAGGTAAGGCTGCCACTTGTGAAACCAGTATTTCATGGTTCCTTCAATTCTGAATATTTATTGAGTTATATAGTTGTCTCCAGGTAACAAGTTAACTAACATGCATAAGATGAGAGAACAATAAATATAAATAAGCATTTTGGATATTTCAAAACTTCTGTCGTTGGGTTTAAGGGGTGCGGAAGCAGACATGCCTGTAAACAGGGTATCTCAATATATAGATGGAACTTTTTCTAGACAAACATTCAAATGAAGTCCAATTCGCTGATGTATAAGCTCTGTAATAGTTAGCATCTGCTGCATTCTCTTCATGTGTAATATGCATGAATTACAGTTTGTGTACTTCAGTGAAGAAATCAGACTTTATATTCTTTGCAGTCTATATTAGGTTATGAGCTTCGGAAGGGGCAGAATCCTCACAATTGCCTAGATGATGCATGTGCCGCAATGAAACTCGTTTTGGCCAATATTGAACGAGGAGTAGGGAATGTAATTCCATTGGTTCATGAGGATGTAAGTTGAGAACTCCATCTCTGTTATCTTTTAATGAATTACCAACTTTTATGTTATTTGAATTTTTGGAATTAGGCACAAGAGGCGGATTTGGCAAAACTACTAGTTCATAGAATTCCAGTGAATGTTCACAGTGAAGATCTGCATGAAGTTATTCCAGGAGACTTTACAATTGAAATGAAGGTTTGAGCAACTATCCTTATTTCACAAGTAATCTCCGTTAAACTTGCTCTATGCTAATATCACTTTATAGTAATCTGTAGGTGATGCTTCTAATGCTGTAATTTACTGATCTTTTTTGAAGCATTAGGCTTTGTATCCAATTTCTTCACAATAAAACATGCAAATGTTACTTGTGAGTATTCATCATTTACAATTCCTTGTTGGCCACATTAAGGGGGGCACAAAGGTGGTGTTGCAGCAGTTCATGCTTGTGCTGCCTCACTGGCAGAAGTGCTTGATAAATGAACCTACTAAATTCAACCCACTCAATAGGGGGGAGGGATGGGTCAGGTGGCACGGGGGGAGAGAGTGTAACTGAGAGGACTTGGGTTTGAGACCTCCCACTTACACCTTAAAAAAAAAAAAACCCACTCAACACTCTTTGGGTGCTAGTTGTGTTTTGTATGCAAAATGTTTCTGTAAATCTTGGGCAGTGATTAGATGAATTCACTCTCTCTGATGCATGCAAACACACATTGTGCTTGGTTGGAATTGCTTACCTGTTAATGCTGGCAGGCTAATAAAAAGGCCAAAGGATCGAAATATTCGGTCTTTGCAATTTTCAAAAATCAGCAAGAGGCAAACGAAGCATTTGATTGCATTGATGGCTACTTGGATAAGGTATTGTTTTACTTTCCACTCTCTTCCCTCCAACATAATGTTGATAGGTTTGATCTTTGGACCAAATCAATAGTAGGATAAAACTCTCTGAGTGACAAGTCTTTGCCAATTGAAGTTATTGTCTCATGTATCTCGCTGACAACATAAATGATTCTGGTTGTGCCTGGCCTCTCTCCGTCGCATTTACCCTAACTGAAGTAAAATTGCCCAATTATTAGAATCATTATGGATTTAATCTGTAATTCATTCTGTTTCCAAATGTAGTTTTAATGACATAGCTGATCTGCCTGTTCCTAGGACACCTCCGGACGATCACAGAAGTCAATATCTTTTCATCTCAATAGAGGAATTGTTGGTAGTTTTTGTGTCCGCAAAATGGCTAAAGATTCTCCTGGTGTCATTACATCAAAGAAAAGATCATTCGAACCTGAGGAGGCCTTAACTGAGTCAAAGAAGTTGCATACTGATCAGGAGTGCAGAATAGTTGAGGAGTCTAGGGCATGCACAGAGCAGTGTCAGAGTCGTTTGGAGGAGATTGAAAGATTGAAGCAAGAATTAAGCCAAAGAGATCGTGAAATATCCAGCTTGAACAAGATCATTGTTGCTCTTACAAGGAAGCAAGGACTTTAATCTGCCATGTAGCGGTTTTCTGATTGGCTGATGTGGCAATAATACAGGAACAGCATTACGTGCTTCATGAAGCTGAGAGATTACTCAAGAAGAAACTCAGTAGTATGCGAGAAACTCATGGCTTAAAGAAGAGTTCTTATGGTGTTTGGCTTGAGAAAAGCTAGATGCTGCACTTGCTGCTAGAGGAAAATTAGTTGCCTAATGTCCATGGGTCCTTATGCTTACAGTACGAACTATAGATTTCTTACTGACGTGCGAAGCTCTTGTTTGATGCGATTATCATTTATTGCAGACTTTCACGTTTCCGCTGGTTTGCGCCCTTGGTAGAAACAGTTCATGTATTTCACGAGGTGGGCGTTGCTACTTTTTACAATTTATAGTTCGACCTTTCTTTTTCATTTTTTTTATAGTTGTGCTGGGTTTGAGGGGATATTTCAAGCTGTGATGTAAGATAATTCGAGCTGCTTGCAAGCATGTCAAATGCTTGACTCGAGTTCACAGTCGACTTGCCTGAGCTTGGGAGCCTCGTTAATGTGTGGAGCAAAGTACAAGAGTGTTTGGCTTTAATGCTCGGGAAACATGAAAAGAAGAGGAAACATGAAAGGGAGTGAAAGATCAACAAAAACAAAAGCAAAGCAGTTCTTATTGTAGGATGAGGAGAGTTTTCATCCGATCCTGATGTCTGGACTGAATTCCATATGATTGTCAGCAGACGCAGTCTAAAATTAATGGCCATATGAGTGTATAAATATATAGTATTCGGGTAACAATTTCAACCCAAAAACAACGTTTTCTGTTCCCTGTACAATGACAGATAAGAACTTCAACTAGGAGCAGGGACGCGAAAGGTCAGCATATGTATAGGAAAAATAAATATCTTTAATTTGTCAGAAAATTCAAGGCACTATAGCGCCAACGGAAACCAATCCTAACCTGCGAATCAACTGTTGTTGCTCATTCGCTTTCGTAGTCTTCGTCATCTCCAAAACTGAAAACAGAAGCATCTGCTGCAATAGCTTTAATATCACCAGAACCTAGGTTTGGAATAGAGTCAACCCTCTCAACAACATCAAATTTCGTTTCTTTTGACGTATTGGTCTGAAAAGGTGCGGACTCCTTGCTCCCCAATGAGAGTTGTTTGGTCTGATCGGTGAAGGATGTAATTTGGTTATCTTTGCTACCTGATTCAAGAGGTGAAGTAGTTCCCACTGCAGATGATGTGTTATCTACACTTCTTCTTGAGGGTACAGACCCCTCTCCATCACTATCTGAAAAAACATCGTCATCATTATCTCGTTTTGGTGTAACCTCGACTTGAGCAGTGTTCGCGTCATTCCTATCACTTGATGATGCTTGACTTCCTACTCGTCCATCAGACCCCTTTGCCACTTGATCAGCTTTAAATTTGGATGATATTGTACCATCATAGTCTATCATCACAATCTCAACCTGAAAACCTGGAGAAGGCAATTTCCTCTGTGGAGTGCCAGATGTTTGTTAACAGCAAGAAATTAAATTAAAGTTCTATTTTACCCAAAAACGAAAAGGATGAAATTAAAGAAGAACGACTAAAAGGCGCTGAGAAACAAATAAAGCTACAAAAAGGTGAAACTGTGTTACAGTAAGAGCAAAATCTTGGAAAAAATGAAAAGAAAAGATGAGAAAGATGAATGACTTACAATTGAGAGTTTGCTTATATAAACAAACAAAAGTATTTGATTTACCTTATCAAAGCCATCAAGATCAGAGGAATCCAAAAGCACTCTATTTTCCATCATTGTCGTATTCAACCAACTGAAAGAAGGAGAAACAGCTTACCACCAAAAAAAGAAGGTGAAATATGAAACTAAAGAAAATATAAATTTGTCAAGAGTCTTAATGTATGCTTCAAATTTAATCAAAGCTCATGAAGACTAAGAATTTATCAAACACTTCACAATGTTTTAAAGGATGCGCACTTGATATCCTTGAAACTCCTCTTGCTCTCCTCTAGGAAATTAATTAAAAATACCACAGATAATATTTCTATGATGGTCATGCTGCACGCGCAATCAGATGCTACTGGATCATGAGCAAATGCATACATATTTAGGCAACATATTTCAGAGAAAAATCAACAAGCGTGATGGGATGCTACTGCAATTGGACATGCACTAAAAAGAAGCAGATACCAGGACAGTTTACACACCAATAGAAGTCTCCTTGGCGATCCTGAAAGTGGATTTTGAAATCCCCCGCCAATTCTGTTAAACCTGGCTCCCCTGGTAGAGCAAAGACCACAATTCCCTTTTTTGCTGCACGCAACCAGAAGTCTTCTGGCTACAAGAAGAAACGCAAAAAATTAAATGGTTTTGTAGCCCCATACAAAATTTTCAAATAGATCATAAATTAAACTCAATTAATGAAAAAGAGAATAACTCTCGAGTAGTCAGCACAGCCAATCAAATACATTTACTTGTAAAAATGAGGCAGTAATGAAGTGACAGATGATATAGAATACCATTAGGTCCTTTGTTTTCGGATGCTTTTTAGTGGAAAATAAAACTCCTGCAGACAAGTAAATACTTTCGTCAGTTCAGCAAAACTGGTTTAAAATTCAAAAAAGGATAGCTTAAAGAGTCAGAAGTCACATTTTGCTCATAAAGAAAGTTTCTATTCTTGCAGCTAGCAAGGTCTAAAACTTTCTGAACCTTTTTGTTCTCTATACTCCACATATAAGAGATTGCTACTGACATAATAATCTTCTAGAAATTCAACTGCTATTTTCCATAGGGCTCTCATTGATCTTCAAAAGTAAGCAAGAAGTGCTGGTTGCCTCTGGCTGCATGAAAGTGAATATCTCACACGAAGCAGACCCTAATACTACTAGTGACATGTATAATTTTTTATTTATCTTGGAAGTTTAGAGAAAGACCCATCCCTCTCGCTCACATGTGCAGCAATTGTAAAGACCAATCCCTCTCTCTCACTCAAAGATGAAATAACTCTAAATCAAGCTCCGTATTGAAATCAGATGTTAATAGTCATGTTCAAGCTATTGGGTAAAAAGCCCTTTTCCTGGTTTGCATGACTGACAGGGACTTGCCACAAATGCAATGGTATCATGTAATTACTTTTCCTTTGACTCCCAACTTCAGACAAGATATTAAAAAAGCCAATGATAATAATTTCATTGGTTTGCATTAATATATAAAGTTCTATATCTGGCAGTAATCCTAAACCATATTTGGTTTTGGATGATGATATTCCCCAAACTAAAATTTATCACATGAGAGATGCTACTTTTGAGAGACAGTAAAACTGAAGTACATCGCCTGGCATATATGGTAATTGTACAGACACTAATTAAACGAATAAATAAAGCAACGTCAACCAAATGTAGGTGACTTCTCAAACCGAATAAATTAACGAATCACCAGAACAGTAACAAAATACTGCTTCTCACTGTGGCAAAGTTAGCATGAGGCTCAACCCAGTACTTACCACTATGATTAGATATGGTAATGGCAGGTCTGATCCAATAAGGACACTTGTGGAGTCGAAATCCCCTCAGCATGCACCTGCAATATAGTAGCTTTTCAGTACCTTGATGGCTCAATACTTTGTATTTTTTAAGTAACTAATCTGAAGAGTACCTACGTCCAGGCGGAGTTTCACCATTGAAGTGCGTTAAAATGCGCTCAAAGTACTTCACATACCTCTATGGAAAGGCAAAAAATGAAAATTTGTTAGATCACATATATAAATAAGACTTTTATTCAGAAAAACAGTTCGTGCAAATTTTTGACTAACAATCTGGCCAGGGAGAATGAGACCCTTCCCATCTACACATCTTTTCTGGTTATAGTAATCAATGCACTCCTCAGCTGTGGGGAAAAACTGCAAAAGACGAGAAGTGTGGGACTAATACATGTTTCAGCTTTTCCCATCAAAAACAGCATTTTCTCTGAAACATATTTTACCTTTAAGAACAGAAGAAGACTACAGATCATCAATCCTGTCCTTGCCATACCAGCTTTACAATGGACAACCACCACATTCAGGATGTCCTCCTTCAACCATGAATAAGCACTTTGACAGAACAACTTAATAAGATGAATAGGAGGGCAATTATGGTCATCAAATGGGAAACTGGCAACCTGGACAAGAATTAAGCGTATCAGACACATTAAACTATCATTCTCATTAGTGATATAAGTAATGTAAGAGGAATACTTCAAAAAAAAGGAAAAAGGAAAAAAAAAAAAAGGCTTATGTAAGAGGAAAAACTACACTGTTCCAGCCTGCTTTCACGCTTTCACCAATGGTCACTTCCTCTCTGGGTGAGCGAAAATTTGCTATATTTATTAATTAATTGTTGCGTACGACTAGGATTGTATTTGTTGCACTTTCTTTAAACCATTTTCTTCCCTGAAATAAGAGTTCTTTCCTAGTTTTCAAAAATCTTTTTCCTTTGCCCCCTCCTTCATCCTATCAGAGCATTGCTCTTGAATTTTTTTTTTCCACTGGCAGCATCTTCCTACGAGATTTCAAAATGAATCATTAAAAAGACATATTAAGTAACTCAGCATTTTCTGACTGAATGATCAAAAAGCAAATCAAAACTACCCTCATTCCTTTGTTCATATTCTTTTCACTCCAGAAATTTATAGAGCATAAATTGGAGATCACAAATGACAGTCAAGCTACACTTGGTTTAGACTCTTGAATTGCAGGAATGAAATTGAAATACAGATTTTATTGCAGGAGAAAACAACACCTTTCCCTGGAACAGTGACGCATCGTATAACCTCTCTGAACAAAGATTGTATACTTTGTACTTCCCCTGAAAACCAAAGAAATATATAAGGCATATCAAATTGCAAAAGCAGCAAGTAAAACGAAGAGTAGAAAAGTTATCTAAAGCTAGCGAACAAGGAGCAGATATAGTGAGATAAGGCAGTTTCAAGTGTTCAATAGCAGTACACCATCCATTTTAGTCGCATGCCTTGAGCACATATCATGGGGATTGAAGTAAAAGTTAGTGAATTAATATGAGGCCCATGTGACGTTAAAAGCAACAGTCCTGATCAAGGTAACTACATTACCAATTTGTGTATCTTATATTTTTGTTTTGAGTTCAAGGGCGAGGCCAAGCGTTACAAGGGGAAAATGGAAAGCGGAGAAAATGATAGTTGAACCAGGGTCCTCATCGCCACCTAGCTAATGTTCCTACAAGCTGAGCTGGGTCTTAGGGATAACATGCATATCTTATTTAAACCATTGCTAATTCAGGTAATCCAATCAACAAACAAAGCATTGTTCTCCAGATATGTTTTTACGCACGTCATGTCTAATTTAGCTTAAAAACTAAAAATTAATTTTGAAAGAAAAGAGTGGCAATAATATATAAATTTACCTTGTTTTAGGAAATTGATTAACTTTTTGAGGTGATGATGGTACATTGGTACCTTAATAGGAAAGTACAGTAACTAAATGGTCCAATCAGATATTTCACGGTAGAAAAGGTATAAAGATTTTGAATACATATTCTGTACAGATATTTTTGGCAGCAAATTGTATACAACTAGTAGTCACCAATTTGAATTCAAAACTTACCTTGTGATGAGTTTCAAAAAATTTGATCACTTCTTCCATGTGATTCCGATACAAACCCTGCGTCATATTTCCAACAAATATACTTAGTAAAACTGAGATGTGTTTGGGAACATTTCATATGCAAATTGTGTTTTTTTTTTTTTACCTCAACAAAGCCAAAAAATCCAGAACTCATATCACCAGCTGGAAAACCCATTGCAATGATGTTCTCAGTTATATAAGTCATATCTAAATCAAATCCCCCTTCCTGAAATAAGGCATTGAAAGAATACCAGAGTTACTTGTCTAGATATATGAGTGTGTTACAAAAGGTCCTTGCTTCTCATAAATGAAAATAAGAACATAAGTGGGTGGCATATTAAGCAATTGGAGAAATTCAACTGCAATAAACTTCATAATTCATCGAGAGTTTGAAAACCAAGTTGACAAGGTACATGAGCAATATTTCATTGTGTAGCCATCATATCAATTTCAATTGCATAAACGTCTTATGTCCAAAAAAAAGGTTTATTCACACTTACTCATCCAGATTTTGGAAATAGTGGCAAAAGATTGTTAATGTTCAATCGCAGAGAGCAAAGACTAGTCATACAATTAAAGCAAAGAAATAAGAACTTGATCGACCTGGTATCTTCGCTTGTTCTGTGAGACAATGTGACGTGCCTTAACTTGAACAGCCTTAACTGCACTGAAAGATGAATCAACTATTCCTTTAGTGAGCGACTCAAAAACACCTGATTGTGCAGCAGCTGAGCTGTCTCCAGAACTATCATTTGGTTTCAAAGGCAAATTCAGTCCAAATCCACTGGCTAGACGTGAAAATGCAGACTTGGGAGCATTTCCGGCCTGTGAGTTTGGTGTCGCCGGTGCTAAGGGTTGTGGAAGTTTCAGACCTTTGGCCCAAGAAGATATGGCAGATGTCGACAACATAGAAGATGAGCCACGTGGGGAACTGTCTACCGCAGTAGCAGTCACTACACGAGGTTCGACATCTGAACCCTCACTAGAATGAGGATTTGCTGAATCACCAGAATTAGTATCCATTCTGCAAAAAGGAAAAAAAAAAGATAACAAGTTTAGATAAGACACAAAAATAAAAGATCATATCGACATCCTCTTCACATGTCCCTTCATTCCACACCTAAAAACACCCAATGCTACTCTCTTCCATTCAGTTGGCATGGAAACAAATTGAAAAATACTAAAGCGTGCTCTTTCAGTTATCTAAATCATATCTCTCCACATCGCTCGTATAGTTAATGCATAGGCGGTATGGCAATGTCAGTCTGCAAATATACACATTTGTGGCTTGTCTGTGAGGAATCTACCATGCGTTTCACTTATTCAAATAAAATAGCTTTTAGTACCAAAAAAAAAAAAAGAAAGAAAAGAAAATCGATGATACAAACACTGTCACATTGTGCAGCCTTACGGGTAGATATGATGCAAAATACTGAAAAGGGAAAACCAGCAATACTAGAGATCACAAGCGATAAAACTGCTTTGAAAAAAGCTACTATTTACATATATTTATTAGCATAGCATGCTACTCTGTTAAAAAGAATTAAAAACGAGATACGAAAATGTAAATGCATTTATAATTGCTTCATTCAATCCAACAAATTTTTTTTTTTCAAAATAACAACTAATAAAATGCGTGGATTTCCATCTCGACCTCTAATTCGTCATTTTCAATTTCAGTAGATGAATGACGAGAAATACAATCAATCGCGTACCAAATGCAAGAAATAATAAGAATAAAATAAGCAAACAAATTCACGGACAATTAGTTCTACGTGTGCGACGTGAAGAGTCTATTACGTCTGATAGAAGTCATCGAGATCTAGGTAAGCAAGTATAATTTGACATAGAAATCGCGAAATGCGAAGCAATTAAATGTGGATCAGAATGCGGGGGCCTACTCACAGAGCTAATGAAGATCCAGAAATCCTCCGTTTATTCTCGAACAATGCTGCGAGGCTTAAGACTGTATCTCTCCTTCTTCTTCTTTCTAGCCTTTTAGGATTATAGTTTTTTAACTTTTTCTTTTCTTCTTCTTTAGGCGTAGAGGTATCAGCTCCGGCGCTCTTGACGCTTGCAGAATAGTGAGGTCGGAATTAAAATGGAGGTGAGGCCGCGATGGAGGTGGTGGAGCAGCAAAGGTTAATTGTTATTTTTGGAGCTACGATTCGGTGCAGTAGGCTTTACTATACCAACACTAGTAGTTGCCAACTCAGCCACAATTCGCAATTTCTACTGGCACTATCATATAGTAGTGTTTTGACAAAAAAAAAAAAAAAAAATCATATAGTAGTGGTACGTTGCTGCCTTGCTGGTTAATGCATAGCAATCCAGGGCCCCGGTGATAGGCCTGTCAATGGGTCGGGTCTAGACCCGGATCCGGACCAGATCCGTGAAATTTTTGCGGGTATGGGTAGAGATTTAATTCCGTTTTCCGGATCCGTTTTGTCAAACAAAAAACGGGTCGGATACGGCATATAGTATTACGACCCGTTTTAGACCCGGATCCGGATATAAATGAATTAATAATTTAAAAAATATATATTTATCAATATAATTTGATTAGGGTGATGTATTTTAATAAAGTTAATTTGATTTCTTTTCTTATTTGATTTTTTCTTTGCATTAGTTAGAAATTAGTTTACAAATATATTTTTTTCTCATTTTTATTAGAAATTATAAATTTTGGTAAATTTGTTCGGGTAGACCCGGATCCGTTAATTTGATTTCTTTTCTTATTTGATTTTTTCTTTGCATTAGTTAGAAATTAGTTTACAAATATATTTTTTTCTCATTTTTATTAGAAATTATAAATTTTGGTAAATTTGTTCGGGTAGACCCGGATCCGGATCCGGAACATAGAATAAAAGACCCGTCGGGTAAACGGGTCGGATCAGGATCCGGCATAGTAATTCGGGTCCGGGTCCGGAATAATGAATTCCGGCCCGGACCCGGCCCGTTGACAGCCCTACCCGGTGATCCGGCTCAAACTTTGGATAAGATCGGGGCCGTTTGGATTGCAATTTTTCTCAGAATAATTGCTACGTTTTCGTAAACACAATTTTTAATCACCTTTTTATTTCACATAGATCAAATCGCTATAGTAATTTTTCTATAAAAAAACCCAGAAAAATGCAATCCAAATTGGGTAATTGGTCATTTTATTCTTCCTCCTTTTATTATTATTTTTTTTACCAAAGATTTGGTCACTCAACCAACGGCTAAACATAATATACATTATATATACATAGCAAGATTAATCTCACGTATACTGAAAATGTATATATTACTACACGGGGATATGGATAAATTCCTATCAAGAAAAAACAAACAAAAATAAATAATGGCTGCCAAGACATTCAATGACCAAGCTGTCCTTAACAATCTATCCACCTGTGCCTATGGTGCCAATCTACTTTCTTAATCCTGGTTTTCAATCAACAGACATATTTCAAACTGTGAGTAATATGTTAATAATGAGCAATAGTATCCAATCTGCTTTCTTGACTATACTACCAAACCAAAAAAAAAAAAGAAAAAAGAAACAAATAAAACTACCAGCTTAATAAATAATCATCTAACCAAAAAATTATTTTAAAATCAATATTAACTTTCTCGTCATAAACCCTGATTACATGACTCATTAATAAAGAAATTCAAATTACGATTAATAAAGAAATTCAAATTACGATTAATAAAGAAATTCAAATTACGAAAAAGACCATGAGCATCCCTGCGCAAAGAGTTGGACAAAACCAACTAATTGTTCTATATATTTGTTTGGGAAATTACTGATTCATGACATGTTTTAAAATTCATACATAAGAAAGGGCAGAGAGGTCAATGCACCTCAAATTCATTTTGTGGAGAACGGTAAGGAGTAATGACGGTAAACAGAATCTAAATTGTACAATCAGTAGGTTATTATGTCCTGAGAATTACGTAAAATTACAAAAGTGACAAACCTTTTGGTTCAAAACTAACTTCGAATGGATATGCCTTGCCCCCTAATCTATATCCACGCATATGAAGTAAAATTTAGAAAGGCCCAGTTATAGCCCATCCAGCATTTTCGTGCAAGAAGTTAAAGGGATCTAAGTAACGTATGTTCACAAGAAACCCAAACTTGAGGCCCAGACAACAAAAACAGTGTACAGAATTTGACCCACCCGCGTCCCAGTCAAGACTTTCCGCTCCAACGCGCCCCACCGAAATAAGCCGAAGTGCACTTTGAACTTTGAAGTCCTGAAGCAAGCATCCAACAGTAAAAGACCTCCCAATTCCCATGGACGCCGGAACAGCAGCTGCCGCCGTCTCTTGCGAGAAGGCCAGTCGTCCCTGGTTGTTTTCGCGGCGGATATTTGAGGTTTGGCGCGCTTACCAGCACCTACTCGACAAGTGAAATATTGGTTTGACTACTTGCTTATACGTCTGACGGTGATGCTTCTTTTGGTGACATATTGAAATGTAATTGCAAATTCTGTTCATTTGCACAACCGTACAATACTTTTTGTTGCTAATCTGCTTGGAGCGTGAAGCAGATTGTAAATGAGCTAACTTTGCTTTTGATTACACAGATTTGCCGTTTGGAATGTTAGTAAAATGTTTTCTTGTATGAGTTTGAGAAGAGCTGGCCTTGCTGTTGGCAATCCAATTAGATTATTCTCCTTTGGTTGTTCCTAGTGACGCTACAAGCTTATGGCATAGCTAGAATGTAAGTTGCTTAATTTTCAAAAGAACAGGATTAATCTTCACTTTGAACTTGTTACTCTTGCCTACTGCACTTCATTAGTTATCTTCAGGATATACTAACATACAAGAGTAGCTTTCAACCTAATTGACGGTTGAAGTCTTGGAAGACTGTATGGTTCAGGTGTCGTTTTCCACCATCGTGTGCTTGTCCATGAACAAGCAACGGTGCCAGAGTGAATAGGGTTTCATGATGCTACCCAAAATCCTCCTTCCCTGCTTCAGATTCAATGCCTGCCTATGTAATAGATTCTCCTAGCATTCACATAAAACTGAGGAGGACGAAGGCAAGTATTCTGTGGTGCCTGATGCTTTCTTGACATTAAACTACAGACGACGAAGACAAGTATTCTGTGGTGCTTGATCCTTTCTGCTTGCAATTTATGTCTGATAAATGTGGGCCTGAATTAGGCGAAATCAAGGATGCGAGTGATTATTGAACTTGAATGTAATAACGAAGCTCCTTTCATAGATAGTAGAATGACTCGTAAATTCCATTAGGTTGCAGAGAAAGCTCGCTCACTCATTTCCTACCTTAAAATCAAACAATTCACTGTTTCTTGATAGATATGTAATGCGTTCAAGCAATTCTCTCTTGTTGATTATGAATATAAACAGACCATTGTATAACAGGCTTAAGAATGCGGTTCATAGTAGCCATAAATCCCATAGAACGTCTGCGCAAGAGTTAGCAGTAACAAGACCACTGCAGCAACGAAGGAGATAATTGCCCACGGATTATTGAAATACTTGTGACTTAAAGTTGCTCGCCAGGTGTTCCACCTGTGCTCACAATAGCGGTTTACTTGCTGAGACAATGGAGAAAGATAACTGTCGTTTATGTCAAAAACCACCTCTTGGCAAAGACGATTGAAAAGATCAGCAACTTCAGCATCACTGCCAAGCCAGTGCTCGATTATCCCATCATAATGTAGGACGCTTACATCTTCTGGGGAATTGATCAAGTTATCCATGAAGACCACATATGAGGTTATGTAATTGGTGCTGTCAAGATGACATTGCTCAAAAGCGATAAGGTTGAGAAAGAGGGATTTTGTGCCATCGTGGATTAGGAGCCGAGGAATCTTGAGAACTCCATTCTTGAATTTCACATCCCAGAATCTGTCAGTCTTCCTTTTCTTGAAATTAATCCCAGCCTCTCTTAGCTCCGTGACACAGTGGAGTAGCTGCTGTCTTCGCTTGTCTGCTACACGGTTGGAATGCGACCACCTTTTTACCCAAATCCTGGGTGTTGGTTGAGGCCCTATTCGAAGAAGACTCCTTCGGAAGACATCAAGGGAGTGAAGACCTCCTAGTTCCGCCAGTGGATCAAAAGCGGAAGTGTGTCCCAACGATGATTCCAATTTGGTCCTGTCACTATTTGTCAATGGTTCGTCCGTCGGGGTCAATGGATCGAAGAATCTCAAAGCTAGCTTAGCCACTATTCCTTTCAGGTCCGGCTGACCCATCTGAAGACCAAATAGCCGATCAAGTACGAATAGAGGAATCTGGTTCTCCAGCATTATCATATCCCGTTGAATGGAATGCATTGAGCCTCGCATTGCAAATATCGGATCATTTCTAGAGTAACCAAGGTGATTGAATCCTTCAGCAGCGCCACGAAAGAGCTCCAGAATAAAACAACAATCAAGAACCATCATCTCCACGAACTCATTGCTGCTGAGGCAAATTGGTCCTTCATAACAAGCACGAGCTCTTTCTTCAAGTTCTTTGATAGCATCAAGATACAGCTTTATATCTTGATTAGTCCGTTTCAGAATATGGTAAACAGCACGCCATTTGTGAGGATCCATATTGCGAAGTCTCTTTTTGTTATGATGATAAGGTCCCAAGGAGACAATCTGGGGCAGATAAGCTTTATCATCGCCTTCTCGCAGGTATTGAGGCACTCTGTAGATGCAGAGCTTTGACCATGTAACTGCGTCATCATCTTGGTTAGCATGATCAAGTTTTTCTCTGATGCTGATCACCCACTCTGGTTCTGGTGATTTGGGACCCTCTTCAACATTACTAGTTACATCTTTGACGGCAACCTGCAATGAATCCAAGGGTTGATGCTGTTCTTTCTGCACCTGCAGCGGCCGCTGGGCTCGTACTTCTTGTGAGAGTTCAATTGACCGAGTTGCAGTTGTAGGGTTTTGAACCTTTTGAAGTCCAGCTTCAACAGTTTCGTTGAGTTTGAGGGTGATGAGGTACCAACTCAAGAGCTCTTTGTTGAACACAGCCACCATTGTCGGAGAGAGAAAAGGAAAAGGTATGTGATATTTCTCCAGGTTTTCGTCAAGTAGATTGTTCTCCGTTAACCATTAAAAGCTTTATCAAAAAAGTCGGTACGCTTTCTTGGAGGAATCTCTAAATCAGCATGCTGGCCATGGAACAATAATGAAAAAGTTGGTGACTTCTAATAATTCTTTGACGTTGAAGTTGAGCCAATCCAACTCCAACTTTCACGCGAGTCATTTGTAATAAAACTCCCCTTCCTTTTGCTTTTCGGTGTTCTATTCTATCATGATGAAATGTACAGGACAACTTGTTTTGTAGTACTGTGTATTACAGCATATGGGTAAAAAGAAGCAAGGCAATAATATTTAACCTAATAAGGAATTAGGTTGGTGTTCAACCTTCAACGCATGGCATATAATCTGGATATAATATGACTTTCTGTGGTATATACATATATATTCTAATACTGTATCAATTTTTACTTAATCTAATGCTTTTACTCTCGAGAGATGAGTCGGATGGTTCAAGAAGAAGGAGTATAAGTAAGAAATTTTGGATTTAAGTCCTCCCACTTATATTTTAATTTAAAAAAAAACACTAATGTCTTTTTTAGTGTATTGTATTGCTAAAATCTTAGTGCAAATGTCTTTACCGCCATTGTCAAGAATTAGACAAAATATAGGAAGGAGAAGAAGATGCATTTAACACCAAGGCCGTAGATAAGTCACAGCATTGAAGAAAATAATAAGTGAATAATCAGAGACGACACAACATGTGAATCATCCATCGTATTCTGGACTATTATTCTGTGTATTTTAGCCCTACCTATTTTATTTTTTAGTGAAAATTAAACATGGGGAATGAATTGAGGTGGTTTGAAAGTGCAAAATATTTGTTGTTAATTCATGTCTGCTGGAGAGAGCAAAATATGACACCAGCTGGACATGGAAAATATATGCACGGTCCACCCTACCTACTAATTCAGTCTAATTGTTGAAGCTGAAGAAGCTAGTCGTGCACGCTTCATCCCTACAACTAAAGCATGAAAGCCCCACAAGCAAATTGGATGCATTCTTCTTAGTTACTGCGCCACCGTGATTTAAAACATTTTCCAGTTGCTTCTCAGAAGTAAGGAGTTTAAAGCTCATACCTCCGCTGAAAGAATAGAATAAAGAGAGAACCAAAAAAGCTCTAGTATTAAGATTGTCAAAAATTGTTTCATGATTTGAAATGAAGTTGAATTGTTGATCGCCATCGCTGTGTTTGAGTAACTAATGGGGAGTAACACAAGCAAGAAGGGAGATAGCTTTAAGCGTCCGCTCAAAGCAATGTGAAGCTAACACGCTAACGTCAGGTTGCTTCCCAGTTCAGTTCACACGCTCATTGTCCAAATCAATATCCCTCACAAACCTTTCCTCACTATCTAGCTCGATATAAACCAAGATAGAAAAGGGTGATAGAAATTAATGTTGGTAATCCAACAAGGCATTTTCAAGACGCTGGACAGACGATGATATTTGCAGACTTGCAGCTTGTGCTTTTTTGTTTCTTCAGTTGGGTGAGAGCAGTAAAAAGAAGATGATTAAATGCTGCTTCTTCCCCCCTTCGGCATTTCCATATTCTCTTCTCGACTTACTTGCATTTCCACCATCTTTAGTCGGGTATGGAAACTGCATTGTAATTCCACACTTGCTCGTGTCGTGTAGCTCCCAATCACATTGCGCTCCAGCCTAAAGTATCCGTCTTCTCCCCACATGAGTTCCTCACCACGCAATGATCCTTACCATTTTCTGACCCGTACCCGACCAATGGTTTAATGCATGCACCAGTAAATATGCCCTGTGAAAATTTTACCAAGTTAGAGTTAGATGCAGTGAGAGATCAGTACACCTGAATGCTTATCCAACTTTTGGCAACAAATACTTTTACACTGATTGACGACATAAATTCAGTTACTATCCCATTTGATAATTATTTGATAGATCAAATATTTGCTCCACCAAAAAATGTTTAGCAAGAAGATTCATAAACCCTTCATTCATTTTACTACATATATACCTCAATTCTACCGCAACAAAAGGAAGGGTTTAGCTGCTAACTGACACGTAAAGTTGGAATGCTCTGCCAGAAGCTTCAATTGCAACACTAACAGGTTGGTGTGCCATTGCCTTTTGCAGCGCTTTCTCACTGTAAGGTGGTACATCTTCATACCCATCTATGCTTACAACTCTGGCATTCTTCTGCAACAATTCAACATATAACAATGATATATTAAGCACAAAAGAAAAATGTGTTTTAAATTTCAAAGATGCATAAATGAACAACAGGGGGCGGGGGGTAAATGAAATGTTACGAACACGAGAGGGGTCACAAATCCCGTTAAGTCCCTCGTATGGGTAGTCATCTTCACCATTGGCGATAATGAAATCAAAGGCATAGTCCCTAATGCTCCATTGCAGCAGAGGTTATAGGTTCTTGTTCCACTGCAGCTATGGTCGACTCGAGAACGCCCAGCAGCTTCCTGTTTAACAACACAAGCAAGGCCAGTTAATGCTAATTTCTCTCATACGTCCAATGGGCCATCTGTCCTTCTTCATTTCACTCTCGGAACACCTTATGCCCACTGATTTCGTACTAATTCAAAACCTACCGGTGCATCCATCAAGTATCAGTGGGCCAAAATCAACTTTATCCATACAATTTTTTTTCTTTGGAATCGACTTTCTTTATTTCTGGTAATTATCATAAATTGAAAGGAAAAGAAGAATAAACATATGCTGCATCAATCCTTTGGTGAGAAAGCCATTAAAAATGCTTTCCGTCCAAGATCATGTACTCTTTTTCTTTTCATTTATCCTTTGGTGAGAAAACCATTACCAACTTTCTTGAATTATTGATTAGTCTTAACTGCATGGGACGCGAGTGGGTACATCTTAACGAATCATATGTCACCATGTTTTGATGGGTTTGGCCAGGATCACCATCTTGACGGATCAGGGTGTGTTATAGGGAATTTTTTGTTAAAAAAATGACTCATCATTATCAACTGAATCAACTTGTATTGTTAAAAGTGAGGAGCCTTTTTTGACTAATTAACGTATGGCCATTACTTGGATTAATAAACAACAACATGCAACAGGGCCAACTGCCAAAGATTTCTTCGGAAGTGGCTTGATTGATCTCTAGATGTTAGTGCCATGTTACCTGTGTTGCAGGTCACCTGCAGGCAGCACTGATTTTCTTTTTCTTTTTCTTTTTTTTTTTTAATGGCCGCCGAGACTTTACCTGGTTTCATTTGAATCTGTCGCCCATTTTTAGCACAAATTTTACTGATATTGCATTATGTGGTTATTTAATTAAGCACAATGTAGAGGGAGAAATCCTCTGTGGACACGTGTCAGATGTTCTGTTCGGACTCCACCCCAAGCCCGAACTGAGCGCAGCTAGCTGTCGTAGTTGAAAACGGTCAAGTTTTCGGGATAAGATCAAAGTCAAAGTTCAAAAAAGACACTACTTCTAATAACCTAGTAGGACTTATACTCATAGATGACATAACTACTAAGAGTAAACGCGGATAACTTTGGACGACTCCATGATTATTCAGGGGAGGCTTTATAAATAGTGGACAGACATATTAGAAAGAGGTACAAAAAATACAATACATTTACTCTCCTCTATTCTATTATTTTCAAGCTAACTTGAGGTCTATTCCATTATTCTCAAGCTGACTCGAGTGTCGGAGTTACAACGAGGAGATAGTCTCGATGTTCGCCACATTGCAGGTTAGTTCAATTGCTTTTATTCGGTTCATGCTCTTGGCAGATTCTTCACACAATTATCTTATAAATACAGCAAGCGAATCCCGGATTGTGACACCATCACAAACGTTTTTTTTCCCCGGGGGAGGAGGGGTGGAGGGGTTGAACTGGCTTTTAAATTGTAAAAATGCATTAGGTTTACCTCCATAATCAATCAAAGAGATTCAAATTTAATTTGCATGCGACATGCATACATACCCGTACTGATGCTAGTAGTGCAATAAAATTTGTTGTGGTAAGAATAATTCAATTATGTTATCACTGGAAACAACGGCCAAATGCTAAGAGCAAAAACGGGATCTTGAGCAAATTGATCAATTGTTGCAGTTAGACACTCAGGTTTGTTTTATTTTCACATGGCTACTTCAGCAGTGGAACGGAAAAATTTTGAATCTGGAGAATAGTTCATCATCAACCAGTGGCAGATGACTACGATCTGAATCAAGAAGGCCAAAGTGCATACCTCCATGGGACTGCTAACTCTAAGATTTTTTCCGTTTTTTTTCGGGGGACATGTCACTCTAGCATATCTGGGGACAAATTAGATGAAGATGGAGACTTAAATAATTTCTTTGATGGCTGACAAGGTGAGGTGGCTCTGATTTCATTCACAGATCATGCTATTGGTCTCAAAGCATTACAAGCAAAAACCGTAACTGGTTTTGCCAAGGGGCTACTAATACAAAATCTATGAGAACTTCTATTCGAAGAATTCCTTAAGAACTAGTATAACGGTGAGTACAAGCTTTCTGCCAACCATGCAACAGAACAGGGTGGCATATCACCGTCACTAGATTCACGGTATTAATCACCAGGGAAAAAAAAAAGAAATTGGAAGAAATCGCAAATTGAAAAGAATCTCAAAATTAGAAAAAGAAAATGTTTGTATAAACAGTGCAGTGCGACAGATGCCATCTTGTATTTACTCCATGAGACATCGTCTCTGTATCCAACCTTTTGATCTTTGAGCCCTCTTTGCTCTGCAGAATTCACACAATGGTATGTATATTAGATTTTTAAGGCCGGTATTAAGACATCCTAGTTCTCTCCAGCATGCCTTGTAGAAACACGCTCGTCTATGGTTCTAGTTGCGTGCTTCCGTTTGCTTCTTCGTTTTCGGGTTGAGCGGGTTTTTGTTGCATGCTTCTCTGCATTCTCTTGGAGAACAACCGCCATTTCACCCGCTGGGAGTGGGAGTTCAGGAGGAGCATCTGGCCACGGTGTGCGTTTTGCTGGGACCGTAACGTCCAGGGGAGGGTTAATCACCCATCTGAATCCAAAAATGAGGACTAGTCAGAATATGTTGGAAAGATATGAACAGACTTCATGGATGTGTCCTGGAGAGAGTGATTCAGTGGCCATTCCATAAACTAGTAGACATGTTCAATGCAATCAAAAACAGATTAGGTCCCATGTTCATTATCAAACAGTCTGGAGCAGCAGCTAGGAAAATTTTTAATACTAAGATGGTGTGTGCGCGCGCATGCGAGAGAGAGAGTGAGAGATGAATAAGCCCTTATGATCCATTATTAGAAGGGTTGAGAAACAAAAGATTCTACAAAGGCCTCATATCACGAGCAAGGCCAACCCTCCTGCCAACGTGTTAGAAAGACTTCCACCAAAGGCGAGAGTGGAAGGATTGACCTCAAAAAGAAAGCAAGAAATTTCTGTTGTAATAGTGAGATAACCAAGGTGTGTGTTCATCTCTCTCTACTTCTCCCTCCCAAACAGCAAAAGAACTATAGAAGTCATTAGCTAGGTCCAGGATTCCAATCCTTCTCTTTACATTCCCCTGCTTCCTTAAGTAGACAGTCCCCAGAGGACCACAAATTAAGCATATGTACACCATAACTTAAAAAGTGTGCTCCTATAGGATGTATAACTGCTAAAAATAATGTTAAGATAAAAGAGAATGGAAAATAAAAATAAAAAGCTAAACAAGTGTCCCAAGGAACAGAAAACAATAAACTAATATACAACGACATTCAAAAAGAATGAAATCTTTTAATCCAAGATAAGTTATCAGAAGGATAACCAAAATGCCAATATTCAGCCAGAAATGTTCCGTTTGAGATATGACGACTTTTCTGCCTCCTAAGAAGTTATAGCAAATTTTTCCTTTAATCTCAGAAACGTGTACAATACATTGGAATAGATGCAGTTTTCCACATGTATGCCAACTAAACCTTCAACCTCTTTCTATTTGATTTACTCATTTTGTTTCTCCCTATGATTTGTAAGTTCTAATCTTATGAAGTAAGACTAGAAATGATGGTAAGGATGTCCATGCAATGACCTGAGAATGGACTCTTGTATTCAAGGGTATAGATTTTACATGCACAACCCTCCTTCGACTCCACAGGTTGGTGAACCTCTTGCATTTGGCCTATCCTCTATATTAAAAAATTTACCTTTTTTGAAATCCCTTTTCTAATTTAAAGACAAGTACCAAATGTACTACAAATACGTGAGCTGAGTTCTACCACCTACAAATCAGGAAGAGGAAAAATATAAGAACCTTTATATGATCTTAAATACGAATTTTTTTACTAAAATATTCTTGCAAAGTTCTGCTTTATATGTGTAAAAGTTTGGTGGATGCTTGCAGTCATTCTTCTCCTTCAGCTCGATACAAGCAAATCAATCCTTTAGGCCGTAAAAAAAAAAAAACCAAACTAGGAAGGAGACTGGTGCTCTCAGGAGAGCTGTACTTAAGACAGCTTTGCTGTACGTTTTTCTATTCATTTGAGATAAGAGTGGCTTGACAACTAAAACTGCAGCCAGTTATCAGTTTTTATTTGTAGACCTGATCAATGAGCGTTATGGTAAGTTCAGCTGAGGAAACTAATCAGACAGCACCGATCATTTATTTGAAGTATAATTAGTACATAATGGACATGAAGATGATGAATCCTAAAAGAAATTAAAATAAATAAATAAAGAGGATGATGAATCCAATAGCCATGAAGGTGATGGAATGGTGAGGTTAGCATGAGCTTAGTGGGTCTTAATAGAACATAGTTCAAAATAACAGTATTGTAATATTCAGAAAGAGAGGGGTATGCTATCCAGAAAGAGAAATGAGGAAACTAAGATGGGCCAATGAAGCAATCAATAGCAACTAGAATTGCCCCAAACAGCTGGAGAAAGGAGGAAGAAGGAGATGACAGGTTCAACATAAGTATAAGCACAGGTGCGCACATGTGAGAGAAAGAGAGAGAGAGAGCGAGCGCCTGCGTATGAGGCTGACATCAGGGAGTAGTAAAAGAAAAGTTTGCAAGTTCTTGAGAGAGCTACTAGATAAATTTTCAGAAAGGAAAGGTCCACTTGAATATATTGGAAACCAGCAATAAATATTATCAATTCGATACATGATGCTCCTAGACAGGGATGGATAACAAATACACGAAAAGAAAAACAAGAGCTGTTTCATTTAATATTTTTTCATCGACTCTCATCAGGATAAGTATAAAGAACTGCTGGTTCAGGTACTATCTTTATCTGTCTCTTCTGCTTTTGTTTAGAAAAGAGACAACTAAACAGAAAAAGGCATAAATTACTTGGAGTCATTTCATCGCTATTTGGAATAAAAACTCCTTGTCCTTGAGGAACCAACCACTGTTTTCACAGTTCATGTGAGAGCTACTAGATAAACTGTGGATATGATGTCAGAGTATCCTATCTCATCAGTTCTCAGCACTAATAATCGTACAATAACCACAGGAGATTCCTTAAGCTGATTCAACCTTTATGAAATGAGTAAACAAATCTCAATCAACAATGAATTCATAGTGACGATCAAACAAATATAGGCACAAAGCTATGAGATATGGACACCACATGAATAATGTAAGAGAATAGTCTGTGAAAGTGTTTTAATAAAAATGACGATTGTAGACTAACCCGGCAGGGAATTTGCTGTCTGCCCGTGCTTCAACTCGAAGCCACCAGATCATGACTTTACGCCCACAACTCCCAAGAGGCTCCACCACAGAAGCATCCTTAACAAAGGACAGCGGACTCTCAACATCTTCTTCATCTGCAGCTACCTCGTCCAGATCCCTCACCCAATCTGGCTTATCTTCTGCATCCCTCCAGACTAATCTAGAATTCAATACAAACCCAGCCCACTCCATCTTCCTGGGCAGCACAATTGCCCTATCACCAACATACCTCGCACTCCTCTCCATAAACGTAGCCGAATTGAAAGTCTGCCAACCCACCAAATGATTCGACGAATTGCAAGCTGGACCCTGAACTGGCAATCCTGAATTTTTTTCCTCTTCCTTCTGTACCACTGCCGTTTCATCCTCACCATCACCACCCGAATGAGCAAGGATTCCAACAGAAACAGCCCCAAACTGATTCACATTTTGGATCTCATCAAAAAGTTCCATACTAAGCATATTACTATCATCAGCAAATATCACTATTCCATCTAGTTTCTTCTCTCTCACCAATCTGTTAAGTGTGAAAAACACTTAGAGTGCATCAAATTCAATACTAGTATGCATTTAACACAAAATTCAACAAAAACCGAAACCAAAACCAAACGTCAAAAACTCTGTATACCTCAAAGCATGTAGGCGCATCTTCGCCTCCAATTTGTGCCGATCCTCCCAAAGAATCGGCATTTTCTTGCCGTATTCAACATGGATAGTTGTAAGGCCAGACTTAGCAAGCAGCGAAGCAGTCTCATTGGTAACCGCACCGGCCTCGACAACGATCCAGACGAGATCATAGGGCACGTTCATCAAGGAATGCATCACTCCAGTAAGATGCAGCGTCTGGAAAGTCCGAACGTAAGTTGGAGTGATAGCAATCACAGCCCTAGGGTTCTTAACCCCGTATTGCATCCTCTGCTCCCTTTGCACCCTCTCAATTAACCGGTGCGCCATCATCACCTCAGCCGGATTCGGATGCGGCCACGGCCTAATCAATATCCCGTGTCGCCCAACCACCACCCGACTACTACTCGTCCCTGAAGCCGCCGCCGTCGTCAAATTCATAGCCGGAAGTGAAGTGGAAGTAGAAGTAACAGCTCCTAAAGTAGACTGGAAAGCTAGGGGTTCAGACGGGTTACCGAACGAGGACGTGGAGTACAAATTATTACTAGTCATGGTATTGGAAGTATTGGAAAAGAGAAGGAAGAAAACTAAACGAGAAAATCTGAAGCCCAAAACAAGACTAATTAAACAGCAAAGACCATGAAGAACCAGCCAGAAAATCGTAACTGGAGATTTGATTGCCCCATCCATTGACGAATCTAAAGGCGAGGATCCTCTGAAGCTATTGCTCCGGCGACTCTGCTGCTGCAACGCCGTTAACTTCATTTCTTGTTTGCCGTTAAGTTCCTCCCCCCCTTTTCCTTCTACAGAGAGAGAGAGAGAAGAAATGGGTTTGTTAGTTTGAGCTCAAGTTTGAGTAGGTGGTGATAAGTTGGGGGTTTGATAGGGGGACAGACTGGTGAGTGCGGTTGAAGGAAAAGGATGGGGTGGGAGTTGGGTGGGAGATATCTTCGAGTTAAAGAATGAATTCAAAAGAATTGAATGGGTTGCTTAGTTTGGTAGTATTGTTTCCTTTTTCCTGGTTAACAATTTCGGGCTTGAAACGGAAATGGGATGAGCGGAAAAGGGAAGAAGGGAGGGACGGAGACGGAAGAGATTAGCTGTAAATTCTTCGGACATGGAAGCAAAAGCTGGAGCAAATCTAGGGGTCTTTCACTATTGTAATTGATGGGGGTAATTCGGGGATTATGATTGGCTTCTGCGGGTTAATTTTCCTTCCCCACCCTTCCGGTGGTTTGTTTAATCTTCAACTTGCCCCTTTCTTTCTAAGTGTTATGCAATTTTACCCCTTCTTCTTGATGATCTTGAATAACTGTTCGAGTCTTGAGTAACTCAAATTACTCTAAAAGGACAACGATTTACCACCATTTTCCATGTTTCTTTGAACTTTTCTTATCATAATAAGGGGATTTAGATATTCCAACTTAAGTTTCCATACTAAATTTTTCCATTGATAAAAAAGTGCCTGTCTAACAAAAAATACATCATCAGAATTCAAAGTTCATAATATATAAAAGCATTTTGGCAAGAAAAGCTGTTAAAAAAGTAAGAATAACAACATTTTTTTAGAAAATATAAGAAATAGAGGCTTTTTGTTAGTACCACTTTCTTTATAAGGCTTATTGTTCAATCTTGAATTTGTGCAATAATTAAGGTTAAGACCCTGAAACTTATAACTTTTGGTTCAAATCTCCCTTCCTCCTCTCCACTTTTTAAATCCCACATTTTTCCTATTAGGGGAAAAATGTTGCATTTGTCTTATCATTGATTCAATGAAATTAAAGAAATTCTCAATGTTTTAATCATTGCATATTTTTCCCTTAAGTTTTAGTGTATATCTTTTAAATTTTGAGAACTTCAAACTTAAAAACAATACTAACATTTAACAACATTGCATCGCTCCATTCAAAAAACAATTTTCCATCACTGAAACTATATGGTGAGAAACTGATGTTAGATTATTACGCTGCTAAAAATTAACCAAGACCGTTAGTGAAGGTAAATTTGCAAAATATCAAAACTTATTAGGGTGCCAAATGGATATTGACTTAAGGAGGATAAAGATAAACAGAAAATTGGCTGTGACCGAAAATGGGTGGGGAGTGGAGTGAGTCAATGAGCGAGGCGGTTTGAGTAGAAAGTATGATGACTCATTAAGTAATAATGACGTCCAATTAGAAGTAGATCAACGGTCAATGAGGGAGGTGGGACGTCAGATTCCGACCCGTAAAAACAGAGCATGCATCAGCAGGAAGGACATTAGTTGATTGTTCGATGACAAGGAAATAATTAGACATGAGGGGTACTGGATTGTGCGTGTCTTATTCAAAATTACACCAAACAAAGCCATTTTTTGAATGATTTACAGAAAAACACTTTGACGTTGTATTTGTACCCCAAAAAAAAAAAAAAAGGCCTGCACTACCTTGTTTGGATTATGATTTTTTACAAAAAACATTAAATTCATTTTTCAATCAACTTTTTACTTTATATACATCAAATCGTTACAATACTTTTTTTTTTATATAAAAACTCTTAAAAATAACAATTCAAGCTGGACCTTAACAAATGATTTATTGATGTTTATAGCTTAAATCATGGTGTTTGGATTGTAGTTTGCTATCAAAAAATTTTTACAATTTCTATTAACACATTTTTTTATCATTTTTTTTATTTCACATATATCAAATCACTACAATACATTTTTCTATAAAAAGTTTCACAAAATAGCAATCCAAACGGGAGCGTTCATGTAAATGTTTTAAGATTTGATTGTTTTCTTATGGCTTGGGATTATGATTTGGCATATATGACCATGAATGAAACTCCTGAAGTCCTTCCATATTTACTTCCTTTCTTCTTTTTTTTTGTTGTTGGTATTGTTGTTTTCAGTTGTCTCCCAAGTCTTAGAAGGTCACCATCCAAATATCATTTGATCATATTCGGAAATCTAGTTGTTTTGTTCGATAGTTAATGTAGGATCTTGAGTACTTGCCGATTGGGATCATTTTTCGGTCAGGACATGGGAGTGAGGAGGAGAAATCTCTCCATTTAATCACTTATCCTATGGAGCACACCCTTTTATGTTAAAACTTGAAATGGTTTCTTTGCACAATGCTCATAGTATTGTGCTTGAATAAATTTCAATGACTAATGCACAAGTAGGTGAACATCCCCAAAAAATAAAAAAGGAAAAAAGTAGATGAACAACTTCCACAGAGTCTGAATTTGTAACTTCAAGAATAAATTTGACTCGGATTCATGGGCAAAAAGTTTGTCTTTTTTCGACTCTGCCTTTCGAATGGGGCACACTGCACAGGCAAATGGAAACTTTGGATCTATAAAATAATTTGTTACTTCTTATATATTTAAGTCGGAGTCTTCAATTAAAAAATAAAATAAAATAAAATATTTTAGTTTCGGTTTTTCCAACAGCCACCAGTGCAAGTGCCATGAGAATGCATAAACGACCAATGTAAGTGCTGTGTCTTAACCACTGAGCCAAAGGTTAGTAGCCACCAAATAGGGATTAAATCCCTCTTTAAACCGTAGGTCGGGAGTTCTAATCACACTTATAGTGAAAAAAATTCAAAAGAGGTGTTAGAACACTTTTAACCTTCCCTCCCTCTAGATTAGGATAAACACAACCTTGTTGTAAAAAAAAAAAAAGTGCAAATATGGATGATGATTTGCATGCGTAAAAGAATGGTATCATTCAAGCTTGCCATCTCATGGACCCTCAACACAAGTGAAAGCCCAAACAACTGAAACAAGTACAAGCAAACTAGCTATTCCCAGTTTGGCACTTGTTGGTTGGCCTAAACGCTTGAACTTATTCCGGTAAATCATCTTTTCGCAAGCTTCTTTCGTCTGTTGTTGGTTGCATAGTTACTTAAGTGAGGCCCAATTGTTTACATGTTTGGCAAGTTTCGCAGTAATTTCTGAACCAAGTTTAGAAACAAAACAATATAGAATATCCTGAACTGATCCCCAACTTTCCTTTTCACTGCTAGAGCATTGCAAGTAGTTTTAGCCTACAACTCTTGAACCCAGAAAATGCCTGAAAACTTTATAAAAATGAGTACAAAAAAAAATATTTATTCTAAGGTGGAGGATTCTCATGCCGATAATTACATTCACTTCAAGTAGTTTTTTTTTGTTGTTGTGGGGGATGGGGGTTGGGGGACGGCGGGGGGGCGGTTCACTTCTTTTGAACTTTCATTCTTCCTCTTGTGCTTGAGAGTTCTTGCCACGAAGCATCCACAGAAGCAACCGAGCTTGCATATCGACGTGGTTTGGAAATTGCAGCAATAGGCAAAAATGAATAATCTATTAGGAGTTAAAATTCATATTACACAGTTCTTGGTGACTTTCTTTTGTAAATTCCAACTTGTTTAAGCGTGCATATCCTGATAAGTTATGTCTTCGCCCAAAAAAAAAAAAAAAGGACTTGGATAATATCTCAGCCAAAATGATGTATTCTGTCCAAATTCGCATGCCAAGCTAACCATACAGAAACTAACTAGATCAAGATGCATACTTTGAAAGTAAGTGCTATTGTTCTAAATCTACTCTACGTACTATTTACAACCCCATGCTTGCACCCATTAACAAAAATTATTGAATCTTATCCGAGAAAGCTACTGCATCCTCATCTAGATGTAACTTATCGGTTGGACTTATGATTTCTAATTCTCTACCTATAAGACAAAATTACAGTCTTTTGTAACTCTTCAGGGTGTTTCGAGATTGTTTGGATTGCCATTTTTGGAATAAAATTTTGAATTTTTTTTTTAATAAAAGTATTCACTTAACTATTTCTTGACCACTTTTTTATCTTACACATACTACATCTCAAAAAATTTTTCAAAAAATGCAATCCAGAATTCTTTCTAAATGGATTGAACCGGTCAAAACTGAATCGGAGAAATAGCAAAAAAAAAAAAAAAGAACTCGTTTTACACCACATTCGCATACTTTAAAATCAATTCCTACAACAGTTGATCTTTATACACCTCTTTTGATCGTCATTTGATATAAGAAGAACTTCTCACTTGAATTAAAAAGTCCTCAGCCTATTACACCAAATGGATTATCTAGTGTATCCAATATACCACGTTAGGCCATATTTACTCTCGGAAAAATATTGAGTGCCACTTTCTTTTATCATTTGGATTGAAGGAAATAAAGGGAGAGGAAAGAAAAGGACACCGGTAGAAAAGAAAGGAAAGGAAAGCAGTTTTCATCCATCGTATTTGGATTGAATATCAAATGAAAAGAAAGGAAATGGTGAAGTTTCGTTTGGCTTGAGGAAGAAAAAGAAAAGATCGAAGTGTTCAATTAATTGAAAAGGATGAGCAAAATGGTTTTTCAAAGCAAAATCTTATTAAATCTTTTTGTTCCCTTTGTTTGTGCCCACCCTTGGATGAAGACATAATTATTAACTCAACAAAATAACGAGATATCATTTCTCTCACTTTCCCTCCAAAAACATCAATCCAAATAAGAAAAATCAAATCCATCCAATTTCTCACTATTCCTTTTCCTCCAATTTTTTCAATCCAACTGAATGAAGTCTCAAGGCTGGGTAACAGCAGTCCATAATTTGCTGCCCCGTGATCAAAGGTCGAACTCCAAGTTCCAGCAAGCACGTGCAAGAAAAAATGGCCATGCAAGTCCCTACTGTTGTGGGCGACAGGGGCTCTAGAGGAGAAAATTCGTCACCACCACAGTTGGGCCATGGGAAAGACTGAAGAAATCGTCTTCGGGTCTATCTATATTTTGACTTGCTGGATAACTTGTTTGATAGGAGTGGGTTGGTGGCTTTGAAGACAAGTTTGTTCAATTTTAAATTTGACAAATGAGGAATCACCTAAGATGCCACAAAACGCTTTTGGTGTACTTTGTAAACGAAAGGTAAGCAGCAATTGATTAAGGGGAGAACTGCACCAATCATCCATCACATATCTCAGAACAAAAATGATCAGTTTTAATTCCTAACAAATAAAAAATGATCACATTTAGTTCCTTTTCACTTTTTCGAACAAATTTTGGTCGGAACTCACTGGGTCCATAGCCCAATTTTTAAAGGGTAAAAGTGGCAAATCCCCGTTGACCAACTATGCGAGGGACCAACTGGGCAAAACTTTAGTTAAACATTCATTAAAAAACACAAAAACTAACCCACCATTATTTGCAATTCATCTCAACCCAAAATCTTAATACCTAGCAATTCAAACAGTATAGCATTGGCGTATTCCACTGTGCTAGATTAAAAGAATATGCTGGGAAATCATAAAGAAAGGACTGAACTTAATGAGATGAAGACGATCAAGGAAGTAAATAAAACAAATTTTAGTGTTGGAGCAAGCACCATTACTGCAGGCATGCGATTTACCAAGTTTAGATGTTGACCTTGTTACCAAGTACGGCGTCGGAGCAAGATTACAGGGGACCAAATTAATTTTTTAAGTAATTTAACTTACAGGGCTAGAATAAAAAGATTCATTTTGTATGCATATTAAACTGAGGAAACTGCTGTTACACAGAAACAGAGAAGTGGATTCTTACTTCTTACCTCAAATCAAGGACGACTAATCAACAGAGATGGATTTCAAGTTTCAAGCTTGTGGGGCACCTCTAGAAGAAGAAAGGAATAAAAAAAAAGAAGATGAAATTTAATACTCCATAAACTTCTCTAAAAACAAACGAAAAGGAGATACGGATTGAAAAAGGTAGAGAATGTTAAATAAGAAGTTATGTGCTGAACCAAAAAAAAAAAGTGAAGCCTCACATGACCAATGGAGGAAGAAATTGGTTGGAAAGACAAGAGGGAAAAACGTACTATTATTGGCTAGGGAGGAAGATGAAATAATAAATATATGAGATATATTCGTTTCTCACCCTTTTTCCTTGAATCTTCCACTTCCAAACAAAGGTAGATACAGGGAGTCCAAGAAAGAGAAGAAAACTTAATGATTTGACGAATGGGAAAATTTTTTAGAAGTTTGAATCTCCTATGGGCTATGGCAAGGGAGAGAGAGAGAGAGAGTTTTCCTTTTTCTTGTCAAAGTTTAGTGAGATGATTTGTCACTTTTACCCTTTAAAAATTGGGCATTGCATGTGGGCCTAATAAGTTCCGGCCAAAATTTGTTCGGAAAAGCGAGAAGAGACTAAAATTAATCATTTTTTTTTATTAGGGACTAAAATTGAACATTTTTTTTCTGAGGGACTAAATTTTCACATCTGTTAATATGTGAGGGACGATTGGTGTAGTTCTCCCTTAATTATATACCATAGGATAAAAGTAAAAGCTCTATCACCCACAATCACCCCCCCACCAAACAAAAACACTTTTATCCGAGGAAAAAGCTCAAAAAAACTCTAGCTCTCAAAATTCAAATTGAGTTACGAGACGGGTTGAAAGTCATTAATCTAATTCAGCAGTCAATAAAGCAAATTAAAAAAAGTGTCATAACTTAAAGGGACTGTTTGCTTTAGATATTGGAATCATAAACCCACTATAGCCATAGATTTTTCATTCCCCCTTGCATGTTTGGTTTGAAAATCTAAATGGATTTCATCGTGTCAATTCCGAAATCAGGTCACTAGCGTGAAATGATGAGGAGGCCAGCCAGTCCTAGAACTTCCATCCCATAAACCAAACACTCCCTCGAGTCTTCAAAGTCACAGTAACAATTGCTTTATCCGCTGATTATGTTGCTAAGAATCCACGGATGGGACTTAAATTCAGAGGTGCATCATGTGTGTCAAGAAAAGTCTAGTTCAAGTTCGCCCCTGTAGCATCATGAGCAGATTGGAAATGTCAAATTTGGTTCTCAATTGCTGCGAGAGACCGTCCCCGCGTGAATGGTCCAGCGGCAGCATCTCCCCTGGTGAACCTCTAGATCCCAGGTTCGAGTCCCTGCGCTGCTGGATTCCTCCGCGCACTTACCGTGCTTGGGTCGGGTTGGGGCGTCAAGGCCCGGGCCGCAGGGGATTAGTCGGACCCCGTAAGAATTGATCCGGACACCCCGACAAAAAAAAAAATTCCTGCGAGAGACCATTTGAAGAGTAAATTATTTCAAATAATATTTCGCTTATGTCAAAAACATAATTTTTAAATTTTTTTTTATATTTTTAATTATTATTTTTATTTCACATACATCGCATAAAAAAAATTACAGTAATTATTCAAAATAATATTTCAATTAATAGCCTATCCAAACACACTCCTGGACTTTTCCGTTCTTTTTTCTTCGTCATTAATTCGTCCATTCCCATAACACCACATCGCAGACGATGGGTGGAGAAGTTCAATTTTGTAAGATGCCATTACCCTTTTGAGTTTTAGTATTATTGATGGCTCAAGTACGTACATAAATTCAAACTACAGATCCTGTGCTGACCATGGAATTATAAGGACAGTCCCAAACCCAACCATTGTAAGGTAAAATAAAGTTAAAATAGAATAAATAGAGTTGGCTACCCCTACCCACACAGGGAGAAAAGGAAAAAAAATGATAATAAATTTTCTTCCAAACGCTACATATTTTATATTTAGAAGTTCTTAAATACCTTATAATTCTTTCCTTTTTTTTCGCTTTCACAACATTTAAGGCCGAGGCCACAACTTTCTGGTAAGAGCATAGGTTGATAATCGTACATGTTCTGAATATGAAACCTGTGCCTTGAAACAAAAGAATTTACAAACCCGCCTCTGACCCCGGGATTCAATAGATTTAGTTCTATTGAATAGCCGATTGGATGGAAGCAATTTATGGGATTGGATGGAAATACTAAAACGTAAATGCAGTGAGAGGAAAGAATTACAAAATGAAGAGGAAAATAGAAATTCAATAGATTTAGGTCTATTATAAATTTAATCAATAGCTCATTGGAGCTGTTTACCATGCTCCTCTTGATAAATCAGGATTCGAACTTGATTGGAGGAAGGAAGGGATTATGGGAGGAAGATTTATAAAAAAAAAAAAAAAAAAAAACGATAACGATAGACGACTGGTACGTCAAAGTAAACAAACAACTAATACTCCAAATTAACACGACTCCCGTAAGGAAAAACGAGACACTGGGGTCTGACGAACGACAAGCATCTCTTCAAATTTCCTGTTACCCGAAGACCCATTCCAATGCCCTCTCGCTCTGGACGGACTCCGTAATGTAACACTAATACTATGCTGAAAAGGTCAATGTCCCGCATCGCATCCTTTCAGCTTAAAGCATTATTGCTCTAACGGGAAAGGGAATTACATTCTCATGGGAACTTTGTGATATTTGTAGGCGTACATTTAATTACTTTCACAAAATCATCCTAAATCCAAACCCTCCACATTAAAGAATCGATTCCATTTGCAAACTTTGTCCCTATATTCTCTGAAATAAATAAACGAGGTAGTATCTTAAACAAATCTACAAAGAGAGTTCGATAGATTGAGGCATCGAAGGCTAATTATTTGCTCCTCAAAAGTCATGATAATTTGTAACTAAACTCAATAGTAATTGTTTTTTTAAAAAAAGGGATTCAAAATTCAATAGTCATTATAGTCGTCCTTATGTAGCAAAAACTTCAAGCATGTTTAAACGGTCATGAATGGCTCAACATTTGCAATCAAGTGAAATAATTCAATTGTGATGGAATAACAAAAGAAATGGTGGACTAAAATGTATGTAGCACCACCACGAATAACTCGTACATCGATCTAAGCGGTAATAGAAATGTGTTTGGATTGTAAATTATTTGAGATAAGTTTATGAAAAAAGTACAGTAGCACTTTTTTGATATGACGTATGTGAGATAAAAAGATGATTGAAAAATATGTTGATAATACAAGTAAGTCAGTGTATGTAAATAAGGTGAAAATAAAGTGTAATAATTTACAATCCAAACACGGAAATAGAATGCCAGCTATATATATATATATAGGTAGATAATAATTTGGGACGACTAATCCGAAAAGTTTAAAGAAAATTAATGTAGCACCACCACATGTCAAACTGATTTTAATATGTCCCCCTATAGTAAAGCAAAAGATTACTAGTGAAGAAGCACATTAGTCGAAGAATAGAATCCCAAAATCTTTTTTCATCTTTTTGTGGTCTGATCTTATTCGCACCTAAATTTGACGAGGCAGCTGTTAGATTAGAGTGACAGGTCAGTCACCTACTGTTTACTTTATCAGCTCTTTAACCTCGTCAATGGCATCAAACTGACCCCCTTTATCAACACTGCTTCCTCTCTACTCCTATCTCTCTCTCTCTCTCTCGCTTTCTTCTCTCTCCTTAGCCAGCTCGATGCTGGTTTAGAAGGAAAAACTAGTACTGGTCGTCATGGCCGTCGAACTGATGTTGGGATACAGAAATACTACTGACAACTTTGTTACACAATTGGAAGAAAGTGGTGCTGTTCAAGAAGCTGCGTGTAGTGGGTTGGAGAGTGTTGAGAAGCTCATCCAATTGTTCTCGCGGAAGGAGCAAAAGGGCACTCGTACAATATCCTCAGAGCAGCAAAATTCCAGCATGGAAATTGAGATGGACTGTAAAGTCGAAACTGATGCGGCGGTGACCAAATTCAAGAAAGTCATCTCTCTTCTAGGCCGAACCAGAACTGGCCATGCTCGTTTTAGAAGAGGCCCCGTCCCCGTGGCTACAAATCCGGTTCCTCTCAAGGATTGCTCAACCGAGGAAGTGGCTGATACTAAAGTTTATTGTCCAACGCCAATTCAACAAATCCCACCCCCTCTTCATGACTTTCATTTACGTAACCGTAATCATCGTGTTATCTCCCATCAGTCAGATGTAAATCAGGTTACTTCGACTTTTTCTCAAACTCCGACAGGTGGGGTGGTTGTTGAAAAAAGAGAACCAATCTCAAGATCCATTAGTTTCTCTTATTCGCCGGCGATTTCTCATGCAAACTCGTTCATATCGTCGCTGACGGGTGAGACAGACAGCAAGCAGCTGATTTCTTCTTCTTCGGCGTTTCAACTTACCAATCTTTCTCAGGTTTCTTCTGCTGGAAAGCCACCTTTATCTTCTTCATCTTCCTTCAAAAGAAAGTGCATTTCGGAAAACGGCATCTCCGGCAAGTGTAGCCCCTCTGCTGGCCGCTGTCACTGTTCCAAGAAAAGGTGAAAAGAACCCGCTTTTGCATATATATATATATACACGCACATATGATTAGTTACTGAAATCATTAATAGGGCGGCCTTGCTAGTACTGGTATTTTTGTATGTTTATTTTGGTGTCTAAATCTGTCTGTTGGAAATGGATGCAGGAAGCTGAGACTGAAGAGGGTGATCAGGGTTCCGGCTATAAGCATGAAGATGGCTGACATTCCTCCGGATGATTACTCCTGGAGAAAGTATGGACAGAAGCCCATCAAAGGGTCTCCACATCCCAGGTAGTACATTTCACTGGTACTGTGAAATCAAAGCCTGGTATATTCCTGGTTATGATTTTGATCCATTAAATTTGTGCCAATTTTGTTATTAAAACAATCTGATGCATGAAACAGGGGTTACTACAAGTGTAGCAGTGTGAGGGGATGTCCAGCAAGGAAACATGTGGAGAGAGCCTTGGATGATCCAACCATGCTAATTGTTACATATGAAGGAGAGCACAACCACTCCCTCTCTGTCGCAGAAACCAACACTGCTGCACTGATACTGGAGTCTTCCTGATCAGGATTATAATTTGTTCCACCGCAACACACTTAATCGGTGCCCAAAAAGGGTGGAAAATGTAGGGGAAACAAATGTAAAATTGTGTAATAGCGTAATTATCTAGCAGTCTAATAGGTATTAATCAGTTTGTGTCTCGAAGGAGATTTTAGAGACTGATTATTAGTGACTTTAGTTTATTTCTTGTACAACAACTTTTAGTCTTGATCATTTATCTGTTTTTCTTCTTCTCTCTCTTCTTTTCTTTTTGGGTCATCAATCGTGAATTAAACGAATTGACAAATGAAGGTGAGTTAATGGCAAAGAAGCAGGGCAGGTGGTGGATTTGGTACATGTATGGCGCATTTCAAAGAAGATAGCTGCAATTTGCAGTCTGCTTTTGATTTGTTTATGTAGAAAAAGACTGCTTTTATTTTTGGTTCAAATGTTCTGGGATGCCAATTGTTCTTTGGTCTATGGTGGCTTTTGCTTTTTCGGTCCCAATGATAAAAGTATAAACTATAAAGCGGTGGTGGCGAGAATATAGATGGGGCTTAGTCAAAGAAGATGACCGCATTGGTCCGGTGTAGGACATATCGTGTTTCGGACGGTTGACCAAGAAATTAAGGGGAAGGTGGCCATTTTGATGACTAATTTTAAGTGTATGCTCCACTATTTGGTAGTAAAATAATACAATAAAACCTCTCTATAAGGTCCGTTTGGTAAGTGAGTTTTTTAGATATTTATTTAAAATTTTACTGTAGTTTACTGTAGAAGTTTTTTTAAAATTTTTTGAAATGTGTAAATTTTTGAATATTTTGAAATGTCTAGTTTAAAAGTTTTAAAATTTTTTTTGAGGTTATTGTAACTAAAATTTTTAAAAAACTTGTAGCAGATAAACTTGACAAAAAATTCAAGTGCCAAACAGGGCCTTAGTAACTTTGGAATGATACAAATTCTGTTATTTTAAAGAGGTATTATTAATTAATTGATAAATTAATAAATTATTGATTTATCAAATAAACACTCATTTAATCAATTGAAGTTTTGTTTTATTTTATAAAAATATGAATTATTCTATTAACAAAAGGAGACTAATTTCTTTAAGTATATCTACTTGATTTGCAAGTATAATTTAATTCTATTAATGTCTTCAAGAAGAAATTGTTACTAGCATATCATTTAAAATTCGGTTAGTGATGAAGTTGAGTATGATATAATATTTTTAGATCCTGTTATGCAAAAAGAAGCATTCTAAGCATCAATAATTCTTCCTAATTTCTTTAATGCAATATGAGACCAGAACTTCTAGATGCAATAAAAAAGTTGTAGGGATAATGTCTTATTGTTTATTGCAACATGAGACTAGAACTTTTAGATGCAGAAAGGAAAATTAGGGATAAAATTTAGCTAATTTAAATTTTAAGAAAAACAGACAACAATATACTTATAATTTGGGAAAATATAATGTATAATTTTAGTGAATTATTAATTTATGATACGAATGGGATCAAAGAGTTATGTAACATTTTTTTAAAATTATTATCTTATTATTCTATCGAAATGATTAATTTAGCTCGTTAGCCCAAACTGAGATTAAAAAATTATTATTTAATTGAATTTATTAATTTAGATAGATGTTACTGTAATAGGGACTTTTTTATGTTTTAAATGCAATTATGGAATTCTGGTAAAGTGGTTTGGATGTGCAGAATAGTACTAGTTTTATTCCACTAGTCAGTAGTCAGAAGTTAAAGAAGACCGGAAGAATTGGAAGAAGGGAAAATGGTTGGTGTGTAAGGGTTGGGCATGGAACCCCACGATTCATATTGCAAAGTCAAAATGTGCAGCGGGGTGGGGCTGGGCAAAATTTGCATGATTTCCGAATGCCATGTTTGTTTCTGTAAATTGGGATGAGCGGCTGGAGTGATCATCAGAAGGATCGCACCAGAGCTATTCACAGTTAAGATTTGATCCAAAAAAATTATATGATTCAAATTACTTTTTGTATCTTGTTTTTAACGATGTGTGTTAAATTCACAAAAATTTATTCTAAAAGTACACGTTGTATAAATAAAATTACATCGTGTGCAAATAAAATTAAACGGTGTGTAAAATGCACAAAATCGCCTGCCCGTGGTCCCTGTAAATTGCCACAGGCAGCGGCTTGAAAAAAAAATACTAACAGGCAGGGTCCGTTGAACATCAGAGAAGCAAGCGTAGGTCCCCATATTTTTCCAACTTTAGACTATCTGCTGGGCTAGGCTTGTAGTTGGCTGCTGCATTGGTCGCCATGTAAAACCTAGCGACGGATGAATGGGCCTCGTTGCGAAAATTTGTATGACCAAAAATGTCTAACGGTATAATGTCTTGCCGCGACTCTTGTTGTTCATTAGTGAAATTATTCGTGTAGAGAATTGCAATTTTAGTTTTAAACATTTGGAGTATGAGTGCTTTTAGTTTCAAAAGCTTAGATGAAAGCAAATGTAGTTTCAAATATTTTAGTTTTTATTTACTATATTTCATCCTAATGGCTGGCTGATTTTTCTTAATTAATACCAGAATCCGGTCATGTGTCAACAACTAATTTAAAAAATAAATAAAAAAATTGCTAGCCATAATTTATACTCTCTCCGTCCCAATTATTTAATCATGTTTCGGAATTCGACTTTTTAAAAATAGTGATTTGATTGTGATATTTGTATTTTTTTTTCAATTTTACCCCCATAAAATCAAAATTTAAATTTGAATGGTAATATGCATATGATTAAAAAGAATGGCTATATTGGAAACAATGACTAATCGGTGCTTTGATTTTTGCAACACGTAAAGGTTTTGAAACATTCTAAAATGGAAAGTATGACACTTTCAATGGGATGGAGGGAATAATAGAAGATAACTAATATGCTGGTCATATAAGTAATTAGTTTTAACTAATTGATAGAGTAAATATTTTATTCACTAATAATGTATATATAATATTATGTGTGATATCCCATATCCGAGATAAGAAGTAAACAGGATATGATATTGATATTTAATATCTATATCTATATGTATTGCAGAGAGGGTTTTTGGCAGAGACCCTCTCAATGGCTTCCAAACTTTCCATTCTTTTTTTCTAGAATTTTGTATTTATTTTAATATATAAAATCTAATTAAAAACTTTAAAATAGTGAGTTATAACTAATTCTATCACTAGTCACATTTAAAATTTAAAACTTTCCTACTATCTCCTTCATAAACCATTTATAGTTTGTTATTTATACTTTAAGTCCTTTTACTCCTTAATTAAATAAAACTCATTTGTCAAGTCAAAAATTTCAGGTATAATTGATTAGTCTCATTTTAAATTATTCACCCTATTATATCTTTATCGCTTTAGCCCCTTTTATTCCTTCATTAAATAGGATTAATTTATCTAGCCAAATCCTTGAGATAATGTGATTAGTCCTATTTTTTTACTTATTTACCCAATTATTTCTTTATCACTTTCCTTCTGGACACAATAATCATTTGTCAAAATCTTCTAATGATATACTCGATTACTCTTATTTTTTATGTTATATGTTTGTTTTTTATATTTTTTATGTTGGATTTTATTAAGTAGGTTTGTTTTTTTAAAGTTTTAAAATTTGAATGTTGAAATTATGCTCTAACATTAAATTGGAGCATGTAAATAACAATTATGGCATTTCATTGACACTTATAATGAACTCAATATTAATGTCATGTAAGCATCTATATGACTTTTCAATTAGCACATGTACACCCAAAAGTGCACGTAAAGAAAAATTTATGTATGAATTTTAAATTAATAAAGGTGTATTTAGAAGATTGCTTTTGGTGGTATTTTAGCAAAATTTTGATAAAATTTTGGGCAAGTTATCAAATTAGATGATTCATGTGAGTTTGGGCAAGTGATAATTAGGTTAATCTATATATTCCTACTTAGTTAATGGTTCAAACTAAACGAGTCGTCAATGAATATAGTTTTATATAGGTTTGGATTATCCAATCACCCATTCACGACCCGCTACTAAATTTTATTTACTTTTTCATCCATATTTTGTTTAGTAACAAAATAGTAAATCATATCAACATATGAAGTTAATAAAACAATTTTTACCTAAAGAAGGAGAAAAAACTTTAAAAATTGCTCATAGTGAGTTTCAAATTTTGTCACTTTACTATATTCTAAAAATAATTTAAGTATTAATGCAAACAATCAATTAACATTCGCAATATTTATTAAACTTTTATGAAAGGAATGGAGGAAGTATGATAAATTTTTAAAAATAAAATAATAGAAATTAAAGAAAAGGAAAAATGATGAATACATCTTTGCAAAAATTAGAATATAATTATTAGAGTAATTTAGATTTACCCACTAATGATTGAGTTTGAATCTACGTCTAATTTAATTAAGTCAAAATAAGTGATCCAAATCTATCAATTTCATACCCACTAATTAATGGGTTAATTTGGTCACTCATTTGTGTCCAGTTAAATTACACACGCAAACTCATTTGTTAATATGCGAGTCAGTTGCCATTTACATTTATAAATAGATGAAAATAATAATAGAATAGGAGACAAGTGGACTGTAAAATTAAATAAAAGATAGGATAATTGGGTGGGAGCGCGATAAAGCCAAGAGAAACTAGAATTTGATGAAAACGAGAAAGGATTGTAGGGATACAAAAAAAATTGGGTAGAATCTGAAGAAATGAGAAAAGATTGTTGGGATGTGAGAAAGTTAGATTCAAAAAGTGAAAATGAGAGTAGTGGAGAGTAAGGGAAATATTGAGGAAAGAAGAGGTTGAGAGGTGAAAAAAATGGTATGAATGACGAGAATACGAGAGAAAGGGGTAATAATAATATATTGTATTTGACAATATTTTCCATCATTCTCATATAAACCTGTGCATAGCACAGGTTAAAATACTAGTTGATAGTTGATACGTAAGCTTGAGCCTGCGAGTTATTATGTAACTCGGATTAATCGTCTTGAGTAATTCGGCTTAAAAGTTACTTAGAATGCATCAAGATCAGACTTATTTGGAGCCTCAGCTCCAAAACAACCCTATCCTTGTCTGAACAAAAGATTTGATTTTTTTTACCCATCTAAAACAGCTATAATCCCGCGGGCCCCCGCCTCCTCCCTCCAAATAAACTGAAGCAAAAACTTCCCCCTCCCCAACTTCAAGGGTGGTCATGGGCTGCGTACCCTCCCCAGCCTCCATCGCCTCCTTATGAGATTTATTAGGAAGCCACTCTGCGCCACACGTAGTATTTGCCCACAGCCGCCCAATTCATCGTATAACTTGATGGCCATCGAAACCCTAACTTCCTCTTCATCGTCAAACTGCAACGACGACGACCGCCTATGTTCCGAACCACAAGGAGAACCAGAAGGAGAGACAGCCCATTTGGACGGCCTCCCGGCCCCAAATCCAAACGGGTACTTGAGCACAGAGTCGCGGATCGAGAGAGCCTGGGCACACTGGAAGAAGCTTGGGCAACCTAAGTTCATAGTGGCCCCCATGGTCGACAACTCCGAGCTCCCCTTCCGCATGCTTTGCCGCAAGTACGGAGCTCAAGCTGCTTATACCCCTATGCTTCACTCTCGTATTTTTACCGAAACTGAAAAGTACCGCTCTCAAGAATTTACCACCTGCAAGGTAATTTCGGGTCTTGTTTTTAGTTACTTGTCTTATGCTTCTTGTTACTTAGTCTGTGAAGTTGTATAGTTTTGAATTTCATTAAGGAGAAATTTGCTGAGAAATAATGACAGGAGGACCGTCCGCTATTTGTGCAATTTTGTGCGAATGATCCAGATATATTGTTGGAGGCTACGCGGAGAGTAGAACCCTACTGCGATTATGTAGACATCAATTTGGGGTAACGCCTTCTACCCATGTTTTTCCTTCCTTGTTTAGCTACTATTGCTAACTACTGTAGAAGGAGGAACTCCCGTAATGAATGACATAACGGGCATTTTCATTAAGCTGATATTGCACCTAGTGCTGCATATTTATCTCGTACATGTATTCTAGAACAGTTTTTCCATATTGACTCTAACTATACTGATTGCTCACTTTTTGCCGTGGCTAATTCTTTCGAGTATAATTTCCTTGCAATTCCATGTAACTGGCATCTGGAAGTTGTCTTGCTGTGAGCTTGTACCATTACAATCACTTTTCGTTGAGTTTGGTTGAAAGTAGGCATAGTTAAGCGTTGTATATTTGCCATCCGTGCAGATGTCCGCAGCGTATCGCTAGGCGAGGGAATTATGGAGCTTTCCTTATGGACAATCTTCCTTTGGTTAAATCTATGGTAGAAAAACTAGCAAACAACCTTAGTGTTCCAATCTCCTGCAAAATACGACTTTTCCCGAATTTGGAAGACACAATCAATTATGCCAAGATGTTGGAAGATGCTGGTTGTGCTCTTTTGGCAGTACATGGTCGGACTAGGGATGAAAAAGATGGGAAGAAATTTCGTGCCAATTGGAGTGCCATCAAGGCTGTTAGAGATGTCATGAGAATCCCTGTTCTGGCTAATGGGAATATAAGATACATGGAAGATGTGCAGAGCTGTTTGGAAGAGACTGCGGTTGAGGGGGTACTTTCAGCTGAGTCTCTGCTGGAAAACCCAGCCCTCTTTGCTGGATACCGTACTGTCGAATGGGTATCAGGAAGTGATGATATCTGTGTAGATGGAAAACTGGACCAGGCGGATTTACTAGTTGAATATTTAAAGTTTTGTGAGAGTTATCCAGTGCCATGGAGAATGATTCGTTCCCATGTGCATAAGATGCTAGGAGATTGGTTCAGGGTACATCCAAATGTAAGAGATGACCTTAATGCACAATCAAAACTCACATTTGAGTTTCTCTACGACGTGGTTAATCGACTTAGGGATCTTGGTGTGAGGATACCACTGTATGTGAAGGATAGCAGAGTGGAGAGGGCATCTGCAAATGGATTTGCGACATGAGATTTATGGTCCTGGAAGAGATTTCATATTTGAGGCTTGCTGTAGTATAGAATTCTGCCAAAGTGGTGTCTGAGGAGGTTGAGTTACACTGTTATTCTTTCTACTGCTAGTCAATAGCTGTTAGCTTGCTACTAGTGGAAGTAATGCCCGAGTGGTTGAATGAGGAGGTTAACAGCATGAGAGTTGATTCCTCTTGATTCTTCCTGTGACATGTGATGAGGTAAGAGAAGTTACTTTATCCTTCTTCTGCCATTATTTGGCTTTTGAGCTGGAATATTTTGTTAATCATGGTCCTAAAGTATCATGAATGTACTTCACTCTGTTGTTCGGTAATCAGCACTTTAGCTTAGAATTGTTTACAATCTTTCACCTGAAGAGTTGCTTAGTACGAAGAAATTTGTTTGCTTGATCAGTGCTGTTGGTGAGGTAATAGTGCCTTCCAAGGATAACTTGTTCTGAGTTCATTGTATTAGCTTTTGCATTTGTTAGACATTTGCCAGTGTGAAACACTGTTTCACTATATGCTTCCTCAGTGTCATTCTGTTCTTGGCTTCATTGAATTTAGTTAAAGATTGCTTAGTTTTCTCACCATAGCGCTCTTTGCAATCATAATGAAGTTCCATCTTCCTTCCTTTTGCAGAGTAGTGGTTTTCATCTATCCTATCAGTAGCATTTAGACGTCTCTTTGTAGACAAAAGTGCAATAAAATCTAGAGTGTTGGCAAAACTGTGTGCGCCAGTGTCGGACAAGTTAGAAACCATACGAGTGCCACTGACAGTTGAAATTTCATGCGACACGTTTAGCTGCCTTGTTTTCTACTTTCCTCTTTTATCTTTTTGCTGCTTCACTATCTGACATAGGCTGCAGATTGGATGGTCATCATTGTTGAAGGCAAAGCTTTAGGAATTTTAAAGGAATACTTTGGTGGTGAAATTGTGCCAGAAAATTTAAAAACCTTAACTTGGTAGATTCGTGAACCCTTTTTTTTTTTTGGCCCTAGTTTGCATTAAAATAGTAAAAGATGGAATGAAAATAGAACTCTTCCAGAGAAGACAGCAGAAAAGGGCAGCTATAGAACTCTGGGAAAGGCAGAGTGGAACCTATTGGTCCCTCTTGAAGATATTTGTTTAATTTTCCTTGGCATCTGAGTAGCCTGTAAAGATATATTAGGGGAACAGTTTGTTAGTGCAGATACAAAATTGAGTGTAAAATGTTTATGCCGGTGAGAATAGACGATTGGGGATGCACATGTCAACTGCGACACAGTAGGAACATCAAGGAGGAAGTGCACATGCACAAGATTGGAAGGATGTATTGACGATTGGGATGGCTCCTCCGGAATTGCATTGGGAGGGCAATTGTCCTAGGAAATAATAGTAAGAGGACAGATCCTCGTTGAAAGGTCAATCATGCGAAGTTTTGTCCTACTGGCTACTATCTCTTTCACTTTTCTGGCGGCCTGCCTTTTGAGCTGTCTCGAACCTGCTGCGGCGGATGTGTCGGTTGCCTTTTGTAAAAGGGGAGCGCTGGGGCAACGGACTTGCTGGTTTTGAAAGGGAACGGATTCACAGCCATTGCAGGCCGCTTCATCCTGCCAAGTCCGTCGTGTTATTGGACATCATCGATGTATTATTCTTTCTTTTTTCTTTTAAAGTGAAAGTGTTGCTCTTATTTATAGAGTAGATCGGAGTAAAGATAGCTGTAGCTAATAAGTTGTAGTTTTTATTTTTTTTTTCCGGTAAATCTTAAATATTTTCGGAACGTATGGGTAGGTTTACAATCAAAATCAAGCTTTTGTAAAAAAAAAAAAGAAGACACTCTTCACCCTAAAGCAGAAAAGAAAATAGAAAGAATAAAAGACGGCAAACTTTAAGCGGAGAACTTAACATTTGAAACGTCTGATGTCACTTTGGCGGCCTACCTTACTACAAATAAAAATCCAATACTATCTGACACGTAGATCACTGGTCAATTGCAGAAATGGCATTTTACGATTAAAATGCTCTGAGTAGTAGTATTAATTTTCATTTCTTAAAAACTTGTAAACTCCTTAAATACTTGATCCGTTTGGATGGTAATTATTTATCAAAAAATTATTTACTTGTATTATTATAAACACATTTTTTAACATATTTATTTATTTTTAAAATTTTATGTATACACACAACACAACACATGTAAAAGAATCTACATATTGCATGAGGAACAAGGCAGATTTAAGGTGGGGGCACTGGGGGCACGGTCCCCACTGCCCCTCTTAAATTTCACATGTTACTTCTAAGATTTTTTTCTGGCTCCGCCCTGATGAGGAAGCCCCACTCATAGTGCCCAAAACAACAGAAACTCATGGTACAATTGAAGGACGTCATCCTCATGAACTCATCTCTCTTTATTGGCAGTATGGCTCAAATCACTGAATCACCTATCATTGCCATTCCCTACCCATTAGCATATATAGGTTGTGCCTTCCTCCTGGTTCAATCATCAGAAGTGTTGGAATATGGAGAGAGAGAACACTTTCTCACTCACATTTCCTCTTCTTGTCTTCTTTGTTATCCTGCACTCTTGCTGGTTTTATCAAGTCGTTGGTAATGGTACTCCAGCAACTACCCCGATCAACAGGGAAACACTCGAAATCGTTATAGGGGTTGGCAGTCCTCCCTATTCCCCTGCCTACCCTCCTGACAATGGAGAATGCCAAGATTGCCCACAGCCTCCAATGCAGCCCCCCTGCCCTCCACCCCCGTCGCCACCGCCCCCTCCTCCCTGTCCACCCCCGCCCCCTCCATTTACTCTTTCCGAGGAACTAAAAATGGCCATCCAAGTAATCCAAAGGTTCAAAAGGAGAATAAAGTGCGACCCTTTTGGCGTCACCAAAACCTGGACGGGCAACCGCATTTGTTACGACAAATCCAAATACAAAGGCTTCGTGTGCGACAGAAGCACCAAAGATAACAAGTTTAGAGTCGTTGGCGTCAATTTCAATGGCTTCAACTTTAACGGCGGACCTGGCTGTCCACTCGTTGCAACAGACTTCGTTGAAGATCTCAAGGACCTGGTAATCTTCCATGTCAACTCCAACAACTTCACAGGTGACATTCCCTTTGGAATATCCAAACTTCCAAACTTCTTCGAGTTCGACCTGAGCAACAACAAGCTCGTAGGAGCTTTCCCCGCAGCAGCCCTAGGGGCAACCAACTTGACATACCTGGACGTCAGGTTCAACCAGTTAACAGGGACAATCCCGCCTCAGGCCTTCACACTAGACCTGGACGTGCTCTTCCTCAACAACAACGCATTCTCCGGAAAAATCCCCCACAATCTTGGCCAAACCCCTGTACTCTATCTCACCTTTGCAAACAACGAATTAACCGGCCCAATCCCCAAGAGCATTGGCCAAACTTCCAGAAATCTCCTCGAGGTTCTTTTCTTAAACAACAGTCTCTCCGGTTGCCTACCTTATGAGATTGGGTTTCTGAATAAAACACATATTGTGGATGTCAGCATAAACCAATTGACAGGTCCCATTCCACAATCATTCGGGTGCTTGAAAGATATTCAGCAGCTGAACTTGTCGTACAACCAATTCTACGGGGCGGTTCCAGAGAGCTTGTGCATCCTGGGCGACCTGGAGGTACTGGACCTCAAGTTCAATTATTTCACTCAAGTCGGACCAGAATGCTGGAAGTTAATCGAGAAGAAAGTCCTGAACGTAACCATGAATTGCATTCTAGACCTTCCTTCGCAAAGAAGCCCCGAGGAATGCGAGGCTTTCTTCTCAAGGCGCTGGACCTGCCCGGACCCGAAATGGCTCAACTACGTGCCTTGCGGCATTTATGTTTCTAAGGGCACACCACAGACATCCGATCATGTGCCCAAGCGGGCAAGGCCTCCATCGCCGACATATGCTGCTTTAAAAGAGCCAGGCTCGTGAATTTCGGTGTCGGCAGCCAGCCGCCTAAGTGCCTACCCCATCATTACGCCGTAATATTAAGTCTATGTATGTATTTTGTTGTCAGAAGCTGGAGGAGAAAATCTTCCTCTGTCCGCGAAATACTCCCTCCGTCCCACTTTGATAGTCCTGTTTTCCTTTTTCGTCTGTCCCAAATTATAGTCCACTTTCCAATTGAAGAATGTAATTGTATTTTAATTTTCTTAAAATACCCTTATTCAATGTAAGTTGTTGTTACTATAAACCTACCCCATTTAATGAGAGTTTATTCTTTTTTTACTATCAATTCAAGTTCTCATAAAGTTGTACTCTAATTAATGTGAGTGTATTTTAGAAAAATAGCCACCTAAATTGATTGTTTCAATAAAATTAACTACTTTTTCTTAAATTGTGTAAAAAAAGAATCAAAACTGTCAAAGTGGGACGGAGGGAGTATTTTATAAGTGTATACAGTAAACCATCGCTGTCATTAATACGTAGTTAAAGCCTAAGCCAACCAGCTTATATTTATGTTCCAAAGTTGAGGGTGCTTTATGAATAGTTGAATACTGATACGCCAACATAATTGCACAATTCAAGGCAAAACCAAATGAAAGAAACGGGGATCAGCTAGGTACAGAGTTCCAAAAACTCCGAGAACTTGATGAGGTCATGTCATCTTAAATCAACCGACAACTTAATCCAATAAACACAAGATATTATTGTACATCCTTTCAACGGCTAACGGATGAAATCCCCAAAATTCGTGAATGTGAGAGATTCAGTCGAAACAGGCAAAATGGGGAGATATATTTATTCCTCAGTATATGAAATTTGTCAGGACTTTACTGACCAAGTGTTTACCGTAAACAGCACCTTCAAACCTCGTGGTTCCACCAGTTTGTTTTACGCTTACATCCAATGGCTCTATTACAGCATCATAATTTGGCTATTCATGTGAAAAAAACCAAGGAGATTGATTAAGAAGCTGAATCAAAATAAAAAAGGAAAATTAAGAGAGAGGATTACCTCATAAAAGTAGGCCACGCAGACCCGATAAATGGGAGAGTTGTTAGTCACCCGATGCAATGTTGATTCATAAAGGCCATTGGATAGAATCTGAAGATTCCCAAATATTAAGAACAGTTATCGGATGACAGCATGAAAACCACTGGAGAATCAATTATTGAGATGCATACCTTCAGCATGTCACTGATATTGCGAACAAATGTCCCAGGAATGGGTGGTCCTGATATCCACTCTCCAGAAAGGTTTTTTACCTACAAAGGGACTAGTTTAAGAGTGCAGAGTAGTGACAATGAAAAACCAGAGAAACATGTATATTTCAAGCAGAAACTAATGAAAGTTTTAAGAGTGCAGAGTGGTGTCAATGGAACACAGAGAAACATGCATATTTCAAGCAGAAACTAATGAAACAGACCCAAGTTTAACACGAAGAACTTCAGGATACACACTAATGCTAAAAAATGAAGGCAAATAAAGAAGAAAGTAGACAGGAGGGCGATACCTGAAGAGCAGTAATACCATCATCTTGATTGACTAACGTCACCAGACCTGGTATAGAACAAGAGGTCATCGTCACGTATAAATAAGAACACCTCATGCTTACACCAAACTCCGTATGAGCTCCACTGCGTTCATTTGGATAAAAGACATAAACAAGCACAAAATCATATCAATCAAGTGCTAGAAGTGAAATAAAAGAAGATGAAATCCATCTTCAGCAATCTCACCATCCAATATCATTTTTTGGCATGTCTTGGCCATTTGCAGGGGAGACACCAGGATAGCCAATTATACGCAGCACCCAAAATGGATCACCGGCTATTGTCCCTTCAAATTCAACTGGTGATCCACCCAATGCCAGAGCTATACCCCGCATAATTTTTCTAGACAGCTCTGTCGAAGTTTAGCATCCAGGTCACATTCAGTGGACTGGAGTCAGAGATAAAGCAATAACCCAGCTAATGGTATATAATTTCACTCAAAATGCACCTGTGCAAAAGTTGACATACTCCTCCATCAATTTTTTGAAATTCGGCGGATGACTTGGCTACAGAAGGTAACAACGTATCATTCACACTAGGAAAGATACTTGTTACCATGTGCAGGCAGTACTCATGCTTCCATAAAAATAACAAGCTTACCAAGTATGTGAATACTAGAATGTTGTGCCTGTGTTTTTGGATGAGAGAGAGAGAGAGAGAGTAAATTGTGATGGGTTCTCGAGCTCCTTTTAATTGATAGAGTAAATATTTTATATACTAATAATGTATATATAATATTATGTGTGATATCCTGTTGGGGAAACCGGGTAATTTTCCACTCAAAAATACAACTAGTGATTAAATCGATTTAGTAATTCCCAGGAAAGATCGTCGAAATAATCTCCTTAGACAGAATTACCATTCCAAGTAATTCTGTCTAAGGAGATTGTTTCGACGATCTTTCTTGGGAATTACTGAATCGGTTTAATCACTAGTTGTATTTTTTAGTGGGAAATTACTTTATATATCCCACAGCAGACTCAAAATTTTAAAGAAGTGTATGCTTAATAATTTGAAAAAAAAAATAATCTATAATGATTTACATGATAAAAGAATTATTAACGCATTTAAGGATATGGTTGGGTTGGATGGTAAGGTAAGAAAAGTTTTATAGAAAAAGGTCAATTTCTTAATATCCGACAAAACATATTATGTTATACCCATATATCAAAACTTATAATATAAAAAAATAAATTATAACCAATTTATTTTCTTCCATTTTTAGAAAAAAATCTTTCTCATATCTTGTGCCCCTAAAATTGTTGACCGCATTTAGATTAGTCATCAAATGCCTCATATGACTTTCATATCTTCTATCATGGTGTCACTCTCTCTATTATTATTATTTTTTGTCATTTCTGTCATATCCCTGCAATCCCCTTTTTTCTTCTCTCCCTTTTCCGCCCATCCTTGTAACCCATATTTCTTCTTCAATCTTTCCTGCTATTTTTCAACTTCTCACCATTTTCTTCCCTCCCTATTCCCCCTTTACCTAACCTCTAAATTCATATCCCTGTGACCCAATATATTTAACTTTACCTATCATAATGAAAATATAAAATTAAAAATTAATTGCAATAGTTGCAATTATTAGTATCTAAAAATGAAAATGAAAAACTGATAATATCTATAATATTCTCAAGTATTACAATCAATATATATATATATATTTAACATAGCAAATACATATTTACATATGAAGACGGCAATAAGAATACATAAAATAATTAATGATACCAAAACTTATCCTTAGTGTTTGGATTTTGCACTCTTATTCAAATCTAATGTCAAATTTGGGCCAGATATATACAAATTACGTACGGGTCCGTTTGGATTCTTGTTTTTGGGGCTGTTTTTGAAAAACTGTTTTTCACATTCCAAATGCTACAGTAAATGTGTATTTCAAAAACAATTTCAAAAACACATATCCAAACAATATATCAAAAACAACTCCAAATACATATTTAATATGTTTATTTCAATTAAATATAGGATATATATATTATATTAATTTAAATATATTTATTCCAATTATGTATAATATTATATAATATATAATTTGAAATAAATATTATATATTTATATAAATACATTTATTTATATATATATAAATTTATAAATATATTTATGCAATTTTGTTTTATAATAGATATTAATATATATAATATGTATATTTCAATTATGTATATTATATATAAATTATATTAATATTAATTTATATTATATATTTATATATTTATATATTAATTTATACATTTTATAAATATAATATTTTATATAAAATATATTTGTATACATTTATAATATATTTATATAAATATCATATATTATATAAATTATATATAATATAAATATGTAATTATACATTTATATAAATATTGTATATTATATATTATATATTATATATTTAATATATACATAATATATTATATATATTATACATTTATACATAATATATATATGTATATTTATAAAATACATTATATTATGTATTATATATAATATAATACATTTATACATTTATATTAATATACATAATATTAATTATATATTTATACATAATATTAACACATTTATATATTTATATTAATTATATTCATACATTTATACATAATATTAATATATATTTATAATATATTAATTTATACATTTATATAATATTAATTTATAATTTATACACATTTATAATAATATACATTTATACATTTATTAATATATTTAAATTATCTATTACATATAATATAATACATTTATACATTTTTATATAAATATATTCATTTATAAATGTATTATAAATGCATAAATGTATATAAATATAAAAATATAAAAATTATTAATTATTAATTATACATTTATATGATATTTATTTATAATTTATACATTTATAATAATATACAGTTATACATTTATAAATATATTTATATTATGTATATATTTATTTAAATATATAAATATATTTATTTATAAATATATTATAAATGCATAAATGTATAAAAATATAAAAATATAAAAATTTTAAATTTTAAATTATAATAAACATTTATATAATATTCATTTATAATTTATACATTTATAAATATATTTATATTATGTATTATATATAATATAATGCATTTATATATTTTTATATAAATATATTTATTTATAAATATTTATAAATGTATTATAAATGCATAAATGTATATAAATATAAAAATAAAAAAATAAAAAATTATAAAAATACTCAAAAATATGTTTTAAAAATACCTCAAAAATAATCCAAAAAAATCTACAGTAAAAGTTTTTCATATAGTTTTAGAAAAACAACCCCAAAAATAACTAATCCAAGCGGATTTGTATTTGAAAAACGAAATGCTACAGTGCTGTTTTTGAAAAACAACCTCAAAAACAGCTAATCCAAACGGGTTGAATGTTCTATATATTTCTCTTAAGCTATAATGTTACTTTTTAAAAAAAATTTGGTAGAATTGGCGTTGTTATTATCATTATTTTTTTTTATCAAAAATGAATATTTCAATAAAAAATTTCATGTTAAAAGGCTAGTAGTACTTTGTTTTTTATTTAGTAATTTCATAGTTTGAATTTCATGAATGGTATCATTCTTGATTTTTTAAATCCACGACATTATTTCCTTTTTGTTTTCTATTTAATTTTGCCCTTTTACTTAGAATTACTAAGTTAAAAGATAAAATATTATCATTTACTTTTTTATTGTTACTAAATTTGGCAATGTTTTCTTTTTATTTACCCTCCCACTAATAAATTTCAAACCAAATTTCTATATAAGCGGAGTTACTACTTTTTTAAATTAGAAAGGTATGGAAGCCACTTCTTACCTAAGAAAATGTTATTTGCACTCCATTTTTTATTATTTACAATTCCACCATTTGTTTTATCATATAGTCTAATTAATAAAAATTATATGATCAAAATGATTATTGAAGTGGAGTGTAAATAATTTTAACTAAGAAATGGAGTGTAAATAATTTTACTTATTTAAATTAATAAGAAAGCATGAAATTGTGTTATATTTATTATCTCTTCTTATGGTCTTATAGAAGTTTTAATTTTTGTAGAATCATAAATAACGCAAGGCAATCGGAAACGTGATGGGTTGAAGTTCAAATAGGATAACATGCACATTAACTAACAATTTGAAATGAAATGATTTTAAAAAGTAACCAACAATTTCAAATGTGAATAGTAGATGTGGAAGTTGAGAGAAATATATTTTATAAATTAAATTAAATATGAAATGCTAGAAAAATGGAATTGGTAGTAGGAAGATACGTGGAGGCTCGTTGTAAAAAATCCCTTCTCAAATTTATATAGATACAATTGCAGAGTGGGTTTTTAGGAAAGAGCCTCTCAATGACTTTCAAACTTCTTATTCTTTTTTCTAGATTTTTGTATTTATTTTAATACATAAAAAGTAGTGGGTTATAACCAACCCTATCACCAGTCAAATTTAAAATTTAAAGCTTTCTCACTATCTACTTCATAAACCATTTATAGTTTGTTATTTATACTTTAAATACTTTTTACTTCTTAATTAAAGACAAATGCTCATTCGTATGCTATTTTAATACAATTTTACATTTTTATAATTAAAAAATATTTATCACTAAACTGATCCTATAACCACGCCTACAAATGAGCGTTGCAAATTACAATCACGTTTCAAAAAAATCACAAATATGCAACTAAATGTAAAGTTGAAGGGGTAAAGTGCAACTAAATGTAAAGTTAAGGGGTTTACTATATTTAACTCTAAAAAAATTGCAAGAACGGAACAATTGTTTTTTTTCCTTTTAGGATGGCCGGACATCCATGTGTAGTGACAAAAATTTTTTTCCTTTCTTAATGAACGTAAGATGGCCAATTTATTTATTTTTTAAAAAATGAATAGGGCTGTTTCAGATCCAAAAAAAAAAAGAAACAATATGATTTTTTTCACCATTATTCTAAGAAATTTGCTAGATTGAGTTCTTTAGGGCAAAGACTAAGATGTGTGACCAGTCACTTTTTTTTATTTGCGTGACTAGCCTATTGTTGACAAAAGTTTAAAATTTTTAAAAAGTACACAAAAATTAGGGGAGATAATATTAGAAGTTTATAGTAAATTTATCACACTTCAGGTGTGATTTTCACCTGTCCAATACCATGAAAAAATAGAATAACCCATTATCAATTATTACACGCTAAGTAGAATTTGGAAGCATACAACATGATCGAGAAACAGCAGAATCAATTAGGACTTGATTTTGATCCAAAAAAAAATTAGGACTAGATGCCACTGGCACGTTGCCGTAAATTGCAATGCCAATTATAACTATTTAGCGCTTTTTTTTTTGCAAAGAATTAGGATACTGTAAAGTTTATTTAGGCAAACTTTATCTCATCGGTGATTTGAGTATATTACAAAACCTATAATTATACTCACATTTTTCCCACGTCTCCCACTCCAAATAAGAGTCCTCCAATTTAAGAAATGTTTATCTTTTAACTAATCTTATAACCGCTTCTAAAAATCCTATAATCACGTTCACGTTTTCCTTACATTTCCCCCATTTTCCCACTCTAATTAAGAATTCTCCAATTTAAGAATTTCACTTCAATTAAAAGTCCTCCAAAACATAGCATTCTCATTCAACTTTCTTGCGTGCTCACTCTAATTAAGAGAACTTTCTTAATCTACAAGATAGACATGCACGATTCGTATTTGGTTGTGATATTTCTTATCTCAGAGAATTACAAATAAAGGTAGAATTTCTTGATATATAGTGCTTTTTTATAATGCTATTTATAAAGTATATAAAAATATACACTAATTTTGAATTTCGTACATGCTTATTTCTCAGAAAAATAGTGAAAGGTTGTTCAACCAACGAATCAATTCAGGCAAAGATCGTGCATTTTTATTTGTAGTACGCACTCCACAAAATTCAACAGAATTAATTAAATCACCAATTTTGACTTTCGTACTAAAAGTTGATTGGTGTGAAAAGTGTTCGCATCTTCATGCAAAATTATCAAATCAAATGCATAATATTTGGAAGTGTTTCATTTTAACAACATTCAATTACATTCATTTTTATTCATATATTATTCATTTTCTAATATAAATTTCTATTATTTTTTCAAAATCTATCTTCCCAAAAAAACAGTTCTTGAATGATATACATATTCTATCATATCTTAAACTATTGTTAGACCGATATTACATTTTAATTGTGTTGGTACAATTTTTTAACCTTTTTTTATTCATCATTTTATTTTCAATAATGTCAACATCGTGCGTAGTACGGGTATTCATACTAGTCATATATATATATAATAAAATCATATTTTCATTTTTATCGTTTTATGCTTTCTCTTTCCTACATGACTTAACGACAGGGCAAGTGGTTTTAATGTGCTCTATAAAATAATCTACGCTCTTCCATCTCTCTCTTCTTTTGCCTTTGTTCATTTATTCCATGATTTTCACCTTTTTTTTTAAAAATAACCTATGCTCTATATGGAGTTTATCTCTATCTTTTCATAAGCACGAAATCAATTATCAATATCGATCTAAATCAAATTTCAAATATAAAATCATCCTTATCATCCATGTTTGACTTATAAAACCGTCCTTAGCATTCTATCCTATATTCACGGCTGATTATCATTCTATCATAATCATATATTTGCGGCCGCTTGCTCCTCTTTTGATTTGTGAACTTCTAGGTCTAACAACAAGGTATGACTCATATAATTTTTTTAGCATGCACGTCTTTAGTAAAACTATTTTTTATTATCATCTTTTTATATTCTTATCAATATCTCTTTATATCCTTATCAATTCTTATTTTCTATCTAAAGTTCTGTACTTTAAGCAACTTAAATTAACATAAAACTATTTTTAATATTCTTATCAATTCTTATGCCTATATATAGCCTATTTGTGACGCTCCTATTTCTCCCAAGGGCGAACCCAAGGGTATCTGCGGGACGCCTGTCCAACTCTCGCCAGAACTCGGTACAAATTCAATTCAAATTTAAAAATAACCAATCAGTACTAAAAGTCGAAAATATAAAGGAAGGTCAATTTCTTAATAATCGATCAAGTCTTACATCATAAGTTACCAAAATATCTTACAATCCCAAAATATACAGTTTTCAAAAGTTGACTAAATGAATACATTCAAAATTCTAATAAAAAGGCCATCAAGTCGACCTTTCCATAATTCCTTCCATTTCAGCTCCTGTTAAAGAAAGCAAGTCTAACGGGGTGAGCGGATGCTCGTGAGGCCAAGAAAATATGCAAGACAAGTAATTCAATAATAATAGCACTTACACAATAGTGAAAACTATAACATTCAAGAAATTTCATAATTTATAATAAACACCCTTGAGTAGGATGCAGAAACTCTCTGGAACTAATGATTTCTTACCTTGCCCAAATTCAATTTTAATACCTTCTCGTGACGACACCCCGTCCCCCGGGTAGGTAATTGAGTTCGTAGCCCTTCACGTATTCCATGTATGTTTCTGTGATGACTCGAGAGGTACCTCCCATCCAAATCGGTGTGGTATTTACTATCGTTCAGTTTATAGTTTTGAAACGATTCGAGCGGTACCTCCCACCCGGATCGTTATGGTACTTACTATCGTCCAGAGGTCGATGAGACATCGCTCCAATCGACTTAGAATGCTTTAGAGTTCTGAGACGATTCGAGAGGTACCTCCCACCCGGATCGATGTGGTACTTGCTATCGTTCAGAGGTCTAGGGTACTGAGACGATTCGAGGGATACCTCTCACCCGAATTGGTGTGGTACTTACAATCGTTCAGTTAATAGGTCTGAGACGATTCGAGAGGTACCTCCCACCAAATCGGTATGGTACTTGCTATCGTTCAGAGGTTGATGAGATATCGCTCCAATCGACTTATGCAGCCATAGCATATTTTTCAAGTCAAGTTATGTCAGGTCAAGCAAGTCAGGTCAGGTCAAGACAAGTCAGGTCAGGTCAAGCAAGTCAAGTCAGATCAAGCAAGTCACGTCAAGTCAAGCAAGTCACGTCAAGTCAAGCAAGTTAAGTCAGGTCAAGCATGAGTCATTTATTTCAAATGAGAACGAGTGCGATAAAGTACACACTCGACTCGGTAAGTTTACGTGTCATGTATAACACTTGTACAACTAATATCTCAATCATATAAGCATTTAACACATACTTGACACTCACCAAATAAACAAAGAAGAAATGTCACTTCATATTCAGGTGTCCACCGTGGAATTCTCTTGAAGGTCCTTGTGCGAGCTTGAGCAATTAATAGTGAACTATCATTTATATACCCTAATTATCACGAATGATTGTACGCTTGTACAATCCAAGAAAAAATCTCACGAAAGCGAACCTAAATTACTCGCGAATCAAGACACGAAAGTGGGGTTTTTAAACCACAAGAAAAATCGAGTTTTCGTCTTTGAAATCAAGTGTAAAACGTTCAAGTGATATCGAGGGAAAAAGGAGAATTCGAAAAACTCCATTTCCTTAAGTTTCGAAAATTTCAGTTTTGATATGAGATCTTTGAAAAATCGTATCTCACTCATTACAAATCCAAAATTGAAAAACTTGGTACCGTTGGAAACTTTTTTCGAAGTGCTAAAAGTTCCTAAAATACACTTTTCCATGATTCCAAATGGAAGGCATTCGAAATTTGGCCCAAAATTTCTGTTTTAGGCTTGCAAGACAGTTTCGGGGTTGATTTTTGACCAACTTTGAAAATTCGGAAAAATTCACAGAATTTGAAATAACCCCTCAAATTTGAAACTCAATTAGAGTTGCAATCAAAGTTTAAAAAAAAATGAGCGGAACAAGAATCAAAGTTTTGAGGACCAAGTTATAGTAGCTCAAAGTTGCTGAAAAATTGAGACGGTTAGGCAAATTTTTCAGATTTAAGTTATAAACTTTGGGACTTTGTTTAAGCATTGAAATGGATTCGGAATGGCACCAAATTTGGCAGTACCACCCTACCATATAAGGGCTATGCCTCTGTCAAATTTCATGGAAAAATACGTACGCAAAGTTGGTTAACCAAATCACGAAAGTTCCAAGGCAAATCTGTCTTGGTTGTTCCTTTTTCCGTTTTCAAAACGTTTGACCAACCAAGTATCTCAAACATGGTCTATTTGCATAGACAATGTCTAAGAAACATCCAAGATACATTTGGTAGATGATTAACACCAAGAATTTTCAGACAACAAGTCCCAATCAAGATTTAGACATTTACTAGCCAAAAGAGGATTTCAAATCATTGAGTCAGTTTCGAAATACGGCCATAACTCACTCAATTCAACTTGGAATTGAGTGTGGTTGGTAGCGTTGAAAACTAGATTCATAAAGCTACAGTTTTTTAGAAGAAATCGTTGTCAAAATCTGCCCACAACTAGCTCATACTTGAGCATCAAATTGCTGCTCAAAACAGAGCTTCCAGTGAACTAGGGAAACAGGATAGTCATGTTCAAACGATTGGTATAGACTACTCAGGAGGAATCAGGACGTGAATTTTATACCGTTGGAAATCTGGGAATGTCTAGTTTCCAGTGCAGCAAACGGCACTCGATTTTGATATCGAAGTAAAAAGTTATAACCAAAACAAAAACACTGCCAGAGCAGTTACGGGAAAATTTCCAGTTTTTACTGACTTCCGAAAACACATCATTTGGCCAACCAAATCATGAAATTTTTTGATGAAACTTTCTACACCACCCACACAACATGTATATATCATAAACAAGTCAATAGAACTACAAAATTTTGCTCTAAGGGTCATGGACATTCACAGGGGCAGAAACAGAAAGTTTTTCATCTTCACTCCCTTTGAACTTTCATCCATAATATCACTCATTTCTACTAATTTAAGCACTAAACCAACATTAATAACATCAAAACACCACAAATCAGTCCATCAAATCATAGTGGGAGTTCATAGAGCCCACACAAGAACTTTTCAACATAAATAAAGCTACCCACAAGAAGATATGAACTTATAAGTGCTATATTACTTCCATAAACCAAGAATTTCAAGATTGATTATTGATTACCTTAATTGATGACTTAGACAGAAATTTCGGTCCTCTTAAAGCTCACAAGAACCGTGAAAATGAAGTCCTTTTTCCAACTTGAGTTGCTCTCCAAGTGTTTAGCAAAGTTTAGTGTAAATTTGAAGTGATTTGGTGGAGTAAAGTGAAGTGAAATGATGAAGAAGGTTAGCTCTTTCTTCCATTGGTGTGGCCGGCTGCTTGGAGAAGGAAAAGAAGAGATGGTGCTGATGGTAAGCTTCCGTGAGAAGCTTTAAAATTTGTGGCCAAAAATTCCTTTAAAAGTCAACTAGGAATAGTGCACGTACGCGTGCGTCTCATGCTTGATTCCTCTCGGGTTTGTTTCACTAGTGCAATAAATCTCTATTGCACTTCCATTCATACTATCATTATTCACTCTTAATAGTCTCAAAATAAAGGTCTTAAGTCCTTCAATTGATCGCGCGCGTAAAAACACGTATTTTCGATTTATGCGTGATAGAGTTAAATTTCTAAGAAGTTCTTATAACGATAGTACAACTAACTATCACTTGAGCACTTAAACATAAAAATACTTATTTTAAGACCAATATATATAAGTTTCCAAATTTTCAAACTCATTACTATTTCCAAACGTGTATTCACTATTCTCACTAAACGAGTTTTCGAAAATTAAATTTATTAACGGAACAGGTGGATAAATTTATTATTGCAAGTCATAGTTCCATGTAAATGGTTCAAAAAGGGTTGAAATAAATTATTTGGAGGGAACATGTGGATAAATATTTAAATAAGCCAATATTATTCGATAAAAATAAGAAAATTTTTCGGGTTCTCATACTCTTTATATGGTTAGGTATTTTCCAGTGCAAGCGGTTGGCACATTAAAGTATCGATTTTGGTTTTCCACTCCTCTTGATTATCAGGTAAATCTTCCTTCGACACATATTTTTCTTTTTTAAAAAGACATGTTCATTTTCAATTGTAAGAATTTAGTAACATATCTTGAATTTTGTGCGTTTTGATTTTATTTTCTATTTGTTTTGTATGGAGAGATAGGATTTAAAATAGTATTTTCATCATAAGTTTTCATATAGAAACATGTTAGATGTTTCCACCGAATTGGACAACATTCATATGCTATAGGATGTATGTTAGATATTTGTTAATTTGCCTTTGTTTCGTTTGTCCAAGGTACTAGGCTTGTTTATATGTATTGCAGAGAGGGTTTTTAGCAGAGACCCTCTCAATGGCTTCTAATTTTCTCATTATTTTTTCTAGAATTTTGGAATATTTTTAGACATAAAATCTAATTAAAAACTTTAAAATAGTGGGTTATAACTAATTCTATCACTAGTTAAATTTAAAATTTAAAACTTTCCAACTATCTCCTTCATAAACTGTTTATCATTTGTTATTTATTTTTTTATTCGTTTTTACTTCTTAATTAAATAAAATACATTTGTCAAGCCAAATTTCTCAGGGATAATTGATTAGTTTCATTTTAAAATTATTCACCCTATTATATCCTCATCACTTTAGCCCTTTTTATTCCTTCATTAAAGAGGATTAATTTATCTAGCCAAATCCTTGAGATAATGTGATTAGTCCTATTTTTGAGTTATTCATCCAATTATTTCTTTGTCGCTTTCCTTCTGGGTACAATAATCATTTGTCAAAATATTCTAATGATATACTCGATTACTCTTATTTTTTAATAATTTATGTTTCAATTACCAAATCAATTTTCTTGTGGTCTTAAACTTTTTTTTTTGTATTCAACAAGCCGAGGGCACTTTTTAGGTTTACTTTTTATAATTTTATATTTTTTATGTTGGATTTTATTCAGTAGGTTTGTTTTTTAAAGTTTTAAAATTTGAATATTGAAATTATACTCTAACATTAAATTGGATTATGTAAATAACAATTATGACATTTTATTTGCACTTAGAATAATTTCAATATTAATATCGTGCAAGCATCTATATGACTTTTCATTTAGCACATATATACCAAAAAGTGCATGTAAAGAAAAATTTATGTATGAATTTTAAATTAATAAAGGTGTATTTATAAGGTTGCTTTTGGTGGTATTTTAGCAAAATTTTGATAAAAAGGTTGTATTTCACCAATTTTACATCCGAAAGTTTACTTTTTCTCGATGATTGCAATTCTAGCTTTTTATTTGATTAAAAACACTTAAAAATGAGGCAGCAACTTGGAAAAATAATTCTAACTTTTTATATATCCAAAAACACTTAAAAAGTGAGCTAATGAATTCTAAATAGTGAAAGCATTAAAAAGATAGAACTGTAGGGTTAGCGAAGGTAAAGATTAGGGGACAGTTATCAAATTTGATGATTCATATGAGTCTGGGTAAGTTATAATTAGGTTAATCTATATATTCCTATTTAGTTAATGGTTCAAAATAGATGAATCATAAATGAATATAGATTTATATGGGTTTGGATTATCCAATCATCCATTCACAGCCCACAACCAAATTTTATTTACTTTTTCATCCATATTTTGTATAGCAACAAAATAGTAAATCATATCAACATATCAAGTTAATAAATCAATTTTTATCTAAAGAAAGAGGAAAAAACATAAAAATTTGCTTAAAGGAGCCTAAAATGATCATCACAGTGAGTTTCAAATTTTATCACTATACGACAATCTAAAAATAATTTAGATATTAATGCAAACAATCAATTAATATTCGCGAAATTTATTAAACTTTTATGAAAGAAATTAAGGAAGTAGGATAAATTTAAAAAAATAAAATAATAGAAATTAAAGAGGAGGAAAAAAGATGAATACATCTTTGCAAAAATTAGAATATAATTATTAGAGTAATTTAGATTTACCCACTAATGATTGAGTTTGAATCTACATCTAATTTAATTAAGTCAAAATAAGTGATCCAAATCTGTCAATTTCATACCCACTAATTAATGGGTTAATTTGGTCACCAATTTCAATCCAATTAAATTACACACGCAAACTCATTTGTTAGTAGGCGAGCCAAATAAATATGTTACCATTTACATTTATAAATAGATAAAAATAATAGTAGAATAGGAGACAAGTGGGTTGTAAAATTAGATACGAGATAGGATAATTGGGCGGCAGCGAGATAGAGCAAAGGGAAAATAGGATTTGATAAAAATAGAAAGGGTTGTAGGAATACAAAAAAATTGGGAAGGATTTCAAAGAATTACAAAAGGTTGTAGGGATGCGAAAAAGTTATATTCACAAAGTGAAAAGGAGAGTAGTGGAGAGTAGGAGGTTTAGAGGTGGAAAAAGTGGCACAAAGAGGAAGAATATGAGAGAAAGGGATAATAATGTTGTATTTGACCATATTTCTCTTCCTTCTCATATAAATCCGTGCATAGCACCAATCAAAATACTAGTTGATATGTAAGCTCAAGCCTACGAGTTATTATGTAACTCGGATTAATTGTCTTGACCTCGTAATTCGGCTTAAAAGTTACTTAGTATGCATCAACATCAGACTTCAATTTGGGGACGAGGGGCCTGGACGGTTGCCAGAGACAACCGTCCCAGACAGTTCACGGCCTGGATGAAATCTCAAAAATTTGTACGGCTCAGATCACGTCTTGTAACTCGATTTTCACGCCGTGTGGGACCCACAAAAATATTGTTCTAATATTACTCGCTGTTGTTCTATTGTTACACCTTGTATAGATGATGTTACACCATGTACACATGGTGTTACACCTTCCGGAGCGGTTGTTCTGACAACCGCTCCAGCCCCGCGTCCTCAATTTGGAGCCTCAACTCCAAAACAACCCTATCCTCGTCTGAAGAAAAGATTTGATTTTTTTGGAAGAGGGTTCTACGGCCGTTCCTGACAGTTCATGGTCAAGATTTGATCAAAAAAATTGTAAGGTCCAGATTTTATTTTATACCTCATTTTTTACAATATGTGTGGAATTCAAAAAATTTTATTTTTGAGTTACACGTTATTGAAAATAAATTATATCTGTGTGTAAATCGAGTTACGCGCGTGCAAAATACACGTAGCCTTCCTGCCCCGGATCCGATTTTTTTCACCCATCTAAACAGCTATAATCCCGCGGGGTCCCCGCCTCCTCCCTCCAAATAAACTGAAGGAAAAATTTCCCCACCAACTTCCAGGGTGGTCATGGGCTGCGTACCCTCCCCAGCCTTCATCGCCTCCTTATGAGATTTATTAGGAAGCCACTCTGCGCCACACGTAGTATTTGCCCACAGCCGCCCAATTCATCGTATAACTTGATGGCCATCCAAAACCTAACTTCCTCTTCATCGTCAAACTGCAACGTCGCCGTCAACCAAGACGGCGGCGACGACGACGACCGCCTGTGTTCCGAACCACAAGGAGAACCAGAAGGAGAGACAGCCCATTTGGACGGCCTCCCGGCCCCAAATCCAAACGGGTACCTGAGCAGAGAGTCGCGGATCGAGAGAGCCTGGGCACACTGGAAGAAGCTTGGGCAACCTAAGTTCATAGTGGCCCCCGTGGTCGACAACTCCGAGCTCCCCTTCCGCATGCTTTGCCGCAAGTACGGAGCTCAAGCTGCTTATACCCCTATGCTTCACTCTCGTATTTTTACCGAAACTGAAAAGTACCGCTCTCAAGAGTTTACCACCTGCAAGGTAATTTCGGGTCTTGTTTTTAGTTACTTGTCTTATGCTTCTTGTTACTTAGTCTGTGAAGTTGTATAGTTTTGAATTTCATTAAGGAGAAGTTTGCTGAGAAATGATGACAGGAGGACCGTCAGCTATTTGTGCAATTTTGTGCGAATGATCCAGATATATTGTTGGAGGCTGCGCGGAGAGTAGAACCCTACTGCGATTATGTAGACATCAATTTGGGGTAATGCCTTCTACCCATGTTTTTCCTTCCTTGTTTAGCTACTATTGCTAACTACTGTAGAAGGAGGAACTCCAGTAATGAATGACATAACGGGCATTTTCATTAAGCTGATATTGCACCTAGTGCTGCATATTTATATCCATATTCGCTCGTACATGTATTCTAGAACAGTTTTTCCATATTGACTCTAACTATACTGATTGCTCACTTTTTGTCGTGGCTAATTCTTTCGAGTATAATTTCCTTGCAATTCCATGTAACTGGCATCTGGAAGTTGTCCTGCTGTCAGCTTGTATCATTACAATCACTTTTCGTTGAGTTTGGTTGAAAGTAGGCATAGTTAAGCGTTGTATATTTGCCATCCGTGCAGATGTCCGCAGCATATCGCTAGGCGAGGGAATTATGGAGCTTTCCTTATGGACAATCTTTGGTTAAATCTATGGTAGAAAAACTAGCAAACAACCTTAGTGTTCCAGTCTCCTGCAAAATACGACTTTTCACGAATTTTGAGGACACAATCAATTATGCCAAGATGTTGGAAGATGCTGGTTGTGCTCTTTTGGCAGTACATGGTCGAACTAGGGACGAAAAAGATGGGAAGAAATTTCGTGCCAATTGGAATGCCATCAAGGCTGTTAGAGATGTCATGAGAATCCCTGTTCTGGCTAATGGGAATATAAGATACATGGAAGATGTGCAGAGCTGTTTGGATGAGACTGGGGTTGAGGGGGTACTTTTAGCTGAGTCTCTGCTGGAAAACCCAGCCCTTTTTGCTGGATACCGTACTGTCGAATGGGTATCAGGAAGTGATGATATCTGTGTAGGTGGAAAGCTGGACCAGGCGGATTTACTAGTTGAATATTTAAAGTTTTGTGAGAGTTATCCAGTGCCATGGAGAATGATTCGTTCCCATGTGCATAAGATGCTAGGAGATTGGTTCAGCGTACATCCAAATGTAAGAGATCACCTTAATGCACAATCAAAACTCACATTTGAGTTGCTCTACGACGTGGTTAATCGACTTAGGGATCTTGGTGTGAGGATACCACTCTATGTGAAGGATAGCAGAGTGGAGAGGGTATCTGCAAATGGATTTGCGACATGAGATTTATGGTCCTGGAAGAGATTTCATATTTGAGGCTTGCTGTTGTATAGAATTCTGCCAAAGTGGTGTCTGAGGAGGTTGAGTTACACTGTTATTCTTTCTACTGCTAGTCAATAGCTGTTAGCTTGCTACTAGTGAAAGTAATGCCCGAGTAGTTGAATGAGGAGGTTAACAGCATGAGAGTTGATTACAACACCTCAGTGTTCCTCTTGATTCTTCCTGTGACATGTGATGAGGTAAGAGAAGTTACTTTATCCTTCTTCTGCCATTATTTGGCTTTTGAGCTGGAAAATTTTGTTAATCATGGTCCTAAAGTATCATGAATGTACTTCACTCTGTTGTTTGGTTATCAGCATTTTAGCTTAAAATTGTTTACAATCTTTCACCTGAAGAGTTGCTTAGTAGGAAGAAATTTATTTGCTTGATCAGTGCTGTTGGTGAGGTAATAGTGCCTTCCAAGGGTAACTTGTACTGAGTTGATTGTATTAGCTTTTGCATTTCTTAGACATTTGCCAGTGTGAAACACTGTTTCACTATATGCTTCCTCAGTGTCATTCTGTTCTTGGCTTCATTGAATTTGGTTAAAGATTGCTTAGTTTTCTTACCATAGCGCTCTTTGTAATCATAATGAAGTTCCATCTTCCTTCCTTTTGCAGAGTAGTGGTTTTCGTCTATCCTATCAGTAGCATTTAGACATCTCTTTGTAGACAAAAGTGCAGTAAAATCTAGTGTGTTAGCAAAACTGTGCGCACCGGTGTCGGACAAGTTAGAAACCATACGAGTGCCACTGACAGTTGAAATTTCATGCAACACGTTTAGCTGCCTTGTTTTCTACTTTCCTCTTTTATCTTTTTGCTGCTTCACTATCTGACATAGGCTGCAGATTGGATGGTCATCATTGTTGAAGGCAAAGCTTTAGGAAATTTAAAGGAATACTTTGGTGGTGAAATTGTGCCAGAAAATTTAAAAACCTTAACTTGGTGGATTCATGAACCCTTTTTTTTGTGGCCCAAGTTTGCATTAAAATAGTAAAAGATGGAATGAAAATAGAACTCTTCCAGAGAAGACAGCAAAAAAGGGCAGTTATAGAACTCTGGGAAAGGCAGAGTGGAACCTATTGTTCCCTCTTGAAGATATTTAATTTTCATTGGCATCTGAGTAGCCTGTAAAGATATATTAGGGGAACAGTTTGTTAGTGCAGATACAAAATTGAGTGTAAAATGTTTATGCCGTTGAGAATAGACGATTGGGGATGCGCATGTCAACTGCGACACAGTAGGCCATCAAGGAGGAAGTGCACATGCACAAGATTGGAATGATGTATTGACGATTGGGATGGCTCCTCCGGAATTGCATTGGGATTTGGGAGGGCAATTGTCCTAGGAATATGTAAGAGGACAGATCCTCGTTGAAAGGTCAATCATGCGAAGTTTTGTCCTACTGGTTACTATCCCCTTCACTATCCCCTACTTGCTGCGCCGTTTGTGTAGGTATTGCCTTTTGTGAAAGGGGCAACTGACTTGCTGGGTTTGAAAGGGAACGGATTCACAGCCATTGCAGGTGCTAGCTAAGTGCGTCGTGTTATTGGACATCCATCATCGATGTATTATTCTTTCTTTTTTCTTTTTCTTTTTCTTTTTTTTTAAAGTGAAAGTGTTGTTCTTATTTATAGAGTAGATCGGAGTAAAGATAGCTGTAGCTAATGAGTTGTAGTTTTTATTTTTTTTCCGGTAAATCTTAAATATTTTCGGAACGGATGGGCAGGTTTACAATCAAAATCAAGCTTTTGAAAAAAAAAAAGACACTCTTCACCTTAAAGCAGAAAAGAAAATAGAAAGAATAAAAGACGGCCTACCTTTTAAATAAAGAAAAAGCGGAGAACTTAACATTTGAAACGTCTGATGTCACTTTGGTGGCCTACCTGAGACGATTACTATCTGAGAGTAGATCACAATTGCAGAAATGGCATTTTACGATTTTTTAACATATTTATTTATCTTTTCAATCTCTTTTTTTTAAAAAAAAAAAAATTTATGTATGTGAAAGAATCTACATATTGCATGAGGAGGCTCCACTCATAGTGCCCAAAACAACAGAAAATGTTAACCGCGCCTAGTACAATTGAAGGACGTCATCCTCACGAACTCTCTCTTTATTGGCAGTATGGATCAAATCACTGAACCACCCGCATTAAACCTCACCGATCATTGGGTCCTCCATTCCCTCCCCATTAGCATATATACGTTGTGCCTTCTTCCGGGTTCAATCATCAGAAGTGTTGGAATATGGAGAGAGAGAGCACTTTCTCACTCACATTTCCTCTTCTTGTCTTCTTTGTCATCCTGCACTCTTGCTGGTTTTATCAAGTCGTTGGTAATGGTACTCCAGCAACTACCCCGATCAACAGGGAAACACTCGAAATCGTTATAGGGGTTGGCAGTCCTCCCTATTCCCCTGCCTACCGTCCTGACAATGGAGAATGCCAACATTGCCCACAGCCCCCTCCCCCTCCCCCTCCAAAGCCCGCATATCCTCCAATGCATCCCCCCAAGGCCAAGTGTCCTTCCCCGCCACCACCTCCGCCACCGCCCCCGCCTCCCTGTCCACCACCACCCCCTCCGCCTCCCTGTCCACCTCCGCCGCCACCCCCACCTCCACCACCTCCTCCCTGTCCACCACCACCCCCTCCGCCCTGTCCACCTCCGCCCCCACCCCCACCTCCACCCTGTCCACCCCCGCCGCCACCGCCCCCTCCTCCCTGTCCACCACCACCACCCCCACCTCCGTCACCACCACCCCCACCCCCACCCCCACCTCCACCACCGCCACCGCCACCTCCATTTACTCTTTCCAAGGAACTAAAAATGGCCATCCAAGTAATCCGAAGGTTCAAAAGGAGAATAAAGTACGACCCTTTTGGCGTCACCAAAACCTGGACGGGCAACCGCATCTGTTACGACAAATCCAAATACAAAGGCTTCGTATGCGACAGAAGCACCAAAGATAACAAGTTTAGAGTCGTTGGCGTCAATTTCAATGGCTTCAACTTTAACGGCGGACCTGGCTGTCCACTCGTTGCAACAGACTTCGTTGAAGATCTCAAGGACCTGGTAATCTTCCACGTCAACTCCAACAACTTCACAGGTGACATTCCCTTTGGAATATCCAAACTTCCAAACTTCTTCGAGTTCGACCTGAGCAACAACAAGCTCGTAGGAGCTTTCCCCGCAGCAGCCCTAGGGGCAACCAACTTGACATACCTGGACGTCAGGTTCAACCAGTTAACAGGGACAATCCCGCCTCAAGCCTTCACACTAGACCTGGACGTACTCTTCCTCAACAACAACGCATTCTCTGGAAACATCCCCGACAATCTTGGCCAAACCCCTGTACTCTATCTCACCTTTGCAAACAACGAATTAACCGGCCCAATCCCCAGGAGCATTGGCCAAACTTCCAGAAATCTCCTCGAGGTTCTTTTCTTAAACAACAGTCTCTCCGGTTGCCTACCGTATGAGATTGGGTTTCTGAATAAAACACATATTGTGGATGTCAGCATAAACCAATTGACAGGTCCCATTCCACAATCATTCGGATGCTTGAAAGATATTCAGCAGCTGAACTTGTCGTACAACCAATTCTACGGGGCGGTTCCAGAGAGCTTGTGCATCCTGGGCGACCTGGAGGTACTGGACCTCAAGTTCAATTACTTCACTCAAGTCGGACCAGAATGCAGGAAGTTAATCGAGAAGAAAGTCCTGAACGTAACCATGAATTGCATTCTAGACCTTCCTTGCCAAAGAAGCCCGGAGGAATGCGAGGCTTTCTTCTCAAGGCGCTGTACCTGCCCGGACCCGAAATGGCTCTACTACGTGCCTTGCGGCATTTATGTTTCTAAGGGCCCACCACAGACATCCGATCATGTGCCCAAGCGGCCAAGGCCTCCATCGCCGACATATGCTGCTTTAAAAGGGCCAGGCTCGTGAATTTCGGTGTCGGCAGCCAGCCGCCTAAGTGCCTACCTTATCATTACGCCGTAATATTAAGTGTATGTATGTATTTTGTTGTCAGAAGCTGGAGGATAAAATCTTCCTCCGTAAGCGAAATTTTTTATAAGTGTATACACTAAACCATCGCTGTCATTAATGCATGGTTAAAGCCTAAGCCTAAGCCAACCAGCTTATATTCATGTTACAAAGTTGAGGGTGCTTTATGAATACTACTGATACGCCAAAATAATTGCACAATTCAAGGCAAAATCAAATGAAAGAATCGGGGATCAACTAGGTACAGAGTTCAAAAAACTCCGAGAAATTGATGAGGCCATGTCATCCTAAATCAACCGACAACTTAATCCAATAAACACAAGATATTATTGTACATTCTTTCAAAGGCTAACAGATGAAATCCCCAAAATTCAGTCGAAACAGACATAATGGGGAGACTTATTCCTCAGTATATGAAATTTGTGAGGACTTTACTGACCAAGTGTTTACCGTAAACAGCACCTTCAAACCTCCTGGTTCCACCAGTTTGTTTTACGCATTCATCCAATGGCTCTATTACAGCATCATAATTTGGCTATTCATGCGAAAAAACCAAGGAGATTGATTAAGAAGCTGAATCAAAATAAAAAAGGAAAATTAAGAGAGAGGATTACCTCATAAAAGTAGGCCACGCAGACACGATAAATGGGAGAGTTGTTAGTCACCCGATGCAATGTTGATTCATAAAAGCCATTGGATAGAATCTGAAGATTCCCCAAATATTAAGAACAGTTATCGGATGACAGTATGAAAACCACTGGAGAATCAATTATTGAGATGTATACCTTGAGCATGTCACCGATATTGCAAACAAATGTCCCAGGAATGGGTGGTGCTGATATCCACTCTCCGGAAAGGTTTTTTACCTACAAAGGGACTAGTTTAATAGTGCAGAGTAGTGACAATGAAAAACCAGAGAAACATGTATATTTCAAGCAGAAACTAATGAAACAGACCTAAGTATAACACGAAGAACTTCAGGATACACACTAATGCTAAAAAATGAAGGCAAATAAAAAAGAAAGTAGACAGGAGGGCGATACCTGAAGAGCAGTAATACCATCATCTTGATTGACTAACGTCAGCAGACCTGGTATAGAACAAGAGATCATCTTCACGTACAAATAAGAACACCTCATGCTTACACCAAACCAGGATGGGGAATCTTACCATAGTCCGTATGAGCTCCACTGCGTTCATTTGGATAAAAGGCATAAACAAGCACAAAATCACATCAATCAAGTGCTAGAAGTGAAATAAAAGAAGATGAAATCCATCTTCAGCAATCTCACCATCCAATATCATTTTTTGGCATGTCTTGGCCATTTGCAGGGGAGACACCAGGATAGCCAATTATACGCAGCACCCAAAATGGATCACCGGCTCTTGTCCCTTCAAATTCAACTGGTGATCCACCCAATGCCAGAGCTATTCCCCGCATAATTTTTCTAGACAGCTCTGTCGACGTTTAGCATCCAAGTCAGATTCAGTGGACTGGAGTCAGAGATAAAGCAATAACCCAGCTAATGGTATATAATTTCACTCAAAATGCACCTGTGCAAAGGTTGACATACTCCTCCATCAATTTTTTGAAATTCGGCGGATGACTTGGCCTACAGAAGGTAACAATGTGTCATTTACACCAGGAAACATACTTGTTACCATGTGCAGGCAGTACTCATGCTTCCATAAAAATAACAAGCTTACCAAGCAGGTAAATACTAGAATGTTGTGCCTGTGTTTTTGGATGAGAGAGAGAGAGAGAATAAATTGTGATAGGTTGTCGAGTTCCTTTTTTATTTTTTTTTCTTTTTCCCTTTCTTTCTTGTTTGGATAAGCACTTGTAACCTTCAATGGTGTTCAACTTCATGCCATATCCATAAAAGACAACAGTTTGGCTTCTCACATACCAAACATTAGAACCTTGCATAGTTTCACCAAGAGCTCCATACATTCCTTTTGTGACTTCTTTATAGCACTGTTATCCAAAAGGAAAAGACTGAAAATGATCTGAAGGATTAAATTGATGAGGAAAACTGCAAGAGCTACAAGAGCATAATGATAGCATCAAAGCTAACATGAACCCCATCCAGATTCTTTGCTTGCAAAATATAAAGCTCCAAAATATGGTCCACTATATCATTGTGATCACCATAGATATTCTCCAAAACAAAAAAAAAAAAAGGAAAATGAGAAAAATAGAGGTTGAACATAAACAGAAAAAGATACAGTTTATATTATTCTAAAATTTTCCAGAACTAAGAAGCAGAAGAAAACATCTAGCTTCATTGCAGTTTTAGTCTCATTTTTCATGTAATTGAGGAGCAAGTTTTATTTGAATCATGAATACAGAAAACATAATTTTCTGCATAAAAATGTTAAAAAGGAAAGATAATGCATATTATGAGATGTTGAATTCATGAAGACACTATGTACAACAGATGCAGCATATGTACAACGCCTAATGGCTTCAGCATGTCCCTCTCCTTCACTAATCTCAAAAAATGACCCTGGAATTATCATATAAACTTAGTAAGACGCATTAAGTCGGTAACAGCTTGTTGTCAAGGAATATTCAAACCCAAGCATCCCCAGTTCTTTCCCATGGCAGCGTCTATTTGGTTTTTCACTATGATAAAAACATGTCCAAATAACATCTAGAACAGCAGGTGTAAGATAAAGTCCCCAACACAGAAAGCCTTAATAAGGTAGGCAGGCAAATTCAACTCAGCATCAACTTGCACACCCATTGGCAGGACCGATTGAGCGTTCACAAGGCCATTCATTCTACAGATAGATTACCAGATTTATAGCCAGCAGAGGTTTGTAAATATATGTTTTACCAGGTTAATGAGTGATTAAAATTTGTAATTACCAAAAATTCAAACTCAGCAAGGCAAAGTACATATATAGAATAATCTCCATGATAGTACGACCTAGAGCAAAGTAAAACCTACATCAATAGCTTCATGCATATCAGGTACCCCTTTGGTTATATTTTCTCCAACATGCTGATATCCTCTGCAATCAAAATGTTAAGTTATCCTAGTAAGAAATAAAAGGATGAAGCCTGAATCGGAACTAAAATATTGACCCTACATATAGCCTACTAGATATCAAATTTTTCCACAAGAAGCAAACCTGTATCCAGTTGTTGCAGAGAGTTTGATCTTGATTTTCTCCTCATAAGGTAAATCAAAGTATCTATGTGCTATGTTTCTGACCTCTTTGACAAGGGAATCAGGGATGCCGTGGCCCTTCTGTGCAATCCAAAGTCAACTTTAGGCATATATATAATAGCAGAATGAGAAGCAGAGAGGTTGAAAAGAAGAGGCTGTAGGTATTCCAAGTACCTTGTGAGTGACTCAAAACTAAAGTAACGCAAAGAAATCAAATTATACTTGTGAAGCAGTTCAAACAGGTGGAGATGAACGAACTCTAACAGGACCATCTTCTACCTACATGCCTAGGTAAAAGACAGAGATGAAAATATTCAACTAGTAATGCAGCCTCCTAAATTCATGAACCCTAGCAGTTCTGGTTTTGCATTCATATGCCAGTAAACTAAAATTGGTTGCCATCTAAGCCACTAAAATAAACCAGCGTAGAACAATCTAAATGTCTCGATACTTTAATCAAGAAATGCTACATGCTTTCTCGTTATAAGTATGCATAGTCAAAGACCACGAAAAAGTCATTTAAGCATAATAAATTACCACGTAAAAAAATCCTGCTTCTTTACATGCCTGACCCAACTGTCGCACAACATCGGCCACGCCTTTGTCTTGAGCCATGATTGGATCATCCCATTTCTCCAAAAGAGGACTAACATCTAGGCAAGATTCAAACAAAGAAGCAGAAGAAGCAAACAACTGAGACGAGCAAATGTCAGTTCTCATATACTAGTAGTAGCACTCAACCAAGTAGCGTAACCTTTATGACCAACATCCAAGAGTTTTTTTTTTTTTCAGAGAAAGAAATTGAAACTTTAGGACCTTAACTGGTGATAATACAATTTTCTTTTGAGTGAAATCGTAAAATATTCAGCAGGGATATGTTCAACAATGGCAGCAAAAAGAGACCAAAATACCGATTTGGATATTCAAAACCTTGCGCTGACAATTACAGATAAATACAACAGTAGAGATCCCTTTTCCTCCCGGGGTGACGAAGCCGGAAAACGACTGAGTATTCCCATTCCCTGTATCCAATCAATGTAACTAAACTACTATAACATAACTAGCCTTTTCCCTGCTACTTTTGTTCTGTGTTCCTCAACTTAGGAAAGAAACTGCATAAAATAAAACTATTAGGAAAGAAACCATGGTCATGTTTTTCCTTTAATCTCCTTATCTTTGCAGGGTGGCTAACTATAGTGGATAAATTATGCAACAAATGGCAAAAAGAAAATGACGGGAAAAGAATTCTTGGGTTTTGTGAAAGAAATTTGTTACCTATAAGGGGGAGGGTTTTAAAGTCGGTGGTCATTGCGATGGTGTTGTTGGAGCTCTCTGGTTCTGTGATCTATTCCCCGACTTCAACTTAACTACTCGAGGAGAAAGATGCCAAATGAATAAACACCGTCACTTGATCATTGGCAACACTTGCCAATATAATAACGTTGCGGCCTGCAGCTTCCCACTTGCCACTATAATAACTATGTGTAATTTCACTTTAACCCCCGACCTTTCCCCCCTCCCCCCAAAAACCACCCAAAACCAAGGCCCCAAACTTTTAATTAACTCTTTCAATTTTTTTTTTTTTTGAAAAACAACTCTTTAAGTCCTCTCTCTCTCTCTCTCACTCGTACATTTGGTAGAAGGTAAGAATTGAAGAGATTTACTCATTTCTCGTGAGCTTAAACGGCATTTCTAAATTGGGCCTAGTTAAAAATAAAATTTGTTATATCACCCAATATTAGCGTAGTTACAAAAAAGGATCAATATTTATGATTCTTTGCTAATCTAGTGCCCATTGGTATTAGAAAATCAGTTCCCCATTTTTATTCACGAGGGATAAATCCACTGGAGTAACCATACCATTATATTGGATTGAGATTCAAGAGCATTCTGGGCGTCATTGTCAGACTGTAAAAGAATTGAAGCGAATCCAAAATTCGAGGTATTAAACTCGATTGGAATTTTTTGTTTTGAAATTGAAATCAAGTTCGAATTCTACACGAGCTATAAATTTGGGTTCGAGTTGGATTTGAAAACTCATATTTTTCTAAATTTTTAGTAATAATGCATGTATAATTTCTATATGACAAAATAGTAGAGAAATATATTTTTTACATAAAATAAAAACAAACACATATTTTTAAAAAATATATAAAAAGTTAGTGGAGCTTTGTTGAGCCTAAACGAGCTAAATACTTGCAAATTCAAAACGAGATTTTGAACCATAGTCGAATCCTAATTATTAATTGGATTCAAGCTTGAGTTCGAATTTAACTCGAATCAAACCCTGACTGACTATTCGTTAAGAATTTGGTTTGTTTACAGCCTTGACATCGCTAGCACATATTTGCCCCATATTCGTTAGAAATTCATCCAGGGGCTTTTGAATGACGCTAGCAAATATTTGTCAGATGACTTAACAGGTGCGTATACAAAACTTTGTTCTAGGGACTGTCGGCAATTGATTTAAAGTTCCTGGAGATTGAAGTTCAATCGACTTCAACAAGAATAAAGATTTTTAATCAACTTATAAGTTGATTTGACAAATTTCATGTGACGATTCAAATTGAAATGTAGCCTCACCACAAGGAAAAAGAATTGCTCGACTCCCATGAAAGGGTCCCAGAGTTTGTAGAGTAATATATAGGATATCAATGATTAGGTACAGAATAATAGTACTAATCTGTATGCCAATCCGGGCAGCACTTTAGTAGTTTCCAAGTTTTTATCTTCCTCGTGCAGAAATTAAAACTTCCACGACACGTCTCAAATTGTTGATTCCTTTCAAGTTTTCAGGTTGCACATGAAACTTATAACACAAACAATTACATTTTACATGCCAAAACCCCAAAAAAAAAAAAATTTATTTTACATGCAACCAACAGCAGCAGCTGGTGGAGCGAGCAAAATGTCAAAATTTGAAAGATGGATAAATAGGAGTAATCTAATTGTTCGCCTCCTGATCATTGGCAAAGGACTAAACTTATTTGTGTTGACACGCACATTACCAACTAAGAAGACGACGAGGATGATGAAGAAGCTGGTGTTGAGGTGTAATTGCTGCGACAGAACTGAAAAACATTAGCATCCGCTCTTTCCAGGACAAAATGTCCGAGCATATCTTTGGATTTCACCAAATTTTCCTTGCATAAGTACTCATAACTGGTGGTTCTGTCCACCTTTTGATTGAAATCATGCACAAAAATATGCGTTTTTGTATTCCCTCCTTTTTTGCTCCTAGCCAGAACACCTGCTGTGAAGATGGCCGACATCCGGCCAGGCGCTTCTGGCCAGTACCCTCGAGGCCCGTCTACCAAAATAACATCCCAATCAACTTCGTAAAATTGATTAGGCAGATCATTCAGCCCGAGCTTGCACTCGGAAAACAGAAGATTTTGCACCGGCCTGCATTCATTCATAACTTGTTCCTTCACTGCAGCAATCAATTCATTTGCTTCAGTTATTTTGGTAGTGTACTGCACGTCATAGGCCTCGACTTCTGGGTATTTTTCTTCAATGTACGCAGCGTAGTACCGATTCTCATCGATGAATACTGTTCTCCCGTTGTGATTCAGGGCTTTCCAGAGAAGGGTTTCGGGAGTCAGGCCGAACACCAGGAAATTACACGGGCTCCGGCATTTCTGGAGGACATCCGATATCTGTTTGATGTCGGTGTGGGACATGTGATCGGTGTTGTTGGAGTTGGAAGCATAGTGAACAAGCGCCCTCACGACGGAACTCGACAGCGGAAGATTAATGCTGGAGCCAGTTGTAGCCGAGGCAGCCGCAGCTGTTGTAGCTGTGATGGATTCCCTGGTGTAAATCAGGGTGAGAAGGAAGGCCAGAGTGAAGAATGAAATGAATGCAAGAAGCCATAGCCTATTGGAGCTGCCCTGCTTTTGGATGTAAGGATGGAGGAGGATAAGCTTCGTGCTGCTGCTGAGATTGTTCTTCATTTCCCTTTTTTCGGTTGAGAGATTCAGACAATATATTCCAGATGGAGTTCTGAGTTCTGAATTCCTCCCCCGTGGGGATTATTGAGAGAAAGTTGTTTGATTTTAAAGATGCCGAGAACTAAAGACAGGGCGAAATAGACGTTGAAGCAAGAGGGTACATGTCAAACATGAAGATGACAGTCCAAACCCCACACAATACAGCTAGGATTGGCGGCTATATATTTTGTAACTTTAATTGGTTCACTTTCAGTGAATTGAAGCAGATACGACTCTAGTTGATTGGGGCAATGATATAAAGTTTCACTGATTTTGACAAATGCTCTTCATCCGAGAGTGGATTAGCAGCTCCATCATCTAGATCTATGGATGTTGTGGTTTAGTGGAAGTAGAAGGAAGGGGTGGTTGGACTTTGGAGCAGGTAAAGGAGAGGAGGTATTTGGTATGGTTCTAGCGACTCGGTAACTAATTACAAGCCAAAAGTCGCTTTTCCTTGATGATTCTACCATTATTTTTCAAGAAACCTCTATTATAAAACGGTAGCATCATCTTATAGAGTTGTGAGGGGGACCAATGAACTGCTAGATTCCGTTTTGTCAAAGAAAACGCACGCAGGCACCTTTCATGATCTTTATCTGAGGAGTTGGAGCCCGGAATTACCTGCGCTATTTTACAAATGGAAAACGGGAAAGAAGGTAAAGATTACAAAACTCATTCCAAGAAGTCTGTCAGAACTTTGGAAAGGCGGGCTGGTTTATTTATTATGCATATGGAGTGGAATCAACAAACAGATTGCCCGTGCGATTTTAGGTTAGCAAGTCCCATACAAAATTGAAACTTGCCTAGTAATCTGAATTTAATCATGCAAAGTTACCGGAAAACAGATTTTTCCGATGGAGTTAATAAAAAGGTGTTAGTTCAGATATGAGACGTCACATCAACATAATTCTGATAGCGTTGGGTGGCTAAATTTCCGGTTAATTGCCATTAATTAGCCTGATGACCTTGAGAAGAATTCCTCCTTAAGCGATAATTGGGTTGCTCGTGTAAGTAAGCTACTCTTTGTCTCTTTCTTACTCCCCCCACCTCACCTCCCCCCAAAAAAAAAGATAGGAGGACGATGGGATTTTAAAAAAAAAAAAAAACGGAAGGAAGAAGTGGATTTAAACCTCTAAATTTTTGGAATTTTAACCTTAGTTACTAGATCAAAACTCTTAACTAAGATCAAAACTCTTTTTTCCTTTAGAGAACGCTTCAATTTATTTTTTTTAAGCTTTAATCTTATTTCGATCCCCACTAGGAACTTGGCGATAAAAAGAATCATATAGATAGAAGTTCCAGTAGGCGCTCTTTTCCCAATGAAAGTCAAAAGAAAGGAAGAGATAGCCGCTCGCCCATTATGAAAAAGCAAATGCCTTACAGGATGGGCGCTGGCTAGGCTGCTAAATTTGATCGTTGTACACAAATTATTGAAACCCATGAAAGTTGGTTGCTTTAGGAGAACTGGTCGTAGGAATCAGAGGAAAAAGCTTTATGCTTTACCTAATTACCTCCCAATAGTTACTTTAAGATCCAAAAACAAAGTGATCACTTTCCTCTTTGTATCTGAATGATAAGCTTGGTCTTTTAAGGCCGGGCCATAAAAATTGCAGCCCTTTTTCTTTCTTCTTTAAGCGTTGAATACTTTTCATTTGTAACTTCCAACTGTTTGCTTAATTTGAAAGCCATTTTACTCTGTGTGTGTGCATAGAGTTAGTTACCTGATGTTCCTGATGGTATAGTTATAATGCTGGTTAGGCAGATTGTTCAACAAACTTGGATATTTTTTTGAATCAGGTATGTATATATTCAGGGATTTGAGCCCGCTCCAACAATCCGTGTTTATATGGTAGTTGATGGATGGTAATGCATGGAGCAACCCCGAATGATAGATTATGCTTTTTTCTGTGTGGGGTATTAATCTATCGAAAATACTTTTCAAATGTTATATTTGTGAACGTGGAATTCTAATTCTCTCCTCCTATAGAGATTAGGAACGTGTTCTCAAGTTTAAGAATTCTAATTCTTTCGTTTCCGCGCGCGTACTTTGACATTGAACATGATCGTCAAAAGACAAGAAGAAGGGAAAATTGAGAAGGAAAGTGGCAGCGTGCTTCTAAAAAGAGAAATTTGTTTAAAAAAAAAAAGAAGAAAAAACATAGAGTATAAGCGAGGCAATAAATCAAAAAAATAAAATCAGTGATACGCCTTATGCATACGTATAGGATTATAAAGATGAACATGCATTACAGATAAAAAAGATACACATGATTGTCTAAACCTTTTCATTTGGACACTCATCTGATTGAACTTCGCTATTTTCAAAAAAAAAAAATTAATATTTGAAACTCATGTTAAACATTAGATTAATTCCAAAATTATGAAATTGTCAAAAAAATTAATAACCTACCGTACAATATGATACAGAAAATGGTTAAAGTACAAGCTTACTATGAGGGTAATATACAATAAATCACATGATTATATTTTTTTTTTATAGGTTTTTCTAGTAAGTGCTCTATGAGAATTCGTAGCATAAGTAAATCACATCTAACTTATTTTCAAGATTCAATTCACATCTACTTATGTATAATGTTTCTCTTTGTATTTAAACACTTACTAGATATGGCAAACACTCAAAACCTATTTTAGCTCATGTTGATTGGGCATCCATGGAAAATGGCTAAGTTTAAGAGCAAATGTGAATGTGTCTATTTAAATATTGAATTAGATGCAAATTAGAAGTATTAACAAGTGGAAATTAGGTATTCGTTAAACAATTATTTATCAAATAATATGCATAGTTTATTTATACTTTGAGCAAATTATCCGGATGGCCACTAAACTTTTAGAATTGTTAAATTTTGGTCACTGAACTATCTAAAGTTTAAATTTCGGACCTTCAGTAGATTTGATCATTAACTATGCCAAATCTGAGTGCCCGTACGATTCACGAGACAAAAGAAAGAGACATAGTTAATAATTAAATCTAACAGAATGATCCAAAATTTAAACTTTAAATTGTTCAGTGGTCAAAACCAGACTTTTAATAGTTCAGTGGTTAAAATTTGATGATTCCAAAAGTTTAGTGGTCATCCTAATAATTTGCTTTTATACTTTTCCAATTTGGAAGTACCCTTGCTTACAGTTCCATAACCAAGAGCCACCCTCCAAATAATAGAAAGAATAGTAGGAATAGTAGTAGTATGTTGACAACTTTTTCCCTTTTTTTTGGGGGCCCGGGGGGGGGGGGGGGGTTGGGGTGAGGGGGTTTGTTTCCGAGAAAAACGCTCAGCTGTCAAGAAAGAAATGAAAATGTTCATAACAATTGATTTAGTTTTAGGCAATGCTTAAATAATTAAGAAAAAAAAGCAATCCAACTTGATAGGGTAGTGTCGGTAGAAGCGTAGAATTAGGAGAGAGGGCATTAGTAGAAGACACAGAGAATGAAACTCATTCCCTCTCCCAATTTGTAATTGAGGAAATTGGACGGGAGACAAACGTAGATATATTCATATACACAGTTTCAGTGTCCGTGTTAGTGCGAATTTAGACAACAAAACCGACGAAAATACAAGAAGTTGACAATGACATGACATGGCATCATGTGGAACCGGTACTTAGTAGTAGTTTTATATGCTGGGACTTTCCAACTTTTAACAAAATATGCATCAGGAATGGATCAAAGTATGCATCAGGAATGGAATGAGGTTGATGAGCAGAGCAGAAATTCGATGCTTCCTGAGGTGTAATAATAGTATGTGGATGCAGTGAAGTATTTTGCGTTGGACGGTGTCCTCTGCCACCCAAGGATTTTGTGTTTTCAGTCAAAACCTAAATTAACAGCAGCAATCAGAGTTTCTGACTGGGTGGTGGTGGCCGGTGGGGTGCCTATATTGGGCAGTGGAAGACAACCATCTATGATCCCAGGAAGGCACGGCATGTAACATGGAATCATGGATAAGAGGAAGGAAACTGGCTGAAGACTGCTGCTGTGTCCAGAGCTCACATGATCGATCAACTGGTAACTTTGACAATATATATGTTAATAATGTCGGGGATATTATATAAGTTTTGACGGCAGGTCGCAAATAGCACTGCAACTTGAAATTGATGAGCAGAAGAACAAGAAAAAGTGAAAAGAGGCCCAGCCAAGGAACAACGGACAAATTCAGCAGCTGCAGGATCCTCCTTCCTCACCAGTAGAACTACGACTCTTTTGACATGTGCTACTACTTGACATGGGCCAAAAATGCGGTGGGGTTTCTTAACAAATAACAAGGCAAAGCAGGTAGGCCACGGTTACAAATGCAAGCCATACCTACATCCTTCTTTTTGAGCTTTTGGATTCGGCTAGCCCGTTTACCACACTGCATCCTGATTGACTTCCCCTCCTCCTCCTCCTCCTCCTTCCCCCCCCCCCCCCCCCCCCCCCCCCGCACAACACCAAAAAAAAAAAAAAAAATCTTCAGGAGAATGCCAAAAAAAAAGAAAAGAAAAAAGAATAGTACAATTTACATTTGGCTTCCAAATGAGAATCAATTCCTTCCATGCTGAACGCCGTAGTTCTATCTATGTCTCTGCATCATCCTAAAGTCATAACTTATAGCTTAGAGGAAGAAGAAAAATTTAGTGCTGCGAGGCCTTGGCCACCACCTCGACTAACAAATACCCTGTTTCTCAAAGCTGGCTATCCCATATCATTTTTGGTCTCGACATGGTGGAGCTGCACATCTAGTCATATTGTGGTTGACACATTATTCAGCCGCTTGATGTGATAGCAATCCGAAATTACGTCTAAGGGCCGATATGGCTATCAATCACCCTGATTTTCCGAAATCCGTACTAATACTTTGGACTATAAACGCCTCCCATTTTCACAATCAAAAGTAACAAATTCTTATCTGCCTCCTATCTCATCTAGACTCCCAAACAAAAGTCATTTTGAGAGAATCTCGAGGCTGGACCTGGTGCCTTCTATTTCCCCTTGTGGTCGCAGGCAAGAAGCTCGACGGGGACAACTCTCGGCTCTGTCATCTTGCCCGCACAAGCACTATTTAGGTAACTTTTCCAGCACCTGCAGCGAATTTGGAGCATAATTAATAATGTCAATCAGAACCTATTATTGATTTGTAAAACCACAGATTACTATTGATTTGTAAACACGTTAAAAAGCTAAAAGTACGTAAACCCAAAAAAAAAAAAATTTTTTTTATAGGATTTTGTGTACGTATTGACTTTAGCAAACAGGTGACCATGGGAGAGGGGCAGGAACTAGTGCGGCACACGTCCTACAAGGAAAGGAAAGAGACACAAAAGCCCAAATGCATTTCTATTTTCTCCCCCTGATTTGCCTGTAAGTTTCAACCCTGCTTTCACGTGACACTGACCCATGATATGCTACTGGTATTTCACTAGTATTACAGCCCAGCCAGCAGCCAGCTGCTTCCCATTTCGCTTTCTTCTATTCTTTTCCCCCTCTTTTCCTCCACAGCTAGTCTTTTGCTCCCACCACCAGTCCACCCCTCCGCCACCATCAGCAGTCCCACTCTCACGCCCACTCCCCGCCACCCAAGTTCTCTTCCCTTTCCTCAGCTCCAATGGATCGAAGTTTCAAACTCCGGTCCCCGTTGTCAAACCACAAATACACCATCCAATCAGATGAAAACGAAACACTACTACTCGTAGTCCAATAACCAGTCCCACTCCTCTTCTCCAGCAACAAGAACAACAGCAACAGCAACAGCATGCATACTCTAATAAAACAATGTGGGAATCTTCTCCTCCGTTGTTTTTTACTCTTTACTAGTAGTGCTACTTTATTCTCTGCCACTACCATTTCTATTTCCACGACGCCCTCTCCATCCTTGGTCCTACTCCCTTCCGACGCCGTTTCTCTGCTCTCATTCAAGTCTAAAGCTGACCTGGACAACCACCTTCTCTACGCTATTCACGAACGTTTTGACTACTGTTCGTGGCAAGGAGTTAAATGCGGACAAGGCCGAGTCGTCCGTTATGTCCTCCAAGGTTTTGGCCTCCGCGGCCAGTTTCCCCCCGACACTCTGACTCACCTCGATCAGCTCCGAGTCTTGAGTCTCAAGAACAACTCGCTCACCGGTCCGGTTCCTGACCTTTCTCCCCTCCTCAACCTCAAGTCCCTATTCCTGGACCACAACTCCTTCTCCGCTACTTTTCCTCCTTCTCTCCTCTCTCTTCACCGCCTCCTTATCCTCGACCTCTCTCACAACAACTTCACCGGTCCAATCCCCAGTGATTTGGCCGTTCTGGACCGCCTCAACTATCTTCGGCTCGATTCCAACCGGTTCAACGGCTCAATCCCTCCATTGAACCAGACCGCGCTAGCAATCTTCAACGTCTCCAATAACAACCTAACCGGACCAGTTCCCGTCACTCTCACTCTCAAAAAATTCACCATTTCTTCATTCTTATGGAACCCTGGTCTCTGTGGAGATGTCATCAACAGACCATGCCGCGCTACTCCCTTCTTCGACGCTGCTCCGGTAGCCGGCGACGCCGCTGCCCCGCCTGCACCGCTCCTCCAGAGCTCGCAGTCCCAGGGAGAAGTGCTGATCCCTTCTCCGTCGCAGAAAAAAAGGCACAAAAGAGTTGGCGTGATCCTAGGGGTTATAATAGGAGTATTTATCGTGATTGCAGCAGTTTTATGCATTTTCGCTTACTTCAAAAGGCCAAAGGAGGAAGAACAAGCTGATGCAAAGAAAAGAGCATTGTCACCGGAGATGGGTTGTAACAATGCGGAGATATCTACGCAAATTGGAAATGCCGAGGATGGAATTGTGAAAGAGAAGAAAATATATCAAGTACATGAAACTAACAGTCATGGTATCAAGCAGGTGAAGAGTGGGAATTTGGTGTTTTGTAATGGAGAGGCGGAGTTGTACACGCTGGAGCTGCTAATGAGGGCGTCAGCTGAGTTGCTGGGGAGGGGAACCATTGGAACTACGTATAAAGCTGTGTTGGATAACCAGTTAATTGTATCGGTGAAGAGACTGGATGCTTGCAAGACTGCTATTACTACTGCGGAGGCCTTTGAGCAGCATATGGATGCCGTTGGTGTGCTTCGGCATCCCAATTTGGTTCCAGTCAGGGCTTATTTTCAAGCTAAACAAGAAAGGCTGATTGTCTTTGATTATCAGCCCAATGGCAGTCTCTTCAATCTCATTCATGGTAAGCTTCCCTCCCCTCCCCCTCCCCCCCCCCCCCCCCCCCCCCCCCCCCCCCAATTTTTTTAAAATTTTATTGTTATACTTAAATTGTACTCCTACTACTACTAGTATTTGTTTTTGTTGTCTTGGCTTTTAGTGCCAAGCGTTTAAGCTGTAGCTGTGGGGTGAGTCGTGTTGGGGGGTTTTTGCGATGACAAGTTGTCGGCTGCCAGAGCTTTTTATGGTTGTAGGTTTTTGTTCGATTGGTTAGTGTTGCAGAGACGTGAGAACTGAGAACCCCTTCTGAGCGGAGCTAGGTTCCCACCGCCGTATTGCCGATCATCTCGGTGGTTCCCACTTTTAGTCAACACTGGTCTATGGCTAACAGGTCACCAACAAATAACAATATGGTTTGCTTTTGGCAGTTTCCTGTTCCCAGTTTGGCATCTGTCTGTTAGTGTAAGTAGGTTTGGTTAAATTAATATTCAGTCCTCTGCTCACCGATGACCTCTAACGAGTCAATTGCTTGGCTTATTCCATTTCCACCAATTGGGCTTGGCCCGCTTGGGGAATTAGTGAATATGGAGAGTCGAGAATGCGAGCTTTGGTACATAATGATGGGGACAATAATTGAGACGTTTATTATGGTTGTTATCGCGGAGGCCTTAAAGTTTATGTACGTTGGGTCAGATTTGTGGCTGTCATTTAATGATGGACTTAGTACTCGCAGCACATTCATCTAGAAGTATTTTATTTTCTTCAGTTATCTGTAGTTTTTAATGAGCTAGTTCCGTTAAACATTTCCCCTTCGGACTACCCTTAGGCACAGGAAGAATTGAACTTGTAGGTACTGTGTAGTAGTAGCAGCATCACTCCATCAACAATGACGTGATAGGTCAAACTTCTCGTTCAAAAATGGTGGTGGCAGCTGGAAACTCATACTAGTAGCTAGACTAGCATCCGTGCCCGGGATGCTCAAGTTGGGGAACTATGCACTTGCTAAACTCAAATTAGATGTGTTCTATGTACTTCTGGTATTGCAGACCAAGGACGGTATTAGATGTCTCGGGGAACCATGCATGCTACACAGTGGTCACTTACTGGTATCTCATAGCTGAATTACGAGAGTAGTGAATAACGGGGTGTCTATCAGTTTAGAATTGCTTTCCCTGCTTTTCTGTTTGGCACCGCTGATGGCAAACTGCTTGCTCTACTATTAATTGTCTTGCTTCTGTACTGAGATTATATCCTCTCTCATATTGTCTGTATCTGATGTTTTTCACAAGTTTGATGAGCTGTTTTCTCCGTTGTTAGAAGTAGATGCTACATTTTCCCATTGAATTGATGCATGTGTTCTCTCTTTGATGTCCTTTTCCCATTAACACATTGATGCAAATGAAGCTAGATAATGACTCTTTCATGGGTACAGAAAAGAACAGTGTCCATGGCCAATATAAATCTGAGAATGCATTGCACGTTCCTTACTTTAGAAAGGCAAAAGTAATTGTCTTCGATTTATTCTTATTTACTTTGCCATATCTCGTTGGTAAGGTTCAAGATCAACAAGGGCTAAACCTCTTCACTGGACATCGTGCGTGAAGATTGCAGAGGATGTGGCTCAGGGCCTTGCTTACATCCATCAAGCATCAAAGCTCATTCATGGCAACCTGAAATCCTCCAATGTCCTTCTTGGTTCTGATTTTGAGGCCTGTCTAACCGACTACTCCGTGTCCATCCTTGCTGATAGTTCTTTAATTGATGATCCAGAATCTGCAGGATACAAAGCACCTGAGATATGCAAGTCTGTTCGTCGAGCCTCTTCAAAATCTGATGTATATGCCTTTGGCATCCTCTTATTAGAGCTTCTGACTGGTAAACCTCCATCTCAGCATCCGTTCCTTGCTGCCCCTGATGTGCCGAATTGGGTCAGAGCAATGAGGGATGACGATTCTGAGGAAGAAAAATGGGTTGGAATGCTAGTTGAGATTGCTAGTTTGTGTAGTGTGACTTCACCCGAACAGAGGCCAACGATCCGGCAAACACTGAAGATGATACAAAATATAAAAGACACTGCAATGGTAGACAACAGCGCAAGGGATTCATACAATGGATATTCATAGTTTCTAATTACATCTACAAAGCATGGATATTGGATGGAGCATAAATTTTAATGGATTTCGTACTGAAAGCCACGCTGGAATGGGATTAGCATTTGTGGAATAAGCACGCTTCCCTCGTGGGATTTGAAGCGATTGGCGTGTGAGTATGTTCATTCACTTTGTTAGGAGGACGGGCTTAGATGATTAAAATAAAAATAAAAATGGTGCATTTGATGTCCACTAACCTGTATCTGATGAAGTTGTGAACTTCAGGAGCGCCAGTTCTTGTAAATGATTAGGTAAAAGTTAAATTGAGCTGAGATTAACCTATCCTGAACGCGGTTCTTGAATCATTTTGTGTTAGTAGCATGTTGTGCGAGTTGAAGATAGTATGGTATCTTGATAGGGTTTCTGGCGAGAAATTGGGAGAAATGCATTTTGTTTTGTCATATCTTTCCAGACCTATCAAAACAATTTCTTAAACGCCATGTTTGATCTTCAAAGCAGCTTTGTACGTTCGGTTTAGAGATGACTAACTGTATGTTGGAAACAAACACATGAAACTTCTGCTGAAGGGGAAAAGAAACTTCTTCCATCACCACTCCGAGTTGTCTTTTTAATTTAATTTTTGGTGTATATTAAGATAGATCGAGCTGGCTTCACAAGATTTCTTTGAAGAATTCTCATAAATTTCCGGTTACCAGATGTCCGGAACAGGGTATGAAGCTGATTTGAAGGATTAAAAGAGCTACCCATCTCTGTTCTTTTCTCTACTGAAACTGAAAGGGGGGAAAGAACTCTACATTCCTGAAGGCTTTTTATCTCATTTTGGAGCAAAAAACAAGAAGGCTCATTTTCACATTTGTCTCAAAAAGATAAAGTGGCTGACACCTCCTCAAGCTTATGGCCAAACTAAGCTATTAAACCCATAGATGGAACATATCTGATTAGTGATCATAATCCTATATAGCATATGTTAGGTACAAATTAATTGTTTGAAATCTGAGTTTTAACTTGATGAACTTTAGTCTCGTCAAATTATCAGCTTAGCTTAGGGCCTTGGGCCAATCGACGTACGTCGAACGCTGTCATTGACCAAATGCCTCTTGTGAATAAATTATACAAAGTGTGGACTATGGAAAGAAGCTCATGGAATATTTTTCAAAACATGTATAATTTTTTTTTTAAAAAAAAAAGGAATAATTTCACATAACTCCACTGAGGTTTTTGATAATCGCAGAAAGCTCTCCTCAATTTTTAAAAATTACACATACCTCCCCTATTTTCATTGTTTAAGCAACATTTTAGGTCTAAAACGCTAGACTTTTTCTCAAAAATCCTATAATGCCCTTGATTTATAATTAATAGCAAAAATAAAAGGAAAAAATAGTTCATAGTTTATATTTCATTCATCCTTACTTGCTATCACTATTACCTATCCATCAACATCCAAATCACCATTAAATAAATATTTATCTTTGTTTTAATGTTCATCTTTTACCTAAAGATTTTTGATGCAAATCATTATATCAATTATAAACACTACATCAGATATCCAAAAAATTACTTACAGTTTCATATCAATATTAGATTTTGCATAATACACAACAATATACATCGATATCTCTAAATTTTAATTTCATGGCTATCACTTTTTTAATACAAAATAATTTAAGGCATCACTACTATTATGAATGTCCAATATACTCCATTGGCACAAAGTTCAAAATCAATCAAATTTTCTCTATATGAATAACATTAATAATTGTAAATAAAAAATAGAAACACAATGCAGTTATAAATATATTGAGAACATTTTTTTTCATAACAACCATAATAGTATAATCTATATTTAGTTCCTATTACACTTCCTATCCTTAATTTTTATTTTTTTATCACTGCTACTGTTTTTATCTCCATCTAGTTTAATAATGAAATTATCACTCAATTTGTCATTTGACAATTTTAATTTGCTAATGCCTATCAAAAATTGAAAACAAATATGGGGGTAAGAAAACTATTTAATAATAATGATGAAAAAGGGAGAATTGGGAATAGACACCAAAATAAGTAAGCATTGGTAGTTTTGGTGTCTATGGTGGTTTTATTATTGGCGATAGTACACATTTGGTTGATAAGAATAAATACATGAGTTTGGAAGGAAATCAGATGTAAAAGGAAGAGGATAGAAAGTTAAATGAGAAAAGCGTAGTTTGAATTATTGATTGACAATAATTGAGAGAACTTTAATATTTAGTAGAGTTTTTTTAATGAGTTGACAATTAATGAAGGTATTATTGTCTTTTTATCATGTCAAAGGAGGTCATTGTAATTATGTAAATCTCAAGGGAATCGAGTGAAATTATCAAAAATTTCAAGGCAAGTTTTTGAAATTATCCCTAAAAAAAAAAAGGAAAACTCAACTTCAACTTAAAGTATGATTGAATTGGAATTTGTATAGTATGAAAAGTAAGGATTGGTACGAAATGTAAGAGGTCGTTGAATTGCAAGTTTGAAGAGTTCGGGACAAAAAAATAGTACTGTTGCATTGTATTTGTTCAGAACGTTATATATATAAAATAAAAAAGTGATAAAAAATGTGTAAAACGAGGTTTGGGAGAGGCGTCCTACAAAAAATTTACTCATTCTTTCTCCATTTCGTGGGGGCCACAAAAAATATATATTTTTTTGGTAGAGCCACAGCCACCTACGGACCGGTTGGCAGTTGGCACGCATTTTCCACGTGAGGACATGAATGGCGTGGAATTCACGCTATAGGCTGGGAATAAAAGAATCCATTTGACTTCCTATCTCCTAAAATCCCAATATTCTAACCTATCAAAAATCCATTATTAGACTAATCATAGTTATTAATTAATTTTTTAAAGCCCAATTGTTGGTTGGTCGATTGTGATCAGTACAGTCAAGTTGATGATCTTTAAAATAAAAATGATAAGAGAAAAAAAAAATAAAGCATTAATTAGATCGGTACTCCAAATACACGATCGCATACAGCCCACGGGCACTCTCAGTCCCCAGGCCTCCTTCTCTCCCTCTCTAGTCGTCTCGTCGTCTACGGTAGCCGTGAAATCCGAAGGCTACTCATTTTCTCTTCTTTTTTGGTAAAACAGAAATCTTTTCGGAGGTTTCAATTGGCAAAATTGCGCTGAAATGTCGGGAGGTATAGCGCGTGGACGTCTCACCGAGGAACGCAAAGCCTGGCGTAAAAATCACCCCCATGTTTGATCATGCTCTCTCTGTTTGAGTCCTTTTTTTTGCCTCCTCCCTGTTATCCTTATACGCAGCATAATATGAAAATTTACTATTTATATTAGCGATAAATTCACGTCTTGAATTGTTTTTTGCTCAACAGAATAATTAGAGCTCTAATTATGTTTATTTTTACTGGTTTAGGGTTTCGTGGCCAAGCCGGAGACACTTCCAGATGGTTCCGTTAATTTGATGGTTTGGCACTGCACCATTCCTGGTAAGCCTGGGGTAAGTTTCTTAACCTAGAATCACTTTTTATTTTGTAACTTAAATTTCGTATTCTTTTTGTAATACTGGACAAGAGTTAAAACTAATGACTAGTGCTGTGGCGAAGAGTTGTTGCTCTTTTTTTTTTGGCTGGTTTAATCTCTCTCTCTCTCTCTCTCTCTCTCTCTCTGTGCTTTAGCACAACTTTGTTGTGTATTATTGCCTGTACCTTCTTCTATTGTTTTATAAGCTTCTTTGATGAAATTTTAATGTCTTTGGTGTCTAAGCATTGTTATGGTCTTATGGGTAATTTGGCTACGAAGATTAAAATGGGGCGAGTTTTTACTTTGCAGTCGATCTTAACTTAGGCGTTGGTCCACCAAAATGACACTTCTAGCTAGGAAAAAATGAATGGATGATAATTCTGAAGATCTAGCTTGAACTTAGTGATGTCTGTAGCTATATTGCTGGAATTTAGGATTCTTACCATGCGTTTTACTTGAAGCACACTATCATCGGCAATTAACTAAAAAAGAGTCCATTCTGTTTTCTCTAATGAAGCAAGTTTATTGGGAAATTATATGATCAATAAAACAAGCAGTGCAACACTTCTTTGTTTCCCATCGTTATAGATGAAATATCTTTCTTCAGAATGGAAATAAACCTTAACTCTGGTTTGTCTCCTTTGTAATAGCTACTTAAAAATTTCTGAGTAGAGGTGAAAGGGCACTATTGAACCATTAGTTGCTCTCCTTCTCTATGTAGTAATAACTTTTCTATCTAATCCTCCTTCGAAAGGTATGTTCAGACATGGCAGTTACTAGAAGTGATGGAAACTGGTTTTTAAATTCCTTTCGATCGCATTATCAAGGCTTATTGGATGTCACTGAATCAGTGTTTACTGGATCAATTCAGTGCAAGTTTATAATGGTTAATATGTTATATGTTAGCTGCTTTACTGTTTCAACCCGTGAAGCTACTTTATCTCAAATGATCATGATTCTTATTGCAAATTGAGTATCATAAATCTTGTATTACCAATATTGGCTGCAGACTGACTGGGAAGGTGGTTCTTATCCACTTACGCTTCACTTCAGTGAAGACTATCCGAGTAAACCACCAAAGTGTAAATTCCCTCAAGGTTTCTTTCACCCTAATGTCTATCCTTCTGGGACCGTTTGCCTCTCAATCCTCAATGAAGATAGTGTATGTACCATTCTGCTTGGCATATTAATCAAATCTTTTACACGTGACTTTTGGCTCCATTATAAGTTGATGCATGCTTTTTGTCATCTCCAGGGTTGGAGACCAGCCATTACAGTGAAGCAAATCCTAGTAGGTATCCAGGACTTGTTGGATCAACCGAATCCTGCTGATCCTGCACAAACTGATGGTTACCACCTATTTATACAGGTGACTTGTCTTCTCTGGAAGCTGAATTTGCAAGTTTTTCTCTCTTTTAGGATCTTCTTCTGTTAACTGGATACCTTTCACCAAAGAACATCAAAGTATAGCGGTGCTCCATTGGTATTGACATTGTTGTAGGATATTCGCTTTATTGAGAAAAGTAACATTTTGAAACTGCATGGTTCATCTCTTCTTTTGATGTCGCAGGTAATTTAACATATTAAAAAAAGAATCATTCATAGCCACTCCATATTTTCCATGAATTTGTTTGGCCAGGCTCAATATTTTAGTTAGAGTTGCAGATAAGTCATGATCAAATAAGATGGCTGAAATATGTCAGCCACTGTGTTGCTTTATCTTCAATTTATTAATTACAGATGTGCTGAAGTGGATTCAAGGGTATGTGTTGCGGAGCTAGTTTTTGCTAAATTTTGCAGCCATTGGTTGCATTTTACGTCTAATCAGATGGTGACCTAACTTACAGTTCTTTGAAATTATATAGTCATTTGATTTAATGTATTCTGGTGGGAGCATAGCTGCTTTGAAAAGGTAAAGATACAAATGCTGAATATAATAAGATGCCACCTGTATTTGCAGGATGCTCTGGAGTATAAGAAGAGAGTGCGACAGCAGGCAAAGCAATACCCACCTCTTATCTAAATAGCTTGCGCATTTTGGTTCTTGATGATTGTTTCAGTTGTTTTGATGCAAACTGCATTCTGAAGTGTTCTGTTTGGACTTCACTAATATCGAAATGTGGAAGTGTTCCAGTCAGCCAATATGCTCATTGGTAGTTCTTCTCATGATAAAGCACATTTCATCGTGTATCTGAACCTACTCGTTGACGTTCTTGTGTCACAAATTTGTGTAGACAAGCTGACATTAAATTCGTTTGCTGTTAAAAGATCCTGTTTGCTGGCTAATTTCTTGAATGTGTAGTGTTGCTTTAACCTGATGATTGAGGTCTCTTTTGGTTGTGGGTAGAGTTTCATCTCAGGGCATTGGGCAGATGGCCTTGGATTTCAAGACTTTCTCCTTTTGGTGATCAGAGCAAGATTCGAGTAAACCGTTGCTAGTGAAATTTCAGTTATCATGCCTTCTTTCCACCTTAATTGATTTGATTTTCACCATTCGACTAGTGGACATTCGGCAAAGCAGTCTTTCGAACAATTTTCCATTCAATAGTGTGGGTGGTCAGACTTTGATGTCAACTAGTTGAATTGGGCCTGACGCTAAGTGTGAGGCTGCCCAGATTTTATGTGATGTGTGCTTTTGAATTTTTTTGTTAGATATGGTAATATAAGTATGAGAGGATATTACAACTTGGAAGTATGTATAAAATAGTAGAGGAGGCTTTGGTCCAGGTCCTAGGACTTAGAGGTCTGTGTTTAAATCTCCCTCGCCTTTTTTCGCTTCTTAAATCTTACTCTTCTTTTGTTAGAAATTTCTTTTCCGAAAAACTTATATATAAAAGTTTACTACAACGCAAGATGAAGCAGTTCAATTCTAAGCTTTACCACATTGCAAAGAAGTGCATGGAAATCAATAGCCTCATTTGGATTATCAAGATGTAGCAGCATTAGTTCCCATGGCATTTTAGTCTCCATAACCGAACATGACCACTTTCGCAGAGAAAGCACGGGGGCTGTTGGTAAAATCTTTTAGCTAGGAGGAATGTATACGTTTTCTTCCTTGTCATTGGGCTTGGTAGGAACTCAAATGATTAACACTACTTCAGGATTGAGAACAAGTGGCCGTTTTAGTATTTGGAACATAAGGGTTCCTTACTGAAAACTAAAAGGGAAACGCAGTACGTATATAGCAACAAAAAATTAACAATTTCAACATTTAAGCCATGAGTTTTTATTATAGGTGAATTTTCACTACGAGTCGACCAAACATTTGATTGCTCGTGAATATGAAGACCTCTAGTGGAAAGCAATTAACATTAATGGTGTGGATGAACCAATCCAACTTATAGAGGCCAGTCAAAGGTTTCTGGATTTTGGTAGCATTAATATTGCCATTGCATCTCCTGGGAAGACGAGTATTAGTTTCTTTGAATCTATGTAATCTAGTTAATGATGCATTATCTGCATGATGAAATCTAGCATTTTCTTTTTGATTGAACAAAATGGTATTACAAGTATTCATGATCTTCCACATGATATTCATTTATTTTATTCTCCCATTTCTCCTCGCATCCTTTCCGTTCCTAACTCTCAGATACAGAATTCAAACCATAAACGTGACGGTAAAAAATATTTCAAACCCATTCACTCGTTCACTTTTATATTTAATCAACCAATTTATCCAATTACTTTATAAGAATCAAATTGACTTTTTTTTTTTTATGGTAACAGTTGCACAAGGAGCCTGTTCTCGTGGAAAATTGAATTATCTCGATGGGGGTGAGGCTGATCCAAAATCTATTGTCATTATTGTTTCGCACGAACTGCAAACGTGCACGTAACTTGGCTTCGTAATATTTGTCATTTTTGTCGCTTTAGAGACTTATTGTAAATGCTTCAAATCCAAAACTTGCCTCGCCCATAAGTCTTCCTAACAGAAACCACCATTTTCCATGTAAAATGCAGAACTAACTCTACAAGTATGTCGTCTCTATTTCGTACCCATCCATTAAAAAAAAAAAACTGTCATTTGTTAGAATATTTAACTATCATGGATGTTGATCTAATCTGAGTTTTTATCTAACACTCTCGCTCGCAAACTTTAAGTAGCATTTTTCTTTTCTTCTCTTGGTCCCTCACCGAATATAGGCCACAACAATCGTGGCGATCTTCCAAGATAAGCAAACTGAGTTGGGGATTAAAAAAAAAAATAGTTAGTAGAGAATATATTACGGACAAATAAAAAGCGAAGAAAGCTACCTAAAAATAAAAAGGGAAAGAGGAAAAACCAAAAAAAAAAAAAAAGCGAAGAGAGCTACCTAAAGAAAAAAGAAAAAAAAAGCCCATCTGAAAACCCCAAAAAGCCCATATGAATCCTTCCGCCTATTGGGCCCAAAAGCAATCCACCACTGGCCGACTTCCTAGCTTAGCAAATGTAAACGCTAAGCTCTTATTCACAAAATCACAGTATAGGAAGAAACCAGGCCTCATCGAAGTCTTTCCTTGGACGACGTCGTCGTCATGGCGGCATACTACCCTCCTCCGCCTGCGCACTACCAATATTACGAAGCTCCACCGCCACCTCCTCCAGGAGCCGCTGCCCATCCTGCTCATCCTGCGGTAGCTCAGCCGCTACACCACCAGCAATACCTACCTCCTCAAACCCAATTCGTCAATTACGCTCCGCCGCTTTACCCTCAATCCTCGCACGACGAGGTCCGTACTCTCTTCATAGCTGGACTTCCTGAAGATGTCAAGGCTCGAGAAATCTACAACCTATTTCGCGAGTTCCCTGGTTACGAGTCCTCTCATCTTCGTACTACAGCCAGTACTCAGGTGATTTTTTTTCCCCTCATTTTCTCAATTATTTGTTTGTTTTTATGTTTATCGGATTAGTTGATGGTCTCTCAGGCGTTTCAAGTCTGTTTAATGTATGCATATATGCATTCTTATATGTTCTTTCTTTGGTGGTTGTTTACAGCCATTTGCTTTTGCTGTTTTTGTGGATCAGCAGTCAGCCGTTATGGCATTACACACGCTCAATGTAAGGACATCTTTCTATGCATTTGTTACTAGTTAGTTCTAAGTTACTGAGCTCCTAGTAACTGTGGTCAAACACTCTAGTATTTTAGACGGGTTCGGTTGATTTGAAATGAATCGATCATCAATAATGATGTGGAGGCCGGCAAGTAAGTCGGTTTTCTGTTTTCAAAAATTTGAAAAACTTACCGGACGGGTTTAGAGCCTGGCGGGAGCACCTGCCCTTCCCACAAAGGAAAACATAATTATAAATCCCATTTTGGAATGGCTTTGCTACTCACTGATCCTTAGTTCATGCAATTCTAGGATCGTCTCTCATTCTTACAACTTGTTGATTTTAATGTTGTGGGTTTGTGTTTTGTATGACTAAAAATTGGAATGGTGGGGTTAGGATCGCCTCTCATTCTTAGAACTTGTCGATTGTAATGTTGTGGGTTTGTGTTGTGTATGACTAAAAATTGGAATGGTGGGGTTTTCCCTAAATTCTGTATCTTTATATTGTAATTGTTATCTGTTTCTGCATAAATTAGCATTCTTGCCTTATGTAGTTGGCTCCCTTCATTTTCATATTCACATCTTTGGTTTTACTGAGAAAATATCCTCGGCACTTGTTGATTTTAATCCTTTTTTTTCTTTTTTTTTTCTTCCCAGGGAATGGTATTTGACCTTGAGAAAGGTTCCACATTATATATTGATCTTGCAAAATCTAATCCCAGGTCTAAGCGCTTAAGAACAGGTACTTTTGCAACATTTTTCCTGCCTGTCATGCCTTGTGTCCTGTTTTTTTTAACCATTGTGTTTGACTTGCAACAACCAGATGATGAGAGTGCTGCATCAGAGAAGAGGATGAAATCTTCTGCTTCTTCAAGGGGCACAGATTCGGGTAAGGTTTTTGCCTTAGTTTTCCTGTGCATTGTGGATGAAAATATCTCTACAAGCAGTCTCTATCTTCTGCTTCTTCCAAGGGCACGATGTTTAATTGTGTTTTTATGCTTTTTTTTTTTAATCCAAATTAGTCACATGATACCTACTTGATCTCTTACAAAGAATATTAGCTAGTCAGCCAAGCGGAGAGCACGTTAATATAAAAGCTCACCTTGCACATGTTTTGCACTGTTGGGCACTAGCAGGTGTTGGCAGCATTCACATGCCTGGAACGGGTAATTCCGCTCACAACACGATTGGTTATTCATCCACACAAAGGTCATCTGCACTACTTAAGCACACTTTAATTATTTGGAAGTGCTTACTTCCGGCCGATATGCACGTTTAATTTACTCATATTTGATTACTTCTGGCTGAAAGGTCAAGGGCCACATTGAAGCAGTCACTATATGCCCTATTCCCTGAAGTTAGAGAACTTTATCAGTTACAATGTTACTGAAAAATCTTATCTGATTTCCATTGTCTTTTTTCTCACAATGTAGTGAGGGAAGCTTTGATGATAGGGCTGCAAATGACTCTAGTAAAAAATTGGTAAGATGTTCTTGTCCCTGAAATTTTATTTAATGATACAGTATTTTACAAACTATTTCATAATTTTTGTTTGGCTCTTTAAAATTTTAGAATTTAACTCCAGCTTTGGCTCATGATTTTCGAGCTACAAATGTTAGTTTTCTCCTTAAGCTTTTGAAAACCTGGGCCTTTTCATGAGAGAGGCTATCCATTCCAAATTGTCCTTGATATGGTAAAGTCTTTATGAATATATGAACTGAATACTGATTCTGAGTATTTTGTATAGCGCATTTATTTTAAGGCATGAGTTAGGGTGTGTTTGATAAAATTGAAGCCTGAATTCGTTAAGTTACTGAATTGTTAAGGACTAAATTTGATACATTTGAGTGTATATATCACATTAAGTGAATAGCTTATCACCTTTTTTGGGAGCAAATTTTGCCTAGAAAATTTAGTGCCACTTAATTTTCTTCAGATGTTCTATTTTTGGTTATCAAATACATCTGAACATGTTAAGATCTGAACCTATAAAATTTAAGTGGTAAATTGAGTTATCAAACAGGGCCTTAGTCTTGCTCCTGCACTAGTTTCAGCATGTTGGAATGATTACAGTTATTGTTCACTTGCTTGCTTTAGATTATTACTTGACAATTCTTATCTACTGACTCCCTTTTCAAGTTCATATAGCGATCTTTTATGTGGTAGATTAATTTATCCATTTTGGCTGTACACCCGCTTGACTTCAGCTCCGTGTTTCACAGAATTCCACCCCATGTCCAACACTTTTTGTAGCTAATCTGGGCCCAACTTGTTCAGAACAGGAGCTCATTCAAGTTTTTTCAAGGTTCAGGAGAACAGTCTTCTTCATCATTCATCATAAAAATTGTTGTGGCTGCACTAACTTGGTGCCTGCTTTCTACTTAGATGTCCTGGATTTCTGAAATTGAAGATGCAGAGCACATATGGGGCTCCTGTTGCATTTGTTGATTTCCAGGTATATTTCTTACTTTGTTCTTCTGGAACACTATTTTTGCAAGTCTGGTCTAAAAGCATGAAAGCTTAACCTAGTCGATTTCCTTTTGTTTGTTGTACATTTGCATAGTCCCTTTTCTCTTGTTGGAATTTTGAACAAAATTAGGATCTTTTCTAGATTCATTCAGAGTCTAATCTTCTTTATTTAGTTTTGGTTGTCAACTTGAGTCACTCCGTTGGTTGGACTGGAAAATGTGGAGCATTTGCTGCTCAGCTTTGATACTAGTCTCCATGGGATTAAGGGTGGTTACTGGAAGTTTTGTTCAATTGTTTTTGTTTTTGCACCTGTACCTGGCTATCTTTTACATGGAGAAATGTTTCACTTTGTAGCATATATTCTGCTCAACCTTTTTCCATCTCGTATAGGTAGGTATACTGTTAACTGTGTCACCTGTACTACCAACTGCTTGTCCTTACCTATCTAAACCTCTCCTGTGAAACCAAAAGCTGGACGATTTTTCTCACCTTTTTGCTATGATACGGAGAACCCAGCATTTATTGGCACATGCCCAGCATTTCCATTTTGACCCAGAGCCATGGTTCAGTCCTGTGCTTTCTGTCTGATTAATCTTTTAGTAAAATGCTCCTGTCTGCATCTGATGGTTTAATTTGTAGGATTCTGCTACTTCAACTGAGGCTCTAAATCGTCTACAAGGCACAGTTCTGTACTCATCACCATCTGGTCAGGGCATGCGGTTGGAGTATCCTTTACTAAGATTGAGTCTAATTTTGTGATTACCATTGTATTATTCGGTTTTCTTCCCATGATTTCATTGGTTTTTCTATAGTTTGGACTTGACAAAATATTTAGGTATGCAAAATCAAGGATGGGATTGCGTAGTAAGAAGTCAAGGTGAATGCAAACGATAGATTGTGTGCAAAGTGTCAATGCTGCATCATACTTGGTTTGCACCATGGAATGTATGAATTGTGCTGAATTAGGATCCGCAATTAGCTTTTTATTTACTTCCTTCTCTTTCCATTGGTTCGGATGGTAAAAAATTTAACAGCAATAAATTGTAATTATGAACTTTTCAGCATTTGTTATGGTTTTTTTTTTTTTTAAACAAAATTATTTTAAGGGTAATCTTTTAAGAGTTCTACTTAATGCTCATCACTCTGCTTGCTTTACGTAATTTGTGTAGAAGGACGTAAAATCCCTGTGATAGTATTGAGGATTGCAGATCTCTCGGTTTGTTGATTCCTCTGGGGCTGCTGTATATCGTTCGATCTATCGTAAAACGAGTTGGAAATCACCTGTTAACTTTGGATTTCTGCCTTAGTCAATAGGTTACCCTTTTTTATGCGACACCTTGCACGATGACGACCAGTAGGTCTGTTGCACAAGCAGCATCAACTTGGCACGGTTCTGATGTAAGAAGATTTCTAAAGCCTAATGTGCTGGGCGCTAATGGAAACTGGCTAGGCTAATCTGAAGTTCATAATTTGAAAGTTTTTGTTGTTTCTATTTCAATCCCCTCATCATGTTGAGGCAATTTTGCCACAGACTCTCAAGCCAAGTTGCAGGATTGAGATTTTATTTAATTATTCAGTCTGTACACTGTATTAAAACAGTGATCATATCACGGATGAAATCACTTAATTTGTCATGGACTCTGCCTTAACCGACCTCTTCTGATATTTGCAGTTTTCTGCGTAGGATGTGACACAAAAAAAAAAAAAGTGGATGGATTCGAGTGGCACAACTTTAGCCATGAATACTATTATTAATGTGGCCGGGGGTGGGGGGCAGGGGTCAACAGAAGTGAAAAAACAAATAGTACAAAACTGCGTTCGTTTTCTTCACCAACTTTTGACTTTTGTTTCTTATTATTTGGACGGCTGGAGTTACTGTTCTGTGCATCTTCCATTGGTGATGGAAATGCAAGCAGAGAGTTTTCATCGTAAGAATGTAGTTAATCATGACATTGACCTCCAAAGATTTTTTCTTTCTTGTCCACTCATAGCGGTGACTGACTTCGCAGTCGCATGACCAAATGCAACTAACCCAAAAATCATTTACCACATCTTCAAAGATCAACATCTGGTTGCCGATTTCTTGACTTTTTTCAGGATTCCTCTGGGGCTGCTGTAGGATGACAGACTTCTCCTCTCAAGACCAAAGTTAACAAAGGCCCCTTCACTCCCTCGCTCTCAAACAAACAACATAACAAAATACTGAGTACTACTTATATAAGTAGTAGTATTAAGCAGCAGCGGTGATAATTATAAATTATTGGATCCGTACTGTTTGTCCACGTAACTGGTGTTTGCTTTGCGTGCCACGTAACTTCAGCCAAGAAAATCCCATATTATATGCTGTGCGTGCTGCTTGCTTGGAGGAGGGACAAAATTTCGCAGCCAAATAATAATAATAATATGTTTTCTAAAATTTTTCTAATTTTTAGAATGAACCAGTTTCCTTCCTTTCCTAAGATTCTCAAATCACAAATCTGTGAGAGCCATCTTCATCATTCGTGGCTACTTACCAATTACTACATACATCAATTATGTGAATAAATTAAAAAGTAATAATAAATGCACCCGTGTGATGAATTGTCTAGGAGTCCACATTTGTTCACTCCACGTCCACGGTGGGCGTGGTTTTAACTTTCCAAGTAAGAACACAACATATTCTGTTGGGTGGTTGTATTTAGCATTAGATACTATTGAATTGCTTCGATTGAATTGGGCATTACCCTATCTTGGCTTGGATTTGTTAGATGGAAATCGAGCACAGCATTATAGGTTTTCAGAGAGGGAAAAAAAAGAAAAGAAAGGAGGTAATTGCAGAGCAAAGGTCCATAACGGATAGAGAAAGGAATGAAACAGTAGCACCTCTCTCTCTCTCTCTCTAATCATGGAGTGCTTAAAAAATGATGCAGAAGCTGGCATCCACTGCTGTCTATCATTATTCATTAGCAGCTGAAAAAACAAAAGTTCAAATACTACTGCAGAATAAACTCGTTCCTCCGGTGATGCTCTTAAAGCTATTAATAATTTGGAAGTACTAACAAATACGGCTCCAACACAAAGAAAGTTGGGCAGACCGACCAAAAATTTTGCGTATTTTAAACCATTCCAAAAACAGAAATTCTATATGTATGTTTACGGGCCGACTTGGATACAGATAGATGCTAGTGAGTGCTACTCCATTATCCAGGGTGCATTTCTCGCTCCATTTATCGAACATCTTACTCACCGGGTTTAGCTGCTTAATGCATGTTTAATTGGCAATCATGTAAGAAAAAGGTGGATCAACTCCTGCTTTTTCTTTCTCCCTTCTCAATAATTAAGAGCCTAAACGAGGAGGTCAACCGGCGGGGCTCTTCTTTGTTCTTCCAGCTGGGGCGAAAAGGAAAAAAAAATTGCAGGGGAGGGCGGGGGGGGGGCATTGTTTAAGGTTGAAGGCAAGTGTGCCCGCGGGCCCCCAAAAACCCACCAAAACGATACGTCGGGCCAAAAGCCAGAAAACAAAAGCGTATGACAGTGTCTAATAATGGATATCGTTATTGTCGGGGAGGGGAGCAAAGTCAAGTCACAACGGTATCTATCCATCCAGCCATCCACCGACCACCGACCTACCTTCCGCCTCTCCCTAATTAAGTACTAAAATCTTTCTTCTTTTCTTTTTTTTTTCTTTAAAAAAATAAAAATTCTAGTCTGCAATGACAATGACAATTAGCGTTTGATGATAGCACTAATTAATAATCATCATTATCACTTCACTTGCTGTTCCAATATCTCGCCTCCCCCAATATCTCGCTTTCCCTTCTTCCCCTCCCCTCCCCGCCCACCCGCCCCTATAAGAATTACTTAAAGAAAGAGACTTTCTCTCCCTCCATCAAACCTCCTCTGTACAATAGTGGAGGCTACAAATACAACAGTGGAGTACCAAACGACAGCTGCTCTTTTCAACACACAGTACAATTAGCCCGCAAAAACAAAAAGACGGCCCATCCCCATTACTGCTACCATTTATTTCGAGCCAAACAAAACTCAATCCAATTGCCAATTGCAAATTGCAAATTGCAGCAGATGAGAGGAAAAAAATGCGTCTGTTCCTGCACTCGAGTACAGCCCCCTTGCTTATATGTGTTCGTGTACATGGCGGCCAACCACAACTATTTTGCATATGAGGTAATGTTTAAGCTTTTTTCAAAAAGTTAAAGTGGAAAGTAAAGAAAAATACAGTACAAGTAGTCCTCCTCTTCCTTTCAGTGCTCCTACTTTAAACTTATTATTATTAGTGCTACTCCCAAATCCCAATTTGTTGTAGACAGATATAGAAAAAAGTGAAGGGAAGAGAGAGAGAGGGGATGGTGTCGGTGCATTTAGTTACCACTAGTATATTATAGCGGCAGGGGAGTATATTAGTGTATTCTCTTCTTTTTAAGAAAACCAAAAAACCAACGTGGAAGCTTTACTCAAATGACAAATGAACCTTCTTAGTACCCAAGTAGTAGTAGTACTAATCCGGCACTTGTAATTTTTTCTACTTGTTCTGCTTGTTTCTTTCTTTCTTTTTTTTTTTTTTTGCCCTTTTGGTTGGTCCGATATCAAAAACCGAAGCCAAAATCCCAGCCCTCCCCTTCAACTCTCCGCATCTATCTTAATTTCTTTTGATGGGTTTTCTTTTTCTCTCTATAATCTCTTCTTCGAGCTAGCTATAGGTCTATTCAGATTATAGAGAGAAAACAATACACATATAGATAGATAGATATATATTACCGCCTCCATACTCCTATTATAGAAAAAAAGGGGGATAAGAGATGGAGGGAGGTGGAGGAATTGGGGCCGGAGCAGGGAAGAAAAAAAGCGAGAGGTTATACAAAGGAATAAGGATGAGGAAGTGGGGCAAATGGGTGGCGGAGATTAGAGAGCCTAACAAGAGGTCTAGGATATGGTTAGGCTCTTATTCCACGCCCGTGGCTGCTGCCAGAGCCTATGACACCGCCGTGTATTATCTGCGCGGGCCGACGGCGAGGCTCAACTTCCCGGAGCTCTTGGTGGGCGATACTACTGCTGCTAATGGTGGTGACCTGTCCGCTGCTGCTATTCGCAAGAAAGCAATAGAGGTGGGTTCGAGAGTTGATGCTGTTCAAAGTTCCATCACCACCCATGACCACCACGACCACGGCCGCAGCCACCACCACCGCCACCATGACCATGCAACACCGACTCAGCTGAAGCCCTGTTGGTTTCAAGAAAAGCCCGACTTGAATGAGAAGCCCGAGCCCGAGGATCCAGATGTTGACTATTGGTGAGTGGGCTCTACCTGCAGGGAAAAGGGGCCAAAAAAAAAGAAAGAGAGAAAGAAAAAAAGTATCATAGTATATATTTATGTCCACTGTATTAGTGTATTCCCGAGGGCGCTTGATAACGTGCGCTCGATGGCTGGCTTCAAATCCTCAAAGAAGCAAGTAGCACCTAATTCTATTTTTCTATCTGTCTTTTTCTTTTTCAAGTTTTTACCTCTTTATATGATAACAGAGCATCAAGTTTTGGAGCTGATAAAAACGAATTAGTGTAAATATTTTGCCCTGATTAGTAACCTTTTCTTTGTTCCAAGTTTTACCTGTGGATGATATCAAAAAATATATCAATCAGTATGTATTACTTTATGGCTTTTCTACTACTGCTACTACTGCTACTACTAGTAGTAGAATACTTATAATTGTGCACTTTGCAATTGCTTGCATTTTTTTTTTTTTGAGGATTGGTGGTGGTGGTGTTTGGGCCTGGCCTGTGGGGTTGTAGCAGCAGCTAGTAAGTAGTAAATCCAAGTTGGTTTGGGGTGGGGTGGGGAGGGGCGGTGAGGTCGAGGGAACATGTATGGTCCTACGTTTGCTCGAGTTTGGTGCAAGTGGTTGCTGTTTTGCTAACAACTAATAAAAGTGATAAGGTTCCATTTTTGACTCCACAGAGTTAGGTATTTTTCTGCGTTGTTTTTAATGACTCGAGAAATTAATTGCAGGCACACCCATTTCATTTGGACTTGTTCACAGTAGTACATATTAACGATGGCGATACAGTAGTTTTATAGCAGTACCCATCGGGTGATGCATCGCCTAAGACTAGTTGATTTATTTTCCCATTCTTTGTGGGCATATGCTATAAGTAAGGCTACTAGGACGGTCAAAAGTTGAACAGGGTTTATAGTTTCTTCTTTGATGAGTTGCAGCAGTTAGACAGGAGACAAATTTTTTGTTAAGTTTGTCTGCTATATAAGTTTTTTAAAAACTTTAGCTACAGTAATTTTAAAAAACTTTTCAAAAATTTTAAACGATACACTTCAAAATATTCAGAAAAAAACACACTTTAAAAATTTTTTTAAAAATTTCTACAGTAAGTTACAGTAAAATTTTAGACAAACATCCAAAAAATTCACGTGTCAAAAAAGTCCTGATAGGGGTTGTTCTAGCTTTATTACGGGTAGTGGTGGGGTTTTTCCTTCAAGTTCGATTTGACTATTAGTACTTTCTTCGTTTGTCTTGTCGCAAAAGAATGGGTTATAACGTAGGGGTGGCCATGCTTCAAGCTTGAATTGGAATCGGACTGAATTGGAATCAGACCAGCAGTTTATTGAATCGGAATTTGGAAAATTAAACCAAAATTGAAACCGTAATCGTGATTAAAGATTTAGGTTCAGATTCATAAAAATTTTGAATCAGAACCAGAACCGACAGACTATAATCGGATCAAATCGTTTAAAAAAATATTTATTATTTAAATCTATTTAGTCGGTTTAGACTTTAATAACAATACCGTGATGGCCTCAATTCTAATCTAACAATTTATTGTTCTATTCCATTAGTAAGTCTAGAACTTATCATATTCAAGCTCGAACTTGTGCTGAGGTCTTTGAAGTTCAAGAAGATCGGCTCCTATAAACATAAAAGAGTGCAAACTCACTCAAGATGTAAATTGACATCAAACTCAAGCTTGAGTTTGAATGGTAAGGCGTATAATTTGTCCTAGAATATAGTTTTATGTAATTTAACAATTATACTACATAATATACACACGCACGCAATGAACTCGAGTAGTTGGAGTTCAACTCAACTTTGAGATTATGACTGATTTATTCGCGAGTTGATCAATTTGTTGGCACCCCTAAGTAGTTGAGTTCAAGATGGGCTATTGCCCCCCTCAACTCTTGAAAAATTACAAAATTGTTATAAAAAAAATATAAAACAAATTTTTTGAATGTTTCTTTAGAATTCCCGACTTCCCCCCTAACAAATTTGAAACAGGTTCAAATACATTTTATCTTGCATTTTATAATTCAAAACCAAGGCACAAGGTTCCGAGTAAATTTTTTTATTACAAGATTACAAAATTATAATTTTTGTGTATTATCCACATAGTTTTTTCCTTCACTCTTCTATCTTTTTATACTACTGTTCTTGGATACTGACTCTGCCACTGCCCCTAACCAATACAATAGTTTGGTCGAGCTACGTTGGGTCCACTACTTGGGCTGCATCGCGGTATGGAAAATCTTGGTTGATTTTATTACAGTATTTTTTTTCACCCTCTCGTCTTCTTTTCAAAATTTTTTCCATCTCCCATGGGTCATGATTTTGTACCGCCTATCTTATTTTCGATGCTATAACGGCCAAACAACTCGGACAGGAAGATTACTCAATAAGCAAAACAACGACGCCCTCCAAATTTGATATCTATGCACTTCACGCGCGCTCCAACTGGCAGATTGACGATATGAAGTGATACAAGCATGTATTTGATATTTTGGAGTTGCAAATGACTAGAACTGTTCGGTAGCTCGGTTCGTTTCGACTCGTTCGTGTTTGTGAAAGACTCGTTCGAAATTTTAAACGAACCGAGTTCGAACGAATTTTTTTGTTCGATTAATAATCGAGCGAATACGAGCATGTTCGCGAACATGGACATAATTATCATTTGACAAATTTTAGGGTTAATTTTACGGCTGGACTTTTATATTTGGAGGGCAAATTGCTTTGTTTTATTTGTTGCTTTTATGTTAATGTTAGTTATATAGTTAATGAATAATAGAATTTAGTCACTTAGTGCTTTAATTATTTTAGAGAATGATTAATGATTTGTATGGCATATTTAAGGCTTAAAATAATTTGGATTCGAGCATTTCGAGCATGTTCGCGAATGGCTCGTTTATGTTAAACGAGCCGAACACGAACTCGAACATGAACTTTGCTTAACGAGCCGAACATGAACACAGGTTTGGAGTTCGAAAATTAACGAACGAACACGAATGTTGTTCGAATCGCTTAACGAACAGAACTCAAACATGAGATACGCGGTTCGATTCGGCTCGTTTACAACTCTACAAATGACACTTGCGTCCGTGTATCTTGCATGGAGTATAATGATGAAAGGCAGGCATGAATGAGATACGCGGTTCGATTCGGCTCGTTTACAACTCTACAAATGACACTTGCGTCCGTGTATCTTGCATGGAGTATAATGATGAACGGCAGGCATGCATGGGATGGGTTACCCGAGTTCTAGGGCTGGATGGCGCTCCACTTTGGGCTCCGTAAAGGCATTATTACTGTCCTTGTTAATCGAATAACGCGTTCAGCAGGTAAGATAGGCTTTCTTTAATTGGCTAAACAAATCAATGCATAGAGCATGTGCATCACCATTAATTAACCACTTCCCCTTCCCTTCATCACCATTCATTAAACAGATGAATGGCCTATGGCCCTGTAGCTTCATAGCAGTGGAAAAGGTGTTCTTCATATGGTTAATGAATTTGGGATGTAATCCGTGAAGCTCCATCCTTGATATTCATGAGGTTCAGTCGTACAAGAGCAAGTAAGATAATCCGAGTTTTAAAGATCCATCGGGTAGATGTTCAGCGTTATATTTCCACGACACAAAATGAAAATAGTAAACATGTATCCCTCTGCATAAACCCCCCCACCCCAATACAGGAGGGGAGAGTTCAATTCTAAGACATTTTATATACTCAATGCTCTTATAATCACCCAGCCGACAATCTCAGCTGAGACTGCGAAGAATTCCTATAACCCATCTAAGGCCCAATTCTTTCCTAGTCCAACACTCAATCATCCTCATCCTGGAATTTGTGTGTGTAACGTTTCCATATTTTCTCTTCTAATCCGACAGCAAAAACTTTGACAAATTTCATTGAAATGTACTATAATATTGCAGGCAGTTGGAATCAGTGAGGCTCTTGGAGATACGCGACGACATTCCCGCCTAAGCTTCATGGTACTTCCCCAAGTGAATACCATCCAAGGTCACGCCTTGTTCTCCATTTCTCGTTTTATTTGAAGGGCAGCCCTTACAACATTACCTCTTGTGATAATTCCAACCTTAACAAGGGAAACAATTTTAGAATTATGAAAACCTTGGAAGAAACACACAATCAAAGGACAGAGTAACTGGCTCTTACCAGCCTACCATCAGCATCCACAACCGGAAGTCGTCGGTATTTTGTCTCGAGTAACAACCTGAAGTTGAAAAATAGCAACAAAAGGGCTAAATATATTAGCCTTGCCACTTTACAAGACACAAAAATACTGCAGTCAGAGAAGCTAGCTTAAATCAAGTAAAGAACCTTGCAGCATCCTCCAGATTGGTAGTTTCACGAACCACCAGCGGAGCTGGTGTCATTAGATCACCTACTACTTGACCATTGGTTTTGCTAAGTAACTTCTGTATCTCATTAAATGTCTGTGACAAATTTTCAGGATCAGAGATGTCAGAACATGTTAAATCGAAACACCAGTGCGGCCAGTCAACACATTCATGAGTTCTGCACGCATGCGTGCCAGAGAGAGAGAGACTGACCAGAAAACAGAAATGTTTAACTGTGAAAGTGGATTCACCGAGTTCTATTATTTCAAGAATTATGCTCCTTTATGGTTTGGATTGGATTAGGCATCCCCTCTACTACGTTAATCATATAAATCTACAATCTGCACTCTCCATGTTTTCACATGCTTTTCTAAATGAATTATTGAATTACATACAAGGCATCAGAATTCTCCTATTCTTTTCCCCAAGTTTTCACCAGGAAAATATCATCGATTGGGATAACATATCACCAAGATGAAACAAAAACATTCACAAGGGACAAGCAAAAGTACTGGCACAGGATCCTTGGCTAACTGCACTCCTGACCATGGGAACAACAGTCGAGAAAGAGTGAAAGAACAGAGACTGTGCAACAAGCAAGATATGTACACCTGACCACAGGAAATGCTTTGAAGTTGTGAAATAAAGGTCTGACAAGTCAAGGTACCGATCCGTAAGTGGAAGCCTGAGATTATTATTAAAAATAAAAAATTACATTTAGGAGGAATGCTAGTAATTCCACCTTCAGAAACATATACAGAGACAATCTAGAGAAACTAAAACTTCTAAAAGAGTAGAGTACAGGAATAAAAGGACAAAGGATACTCTACTGACTCTTGCATTTTTTGGCTTATTTAATTAAAATGAGAAAAATCAAGAAAAGAGGCATAGTAAAATGCACATTTGTTGCAGTGACAGACGTCATTAAAAGAAAATAATGATCTCTTACGTACTTTCCATGTGCTGTCAACTTCTGGAAATATGTCTGCATCACTTTTTGCAGTACCTGATCAAAATATCGGAACTTCTTATATCATGTGAGGTATTTACTAATATGATTGGAGAATGAAATATACGCAAGGATAAAGGGTAACAGTTTTAAACTTGACAAAATGAACCGTGCCAGGAGGAGTTACATAAGCACATAATCAGTAAGCTTTGTTGCAAGTAGCCTCTACGAAATGAAATGTGATATAAAACTTCATATTTCAATACTAGTTATCGGAAAAACAGATGACTCATTTAGTAAGATGGATCCTAAGCTATCCCCAATAATAGATCAATTATATCTTCTCCATCTCAGTTTGCTTCTTTGCTTGCCCCAGACAAAATGTCAACTGAAGGATTGCAATTAAAAATAAAGTAGGAAGACCACATCAACAGGGAAATGGGCCATATTAGCACATGATTGCAAACTCCACTATGATGAGCAGAAAGGTTCATAATATCTAAGGCCTACGGGACAAGGTAGAAACACCCGCAAAAGATTCAAGAGCAACAGTCAGAAGAGGAGGTGTATTTAATGTAACTTGAAATTTTTGAATTTCTACCTGATATAGAATCCAAAGCTAACAAATCATAATCTGAAACAAGGCCAACCTGCAGCAATAAAGAACTTCTTAATGCTACAAAAAAGCAGCAACCTTTGCCTAATAATATCCAGACCTTGAACTACTTAAATAGAAGGGCCCCAAACCAATTACAACACATTAGCTGATGAAGTTTGATGATTTTAGTAAAGTAGCAAATCAAGGCATAAAATGCCACGAATTTAGAATTAGTTTCAAAGTTATCGAAGAAATCACGTCAGCCTAGGTGATGCAGAGGTAAATTAAGGAGAAATCAGTCGAAATCCCAAGCTCGAGTGTGTGGCAATTTTGGTAGCATTTCTAATGACCTATTTGCTACCAGGGAGATGGAAAACAACATTTATAAACTAATAAGAGAGAGACGTACCAGTTTCCAGTCATTATCAATGACGGGAAAACCAGTTATCCTGTATTTCACAAGAGCTTCCAAGGCTGTTGGACGAAAACAATGTGTAAGGAATAGTTGTAAATGCAGAAGTAATATTTTCGTGTAAGAATTTGAGCTGCACTCTAGAATACCTTCGTCAACAGTTGTTGTTGGCTTTACCACCTGTAGCTCCTCTTTTCTAGTCATGAAATCACCAACAGTATATATACCATTTCTTGCCTGCAAACAGGCAGGGGATATCTCGAAAATAGAACTCAAATTTAAAGAATGTACAGGTAAACAAGTGCTAAAATGCGTAAATAAACTCAGTCTCCCAACACGAACTAGAAATTCAACAAAATATTCGGTTCCAACACGTGTTCAAAAATCAAATTTACAGCTTTTTCTAATCAATTGATCTGCTTATCAAGAAAACAAAATCTTTTTTTTCTTTTGGCCGAATAAAATCAACTTAACCATCACAATTGCAAACAAGAAACGGCCTGACAATCATTCTTACTGGGAAAGCCACAAAAAATAACAACAATAATAAATCCAAAAATAAAAGGCCAAGTGGATGGTTGGTCATACCGGTACGGAATTGGCGGTCAAGGTGCTGCCGGCTGCAACAGTGAAGGGCTTGTGGGAGGAGCCTAACTGATGGACTGAACTGAGGTAGGTTCTGGAGGGTTTAGGGCCGGCCTGAGGTAACAATAGGGACGGCAGCTGGCGATGGAAGGCGGGGGAGTTGTTGATGGCGATGCTGGTGCGCAAGGGAGAAGAGAGTGGTAAGAGATCCAAAGGAGAAATTGAGCTCATCTTCAGAAGATTTTATGCTGCTGCTATCTTCGTTGAAGCAGGTGGCGGTGGAGGGATGACGGCAGACGGTGGCCGAGATTCTGAGGGAGCAAAGGTGAGTTGGTTACTTTTGCGCCACCACCACCACAAGCGGTATCCAAGCGACAGCCCACATGCGATGATATGATAGCAAAAAGAAAAGTGAAAAACCACTCCCCCAAATTAATTATTACGATTACTCCTTGCTCCTTCTCTCTCGTCTCTCATTCGTCACGCCAAAAAAGAGAGGAAAAAAAAAAAGAAAAAGAAAACTCTTTCCTTTATTTTCTTTTCCAGTTTTAGAAATTCTCTTCTTTTTCGGATATTTATTTGTTATGAGTTTTATTAAAGGTGCTTGATATGCATTTATTAATATACCTAAATTCCATTTGACATGTTATGTGTATACATATACTAAACTTTTTTTTTTTTGCTCCATACTAATCATTATTACCTTCCCCTAATCTTATATTTTAAAAAATCTAACACTAAAGCATATTTTAATAGTAGGAACTATTCTATTGTAGCTTCCTTTTCTTTTCTAATAGTAGGAACTTACCATTGATTTACACTTTACGCTACCGGCTCTACTGCTGAGTTTTGTGATCATGCAGTCCGAAGTAATTCATCTAAATAAATTATTCCATCAACTATTTCAACAATAAAGGAACCTTGAAAACAGCTGCTAATATCTATGTATTAGATTATTTGTAATCGAATTCACCTAAATTTTTCCTTATCAAACAAACAAAAAAAAAAAAAAAAAAAACGTGATTTGTGTGTTTACATTTTAGGAAGGCAAGTAGCTGTCAAAGCAGCACTTATCCATGCCCCCAAGAAGTGGAAATTTTGATCACGCCTCAAAATAGCTGGCTGGTCATCGCGTATGCACAGAACACTTGGAGTTTGGGTTGGGCTCCTTTCGTCGAATTACAAAATTGGATTGTTGGGCCTAGCTCTATGGAACAAAACATATCATTTCAGATGATGCTCTGCCCACACATGGTGCTAAATAGCCCGGTCATGCTGCTTTATCCAAACCTTGCGAATCAAAATGAGTACGTATTCCCTCTAACTTTTAACAATTCGGGCCACATTGAGTATTCCTTTTCTCATTTTTTTTGGGCCAAAACCTTCTGTTTGTGTGCATTTCATTGAACTCGGACCATTCTGTTCTTCAGAAGTGAACAACCCAACGTTGGGCCTTCTAAGGAGACCAGGCTGGCTAGTGGCTATGGCTGGATGATAAATTACTTTTCCGAGCTTCTCGAACGATATTTTCATGTAGCATTGCTATTTCTCCTACGAAGAAATGGAAAACCAAATAAGGCTGTGCACTTTACTTTCAGACTGATTTAATTTCACCGAGTCATGTTAAGAAAACTTCTGTTTAGTACTTAGATGAAAGAGGTTCGGATAAAAATTTTTCTTCCGATCACTAATAGAGAAGAAGTCGGGGGCAAAAACTTATACCACGGTCCGAAAATACATGTTTAGTACAATGATATGTAGTTATTGCGTTGCTTCCCTCTCAATTGATATGCATATAATTTTGACCAGTTCATCGCCGCAGCCATCACTTCTGGCTGAGGGCTAAAATTACAAGCTCACGAGTTTGGAATATCATCAGTCATTCCTGGTTGATAATTTACCTAGCTAATATTTTCAGATTTATTTACATTTTTGTGCTACTGATTGGTTAGACAACACTTTAGTTCAAGAGTCATTTGCTTTTCATCGCGCAGATTCTAAATATAGCAGCTAGCGGCCGTTTTTGTCAACCAGATATATATATATAGTGCACAAAACTGGTACAGAAGAAAGAGACGAAATTCTACAGCTGGTCGCAAAATCATGGGTAAAAAGGCAGCTTATTTGCTCTTCACGACCTGTGGCTTGTTTCCCAATCATCATAAAGCTTGCATCCCATTTCACAAGTTACTCTTTCACCTCTGCACGGGATAAAAAATATGATCTCAAAAGAAATGCTCTGTATTCCTCCCTATTCTATAACCCAAAAACACTTGAAATTCATTGCGTTCGGCTTGATGCAAATCTGTCCTCGGACTTTAACAGTTAAAACATGAGACGAATCACTTTTTAAGTCAAATATACAAGTGTTAGATAGCTTTTGTTGATCATCCGTTTGAAGACAAGCACCGTTAATTAATGGATACGAAGAATAAACCGACACTCATATGCTGAGTTTGTAATATTCATATGTGTGATTGTGTTCTACAAGCATTAGATAGAAAAATATAGCAGCACGTTTTTAGGTGAAAGGTTTTAGCAGGAACAAACATATATAGCTGTCCAGAATTACAAGGAGAATTGAAGCTGCCCCCCTCCCGATCGATACATCTCCGTCTTTGGAGCCCAAAGGGCCACCAATGCCCGGCCTCCTGTTTCAGCAACCATCTGACTTCCTCGTCTTTATTAATCCAAGTATAACCTTCCAATCATTAATTACAGCCACACAGGCACAGCCTATATGGCAACCAAAAAAGTTTGGAACCCATCGCAAGAAATTGAATTGAATGCAGGAGCATGTGAAAATCGCCCTAAACTTCAACAAAGTCGTGGCGTTTTCCCGTCAGAGGCAGAGATGACCGTCATTATCATCATCAAAGCTTCGTAAATGCTCATTCTCGACGCATTGGCGTGGGGGTGGTGTCTGGTCCCCCAACCTCGGCCTCAACACTTTGCCTCTTTTACTCGTGAAAAATTGACAAAACAATAATGGGTGTTGCGAAGAAATGGATAGAAAACAAGCAACATTTACCTTTACATCTCTGCCACTTTCCATTTGCGAACTCATGTTGTTATCTCTCTGGTTACTGGGCTTGCAGGAAACCTTTTTCCAAAGATACCAATTCATAACATTTGCGTCCGTGCTTTGCGAAAATAAACAAGCAACGTATCATTTTTTTCATCAAGTTGCAGGATTAGAATCCGAGAGAGGAAAGCTTTGGGTTTGATGTTTCGGGACCATTTTGTGCTGCTAAATTTTTTAAGGGACCACTGTTTGGGCACCGGATGAAGAAGCATGTAGATCTGACTTACATGCCAACACTATTTAATTATTAGTCCGTGTAACGTACTACTCCACCATGAATTTTCCCCATCCTCCTTTTACTATATCTTTCCTTTTTTTTTAACATCCTATTCATCAATTTCGAAAAGGCAAAATAAATAATTTTCGAAAAGGCATAATAATGTTGAAATATTTCAGGAAACAACTAATTATTATTATTGACCTCACCAGAATTACCACTAATCACAAGTACTTTTCCTTGTTTCTTAAATTTCCTGTGAATCTTGGTGTCAGAAAGGCATAAACAAAGACAAAGCTAAAAGGGTCGTGCGGGGATAATAAAGTTGACAAGGAGGATTTTAGTCACGTTGTTAGGAGATAACCGCAGACCTATCGAAGGTTGACAAGGAGATAATCAAGATCGACCACTAAGGAAGATTTTAGAGAATAATTAACGCCTTAAAGAATTTCATACACAGTTATAATTAAGAAAGTCAAGATATGTTTTGAGAAAATATATTTTAATTCATGGTATAGTTTAAGTTGTATTGAAAACTAAAATAATCTCTTCATATGTGTGAATTTTTTAAGGTGTAAATTCCTCTTTTGTTCTAATACAAGTAAAATAAATAGTTTACGTCAAGAAATTTACACCTTATAAAAGTTTAACCTCATTTTATTCTTTATTGTTGTTATAAATTTCATAATTAGGATAATATAAGGGTAGTATTGGAACAAAAGTTTTATCTTTCTTGTATTTCCTCCAAATGGGTTAAAATATTACAAAATGTCAATTTAAGGGAGATAAGTGAGATTTTAAAAAATTTATGGGGGCTGAGTGATATTAATAAGAAACCTGGGGAAGGTTTCTGAAGTTATCCCTAATTTTAACGTTGTCAGGTCTGCGGTACAGTAGTATAGAAAAATTCAACGGAGATCACAAAAAAGAAAAAACTACGCGCGTAGAAGTACGTAGCAGTAACATGTAGCTGCACCAAACTCTTCACCGGAAAAGAAAAGAAATGAAAAGAGAACCTTGTCGACTAATTTAAATAATTGAAACAGTTGGCTGACGTGGCTGCTTGTCTGAAATTAAGGTGCATGTTGCCTTGGTACAAAGTGAAAAGTGCATGCACTTCTTCGCCACCTGATTTTAACTAGTAGTATATGTTTTTCTGGTGTTCTTATCTAGACGTCCTTGTTGATTCCTGATTGTCGACAAAAGTAAAGTTTGAACTCGATAATAAAACCTAGAACGAACAAGGTTACGGACGGAATGAATTCAAAGGCATTTGCTTCCCAGCAGATGGTACTAGTGTGTTGATGCTTCCTCGTCTAAGGTACATTCCATAACCAGTAAGCACCCATTGCACTGGTTTTTTTTTTTTTTTTGGGTTTGGAGAGGGGAGGGTGGGGAAGGGTTGGATGTTGAATAATATTTACCACTTAAAAAGCCGCCCCTGATCACTTGTCTCCTGTCTCTTCAACTCCATGTGTTTAAAGTTTATAAAGGGGAAAATCGTTCCCAACAAATTTTCACATTTCATCGCTCACTTTTAAAATAATAACTTTTACATCTGTTACAAAATCAAGTTCATAAAATTTGATCCCAACTTATGGTATGTTTGGATTGCAAGTTTTTAAAGAAAAATTCCTACGTCTTTCGTGGACAATTTTCCAATCACATTTGTACCTCACATATATCAAATCGCTACAATAATTTTTCTACAAAAAAAAATCCAAAAAAATGCAATTCAAACAAGGCTAGATTTTAGATTATTTTTTACTCTAAATCCACCACGTGACTCATGTATGGTAATTTTTTTTTGAAGCAAAAAAGTTAAATCCTATTTGTAGTTAAACAAATAACATAATCTGTATTTATTTTTGTTTTTAAAAAAGTAAGATCTGACTCGAATCATTTTTTTTCCTAAGAAAGTGGAATTGATTTTTTTTCCACCAAAAAAATGACATTTAATATTTTGTGGACATAAAAAATGAGTACATGTGGGTCACATAGTGATTTCAGGTTAAAAAATAGTTAAAATTTTAGATTGAAATCAAATTTTGATAATATGAATTTATAAGGAACGTAAAATTAATATTTTAAAAATAAAAAAATATTTAATAAAATATGAGCAAACGTTTAGAATAATTTTTCCGTCGTCATAACCAATGTAAATCCTAATTTACATATGATCGCATAGGAATGAAGCCTCACAACCCTGTTAATAATCCTTGAAGTCAATCAAGTTTCGTGTAACGCGGCTCACGTAGCAATTGCATTATTCTCGGGGACAATGGAAACATCAGAAAAATCAGGCTGGTGGCTTCTGTGTCGTATCTCTCTCGGTCCACCAGCCAACACTTGCCATTATCTGGACTAGATGCCTGCAAATTGGGTGGTCCTTCCACATACACACATATTATGGTACCATCAAAATAATAGTCCTCCTAATGTAAAATCGCAGAGCATATTTGTATTTGTATTTATATTTATAAAATTACATGTACAAAATAAATACAAATATACATTTCATGCCTCGTATTCGTATGTCTAATTAAGATTCTTCTTTTTCTTTTGGATTTTCGTTGAAACATGATGATTATAAAATAACCAAATATATAGAATCAGTCGCAGTAGCAGTTTAGAATCAAGCATTTGGGTTGTGGGCCCACTTCTATCTTCGGGAACAATCCCATCAATTATATTTTTAATGTAATTTGGTGCGAAGGAGTCGTGGTCCGTTTCTCCTCCACACAAAAAATAAATAAATAAATAAATAAATAATACTACTATTGTAGTTGTTTTTGGTGGCAGTACCAGAGTAGAGTAGTATGTACCATAAGCAAAACCAACGAATGGAAGTCAACGGATCAACGCCACGACCGCCCAATCGGGGCCCCGGGCAGGGCAAGGCGGTTGACATATAGATACCACGTACTATTATTTACTACCAGGATGAGGAAAGATACGAAATACTCGTAGTAGCTTTGCCATGAAACTATATAGGAGGTAAGTAGAGTATAAAATGATTCCAGGAATTGAAAAGGAAGCGGTGCAATCGTAGTACGGTAGAGTGTGAAATTGTAGTAGGATGAAAGATGTAAAAGGATTCCCAAGGAAGATTTTACCGGCCGGCTGCTTATATTATTTATTATTATTGATAAAGAGGACGAAGAATCCAAAGTGAAATTGCAGTTCCCATTTATAGCAACTGCAAATGAAAGCTAATCGCGCGGAGTTTGCCTAAATCTCCTCATTCACAAATTAGGCATACCTTTCCAAGTCAGATTCAACGATAACAAATCAGACATACTTTATCAAGTATTCAGCCAGTAAGGTGTTTGCATATATTAGACGTAATTTGTCTGCAAAAAAACAAACCGCCTGTGCCTGTACCCAACCACTTTTTTACGCCATCCCATCCAATACCTTTAACTACTTTACAGTTTTAATTAATTGGCTGTTTGTTTTTCACATTTTACATTCATAGGTTAAAAAAAATGTGGCTTTCATTTCGGAAGTCAACAATAATATTCATGATTAAAAACTAATAAATCTGCTTGTTTGGATTGCGATTTTCCGTCGGAAAATTACGTCGTTTTCCGTGATCATATTTCCCTATTACCTTTTTCCCTCACATACATCAACTCGCTACAGTAATTTTTTCATGAAAAATCATGAAAAATGCAATCCAAACACAGAGAATAATGAGAATAATGTGGCTTTCATATGTCGAAGTTGGTACTTGAGCTGTTTAGAACAACCTTTTATATTGCGTTTGGATTGTCTTCTATTTCACTTTATTTATACTTTATTTACGCACACTGAATTGCTTGCATCATCAACACATTTTTCAATCACCTTTTTATCTCACATATATCATATCAAAAAAGTGCTAAAATACTTTTTCACAAAATTATCTCAAATAATTTACAATCCAAAGAGATACATTTTACTTGTTGTGTTTTGGTTTTTGCCCAACATACCTAAATCAAGTATAGGTGCTTAAAAAAAAGCATTTTATTCAGCATATTCCGCTAAATCTGTGTACCAAATGTCATTACATATTTATTTGTTGGTATATTAGTGTAATCTTATGTCCAATTTTCGGTTCTTGTTGTCTTGAGTTGTCAATTTTATGAGTGCCATTTAACCGTTCTTTCTTGGCCTTTTTATATTTGTCATGGATGGTGGTTGCTTGACACATAAAGTTCTTTATCTCCTAAAAATCAAGTAATCTAACCACGCTTGCTGCTAATAATTGTTGACTTCAAGCACGTTTCCATCGCTATGGAATTTTTTTCGTTTAAAAAGAAAACTTTTAGGTACCCATTAAAAAAAAAAAAGTAAAGGCATCATGTAAGGGGCACGTGGAGGTACAGCAAAATGCATGCAAACTTGGTACGGCAAGATTTGTGCCCAAAATAGGATTTTTTTTTTATTCAAGAAATGGGTGTATCTCAAGGTTCTTAATTCTTATGCATTTTATTCTTAACTCTGTTTAGGGGTATCAAAATGAGTGTGTTTGATAGGTTTGGATGGGTCATAATTGGATCAACTGATTTATACTCATTTAAATAAATGAGCATAAATTAGTATTCATTTATACCAATTTATTTAAATGGGTATGGATACGTTGCCATTTATGACTCACTTAAAATTCTACTTTTTTTTTTGCATGTTATTTAACAAGAAATAACGATACTTTATTGTTATTAGATTGTTAAGAAATTTAAATTTATTTGCTTAATACCCGCTAAAAATTGAGTTTAAATGTATAATTATTTTTAATTGAGTATAAATATGTTGTTCGAGTCAGCCAACTATTCATCAATTAAATGGGTTTAATTTGGTACCCATTTAAACTCATTCAAAATTAATGATGAATTTGAGTGGATTAACATAATTGTGTTGTGATTAACACATCTAATTTTGTTGTTATTTTTGCATTGACGGTAAAACTATTAATCCTGTTGTTATGTACGTACCAATACAACCTAGTGCTCATCATAATCAACCATTTTTTTCTCAGCTTGGTGCAGTTACTTGTTGATAGAATTGATTGTGGAACTTTTAACACCTGAATGTTGAACTACGATCAACTGATCAGTTTTGTCGTGAAGGGATTGTATTAGACTACTAAAGCATGACAGATGGGCAAAATTAGATGGTAATAAATTAAGGGTGCCACTGTGCCTAGCTACCTGAGGTTTGAAACTAGGGTACCACGTGTATAACATCGTACGCAACTATGTGTGAATAAGGCACCCATACCCACAAAGGGTGGCTGGCAGTAAATACAAAATTTAACCTTCTTGACTAAAAGGCGAGAGAACATCGTATCGGTACATGGAACATAATTACTGTCAACGAGCGAATTGAACGCAAGTTAGAGAAAGGCGGGCCTGGACTTTGAATGAATTTATAATCGGTGGGGAGTGTGAGGTATAATGGCCCACTTTTCAGGACTGTTTCCACATGTAGTAAACCACCACTTTTTTTTTTTTGTCGCAACGATAGATGTCCTATAACCTAATCTAACCTAGTCTAAGGGGAAGGGGAGGGGGTTCGATGTGAGTACAGACTCCATCGATGAAAGTCAATAAAGACCGCCACAAAATGTGGCAAATATGTGGGAGGCAGGGATTGAACCCCTGACCTCCAGCATCACCTTTAATGGTGATGACCACTGGACCAAATGGCCAGTGGCTAGTAAACCACCACTTGAACCACACCCTCGTCACACTTCCATTATTGGAAGGTTTGTCTTAGGAACATCCTACCGGAAAATATTGATGATAGTATTTGGAATATAAAAAATTTGTCGAGAAAAACAAAAAACAACTCTAACTCAAGAAAAAAAAAAGAAAAGGGTTGAAATATATGAGATAATTTCATAAACCTTCCTTGAATTTTCTAACTATTTCACCGATCCCTCTAGATATAAAAAATTGTACTAATCTCTTTGAGATTAATTATCTTATAATATTAAAATTCAACCAACAATTAAAAAGTGATATTATGAGAGAGAAAATAGCATAATTTCACTATTATCCCTCATCTACTAAATTATTTAGTTAATTTAATACTAACTCACTCATTAAAGAAAATTACTAAAATTTGTTGTTTATCATTAGAAATCAAATCATATATAATATCAAAAAAATAGTATATCATTTTATATTCTTCAATTAATGCAAAATTTAAATTATTCTTTTCAGTTATATACCCATTATTAAGCATAACCAGCAACAAATAATCAAAAAAATTTGTAACAGAAAGTGAACTTTAACATCATAAATATCTTTACCAACATATTAAGATTAGTCGTTGAGATTTTTATGGTATTAAAGTTCACTCTATGTAATGTTTTGGTTGCAGATTTTTTTGATTATTTGTTGTTGATTATGTTTGACAATAGGTCTGTAATTGAAACGAGTAATTTAGATCTTTCATTAAGTGAAATAAATAGAATGATAAACTATTTTTTGGTACCTCGTGTGATTTGATCTCTGATAATAAATAGTAAATTTCAGTGTTTTTCTTTAATGTGTAGGTTGGTATTAAATTAAATAAATAATGTAATGGATAAGGGGCAATAGTGAAATTGTATTATTTTATCTCTTTTAATATCACTTTTTAATTGTTTATTGAATCTAAATGTCATAAAATAATAAATTTCAAAAGATATTCATGTAATTTTTAAAACTTAATGAAAAATCAGTGAAATAATAAGAAATCTTAGGGGAGGTTTATGAAATTATCCCGAAATATATAGTAGTAGATCAGAGATCAGATGGTGAATGGACGCAATGGAGTTGAGTTGAGGGAACTGTTTGGAATTTTGTCTGGTGCGTTGTGACGTGGCCAGTTTTTTTCTCTACCTTGATTTTCCCTTAATAACCCTTAAAGTCACTGGGCTCCACTTTATTTATTTATTTCTTTTTTTTCCGACGATGTCCTTTTATGTGTATTTGGTTCTGACACGACCTCTCCGCCTCCAGCTTCTTTATTGGGTAATTTTTTTTTTTGAAATTTTAATAGTGGTAATTCTAAATTATTCCTATGGTGCGAATGATGTCAAGCATGATGATACGTTAATCTACGAATCTAGCTATCAATCTATCCTCTGCTCCAGTTGGCTTCTCTAGTTTTTACCCAACAGTCCGTTCCACGCTCTCCATCTCGCTTTGTTTAACACGAGCGCCCCAACCCCAAGCGCATTGCTTGGTTCATCGGGCATCCGCTCCAGTCGAAATAGCCCAACGACCACAGGCACAGAACAGTGCTTTAAAAAAAAATATTTAAATCGTACTCTTATTATATATTCTTTTGATTAATCTTCTATATACTCACAGTGTATACACTTTTATTATTAGATGTATGACACATAATTCGAATTTGAATTTGAAACTCAAATTTTATATATGTGCCGTATATTTAACCGTGATAATATATATACGTTAGTGTATATAAGATTTACTCATTTTTTTAATTTTCTTTTCCTACACATGTACACTAAATATCATCAATAATACATACTAGAAATAAGTGGCCTAATAAACTTTTTAACCTCTAAAATTTACATCTATATGGCAATATAACTCAATGAACTCCTACTGTGTTTATAACAACTAGTCCCCCTTGAAAACAAGAATAGTTTATGAAAGATTTTCATATAAACAACTAGTCCCCTACGTTTAATTGGTTATTAAATGTCCAAATAGTAACTAAATTTACTTATTTGATTCTTTTGTTGTAGCCATGAAAAATCTAATAGTTTGTTGATAAAAAGTGGATTAACTCATATTTTTACAATTTTCTAATATTAATTGGCTATTAATGGCTTTCATTGTGAAGTGATATAAGGGTTTCTCCGATAGGTAGTCAGTGAACATTTATTATTACAACTAAATCATACAATATACTATGTAAATGTGTAGACTCACAATTATTACTTCGTGTTCCATCATGTAATTTTATAATTTAACTTTGTCATTCCAAAAATTAATACATAAACTCCATCTCAACGAGTGCCTACTGAACATTTATTGGACCCATTTTACTTTATATGCAATTGACTAACGAAGCTCAAGTGAAAGACAACATCTATAAGAGGTAAAATTGCTAAACTTGCAATGTTTTTTTAGTAAAACAAAATACCAAGGAGCATTAAAAGCGGAAGATAACTTCCATTCATGAAGATTATCTTTTTCTTCCGTATGGATATAGTAAACATTAACTTATAGTAACTAAAATTTTCAATTTTATAAGTATTTGTTGATAATTCAACTATTTTTTTATTGTGTTTTGATATTACATCATAACTAATTAAGTATTAACTTAACTTGGTTTTTTCTACAAAACACAAAAAGACCTAGTTGAATAACTGGATTAAAGATATAACCCTAAACCAATGATACTTAACTTTTATTAGCCAACTATTTTTGTAAACATAATTTTCTTTTTGTTTTCCAACATTTTTTTTACCATATTCACTTCTAGACATAGACGTTACTCATATAAGATTTTTGTCTAAAATTAAGAATTTCTAGTATTTTATATTAACATCTGACACATTAACAACATACTCTTTCTGGGCCACGAAAGACATACTTACGTAGCCATTATGTTGTTTTAACTACAATTTCAAATAATGGTTAAAAAAATATAGGAAGCTATTAAACTATTCTTATCATTAAATTTTGATTATACAAATAGTATAAAATGTTTTAAAGAGTCCACTAACTTTATAAATGAATGAACTCATGGTCATTTTTTTCATTTTACCCATTAAGTTTCTTCAATGTGGTTAAGTGACTTTTTATGTCCATACTTAATGTTTTAAGAAAACAAAAAATAAAAGAAAGAGCAACCTTGTGGTATTAATTATTGTATTGTTATTTATTTTCATTATTTCTTAAGCATTGCTATGAGGGAAGTATTAGGTTGGATGGTAAGATAAGAAAAATTGTAAATAGGAGGTCCACTTGGATTCAAAACTTCTCACTTTAAAAAAAAAGCATTGCTCTAGGATAAATGGTAGGTTTTTTTTCTTTTTTATTTTGTAAATCATTATTTATATACGTAAAAGTCCCTAAGCTTAATAGAATCAAAAGTATTAATCTGCAAATATTGATATAATGACATAATTTAAGAAATTTTAAAATTGAGTGAGTTATTTGATATATTTAATAATTATGTTGTCAAATCCTTTAAGATTAAAAAAGTTTAATGGCTTTCTAGATAGCTAGGCGAAATGAAATTTAAGAAGATTAAGGTACACATTTGCATACTCTTCTACCTAAAAACGAAAAGGTTTATGTTCATGATATAAACGACCAAAATAATGCCCAAGTTAATATTATACCCTTGAAGAACTCTTCAAAATATAGCTTTGAAAAACTATCCAACTTCGTAAAAATTCTATATGCAACAAACTAACACTAACGTTAACAGCGAAGTAATATGTTCAAAGAGAGAGACAAGAATTACAACCGAGTGCAGAGGTAGTAGTAGTAGTAGTAGTAGTATTAATAAAAGCAGAAAAAGGGGTGAGAAAGGGACAAAGGGTGCGCATGAGGAGGCGTGCGTAAATTTGGGACAAAGGGAGAAGACCTAGTTGAATAACTAGATTAAAGATGTAACCCTAAACCAATAATACTTAACTTTAGCTTAGCTTGTAAACCTAATTTTCTCTTGTTTTCCAACAAATTTTTTTTTTTTGACCATAATCACCTAAAATTACGACAGGATGGTACTAAAAATCTGTCAGGGTTGTCCACGCGCTGTGCAAGTGAGAGTGGTGCAAAGGGGGAGTTAAATAAATACGAGGTACATGTTCAGAAGGCCATTGGTCGCTGGGAGAACAAAAGAGGCAAATGGTGGCCCTCTTCCCGTACTCTTGGATTGGACTTTTCTGGAAAGTTTTTCCTTTTATTGCTATTATTCCCATTTCCTTTTCTGAGACCAAACCCTCCTGCCCCTCTGCCGTGGCCCTGACTCATAATAATTCCTCACAACATTATCCCCAAAATGCCCTCCTGTCTTGTTCCTATTCACTCGTACTCCTTTAACTTTTGTCCAAATGGTAAAAGCAAGGTGAAATAAAAGGTGAATGTGAGCGTGAAATGTGAGCCAGGTGGTACCAGACTAGTACATTTGTTGCAGTAAATTTTCTGTCTTCAATTTATTACTATCCTTTTCTTTCCCCTTCCAGCCATAATATGTCTCTCCCTCTCGTGTGCTTCGACGTGTTGAATAGTTAGTAGTGTGTGTGTGTGTGTGTGTGAGAGAGAGAGAGAGAGAGGGAGAGAGAGATTAACGGTGACGTGAGAGTGAATGAACGAAAGGGAAACGATAATTAGAGTTACTAATAAAGGCAGTTGAGTAAAGAAGTCATCCTTGTAGGCTAGGAGCTGTCCATTTCCATTGGTGGGAAAGTAGAGAGGGAGTGGGAGAGAGAGAGGAGAGAGAATGCTTTTCGATTTGGTTAACGTCGGAAAGTTGCGTAAGAAAGAGATGTTCTTTGTTTACCATTTCCCTCTTTGAACAAATCGTCAATAAGAAAAGAGAAAAAAGGGAAAATGTATGGAGAGGGAAGGCCCAACACCAAAGCTGAGAGAGAGAGAGAGAGAGAGAGAGAGAGAGATAAATAGATAGATTTTGAGATCAGTAAAGTAGTAGTACGAGCATAGCAACAGTATGGTTGTAGTAATAGTTGTAGTACATTTTTAAAGAAAAAGAGAAGCTAAATGGAGAAGCTAGGGCAGGCATGTATAAATGGAAACAGAGTTAGAAACTGTCAAACCTCATTTATGAATGATTGAAACAAAACATCATACAACACACATGGAGATATATAGACGAAGGGTTTTTTTTTTTTTTTTTTGTGGGGCTGGGGATGGGAGGGACTAGGGCGAGGGGGTTTTGTGTGGTTTCCTTAACATTTATGAAGTCATTGAAACTAAAGAGTGCCACTTGGAATGAAAATGAATGAGTAGAGGGAGTTTTAGAATGAGAAAACAACCAGCACTTGCAACTGGTATTTACTATAGGCTGAGACGAGATAGATAGATACATATAGATGGATGGAGAAATTAATAAGGAGTGGTGGCTGCTTTCGGCCTAGTCTTCTCAAACTGCCCTCGTCTATGCTGTATTGGGCAGCTAGATGGGGATACGCGAGATCTAGTGAAATATAGTGCAAACTAACATTAACAATAACAACAATAACAGCATCTCTCCTCTTAAAATCTTTTTATCTCTTCTCCCTTCCCTATATACCAAGTACTAGTACCAGAGCCTTTTTCCTTCCTCAACAACAAACAACAAACAACAGCCAGCAGCAACAACAACAACCACAACAAAAAATCTCTCCTCCGCTCTTTCGTCCCCTCCCCGCCCCCCCCCCCCCTCCCCTTTTAAGTCGTAGGTTTCAATGTTCTTTATTTCTGGGCAAGTCAGCCAGCAACTTGCAAAGCTCACACTTGCCCATTTTTTTTATTATTCTATTCCTCCACCACCAACCTTAGAAGGCCTCCTCAACAAATATATATCCTAGTACACAAAGAATCATATACAACAAGAAAGACAAAGAAGAAAGAAGAAGGGCCGAATAAAGCCAGCTGCACAATACTGTTGCTTGCTGCCCTCCCGAAATTTCGGCTCCTTCTGATAATCTTGGTACCTAGCTTCAAAGCTGATCATTCAATACTCCTTCGGGGTTATTTAGGAGCCGAACCCAGCAGGGAGAAATGTGGGATCTAAATGATTCACCGGATCAAAGATGGGATGATGAATCAGAAGGCTGTTCCTCGCCGGTTGACGGCGACGATGATAAGGGAAAGCGGGTCGGATCGGTGTCAAATTCGAGCTCGTCTGCTGTAGTAATCGAGGATGGTTACTCGGATGAAGAAGTTGGAGAATTACGAGGAGGTAGCAGAAAGAGAGGTACTTCCACCAGTAGAATCTTTGGGTTCGCTGTGTCGGCTCATAACGACGACAACTGCTCGTCGGAGAGCGACCAACCACCGGTGACGCGTCAGTTCTTTCCGGTGGATGAGTCGGACATGGGAGTTGGCACCTCATCCGGCGGCTGCAACGAAGGTGCGAGTAGTGGTTCTGGAGTGCCTGATTTGCCCAGGGCTCCCTGGGTTGGAGTAAAATTCTGCCAGTCGGAGCCACTTGGCGGCGGCGTCTTAGGGAAGTCCACGGAGGTTTCTCAGCCTCTGAAAAAGAGTCGCCGGGGACCAAGGTCTAGAAGTTCCCAATATCGTGGGGTTACCTTTTACCGGAGGACTGGCCGGTGGGAATCCCACATATGGTAAGCTCATTTTTTCTGCATAGATCAGTTCTTTTGATTATTTTTTTTTCCCTCCCTCTTTTTAAACCTTCATTTTTCTTTCCTTTTCTTCAACCTCCTCTCACTCATCAATCGTCGTCTTTCTTACCTTATTCTCGCATTTCATGATCCAGGGATTGCGGAAAGCAAGTTTATCTTGGTAAGTGGGTGCTACCAAAATATTGTTGCTTTGCTCAATTGTTACTATTGCTGCTGCCAGCTTAGTTTTGTGTTCAATTTCCTTTTATGCTTCCGTTTACTTGACATTTAATGGTCAAATGGGGTTTTCTTGAATATGGGATATAGGTGGATTTGACACGGCACATGCCGCAGCACGGTGAGTTACTGAAACTTTCACTGCTACTTCTACCATTCTTCTAGTACTAGTATTCATCATAGCTCAGTCAAGGAATTACGCTACTGGAGATTAATTACTTCCAAACAGTACAATCTTGCAATATTTACCAAGCGACCTCAAATTTGGAAATGTGTGTTTTACAGTGCGTATGATAGGGCAGCCATTAAGTTTCGAGGAGTTGAGGCAGACATCAACTTTAGTCTAGCGGATTATGAAGATGACTTGAAACAGGTAGGTCATCCATCTCTTCTAAAGAGAGAGAGAGAGAGAGAGAGAGAGAGTCAGAGACTAAAAGAAAGGAATGGAGAGACATGTTATTGAACTTTTACCCAGTTCATGATGACCTCATCTTCTAGCTTTGGTGCTTCCTTATCTTAAATTGTTGCTCCATGCGTCCTCTACACAATGGGGAAAAAAGGAGAGTGGTATATATATATATATATGTATGTAAGTAATATGATTCAATTTGTGTTGCAACAGATGAGCAATCTAACCAAAGAAGAATTTGTTCATGTACTTCGGAGACAAAGCACTGGTTTCCCTCGAGGAAGTTCCAAATATAGAGGTGTAACTTTGCACAAATGCGGTAGATGGGAAGCTAGGATGGGCCAATTTTTAGGCAAAAAGTAAATACTTCCATCCCTACTTGTACTGCTGCTGCTGCCGTTGCCATTCCTCATTTTCAGTCTTTCGGTTTCATTTTAGTTTATTACCTAGCAAACACTAGTGGGTACTAAACATAAACATATATGATCTCATGGTGACATAATTGTGATTTTGCCATTTAATATTCATGGTTCTTTTTGGTATCTAATTGAATGATACAGGTATGTTTATTTGGGGCTGTTCGATACTGAAATTGAAGCTGCCAGGTATGTTGTTTTTAGTTTTCGGTTAGATTTTGTTGCCTTATAAAGGATCAAGCATTCGAAGTAACAAGTTGCATATTTAATGTTAATTGTTTTACTGAAGAGGGCTAAAAATAAAATTAAAAAAAAATTTCCTGGTTCCATGCTGCTAGGGCTTACGATAAAGCTGCCATAAAGTGTAACGGGAAGGATGCTGTTACCAACTTTGATCCCAGCATTTATGAAGATGAACTCAACTCTAGTGGTAAATCAGCAACACGACAATTCTGCTAAAAATTTTCGCATTTATGTCAAAAGTGGGCTGCAACTAGTATTGTTTCCCTTTCATACAACATATATTGGCATCAAAATAATTCAAGAAATGTTTAAATCGTCCCAGAATCTGGTGGTGGTGCCGCAGACCACAATCTCGATTTGAGCTTGGGCAATTCGGCTTCAAAGTTAAGCAGCCATGGAGGGATGGCTCCGAATGTTGATCGTTCTAAGGACCAACATTCTGCCTCGATGCATTTCCAAGTTGATTGGCGACACCACGGATTCAGGTCCAAGGTAATTATTATATATTTAACGGATACTGTAATTATATATTTTTTTACCAAAGCCCAATTTTGAATCTGCCTTGTGAATATCTATCTTATGGCTCAAGTTCTTTATTGATCTCCAGCAGGAGAATCCAAATGATGTCGAATCCTTGAGACGGGATGGGTACAGTGAGGCAGAAACGGTGCAACTCCTCAGTCAAACACACCTGCATTCTCCCGGCTCGATGAAGCCTAAGGAAATCCAAAACTATGGGCAATTCAGGAGAGGCGGTGAATCCCACATCTTCCAAATGTTGCCACCGCAGTTCAATTCATCAAATTATCATGTATGTCATGGAAACTACGGCACTCCCTTAATTTTACTCTTCTAAAGCCTACTTGCGTTACTTAATCAAACTGCCACTGGTGTGAATGAATGTTGTTGCAGTTTCAGTTTCCAAGCAGCAGCAATGGAGGCCTAATTGGAGCTAATGGAGACCTTTCTCTTTCCACGAGCGATCCACACTGGCAATACAACCCTCCTCATTTTTACGGCACTGCTGCAGCATCATCAGGATTCCCACAGCAGATAGTAAGACCTCAAGATTGGACTCAGAAAAATGGGTTTCACCACCATCTCATGAGACCCTCGTGACCCCCCCTTTCCTTTATTATTCCCCCCCCCCCCCTACCCTACCATAATATCATATTTTGATTTTCTGCTGATCTGCCCTCAAAGCTCCTAATGTTTTGTAAGCTTGTAAAGAGATCAAAATGCTTTGAGAGGTTCTTTAATCTCTACCAAGGCCAACCCCCGCTCCCCTTCTCCCGGGGGGACTGTCCAGACACGCATATAGTACATTTGCCGGTACCTAACCTGAGGTTCTGATTGGAACCACGAAAGAAGTAGAAAGGGATATTTGAGATTTTCTACTGTGGTTAAATGTTGTATTAGTACTAGTCTAGTCATGACTAACAAACTCCGATGTTGTAGCTTAGATTCTAACTTCAAATGTGTCGCAAGAAAACATGTCTTCTTGTCCTCATTATGTATTATGTAGAAAATCAAAATGGTTGTCGAGACTCTCTCTTCTCAAGTCAAGTCCCTGTGGTGGTTGCGCTACTAATACATGCTGAATTAATCTTCTTTGTTATAATTTCCAAGTTCAAGTGATTTTTGGCTGCATCGTCTACTGATCAGTAGCGTTTCTTGTTCTTCTACTATTTAATTAATCTCTCTCGAGCATGCAAGAAAAGCTGTTCTTGTGTTCTCTCGCAAACTCTGATCTGATCGAGTTTCAGCAAAGCGTTTGTAACGAGGGTGTGGAAGGGCATGGGGATGTTTTTTTTTCCCTATGGCTTAGTTTTACTACCTTATTTAACGTACAGCAGAGACAGAGAACGTAGGGTTTTTTTGTTTTCTTCTTGGGGGAGGTGAAAAGAGATCAACTGTGAGAGGTAGAAAATGGGATTTTTACGGGAAATAACACCGTATAGTGATGAATTGTCACAATCGTCGGTGTCCTTTGAATCAGTTCTCTTCTCATGACTAAAAGCAGTCGGACAGGCATGGCTATTATGACGAGAGGGACTTGACCAAAACCGAAAACTGTTTCCAAAAGCTTTCTCAACCAAGGGCGTTTGGGGAGAGAACAAAACAGTGGAGGCCGATGGCTGACTTTTTTCTTTTTCTTTTTCTTCTTTTTTCTTGGCAACAAATATTTTATTATTGTTTTCTCTGATCCTGTAAGAAAACTATTATATTATTAGTATTACTTTATCCTCATTAGTACGTACTGCATCATGTGTTTAAAGTCAGGATTAAACACACAAAGAGACAGAGAGGGGGGGGATTTTGTGGAGCTGATAATCAATCCAATATGATACTATACTATATTGTAGTTGTGGGGGGGGGGGGGGGGAGGGGTGGGAAGGTAAGGGGGGTGAATGTGAATTTAATATTAGGGGTGAGATTTCATCATCTGGGGCGTCAGCATCGATTATAATAGTACCGCGGGCACACCCTTCCGTTTTTGTTTATTCGGCCTTTTGCATTCCCAATATTTTATTCCTACTTCTGTTGCAGCATTATGTTTATGTGGGCGCTTGTGCTAACATTTATGAGACACGGGTATTACAATAGTACTGCTACGACACCATTAGACCTTTCCAACACCAATCATTCAATTAAACTATGGTTTTAATTTTGTGATACGCAATCTGGTTTTGAAATTTTTGAAGTTTGCGAAGATTAAGACAGATGATTTGTGGAGCGCAGCGGAAGAGTCAAAAGAATCATACCTTTTGTTTTGTTTTGGTTTGAAGTTTTTTATTTTTTATTATATATATATATATAAACCATTCTGTTGTATGAATCTGCTTTTGTCCATTGCTTTTTGAGCGCACAAAACCAATAAGGTGTCCACCGCCGAGACAAAGGGCAAAGGCTTCCTTCCAAATGTTAGGTACACGGGACTGGCACTATATTATAGGGTACTCCCCTTCCACGTACACACCCCGTACTTAAAATTTCATTTCTATCGTACAAATAAAAATAAAACGGCCGTATCACCGAAGAAGGGACTAGTTCTATTTTATACCATCAAACTTGTATCACTTTATGCCATAAACTGCAATTTTGGATGCTTCACATCTTAAACTGTTAATTTTCGACACTTTACATTCTAAACTCTCAAAGTTTTTCAATTTAAATCTAATCAATTACCGTGTTGATAAAATTAACGGCGTAAAGGATCATACAAATCAATGATAATGTGTTAAAAAGTGATCATAGGATAGGGATAACAATGGGGTCAGGAGTAAAGCGAGGGATCCCTCCCCTCTTCTCCGCCCTGTGCTCTAAAATCTCTCTCCACTCTCGCCTCATCCTCCGTTTTTTCTGCCCCTGCCCCGCTCCATAACCCCTTGGAGTGCCCTAAGGTTGTGTAATTATATTTTTTTGTTTTGACATTATTGTTTTATATATATATATATAACAACAACAACAACATTATAAATCACTTTTTTAGATTCTTAACTAAATATCTAATGTGAAATCAAGGATAAAAATCACTTTTAATTCATTTCTCTATTTTTAATAACAAATCTAAACTCATAATCATCATATTTGTTTAACCAACTTACAACATGTAAAAAAAAAAATTGACGTAAACTAAAAATAACCAAATAATCATTTTGATTATACAAATTATAAAAATTGACTCCTCCCACAGGCACCCCATCGGCGTTGCCATTCATATCAAAGGAGTCAATGTATTACAATTAGAAGAAATAATACATTATCATTAATTTACACTATCCTTTTGTTTTGTTAATTTTTCTAACAACATTAATGATTTAAAATATACAAATCAAGAACGATATATTGAAAGTGTCAAAAGGAGCTGAGGGACCGCAACCAAAACAAAATTGTACACTGTCATCAAATCAATTTACACAGCCCTTAATCACGTGATATTTAGGGTACAAAGTGTTCAAAATTGAAATTTAGAATGCAAAGCGAAAAGTGGTACAAGTTCTAAGGTGCAAAATGGAATTAGTCCTAAAAGAAACAGTTGGATACCGCATCCTCTTCAAATATTTTGCAACGCAGCTTGTTTATGGACCGTCATAGTTTCATGACCCGTGCCATGATCCCTGTCTGTACGTATTTGTTGGCCGATAACTGAAATTAAATCCCAGCAAGCTCGGGGTTAAAAACATAAAAGGCTCATTCACTGTATCTAACTTGCATTAACCTCTTCTTCCTCTTCCTCCATCTCCTCTTGAAACAATCAAGAGAAAGAAGAAGAAAAGCTTTATCATCCCGGGCGGTCCAAAATCTGTGTATTCCCCAAGTATATACCGCGCGCCTTAAAAGGTTAAGTAGTCCAAGAAACTCAAAACCGTGGCTCGTGTCTGGGAACACAACAATTAATGCTGCTATTACTATAGGCCAACGTATGAAGACAGCAGACTCGCACTGCAGAGAGTTTTCGAGATTGTATGCAACAGGGTCGGTGAGGCTCAGGACCAGCTTCCTTCCTTAGATTCTTAACGAAACATCCCGCGATTAATTTCCATGGTCATCGTTTTGTTTAATTCGCGATTGCATCATTGTATGGGTCACAAGTCACATGTGGAGGCCCGGTTTGGAGTTGGTGGAAAACAATAAAGAAAGACAGATGTATGAAAGCGAAGGAATCAATCAAATAAGGCAAGGTGGCATGCGTTGTCTAGATTTCTTTGCGCACATTTAAGATGGCTGTTTCCCAATTTAGAAGTTCTTTTTTAACGGTTGAAAACTGTTTCCAGTGTAACAATGCCATGGCAGCTGAATATAATCTCATTTTCAAATTTTTTTTTTCTTTTGATAAAGAACCAACCATTTCAATGGAATCATGGGAGCAGAGCATATGCATAAGTGTAAGACAAGTCCCTATTCACCGAAGGTGGTCCTTTGTATGTTTTCATTTGTTCTCAATTGCACTATCAGAAGAAACAGTTTCGAAGAATTAAAGAATGGAAGGGAACTGTCATGTGCAGATTTAATCATAATTAACATCCCTAATTTAGAGTATCTTCCCATCTTCTTCTGGCAGGATTGAAATTTTGTTTAGACGGCTGAGATAGCAGGATTGAAATTTTTTTAGACGGAGGGTTGATTTTGTGGGTGAAAATATTCTGGAACGTGGCCATGGATGAAAAGAATTATATATTTGTCCTAGGACACGTCTTAGTTTTAAGTTTGGTAGAGGACCATAACCGGAGGAATAATTTTGCACTCTCAAAAAAAGAAAACGATTCGCTTACTACAGATACTTGTTATTTGGCCCGAAACGCATTCAAAGTGCATACAACACCGTGATGTTGCATGCTTTTTTGTGGTAACCTGTGATTGGGTCTATTCTCGTGTTTACTGCGCCTGCCGTCCCCAATTCCCCACTCAACTCGCCACACCGGCTACTACGACGCAATTTGTCATGTCTCCCAGCTCCGGACGTCACAGAGTTTAAAAGCTACCAGTTGCCACTTTCTGCTGGTCCCTAGGCTTTTCTTTTCTATCCACAGCACTCCACCCGTCCATCCGGCCCAAGCTTACAGCTAGATGAAGGAACAAAGCATAGGCCTCCACCACCCGTGCCAACTGCCTATTTGTTCCGTGTTTTCATTTTTTCAAAACTTAGATGCCGACATATGTATATTTATTTATATTATTGAGTTTATTTGTTTTAGGTAAGTGAGATGGCTTGAACTCGGGACGACGGTCTTATTTAGTTATAGTTCTTTCTTTTTTTTTTTTTTTTTCATCCAATCCAACCCTTTTCAAGTGCCTACATAATTAATAATCTATAAATAGATTGAGGAACAACACGAGTCCCTTGTATTTAGTGGAGGACACACAGGGGGGAGGATTGACTTAGTGTGCGCACGATTAATTTGTTGGGAGTAAATTTGGTAGTGCTGCAGGATTATTACGTCGTAGGAATGAGTTAAAAAGGCTGTTGAGACTTTCGTAAGAATGCAACTAATGCACGGCTTAGAAAATTTGTCAGGTCTCGTAGGATTAAGAAAGCAAATTTCGAAAGAAATAACCACACACAATTACAATATTATATATATATATATATATGCATGTACGATGTGACATACAGTAAGCTTTCGCAATAATGTTTGTCTCTGGTGGTGCAAATTACCACTCTTTTTAACATAGCAAAAGAAAGTTGGAATAGCATATGCATGTGCAGGAATAGGATACTTTTTAACCTCATCCTTAGCAAGAACATGGTTAAACCTTGGACTTTCCCTCTCGACAAAATTCGAGAGGTCGTAGATTCTTGGCCATTTCCCTTTACCGCTAGGTTGAAACTTTAAAGACACAGTCCACGTTTCGATTCACCGGGAAAAGCTTGCTGTTCTGTCGGTTTAGCCGACGAAGTGCTGAGAATCAGAATAAGTATATAATGGAACGATTCTTCTGGTGCAGCGGGAAAGCAGTGCGCGCGTCTTCAAGCACTTGTGCAGTAAATATTCGTTTAATAAAAATGTCCCTAATCCAATTATATACAAAGCTAAGCTAGCTAGTTTCTGCTCATCTTCATACTATTGAACATGGAGATCGACACAGACGGAAAATGAACAGGTTAACCCGGCCCGAAACCTGATTACATTTACATCTACGTACTCGCTGTCTTTCTCAGCCTGCAGCTTATCCGACACGTGTAAAAAAAGTACTACTAGTTTCGTTCTTTGTGTTGATTTTCATTACTACTAGTAAGTACATCTTTTGATTTACAGAAATCACATTCACATAGCATCTCAAGGGTCCCGAGAGATGGCGTCTATTCTAAGACGGGGGTGAGTTTCTGGTAGTATTTATTTAGTGCAAAGTTCGAAAACTCAAAACTCTCACGCTATCGAGTCTATTGCTCAAGTAATTAAAACGTGACCTTTTCTAAATTTGCAATTACACTGAATAGTGCTATCACTTTTCAAAGCTAAACTCGAACTCGAAACCTCTGAATGAATGAATCAAGATTCCCGAGGACGAGGAGACAAGAAACTTGAAACTCACGTATTGGTGCTGCTAACCGATACCAGTTAAAACTTAAAAGAGCTAGAGGTGAATCATGAATGAGCCCAGGATTTCTGAATTCGGACCAATATTACATTGTATACGTAGTATTAATTCTTAAACAGTTAAAAAAGGTACAAGCCTCGCGTAACAACAAACTTCAAAGTCCTGTTTAGATGGCTGTTTCTAAGAATTTTAATATGTATATATATATATATATATATATATATATATATATATATATATAAGATTAAAATGTGATTTAGAAACGTGTACAACGTAAAATTTTACTTTGAAATGTAGCAATCCGTTGAGCTGGCAAAGGCTGTTACGGCCTATACATGGCACGTTTGTTCTTCGTATTCACGTAGTGCTGCGATTTTAATCAACAGCAGTGCCATATAATTATTACTGGAAGACAAAAGAGAATGAAAGGGTGGCTCTGCTCAAGTAATGGTTGTTTGATAATGCTAACTGTGTGGAGAGCTACAAATCGAGGCGATGAGGATAGATGTGGTTTATTTATTTATTTACGTTTGTTTCTTTCTTTCTTTTTTTGGGAGAGAGAAGGATGGATGTGCTCATAAGCTTGATTGTGACTGAAAAGCTTAACTTTTAGAAAATGGAGGACAGATGAGATGAGTCATGAGAGCGAATATAAATGGGGAAAATAATCAAGGAAAAAGATGGGAGGTGGGAAAGGACTGGGGAGGTATTCTTGTTTTGTCGTAGCTAGTATTCGTTCCCATCCGACGTTTGTTTCCTGGACTTTCCATGTTTGGAAAGATTGACGACAATTGATGTATATAAAATTATATCTATGGGGTTTTTGAGTGGCCACGACGATGCTTATCATTCTAACCATTCCTTCCCTTTGCGTGGTCGTGGTGTTAATGTTAGATGGTAGAAACGAGAAAGGCAGCTGACGATAAGATCCATACTGTCCCCGTTAGGTAAACCCTCGCCTCCTTCCTTCTCTGTCGATTTCCTTCACCTTCATTATCATATATGCCCCCATACATGGTCCCCATTTCATGGGGGGTTTTTTTTTTTCCCACAATAATTTATAACATGATTATTGTTGAAAAAGTTTCAGTCTAGTGTTTAAGATTAAAACTCCAGAAATTTAATTTTTTAAATTCTACATCTTCCTTTCTTTAGGGAAGAAAAAAAAAACAAATATGCATAGCTGCATTATCAACTTAGTGGTTTACGTAGCATGTGTTACACTTGATCAAATGTTTCGCAAAGATGAGGTTGTCGAGGCAAGCGGAGAGGTTGTAGATTCAAGCTTCAGTAATATGTGGAGCAGTTCTTTTTTTTTTTTTTTTTTTTGAATTTATGTAGCAAATAGAAACTTAATGACAATTGTAAAATAGGTTTCCCTTATTGACTAATATATGTAAAAGGAATGACACTCATGTATTTTCTTTTCTTTTTTGCTAATAAATTTGTTACGTACAATAAGGCAACAAAGGCGCACCCCCCAAAAAAAAGGAAAAATCGACTTTGTTTGGATTGTAAGTTATTTGAAATATTTTTACTGTAGCACTTTTTGTGATGTGATGTATGTGAGATGAAAAGGTAATTGGGAAGGTAAAAAGGTGTATTGGAAACTGTAATGATGATGTAAACAAATATATTTTGGGAAATAAAGGGCAATCCAAACAAACCGCCTTTCATAGTTAACAGTACCAAATACTACATCTTTCACTTTTCTAGCCGTGAAGTGAAGGGCTGATTTTCTTAATCAAGAAGGTCTTCCTCACTCTTGTCATGCAATTCCAGGTGAACTATCTTACCATTTGAATTGGGATACATTGTCACAATCTTCTTTTGAGTGCAATGCGAATCTTTATTGAGAAAAATGCCCCTAATATATTGGCCTTTTCTTTTTATTATTCCCATTTCTCTTGCTTATTCTCTATTTTTTATTTTTTATTTTTTTTTTGGGTTATGGGGTTTACCCTTTTTCCCTCTCCTGGTACGCTCTAAGGAAAAAAATGAAAAGGTCAAAGAAAAGATTAGAACATATATCTTTCAACCAATATCTATCACTTTGGCAAGGATTAAATGGCTAATGAAGAAGTTTAAGAGAAGAAAAATCATATAATTATTTCAAGAGTTTTTAGGGTTGTTTTAGCCTTCTCATATACAACTATTGATACTACGCCCCGTCTTCATGACTTTCTTTTGCTCGGCCTCCACCACCTGCTCCACCTCCATGCTCATAATGGCAAACCCCACCCCCCCCCCCCCCCCCCCCCCCCCCCCCAAAAAAAAACCCCAAGCCCACAAAAAAAAAAAAAGGAAAAAAACACATTCCGGTAGGTGTAGATCTCTGATGATTTATCACATTCCTAAAAACCAACTTGTCCACTAACATTTCCATTAATGTATACTGCTTCGTTACCTTTCTTAATCTCTTTGGGTCTTTGCTGCTTTTGCAAATATGTTAACAGTTTTCAACAACCAGAGATGACCGCGAATTTCCAGTTAAGGAAACCGGACGATGCTTTATTGTCTAATGATTGCGACAAAGCCTGGAGGAATCTTCAATGTTTTGTGCCTACTGCCCCTGGAGTTCGACACTGGACTGAAAACGTCAGCTACCTATTCAACCCCGCATAAATAAGAGCAGACAACAACGTGGTTTTCTAGAATTGCGCACGTTTTGGTCTTCCAATCCCGACATTTTTCGCTCTCTTTCTTTTGGCTCTTAAATCTGTCAATTTGCAATTCTCCTCTCTTCCGCGGAAATCTCTGCGATTGACTCCAGTAGCGGAAATTAACTCCAAGACTTTCTTAATTAGGGAATCCCTTTGTCATTGCCATTTTAATAGCAAGAGTTTTTTTTTTTTTGTCGTATAAAAAGAATTTTAATTTTAGTCTTCCTTGTTCTGACTTCTTTTTTCCTATCCTTTTCCATTTCTACAAAAGCTATCCCTTAACTAATAATATGGGCGCAATAATTTCCTAAGAAATGTTTTTTGAAAAAGAATTTGGGCAATGTAAAAGGCATTATTCATTATAAGGATGGTTTTGAGCAATTTAACCAACCAACACGTAATCTTCCCTACTAAATTGCTAAAATCCATCTAGATGGGCAAAGAGAAGCGTTTAATAAATTTCTCAAAAGGAAGTGTACACCTCAACTCCGTGCATCAGATTTCAACACCATCTGTTACCCCTGGAAAATGAAACGATGAGGGAAGGTCGTTTCACGAATATAAGAAATCTACCAGGTGAGATAATCCACAAAAAAAATAAAAATAAAAAATCATGCGATATTGGCATTGGGAAGAAGGCTAGATCAGGATAAAACAGAATTTGGGCCAAATGGCGGGATAGATTCATTTTCCTCTGAAGGCTGGAATGCTATAGACATCTCGCTATCAGCTAAGCAATCTCTTTCTTACGTTGTTGTCCAGCGAAGGTACTTGTGATCCAGATTCAGTCTTTATTATCACTGGTCCTGAGGTCCCAAAGCATTACAAGTTATTCCAATTAATTAGCGCATCATGAACCTGGATACGAAAAAGTAAATAAAATCAGCAAATTTGTTATTTCAATAGCAGACCGTTTAAGGCTTAAAAACGAGGGACGGCTGAAGGTATTAAAAGAACGCGGCCATATGGCAATATTTTACAAGCTGCCTCTGAAACTGATCCAGCCAAAATCAACAAAATTTCAAATTCCCATGTGAGTTCTTACAATGATTGTATGGAACTTTAAGGTCGGCAATATCTAATAAACTGGCAGCTGGAATACCTTGGATAGAACAAATGATACTCTCAGGAATTATCATCCTTCAATAACATTCAGAAATATCAACACTCCAAAAAATTTGGAACTGGATGCACACGGACTCTTTTCATGAGCAGCATGCTTAGCTCTAACGCTTCGAATTATTCAACACAGGTTACTGGACACTATTAAATCATACAGAAATAGTGCAGTGGCAAAATACCTGAAAAAGAAACTCATATGCAAAGTGCACGCGTATCAGGTAGCCCTCCTTCAGATTGATCATGATTCAAAATATATTTTGAATTATACAACACAGGTTACCGGACACTATTACATCATACAGAAATAATGCAGTGGCAAAATACCTGAAAAAAGAAGCTCATATGCAAAGTGCACCCATATCAGGCAGCCCTCCTTCAGATCGATCATGATTCAAAACATTTTTTGGTGCTTTCTTGCGTTGCTTTTTGTCTTTTCTATCATTGCCATCATCAACTGATTGTTTTCTGAAAAGATAATATGTGATCAGCATTAGGAAAGGAAAGGCAGGTTTATGCTGCATGGAGAGGGGTGAAGAAGAGTTCCTGGAAAGAATATATTTCACTCCTCATTTCCTTGGATTTTGAAATACTGTAATTATGTTTCGGATGACATCTGAGTTTAGATATATTTACACCCGGTTGCACGTCCTCAGCTCAATTTTATACTTATGAGTTCATGAATACTCTTCGTCCATTAAGCTTTATATACCCAACAGTTAAGCAATGGCCAGCTGTGTTCTCCACAATGAAATGGCTGTCCTTCAAAATCTTCTCTTTAGTTCTTAAAGTATATGAATATCACAGAAGAAACCAATGTCATTCTTCACTAGCCTAAACATGCTTTAATCAACAAGTCTAGCATTCCTGCGAAAGATTAAGCCTGAGTTTTCAAATCATCCTGATTTAAGTTTATAGACCCCTTGCATCTTCCCTTGTGTATTTCTGGGCAGACTAAAATTTCACATATGCACTTCCACTTCTACTAAACCTTCTGCCTTGCTCTAATAAACTGACTTCTATTTCAACTTTAAATACCGATTACTTCTATGAAATGAATTCCATATATATCAATCTCAAATATGACGCATTTACCTGCAAACATAGTACCACCATACATAAATCCATTAATTTTTGGAGAGTTGTGGGATGAATACTCATCCAAAGGTCAAAGTTCAAGTATGAAAGATGGCATGCAACAGAACGAACATGGTGCACGTAGTCCAGCTGAAACAGAATAGGTACATTGCAGGACTGCTGAAGTGTTCCGTAATGATAATGTTGCAATAAACCATCCAAACTAGATTGTAACAAGATTCCCCTCTAGAGCCAAGTTGCCTGATGATTTACTTCCAAAGGAAGAATGGCAGCCATTGCACTCCATAGTATCCTAGAACTCGAAGAAGCAACTTTGACCAAACTCATAACACGAACCAATTTATGGCTTTTGGCTTTTAAGTACCCAAAATTTTGATTTTGTAGGAAAATCCAGAAAAACTAATTAAGCGGTATTCAGGAAGCATACCCCGAAAATCTAGCAGAAGATTTTCCAGCAACTGATCCACAGCAAGACTTGTATTTCTTTTTTGAACCACAAGGGCATGCCTTGTTTCTTGGAATTTTCTACAAAAATATCAATGGAAAGAAATGTACCCTTCAAATATAGCATAAGAAGGAGAAGGGAGAGCATTAAGAATCCCAATTCTTATAACCAAAAAGTAATGAAACCTTGTCATCCAACGATAAGCTATTCTCAATCTGAGTCATTTGTGTATTTCCTGTCTTTTTTTCATTTTGCATGCTTTGCTGCTCAAGTATTTCACTGTCATGCTCACCTGGCCATGTGAAAATGTAATAGTGCAGCACAAAAGGAGGTTCTTAGCTAATAAGACAAACCAACTGAAAAAGAAAAAGTATAAGGGAGAGAGATGACTTGTTAAAAATGGATATCTGTGTAAGTTTCTAAATCCATTTTCTTCTTCCTTTTTCCCTTTTAGTATTTGTAAGTTTGGGCAGGGAAGGAAGGTCAAGTGAATTCAACAAACAGAGGAACTGTTTGGCAGTGCAGTAGTAAAAATTAGGATGAATAATATTGAAAACTTCAATGCAATACGCCAAACAGAAGTCTGTCCCAATAATACTAGCTAATGCTAAAAGTAAGGCTGCAATAGCTTTAGACCAGACACTGAATAAAAGAAGAACAACAAAAGGATTTCGGAAATGCGAGGCCTACTGGGCTGGATACAAGATATGATCAGAAGGGTTACATTAAAAAGGAACTAACTGGCCATTACCATGAACAGTGTTTTCTGAAATATAAAGCTGAACATTTTCTTGTAAACTCTCTTCAGAATTTTGTTGAGCTATTAGATACTCAATTGCAGCATCAGCATCGCCACCTACTTCTTGTAAAACCTGGGTTTTAGCTGATATTAGAAGGAGGGAAAGATTTCCCTGAAGCTCCATGAACTTAAAAAGTAATTAGTAGAAGCAAGATAGGAGCGGCAATGCATGCTTATGAAGTACGCAAAGCTACAAGGTAGAACTTCTTCCCAATTATTACCTTTTTAACCTTTTCAACATCTTCACATCCACTTCCTGTCATGACCATTTTAAGACACCTTGGCTGAACATTATTACCAGCAATGTCTCCCATTGACTTCGTGGTGGCACTTTTTGCGTGATGAGATGTCGCTGAAAGATCAGCATCAGCCTTTCATATACTAGAGGTTATCAGACTTCTAGGAAAGATGTCAAAGAGACAGAGCAAAAAGGGCATCCAGGTCATATGGATCAAATTATGAATTTTCATAACAGAGGAAAAACAATGAAACTAAAGATGATAATGACAGAAACCTTGATTACAATTGGCCTTGCTGGTCCAGCACAAGTGTCATCCTTTGATCTGACACTGTTGTAATGCTCTCCATCATGATAAGAACTGCAAACAGATACACAAGTTATGCTGCCGATACCAAGTATCTCTCAACAATCAACATGGATAAAGCATGTTTTCTGTTATCTCATGGAATAAGTAAATGAAGATATGCCTAATGGAACAATTAAAACGAAAACAATCCTAACTAGTGGCTTTTTGGAATCTTCAAGGTCAGAGTTGGGATTACACACTGCTGCCAGCCAAATGGAGATCAGGATGTGAAAGAAAGGCAAGGAAACACAAAAGTTAGAGACCTTAATTTCTTCTACCAGAATGTAAAAGCCCCAACAAAGAAATTAAACAGATTAATGTCAGAAACAACTTTCATCCAACCAATTTATAACAGATAATGTGATTAAGTAACGAAGGAGTTACTTCTTCTCTCCTTACATTTTTGCTCTGGTAAGACTTGTTGATTGTGGCGCTTTATGAATCCATCTAATTATCATTAACTTGTCATGCATGTCACCTGCCACTTGCTTCTGGCATGATTGAATTTAATATGTTAAAATTAACTGTCCGGCGGCAAAAGATTTTTTTTTTTTTTGGATGGAACTCAAGTCAATATTAATCATTATTTTTTTGGCATAGTAATAAATATATTAATCTTTGAATAAAACTTATTGAGTAGATACTAATCTAGACTTGAACAACAATCATGCGTGCAACCAGAAAGTAAAGAAAAGCACATCCTCGCAATCCAAGTATATTCAGCACTGGATATAGACTATTTCGAAAAGTGAAGAATATATAACCAACAAAATACTTTTTGCATAAAAACCCAACAAAACCAATTCCAACCCCAGGCACTCTACATTGCAGGTTTGCATTGATAATAGAGATTGGCTTGTCTATAAATTTATTCCCCAATTCAAGAAACATTGACAAGCAGTACCTTTGAGTCCTCACCAAAAAAAAAAAAAAACGAAGAAATACTTTTGCTAACAATGTCTTGAAGGTCCTGCATAGATTGGGCAAAGGTAGCATCTGAAAATCATGCATGTGCTTACAGATGGATCATTTTGGCTTCACAATTGTCAAAATTCTGTATGTACCAGCGAGGAGAAATATGCTGCAAAACACATGAAGGTTAATCAGAAGTCTGCTCATAAAGTACTAGGAAATAACTTGTGACAACTTTGACCCAAGGCACCACTCAAATGCAGATCAAGTGAAGGTAGGTAAACTTTTTTCATTGCCTGTGGTCATGGAAAAACTTTAACAATCTGTGGAAGAAGAAGAGAGTTTACTCGGTGAATGCATATATTACAATGAGTGACAAGCGAAGCAGCTTGCAATTCCATATGTCCTGCCCAAGTCCCATCCTTTTCCATTGACTGACAATATTCATCAAATGGTACCTCATCCTCAATAAAAGGCTCGAACATTTCTCGATTTTTCTGTTAAATATAGCTCCACTAGTCAGTTAGGTACAATAACTTCTAGGTTCAGAGCCTATGGAATGTAACAGTGGACCAGGCAGAGCAAGAAAAGCCTACAATAAAGATGCCCAAAGAACATGAAAGCAGGTTTACTCAAACATCAAATAAACAGAATGCTACCTAACTAACAACCCAAATCTACAAAACATACACAAAATAAGTGTGATATTTGACATCATTATAAAAACAAAGAGTCTCACAAATTGAAAAAAATTATATTGACATCCTTATCGACGTAAGATTCAGTTAGTCTCAGCTTAAAATCATTTAAAGGAAAATTTCAAAGCAATTGAGAACGCCTAATACAACTACTAGCTTATAAAAAATATAACCAGCTGAGTTTGAGCTGTTGAGAACGAAATATATGACAAAAACATAAATTGTGTATCCTAAGTAACCATAAATGGAACAATTCTTTAGTGTAATTTCTCCAAATGACCTACTTGATTAGGATGAGAAACATTTAGATACCGTTTAAAAAAGCAGTCAAAGCATAATGTTCTCAGTCCAATTTTAAAAGCAAGACAAGACTAAACAAGCAATCGAGCAACAGGTCCAGCAATTTTTCAAGCCCTAACTCAACGCTCAAGTATTAATTTTGTTTCTTTAAGCGATGGATATTAAGAAATTAAAAGCATCGGTAAAATACTATACCATTATAAAACGGACTACCATATTCCGATATTTCTCATGCTCTTCCTCATTGCCTTCCAATTGATCCGCTAATGCTCTGCCCAAACAGCAACTACTTTCTCAAGTTACCACAATTACAATTACCAATAAAGGAATACTGACAAGGGGAAAAAATAGAATACCAAGAAGATTATCAAATTATCGCACACCTGAAGAAACAATTACCATCTGCAGTGACTTGAATTATTTTTAGGCCCAAAGCATCCAGCTGCTGCTTAAATTCAGATATATCAGCTTGCTTTCCAGCCTTTTTTATCTGTTCCCACAAATTAGGAGAAAAAACAAAAAAAAAATATGGAATTAGAAAACTAAAGAGCATTAGGGTTTTAATCAGAGCATTTCAATCAAGGTTCAAATTAGACTGGTTATACGAAATACCGGGGGACTTTTCACTTACGTGGGCAGATTTGGCGGTTGGTTTAGATTTTTGGTGCTTTGTTTTAACCATACTTTCTTAACTAAAAAAAAATTGGCGCGTTTATGATGCAATTTTCCCAAATATAATAAAAAAAACTTGGCACACAGTTTTAAAATTTTAGTAAATTAACCTATTGCGTATACTTTTGCAAGAGTCTCCCATAACCCAAGTCCATCGATAAGAACATATTATTATATGACTATAATTGGACTTTTAAACGCTTCTCCTTTTCCTTTTCTTCTTGCCTTATACACAATTTAAAATCTTCCTTGAACTTAAAAAAGGGGAAAAAGGAGAAAGAAAAATATAGTGTATATTCAAAGGATGCGTGAATCTAAATATATCTAAATAGTACAATATATTAAATTTCTTAAGGGAGCTGCAAATGGGCCTGTTCAACAAGCCCGATTAGTAAATAAGATTGGGCTGAGTTAAGCAAAAATATAGGTTTTGCCCCTTCGAAGTCCAGCCCGTCTACTAATAGTGAATTAATTATGTACTAGCAGAAGAGGCACACTTTAGGGGGTGAGCAAATTGAAAACAGAGTTTCTTTTTCACAATAAAATGGTAGGATTTTTTTTTTTGGGTAAATATAGAAGTAATTAATACAGAGTTTAATTTGCAGAGAGAGAGAGAGAGAGAGAGGCAAGTTATTGGAATTTTTTTTGAAAGGAGGTTATTAGAAGTTAGAATAAAAGAAGTTACAAGAAGTTGTTGAAATTGGATAAGTACTATTAGTTTGTTTGTGGTGATTTTATGCACTATAAATTTTTACTTATTTGGATGTAAAACTGAAATAACAAATAATGACAACAAAAATTTAAACACCAAAGGAAAGGCAATGCTCGTACTTTATATATGGAAAGACATGTTAAGTATAATTGGGAACGTAAGAGTAATGAATGAAACAAATGACTAGAGTAATGGGAGGTGGTTGATGATGGGTACTAGGTAACACATTCCCCAACTATCTGCAACAAATTTGTCTATTGTATGCCTCGGTAGGTTCTCTATTCAGGTTTCTTGATTTCTGATTAATATTCGTACTTGAATTGGAAAATCATGTTTAGAGTAGGATTTCATTGAAAATAAAAAGTATGGTAACTTAGAGCTTGCTACTTCATCAGTTAAATAGCAGTTTGGAATGGTTAGACTGTCGTTTTCCCAAAACTAAACGGTGGCTGCAGCGCTTTCATGTGATTTATCCATTTTAGTTTGCTTTCCTCTCTTGTAGCGGTCCTCCAATTTTGCAAGACACTGGCCTGTCTTCTGTGCCAAAAAACCCTTACATTCTCTAGATATTTTATGATGCTCATTGAGTCATTTTGAACTGACACTACAACAACTACTAATTTAATTACACACTAATTCACCGTCTAACTTTTTTTTTTTTTTTTGGACGGGGAAAGGGTAATGGGTTCAATCATTGCATCCCACCGATCACTATTTGTGACTTTCTCCTCTTCTCCTCTTAGATTAATCTAGAATAAATTATACAAACTATTATCGTTGCTGATAAAAAAAAAAAAAGAAAATAAAAGATACTACTGTTTCCTTGCTAAACTCACCGGAATTGCAGTAAAATTTTTAACCCCAGTAGTTGATCCAAGAGAGACAGCCAGCCACTCAACCGCCCTGCCAGCAAGGTCTTTGTTGGCTAAGCATTGAGTTCTTTTCGCCTGTGACAGTGAAAATTACCGCGCAACGTTTTTTTTCCATCATTTACCTCACAAAATGTCGAAAGGAATCAGTCAGACGAGAGAAGAAAAGTTACTTTACAACATCGGTTCTGAATTTTGCTAATAATGTGGTTCTTAATTTTTATTTTTTTTTTTAAAGTCGAGCAGCGTATACGAACAACATCAATAAACTGCATCATTGATTACGTATATAAATTTTTGTACCAATATTCGACAAATATCGACTGGACTACTTATATACAGAGGTGGTTCTTATTTGATAATCAACTAAGGTGGTAGAACAATCCTTAAGTAGAAAATTCTACAAAGAGAGATGCCTAAATGGTACGTTGGATCGCGGAAGAGTGGAACAGAAGCATGCGAAAAGATTGTCACATAAAGTTTTGAGTCACCAAAAGAAGGGAAGAAAAAGGGGCCCCGGCCGTCTGCAAAGTCAACTACCATTGCGATTGATAAAAAAGGTTAAGGAAGACTCCAAAAGCAGAACGAACGAAGCGAACAAACATTGACAATGGATTAAGGTTGTAAGCATCTGTCGAAAAGGCAATCAATTGTCAAACCACCAACAGCAAAGTCGAATTGATGGCATAACTTTTACTTGGACCTAAACCTTGAGGCCTAATGATGATAATTAAAAGCTCAGCTGCACAGCCTGTTTTAAGTTTTCAAATCATTGCTCAAAAAAAAAAAAAAAAAAAAACTCTCAAACCATGGATATGTATTGCGGAATTTCACATCAGTAGGCCCTAGCATTTCAATCGCCACACTCATCCAAGTTTGTTGAAGCTATCATGAAATCGGATGTAACGTTACTTGATGTAACACATGTGCTGGGAAATAAATGCTTTTAAAGAAACCCCAACAATCCTTTAAAAAAAACAATTAAAGAAAAAGGTTCATTTTTTTATGGAGTAAATTGCCCAACGATCCCCAAACTATTATTTTATACGTTTTTAACCCTTAAACTATATCATGCATCATTTAAATCCATAAACAAATTAATATGTAAGTTTTTGGCCTTTCTGTTAATTTTTGCTATTTGAGCTAAGTGAATGGAGGGAGAGAGGAAGAAGAGGCAATAGCTAGTCTGTCCTTTCTCTGTCTTTTTTTTAAAGGTTTGTCCCTCCATTCTTTTATATTTATATATATATAATTTCTTTAAATAGCAAATAGGAGGTCTTGAATCCATAACCCTTCACTTATATCTGTTCTCATATACCATTCAACCCATACTTCTCCCACGAAGGTTTGTCCCTCCACTCAGTTAGTTCGAATAGCAAAAATTGGTAAAAAAACTCTAAAAACTTACGTATTAACTTGTTTAATAGGATAAACAATATAGAGTAATATAGTTTAAGGGTGAAAAGTGTACAAAAGTAATAATTTAGTGGCCGACTAGACAATTTACTTATTTTATTTGGTAATGTGAGCACTTTGTTTTTTTGTCTTTATCAAGTGTACGCATTGCACTTCTAGACGACTAAACCCATATTCTATTTTTTTTAATTAATTAGGAGAAGCTACGATTGATTGGTTAACAAAAATTATGCCCTCCGTTTGGATTTGGCTGTTTTTAAGGGTGTTTTTAAAATATTTTATTGTAAGCAATGTAGGTGAAAAACTTTTACTATAGATGAGGTTATTTTTAGGTTATTTTTGTGTTTTTGGTGTTTTTTGAGGTTGTTTTTTTATGTTTTTGGTGTTTTTAAAGTTGTTTTTTGTGTTTTTGAGATTTTTTTGTGTTTTTTACAGTTTTAAAGTTATTTTTGGTGTTTTTTAGATTGTTTTTGTTTGTATATTACAATAATAATATATATGAAAAATTTGTTTTTCAAAAAATGGCCAATCCAAACAGAGCATGAATTAAAGGAAAAAAATAAGAAACACTGTAAGCTTTAGTTTAAGAGTAAATCTTATATACACTGACAGTGTATACACTATCACCGTTGGATTCATGACATATGTGTAAGAGTTAAATTTAATACACTGACAGTGTATGCTGCAATGTTTTAACCATAAGTATTGCCCACCTTCCATGTGTGAGTTGTACGTAATTTATGACTCTTTTTTTTTTGGAAAAATATAATTTACGACTTTATGTATCTATCAAAGAATTAGACTACAATTTACTACATTATTGGGTTAAAAAAAAAAAAAGAGAATGAGTCTATACAGCTTAACCAATCAAAACGAGACTGGTTTGCAAGTATTTAGCTCAGAATACATAAAGCAGTTTGCAATAAAAGTACGCGCATATGCAGATATTTGCATAACCGCCACTTCTCTATTATTTTATCTAAAGTCTTTCGGTAACCGTGACAGTACCGACACAGGATATTTTCACCAACTTAATGCTCTCTTTTTTGTTACAAAACTAAAAACTTGGACTTGGCAGGACGGTTGTCGGTTGATGTCCCAGAGCAGTATAACTCCCTCTGTACAAATTGTAATTCCTTCTAACTACTCGTACATATTTATAGTAAAAGGTACGATATTCTGTTACTGTTAATGTGAATTTTCTATATAATCATTGCATGTTTGTTGTGAAATTTTATAAGTAATTCAAGTAGAATTACAAATTATTCGATAAAGTTACATTTTGTTTAAGAACGACTAATTTGACAATCTTCTCTGCCCCAAATCCTTGAGGCGTGGGATAATGAGTGTGTTTGAATAGTAAATTATTTGAAATAATTTTTAAAAAATAATAATAATTTTTTAATATGATACATATGAAATAAAAAGTTAATTAAAAAATGTTTGATGATGCAAGGCAAATAAATTTTGACAAAGAATACTAGTAGTTAAAGATTGCTCCAGAGTTCAAGGGTTCAAACCTTGTCTCCCATCAAGGTGTTTCAATATGAGGTTTATTCTAAATCCGTACGTGCACTTGTCTGGTTTGATGGTGGTTCAGTCCCCGTCAGGTTCTCCCGACTCAATTGAGTCTTCTCATAGAGTAGATTGACTAGATTCCCCTTCCCCGTCCCCTAGGAATAGGAGTAGGTTAGACATGTGCCCGTTGCGAGAAAAAAAGAAAAGAAAAGAAAAGGTGGCTCTAGAACTAGTAGCATCTGATTAAATAATTACACGTGAGAAAGTATTCTCTTTTTATGAATTACTCAAATACTAGTTTGGTGGTTTGATCAGGACAGATACAGTACACATGAATCATGTCAGAATTGACAAGGACATGGACTCCCCCTCTCGGTGTCCGTTAGACCAAAGCAACCCTCGGAAAACAGCCCTTCTTCTTTGGGTTAATTTCGTTTTTGGCGCCCCAACGTAGCCAAATATCCCACTTCACCCCTGAAAAGTGGAAAGGCTAATCTCATCTCCGGGCCAAATTTTTTTTTTTTTTTTTGGTTTAAAGCAGACCTGTCGTTTATTTTGATAGTTAATACAAGTCCTTTCTCCAATATATACATGTACTACACCCTTTTTCAGTTTAAATGGTTTTCTTTCTCTACTCTTTTCTTATTATGTAATTCAATCGGGTAGGATAAATGGGCTATTTTTGTTGTGTACTCTACTTACCTAAATTGGACCCTAGTTTGGAGGCATTTTGTCGTTTGAAGGGTCAAATTACAACTCTTTCGTCGAGGACAATAACAACTGTTGGTTGGCTAAAAATAGAATAAAATAAAAATGGACCCTTCATCCAGGTACCTCGGACCGACCCGCATCATTTCCGGTTCAATCCTAAGCTAAAGAGGACTGGACTGTCCCTCTCACCGCCACCAATAAACGCCAAGCTTTACTTGTACTCTCTCTCTCTCTCTCTCTACATAAAGTAGTGAAGTGTGCATTTATTTACTCCATTGCTCCCTTTCTCTCAAGTCTCAAGTCTCAACCACTTGTACTTACTTTACTTTCTTCAGTTTGGTTGACAATCTTCGCGAATGCTTTCCTCTTCCGAAACTGTTGTTGGTTAAGATGATCGCATTGCTACGAATCGTGAGTATCTACATTGTCTATCTATGGTGCTTGATGAAATAGGCAGCTTCTCACTTATTTTTTGTTCCTTAAATTCATAAAAATAGGAACTTTTGTCTTTTGCCTCGGGCATTACCTTTCCTTTTTCTTCTAATCTTAGCTTGATTTGATCTGCGTCTTGTTATTTTCAACTACTACGTTTTTTTTTTTTTTTTGTTGTTGGCGTCATGTTTTCAGGTACTTGTTTAGTTTATATCTTCTTGACGTGTGCTTAATTAGTCTGGACGAAAACTGCTTCTGCAACATTTTATTTCGCGAAGGTGATGCTTCGCTGGGTGATGCATGTGTGCTATAATTTTGGGGGGGGGGGGGGTGGTGGGGTTTGATATTCTGACTTGCTTTAAATAATGAAATGCGCTTTGTTGAGTTTTAATTGTTCTTACATTTTTGCATCCGCGCGGAAATTACGCTTTCTGGAATGGTTCGTATGCTTATACTTGAGAGAAAATAATGTTGGAAAACTGTTTCTGGTCAGAACAACATGAAGCTGCTAGCATCTAAATAAGATTGAATTCTAGTAATTACCCTCTTTTAGATACGAGTAAAAGTTACTAGAAGACCTTCAATAATTTGTGACTACGGCCTTTTATTTTATGTCCTTCAATTCTGATAGAAGGAGCAACATTTTATTTATTCGTTTGCTTATATCTGTAGACCTTTAAATTTAACGTTCATAAGGACTATATGTGGATTGTATTTTCTCAGTCGCCCCCTTTATAATGTTTTACTGCTCGTGCAGATTAGAGATTTTTATTCCAGGTCTATATAGTCCAGGAAGTTAACTCAACTCAAGTGCTCAACCCTTTCATTATGCTGGGAAAGGTAATTATTTAACAAGCTGAAACTTGAACTGATTGTGTAATGCTGGACCATGGAGGTTGTAGGCTCCATTTTGGGCAGAATTTGATACATTTTCTTATGCCATAGCAGTGCTGAACGCTTTATCAAGTACTATGGATCATAAATCATGGCTTTGGAAGAGAAGATCTACTGAGAAGACCATAATTTCCGATGACAAGACAAACCTTTCTTTGAGCAGAGGTGAAGAGGAGGTAAATGTGTCATGATTTCTTCGATTAGTTTGCTTCTATCTCATGTCATTGTCTATCACCTATATCAGTATATCCAAATGATATTGAACAAACACATAAGCCATTCTGATCATTATATTTATGCAGTATTAAAATACGTAAGTGCTAGACAAAGCATTGGCAGATATGGAAAGAACCCTCCTTAGCCTATAAAGAAGCTTGTGACTGTAATCTTTGGTGGAATTCTTTGTATGCTAACTTTCAATTTGCTGATTAAGAACAATACCAGGCACAATTTCCTTTTTCTCTGGGGTGCAATGGGAGCTGGATCTTTAGAGCCCTATGAAGTTTCTAAGTTTTTCGTAGAAAAACATTGATTTCATGACCTTAGGATGTAGCTACCCCTCTTATACATACATGCCAGAGGTGACTAGCAGGTTGAGACTTACTGTTCAATTATTTTTTATAGCATCCCTAATAATTCATGGTTGATAAAAGTATCCGCCATTAGTCTCCTAGACGGACAAGCAGCTTACCAAAATGCTTATATTCGACCTCGAGATGCTTAACAAAATGCATATGTTTGACCAAAAGATCTAATTTTGTACTTGGGACAGTTGGAGAGAAACGATTATACTTTTTGCAAAACTTATCCTCTTTTATGTTCTATCAAGATTTGCCTGAAAAGTCAAGGCTTTATTCATAGTAGTCGTCGTCAATAATATTAGGCTGGAAAAGAAAAAAAAAAAAGAAGAAGCTCTGTCTCATGGGAGTTCAGGTAGTTCAGCAAGATTTTAGGGGGATCATGTGATAATATTTGACTAACTAACTTGCATAATGTAGATTAAATCCAGGAGAAAATGTCAAACCGGAAAATTCGTAGATAGAACTTGGCCTGGATGCTACAGTATTTTGCAAGTATCCACTTGCCTTATTCAATTAGTTACCCATGCTCAATCAGTTGCTGATCATAAGTGTTGCATCTGAACTATGAAGTCATTTTAGCGGACTATCCCACCTTTCCTATCTAATGCCTTTCCAGAAGAGAATGGTTGGGGGCCTGGACTGTAGCTATTCTTTTAAGAAGAAACTGTTTGCTGATCACGTAGTTTTTGCTTATGCAGACACTTTTGAGTGACAAAGCACAACTTGAACTAGATCTGAAAATTTTGAATCACAAGCTTTCTTCTGCCATCTCTGAGTGCAACAACAAAGATGATTTTGCAAAGCAACAGGCAAAAATTGCTCAGGAGGCCATTGCAGGTGAGCTCACTCATAATAGCCATTGGATTTCCAACTGTGTACATTCTTCAGTCATACAAGTCTGGGTATTGTATACTTCACTGCAATTTTTCTAGCTCACTGATAAAAGAGTCATTTAGGCTGGGAGAAGACAGAGACAGAAGCATTATCTTTGAAGCAAGAACTTGAGAAAGCTTTACAGCAAAGATCAGTTTCTGAAGAAAGGTTACTTCATCTGGATGCAGCTCTGAAGGAATGTATGCTGCAGTTACGTTTTGTTCGAGAAGAGCAGGAGAAAAGAATTCATGATGCTGTTATGAAAACATCAAAAGAATTCGAAAGTACAAGATTTGTACTGGATCAAAAGTTAGCGGAGGCCAATAAAAGACTTGCCAAAGTGGATGGTGAAAATGGTCAGCTCAGCAAGGCACTCTTGGCTAAGGAAAAAGTGATTGAAGAATTACATAAACATACAACACAGATGGAGGTAGACTTTAGTTCCCTCGTGACCAGACTAGAATCCACAGAAAAAGAAAATGTTTCTCTGAAATATGAGGTTCGTGTGCTTGAGAAGGAACTTGAGATTCGAAATGAGGAGAGAGAATTTAATCGCCGAACTGCTGAGGTTGCACACAAGCAACATCTTGAAAGTGTGAAGAAAATTGCAAAGTTGGAATCAGAATGCCAAAGCCTACGCATCCTTGTCCGTAAGAGGTTGCCAGGCCCTGCTGCCTTGGCAAAAATGAAGAATGAAGTGGAAATGTTGGGCAGGAATCAAGCTGAAACAAGGAGAAGAAAGTCCAACCCTTCTCCAGTCAGTCCAATGGATATTTCGGCAGATATGGCTTCTGATACCCTCAGGCAAAGGATCAGTTTCTTGACTGAGCAATTGTGTTTTATGGAAGAAGAAAATAGGACTCTGAAAGAAGCCCTTAACAAAAGATTGAGTGAACTTGAATCACCGGAACAGCTTGAAGGACACGAGACAGCAGAACCAGAGAAGAACAAGCGTTACCTACACACTTTCTCTGTGGCGTCCATGTCTGATATGGGCAGTGATGACAAAACCAGCTGTACTGAATCTTCGGCTTCTGCTTTCATATTGGAGCTGGAGCAATTAAGAAGTGGAAAACAAATGGGCACACCATCCAGCAGAACAGTTGGAGCTTCTGACATGAGTTTGATGGATGATTTTGTTGAGATGGAAAAGTTAGCTGTTGTATCAGCAGATGATCCACCTGGAGCTAGTAATCGTCTAGCGGAAAATGATGCAACCCAGAGTCCCTTGAGAACTCAGCCTAATGGTGCAATGATTCCAGTATGTCATCTGTCTAACCTATCAGTGCCCAGCCACCAAATCCTGTCTCAAAATGTATCACCGAATAAAGCTCATATTTTGTTCGAAAGCATAATACAAATTGTTTTGGAGCAAAGCCAAGTGTTGAAGAGAAAACCAAATGAAATACTTGATGAGATCAAAGCTGGTTTGCCACAATTCTGTCATCCAAATTTTCAGCTCACTGACAAAAAGGAAAGCTCAAATCAAGATGATGCTTTATGTGTCACAAAAGACATGTCTGAGAGATCTAGTAATGTTCTAGAGGAAGATTCTTCTGACAAAGGAACTTGCAATACTACAGCAACAAAGAGCAGCCAGAAAGTGCAGCTTAATTTAAACAAATCGTTACATAAGATCATTGAACTCATTGAAGGGATCAGTATTCCACCCCTGGATAATGGTAACACAGAGGTGTTGTCAAGAAACTATGACAATTTATTACATTTTAAGGATACAGAGACTCCTACAGGCTATATTGGTCGTGTGTTTCAGTGGAAAGCTTCTGAACTCTCAACCACTTTAAAGCAGTTTGTTCAGACTTGCAGTGATTTGTTAAATGGAAAGTCTGGTCTTGAAACATTTGCGGAACAATTAGCATGTACTTTGGAATGGATCATGAACCATTGCTTTTCTCTTCAAGATGTTTCAAGCATGAAGGATGCAATCAGAAGTTATTTTGATTGGGATGAATCAAGAAGCGAAAGTGAAGCTGATAGTGGAGCAACTAATCATGTCTCAGAGTCCAACAAATTGAACATCCAAAATGGAGAGAAGTGCACCTTGCCCCTTGTTTCTGCTTCAAACGATGAGCACAGTCATTTTCAAGTTGAAGAAGTTCTGCCTAATTTTAGAAAAGAATTTAGAAGGTTGAAAGATGAATTGCCGAATAAAGAATCAGCAGAGAATGATTTCGAAGGGAGACTCCAATTAGAGGCTATTAAGAATGAATCCCTGATTAATCAACTTCAGGAATCAAATAAAACAAGCAAGACTTTGCAGGTGGAGGTAGAATCTCCTAAGCCCATGAAGGAAAAAACAAGTCATCAAAACCAAAAGCATAAGCAGGTAAAGGAAGCGCTTGAGAGACAGCTCATGGAGACCAAAAATGAATTGAAGGAAGCTTGCGAAAACCTCATGTATACAGAGAAGGAGCTGCCAAACCAAAAAAGTTCTTGTCAAAAATTGAATGGGACATATGACGATCAAGAGCTTCCCATGGAAAGGTACAACATTTTTTTTCCTTTAATGTGAGAAATTATTACTTGTAGGGCCTCTCAGAGTTGTGAAATGTGCAATTTGCAGCATGGTTGAAAAGGGAACTGTTGATGGTATTGCCAACCATGGAAGAGAACTTCGAACTGTAAGTTCCTACCCTCAGAAATGATGATTGTGTCTTGTAATTATCTTAACTTACATGAGCTTTCTCTGAAAGTATTTAGGACTTCTGCACTGATAGATAAGTTATTGCAAGTTAACAAGTTGGAAAGGTCATCAAGTGTGTGTGTGTGTGTGTGTGTAAGTTTTAAGGAGTCTTTTGATGTCATCTTTTCGGATAACTGTAGTCAAAATGGTGAGACCCTGTAACTTCTTGGACCAGTATTATAGAAGCAGAAAAGATGAAAATCAAAAGCATGTCCAGAGTTACTAGAATTTCAAAAAGAAAAATAAATTATAAGTGTTCTTGCAGCAATCTCATTGAGAATAACAGATTTCTATGTTTAGTTCTCTTTCTGGTTTTCCTTCTCATAATTGGGTTGAGCTTGGCAACCTCGTAAACATTATGAGAGCTCTTATTCTGTCCAACGCAACAGCAGTAAATAGGAGTAAGATTAAGTTAGCTTGTTGAACTGTTTTGAGATCTTTCCGTAATTCATAGATGGTGGCATAATCTTTACTCAGTCATTTCTCTCCTAGTAATAAACTGGAAAATATCGTGATTCATGAATTTCCTTTGTTGCTTTGAATTTGTAGGATTGGGAGATTGTAGCAGCTTCAGAAAAGCTGGCGGAATGCCAAGAAACTATCTTAAACTTGGGGAAGCAGTTAAAGGCATTGGCTTCACCCATGGAGGCTGCCCTTTTTGATAAGGTCGTCTCTAGCCCTTCTAATCCTGTTGTTGCGACCATGACAACTCCTAAGAAGAATACTCGCCAGCGGTCATCTCTCCTAGATAAAATGCTAGCTGAAGACAAATATGAGACCGAGGATCTCAAGTCTCCTAAAACCAAGGAAATTATTCTAGAGGGTAATAGCTATTCTGTCTTTGGCCCGAATTGGACAATAGAACCTCCAGAGAAAGTGGCAAGTTCAAATGGTGTTAATTATTCAAATAATGAAGCTGAGATTGGTTCTTTGGCTATTGTTCCCAGTAAGAAAAGGGGAAGTGGAGGATTGCTAAAGAAGCTGTTAAGGAGAGGGAGAAACGGCAGTTGCAAGAAAATAGTTTCATAAGCTGGACTAATGCTGAAACTGAAGGGGCGGAATCCAGTAACAGTGAAAATTGGTTTAATTTTTTTGGCTAGAATACTACAGTGTGATTTTTGCCTTGCATATCTGTGTGTGAGAGAGATGGTGGGTGTATCTTTGTTACTTCTGTTGTATATAAATTCAAAAGAATACATTTCAATTGAATTAGAATTAAATTTTTTTATTTTACCAAGAATACAGCAATTTTGAGAGGAGGAATAATTCAGATCATCTATGTTCAACACAAGAACTTGCAAGGATAGAGCATTCACCGAAGAGAGTATTCAAATCTTAAGTTGGTCATCGGAGAAAGAGAGAGTTTGCTCTCTATAAGTGGTTTTAGGACTTTTGCAGAACTCAGAGCCAAAGGCCTGCTTGTGCAGTTGACTTGGGAAGACACAGAAACTTGGTCTTGAATTCAATTGAATGTTATAATCAACGTCATAGCATAAATCCAAAATATCATCTTCGGATGTAATTCCGGAATTGTAGGCGACGGCAGATTACAAAATTGGAAATGTACATGAAAGCAAGATATGCATATGCCAAAATCAACTTCAGTTCAATTTCTGTATAGCACAAATTTGGCAATTTCATGGAGCCCAGCTTCCTGATAACATTCAGCAATCCGCTCCAAATTGTCATCCCAGGTGCCTTCCACAGAAGCCAAATCCAACAAGAAAGCTGCTTCATCCAGAGCAACCTGTAAACGACGGAAGGTGTATACACACACTGAAGCACACACAGCCAAAAGGTGAAAGAGATATGTGAACTAAAACAACACAATATGGATCTAGAACCGTTTCAGGTTTTACCTGAGCGGGTTCCTTTCCCCTTTTTATATCTTCTTGTCTTCCCTCTTTGGTCACTCTCTCTTTAATGTACTCAATTTGTTCATCATCCCACTGGGCAATGCTCGCAACTTCCTGAATAGGGTGAAAGTAGGCAAACATGCTCGTAGAGTTTCAATCAAATGTCAAAACATATCAGCAGTATATGCCATATAGAAGATAGAATAGTCAAATATTAAGATACAAGTATAACTGATACTTACATGGTAGTTGCAGCCTAGAGTCCACCATGGTGATTTCAAAGCCACCCTTGCAGAATCTTTAGCTTCTAGGTTCCGTCCAACCCTGCGATATGAATGCAAGTCCCTTACACAGAAAGAATAATGCGCTGAAAGAAGCAAGGCATGAAAGAAATATACAGACTTCAACAGCACTTCAGAATTGACAACAAAGGGCCGTCCAAATCCTGGAAAATGCTCCCTTTTGGTATAGAATTCCCCAGTCACCAATGCTGAAACCTTCCACCATCATATTCACATCAGCAAGTATGTCAAAGAAACATGCAGTGAGACTGAGCAGCAAAAACGATTTTCTTACATGGTCCCCCTTCTGGAAATGATGCTTGATTTTGCGTTCTAAAATGTCTGGAAACAAGCCAACCTGGAAAAGAATATCCAGTTAGCACCCTTTGTCAAGTCTACCATTCTTGTAGCATGACAGATGCCTGGTGCTACCTTCTTGATAAGATATGTATCCACACTCGAAAGCCCAGATGCAGCAAAGTCACCCTTCTGGTAGAGTTTCTCTTCAGCACCAACAGAGACATGAAATAACTCATCATTCCTTTCTTGGGGACCTTTAATGTCTTCTTCTGCCAAGAGTCTGTGAATGTATTGATCCACCTGTATTTGGACAGATAACAAAGCAAATGAAGGGAAGCACAATAATGCAATCTTGAAGACCTAAAGCTAATGAATACGACAATAACATGTAAAGCAACATACTGTCCCCAATTGAGGATGTGTAACATCTCAGACTTACATTCTTGGCTAGAAGCCATACCCCATACTTCTGTACTTGTATCACAGGCATCTCCATCCTAAGGATGCTACAAATTGAGATCAAGTAATCTAAGAAGAACATCTCAGCAAAGAAGATTAGAGTTACTTTACCCAGTCGGGGCAGTAGGCCATCGCAGCAAAGCAGTTACAGAACCTATACACAAGCAGCAACGTGTAAAGATAGAACATTGGTCTCAAATCAATATATTTGGTTTATTTTTTTCTTTTTAACTCAAACACAAGCCTTATTCACACCTGAGGTGTTTTCAGACAGAGGTATAGCAAGAGGAATCAACCCTCGCTTGGCTCCCGGAGAGATTATTGAATCGCCTGCTACCAGTCAATACATCAGCCTGAAAATTTCTTAGTGAAAAGTATCCGCAATCCATTAAATCACGGATTACCAAAAACTATGATTCACAAGCCAAAATTTTATCCTGATGGCCCCATTTAAGCATGAAAAAAGTGTCTGATGAAAATATTACCTTACCTCTAACCTTAAGCATTCTGAGTAGATTACTCAAATGCTGTGGAGGTTGAGTGGCTGCTACTTCTTTAATAAATGAAACATGGTCTGCAGTAGAAAGCAAATAAAAAACTATTTAAGCTGCTTAATCATAGCACTACAACTACGAACTGTGTATTAACCAAAGCCTTTCTTTTTTTGTTTTGGTTTTCTGTAACTGTACCGGGAGAGGAAGAGGTGTAGCACCGATATGTGGGCCTGCAGCGATCAACGAGTATAGGTCCAATTGCGGCGGCGCGTGGACCTCCGAAAGGCAATCCGCCGCTGGCCTTCATATCCCTCCTCCGGCCACGACGGAATATCGCTGGGTCGTGTTTCTGCTCTTGAGCTTCCAATCCGTTATTCCCTGTAGTTTTGGATAAGGCTAACATCTTCTGGGCCGGATATTGATTTTTAACTTCTACACGGGTGGCCCAATTTCTCTTCGGATGTGATCGCTGTTCTGGTTCCTTATGTCTGACATTTTTGCTGCACAGTTGCACTAGACAACATAGAGAATAGCGTACTATTTATATCAAATGATTAAAAAAAAGGTTAAATGTATTCTTTTTTACCCTTACTATTGTTTTTTTTTTTTGCGATAATATTTCTTATGTTATAGTAGTAAGTGATTGTATGTCTTATTATATCGATATTTTATATCAATAACGCCACAATATTGAGGATTTTGCATATTCAATGAGAACCCATTCATATTTTTCCTCCACAGTCCACCCCACACATTTTACTAGATGACGCATTAATCTTTTATTTCCAATCCATTGTACCTTAGCAATATTTTTAACTCGTTCTGATTCATTCCAGCCGCTTACTGCTATGCAAAAATTGAACCAACGCACTCATCAATCCGCCTGCTTTTTTTTTTTAAAAAAAGGCTAATTTCAACACGCTGTTGCTCCAATCCAATTGCGTGGTTCTTTGTCCATTTTAGTTTAATCTTTGCCGCTGAGATTTATTTGGACAACTTTAAAATGACCTAGCACAACTCTTGAGAAAACCCAAAAAAAAACTACGGCAAATAATTTGTAGTTTTGGGCTATAAATTCCTAATATTTGGGTTTGGGGGGGGGGGGGGGGGGGTGGGAGGGGGTTAGTGTCTGTATGTGTATATTTGTCGTGTGTATTTTAATTTGAATAAATCTCATATACATTGACAATGTATACACTATTATTATTGGATTCATGATATATGTGCAAAAGTTAAAAAATTATCATTCATCAAATGCTTATACACTGTCGGCATAGAAAAGATTAATCATTTTAATTTTATATCTTTATACATGAGTATTTCATTTACGATCATTTGTCTTACATTATCTTACTATCTCACTGTGCCTATGTTAGGGAATTTTTTAAAAAGTAAAATTTATAAAGTGAAATATGTTAAATCTAGCAAACATATTTGTTAAACCATAAAACGCGCAAAAGTTTAGAGAATCCTCAGGTCCTTGGGATTGGCAGCCAAAAAAAAGTTACATCTACAAGAAATTTATCACGTTTTTTCTATTAAGACCACAGTCACTAGTGTATCGTGGATTTAAATGAAAATTTACCCAAAAAAAATAAAGGAACGAAAACAAAAGGGAAAACGAGAACGTGTCGTGTCCGGAACTTGGACCATTTTCTTTTGCTCCCAAAGCAAACAGCGACACGTCGGGAATAATTCAAAATCTTGGGCCAAGCATCAGGTTTTCCCCCCAAAATTACTCTTTCCTTGACCCAACCTACCGAAGTTCGCACCGAACAAGATGAAAAAAAAAAAAATACTAATAAAAAAGGGAAGAGAAGCCGGTCTCACCCTCCGGTTTTATTGCTAACTGCACAAATTTCCGTTCCTCGAACGACAACATTACCCTTGGAAACCCAATAAGCGCGATTGTTTTTCATGCTCAAATGGAAGTGTCCTATCAAAATTTGTCTCCACTAACCCTTTTATAAGAATTTTTGGTGTGCCAATGATTTGGAAATCAATTTGAATAGACAGTCTTTGGTAAGATGACTTGAGGATTCAGTTTTCGCTCCATTCAATCGTAACAATAATTAAAAAAGTAAGTTTAAGAGATAAAGAACTAAAAAATTATAATTGTATAAGAAATGAATCACATGTAGAACAGTTAACGACACAGACACATAATACAGCTCATATTATATAGATTACATAAACATGATGGAATGGTTAATCTTGTCCATTAGCACAAAATGAAGAAAAATATGAAGTGCTTATTGAAAAAAGAAAAATAAAAGTATTGATAACTTAACTCGATAAATCAAAAAAAATTACATATATATATAAAGTTTAAGAAGCATATGTAAGATATGATTGGATCTACTTGCAAAACGTGTGCCTTTAGAATTCTTTAATTTTTATAAAAAGGAAAAAAAATAAGAGAAAGGGTTAGAAGAATTGTTATCTTTCTAGATCTTATTAGAAATAGGACTACGGTTTCCATACAATCCAAATATATCCAATCCAGTTGCATGTCTTTTCTTTGATGGACAACTAAATACAGACGGGAAGTTTTCAAAAGGGCAATGTTGTATTTCCGCAAACAAATTGTTCTGGCAGGATTAAGTTTGTCCTGTCAATATCACCTACCCTCAGTTTTAAATTCATTATCCTTACGTCTTCAGCCCTTCCTGATTGGAATTTTAATTGAGTGAAAAAAAATGAAATCCTAATCATCGCATTCAGAAAACGGCCGCTGGGAATAGAATAGTTGACAATATTAGTAAAAGACGAAAAAAGAGCGAAAAAGATAACCAGAATTCTTCCTTTATGGTCCCCCGACATCCCTCTCTTAAAATTCAGCATGGCCTAGGGTTTTAAGTTTAACTTTCAGCCCACCAAATCCAAAAATTTCCTGCCGCATTGGTCTTGGCGTTGAATGAATCGGATCTTTGTTTGGAGCTCCATTGCAGGATCCTGCTCAACGTCGGCGGACAACTTTGCCACCGGCAATGTCGGCATCCAAGGCATCCACCTCCTCTTCCCCCTCCGGATCCGACTCTCTCACCGAACATCCTTCCGTAATGCTTCGTCCCATCGTAGATAATTTCCTTCTCATACCGCATTAAAGTTCTCATTATCGCCAATGAGATATTAGATATTTATCGTTATATATTTTCTAAAGGTGTGCGTGCATTTTTGCAATCTGGGAAGGTTTGCTAATCGATTTTTCCTTTCTGTTTTTCTTCGGCATAAGGTTGGATTGTGATCATTCATGATTAATGTTGATCAGGTGTGTTGAACAAGTAAAATTGTTAGCATTTGTAATTAGGTTGTTATCTTAAATGTGATGTATATTGGTTAACTTCTAGTGTTACTTAATAAAAATTACAAGCTGTTTACTTTTTCCTTTTTCTGTGTCATGCCCACGCCTGCGTTTTTAGGGTTTGAGTTGAACTTAACTACGTGTATTGATTTATACGGAAGGCTCACTTACAAGCACCGACCAACAGCATGCTAATTTGGAAATGTTTTAATATGTTTTCTTTGTTAAGTTATTCAGAGGTGAATGTGCTTGAAGCTATGTTCAAATCCAGCTTAACCTAAGCTTAGAATTGTTGATGAATTTCCATTGCTTGTTCAAATATTACATGCAACATCTCAGAATTTAACCTATATTCGCTCAAGGGAGGAAGAGTGAGAGCAGAATGTGAACTCATCTAAACGTCAAACCATGTCTCAAAGCCCATCCTTTTCATCTAAAGTGCTTGTCACATTTCTTATATTTTACCTCAGGTTTAGGCATTTCCTTGCATGTTTATTATTTTATAAAATTTGTCATCATCCCCCTGTAATACAAAAAATTTTGGAGTGCGAAACAACCAGAATTGCTGCTAGCAGAAAATAAAAGACATGCAAAGTGGCTGCTAAAGACTATCATTCGGTCTTAGCCGAGCTAATAACCATGAATACATTCTTATTCTTTATTCCATTCTGGATTTCTCAATCCCCATGAAATTGTCTTTCAAGTTCGTCAATCTGACCTGAAGTTTCAACTCCAAACTGGAACAAGAGAAAATTTTCTTTCAATTTTTTTCCCGCCGGAAAATTTGATCTACCAACTTTTGCATGAGATAGATCTCTCTTTAGAGCTGTAGGCTAGTTTAAGTTGAAGAAGAACTAAAGAGACGATAAGTTATCCATAAAAAAGGAAGGACAAGGGTGATCATTCAGTTTATTGGGATGGAAATAGACTATAAAAATGATAAAATGGGTAACTTACATTGATTTCCCCTGATAGTCATTATATTTCAGAAAAGTGTCCTTTGAGTGTTTGAAAATGATTTTTCTTGCTATCCTTTTCAAGCTATTCCATGCTTTTCTGCCGCTTATGTTTTACTCTCCATCATATATGTCTCTCTACTATTCTACAAAAATAGATTTAGAATAGCAAGTGTTAATTATGTTGATTTCATAATGTACGGGAAGTGTATGTAACTTATCTAAAGGTCTAAAAAGAAAAAGGAAAAAGTGAGGTGTGTGTAACGTTATTCATGATATGAAACTGGAAGGTTGGTCACTGTAATTTAGAAACCTTGAAAATATGCTTATTTCTGTGCAAGAAACCTTGGTAGAGGCACTACAAACCTTAAAAGAAGGCCAAATCTTTATTTTCAAAAAGGGAGAGTATAGAAAGGCAAAGTTGGTAAGGGTAGTTAAACTATTAAGAGGTTCGTTAGTCTCTCTTTCCTTTCATTGTTATCTGTCAACTTTTAGACAGAAAAGAAGGGTTAGACATTAAAGGTTCAAATAATGCCTCAAAGCTAAGTTAGCACATAGAACTTAAGTCCATCATTTCCTTTTCTTTTTGTTGCAAATGTATTAATGTAACCATTTGCTAGTTTTAGGCTGATGGCCAACGTGAGTTTACTAGTGTATTTTGATAGTCTTGGTATCCATGATGTTTCTGTACTCCTATTATCGTGTTTGACCCTCCTAATGGTTTCTCACAGCAATTATTTTTCATTCATCATGCTTTTAGATGTACTTAACTTCTGTTCTCATCAACATGTTTGAGATCTAACTCCATTTCTTTTCAATTGAAGGTTGTTGTTACCATGCAATCTGTTACAAGAGCAATGCTTCAAAAAACAGAATGCGTACTATTTTAAACTATCATAAAAACTTGAATGGATCCTATTCAGATTCTTTTACTATCTTAATCATGTAAAAACTCAAATCTGTTATTTTACATGTGGCCATTGTTGACTAGTTTCGGTGGTCACCATATTTTCCACTGCTCAAGTTGTCAAAAAAAAGACAAAAAGAAAAAGTGAGGGAGAGAGAGAAGAGAAAGAAGAAGATGAAAAACACTTGATTGTAGCTTTATGTTTGTATGAGAATATCCTTTTGATTCTTTCTGTTCCGGGTTCTCTTTATTCTCACTTAGTTTAAAATTTTTGCTACTCATGTTTTTTGAGCTATTTATTTAGTGACGGTGTTGCCATCGTTGACTACGCTTAACCCCTTCTCGAATATTGATGATATAAATATCACTTTTTGGGCTGCCCAAAGAAGGAAAAGAATTTCAAAAAAAAAGAAGAGGAAAACTAAATGAGTTTTAGTTGATATATGTTTGTATGAGCCTATTCTTATGATTATTTTTATTCAAAGTTTTCCTTGCCCTCATCTAGCTGTTACACATACATGCACATTCTTGGTAGTCCTCTCTCTCTTTTGATACAAACATAAATAATCCTTGTCAGATTTAGAACTGATGTAACGCAAAATTAAATAAAAAGGCAAAATGGGATTTTGTCATAATTGCCCTTGCTAAGATTATATATTAAAGCAGCATCTTCCTCCTGCAAGCCCCCAACACCATCTTGCCGTCTGTGCCCTAAAGATTGGAAGTCTATCTTTGCCAAATCAGATCTGTGGCTCTCTTGCTCAGATCCTTTATGCATTTTAAGTTGGATTTTAGATTGATGATTGTCTAAGATAGATCTCTGTCAATTGTTTCAATTAGAGGCGGATCTGAAGGTTGATTCACAACCTTCAGCGTTGGCAATGCCAGCTTTTATGGCATCTGCCACTGTTTCTGCCCACCTATCTGACCTTCCTAATTACGTTCAAGGGTCTGGCCATCATAATGACCCTCTGAATGAGACTCAACGATCTGGTGCTTCTGATGACCCTTCCCATGGCGTTCACCCCTCAGACCTGCCTGATGACCCTCCCAAAGATGCTTGGCGATCTGACCCTGATGATGACCCTCCTGATAACCCTTTAGCAGTAATACAAAATGTTTATCTAACCACCTTGTTTTGTAAATGCTTCATGTACTTTTGTTTTGGTTATATGCAACATGATTGTTTATATGTCTATTTTGGTAAACCTATGCATGGTGTCTTTTTCCATCTACACATTTTTTCTCTTGCTTTGCTCCCTGCCTTCTGTCTGTCTGTCCGTCCATCTCTCTCAATTTTTCTATAGTTCTTGTATTGCGGGATAGAATATTAGGAGCACAGGCACTGAAATTTAAGGAGCTAACAACAATTATCAACAATTATCAGCTGGTGTTGGAATTGTAGTCTATTTCAACTTTAGATTATTGCTTAAGATTTGTTGGCATGTATTCTATTGGTTGTTAATACATTTGATTACTGCTTGATGAAATTGGCATAATTTTGCATGCAGCTTTTACTTGTTCACATGTGATCTTTTACTTGTTACTGTCCATGGTGTTTCAGCAGTTTTTGACAATGAGTATCACCTCTAAAGTAGTCATGCTTGAGTTCCTTCCTCCTGCACTCCTCATTCAAGATTTACCATGCACACTTTCTTTGTTTTCCTTTCCAAACTAGAAACTTAGTTTTTTAGTCTTTAAGTGTTTGTGTGTGTGCATTTTTTCTTTTGAGTTATTGCCATGGAAGAGTATTGTCTAATCTGTTGCATATATTTGTTGCATGTCTCCTTATATCATCCTATGAGCAATCTTTTTTTAATGATTTTTTATATCCATAGTGTAGCACATGGAAATTTATCATTTCAAGAATCCTGATCTTTTGTTTAATAAACAGATTGTGCTGGTTGATGCAAAGACTCCAGCTGCTCTGGAAATACAGGCAATCATTGATGTTTTAAAGGAACAAGTAGCCTCTGAACGCACTGTTTTTGTAAAGGTGCAACATTGAACTTTAAAATATTGATTAAACTTTTTAGTCTTTTGAGTAATAGATTGAGAAACATTCTTGTCAAATTGTGCTTTTCCAGAGACGAATGGAAGAAAATACACAAAAATTATTCGATGTAACAAAAAATCTATTTAAGCTGTCAGCAGAACGGAATCCTAAGATTAATGGCACAGATCAAGCTGTAGATTTGTTGGCCAAGAGGCAGAAAGATGCAATTGATATGCAAAATGGAATCAGTACCAGCAGTGGAGATAGTGATGGTAACAGTCCCCAAGAAGATGGATATGCTTCTTCAGCAATTCTCTTAGGATCAAGTATTGCAGTCAAGAATGCAGTCCGTCCTATTAAACTTCCTGAAGTGAAAAGATTACCTCCTTATACCACCTGGATTTTCTTGGACAGGTGTGGTAAGATTGTCTTTTGCAGGAAAGAGGCAGTGTCCATGTATAATTGTGCTTAATCCTTTTCGTTTTCCAACACTCTTTCAATTGAGAGAAGTTCTTTTCCTCTTTTCTTGTTATTCACGAGATGGTAACAGAGAATGAACAACTTTTTCTTTTTCTTTTTGTTTTCCTTTTCTCTTTTTTGGGGAAATTTTAAGTTTTAAGCAGTCTATAACAATTTTGAAGTATAATTTGAGTCACTTAGGGATTTTTCATCATACTCATCTTGTTTTGATTCTGCTGCAAGTCATTGATTTTGGTGGTAACTGGTACTTGTAGCTTTTCCAAGCTCCTGCTGGACAATATTTGAGTGCTTTTTGCCATATGACTGTAGTAGTTGAAATGAGTTGACTGTTCTATGTCACTCAATAAGTAGAACGTCCAGATCTTCTGTAGTTAATGCAATTATTTTGTGGTGCCTGACATGCCCTGTTTTTCTGATTTCGGAACTCTCTCAAGATCGATTTGTGCTTAGAGATATCTGCTTATTGTGTTACATGCTGCATGTGCTTTTTGAGGTGCAGCCTTTTTTTCCTTCACCTTTAATGACTTCATAGCCACTTAACTGTCTTACAGTTAGATCTGAGTCCAAGTTGCACTATCTTAGTATGGAGCATAGAGGAGGCCTCATTTGTTTTAATTAAGATTGTAATTTTTACATGTTTTTAGGCGTATTTATGAACAATATGGGATTAAAACATTGTCATCTTATATGCCTTCTCCACTGTCATGCAACAAATGGCTGGGCATGCAATGCTTTTATTTCCTGTCAGCCATTGGTTCGATTATTTGGCTGTCTATGCGTCTCTGTCTGTGTATGATTGTGGATGCAGACTGTGAAAGGGTTGTACTTTCTGATATTATCTTTCATCATTGTGTAAATTTTTTTTTTTTGTAGTTTAGGGTGCCACTCTATTGTTGCACAATTATCTTTTTTATGTTCTGAATGTTGCTTCTTCTTCTTTGAACTTCTGTGCTAAAATTTGATGTAGAAATCAGAGAATGACAGAGGATCAGTCTGTAGTTGGTAGAAGGAGAATTTACTATGACCAGAATGGTGGCGAAGCCCTAATTTGCAGTGATAGTGAGGAAGATGCTATCGAGGAAGAAGATGAAAAGAAAGAGTTCACGGAGTCTGAAGATTATATTTTGCGGTTGGTTTTTATGAATTATCTGATATTAATTGCACAATCTCAATATGCTGTTATAGACTTTGTGATTGTAACTTACATCAAATATATTGCTTACATTTCATTTTAATATGCATTAGCCATGGTTTTGACTTTTACTGGGGACAAGCTGAAAATTGTTTTCCATTTAACTGCTAATAGTGTAATCTTTTAATTCCAATTATCCTTCTTCCAATGCACTTAGACAGCAGGGCAGGACGGAAGGCCCAATTTCTGCAGTAATAAAATCTCACACTGCTTTTCATTGTGTACTTTATGGAAATATTTGCAGCTTTTTAGCTGTTTTTATGAAATGGAATCCATCTCGCCTCGTTAACAGGTCCTAGAAGGAGAAAGGTTTGGAAAAGATTAACCGTTTCAATTTTAAAAAGAATCTGCGTCTTTAAATTTTCTGTTGAGCTCTACACTTTCTTAATTAGGTGCAGAATTTGGGGAAAGAAAGCTGAGCTCATGAATAGTTTAAGCTGCCCTTTTTGGAACCTGCTTAGAGTAGTTGATTTCCAACCTGGAGTTATTTCCTGTCAAACTGCAGCTCTGAAGTCGTTTCTTACTGACAAAATGCATTGTTGTGAAATCTATCTTGCTGTTTTTATGATAGATATTATAAGAGGTGCTGATATGTCTTTTTTCCCACGCTTTACCAGAATGACTGTCAAACAATTTGGATTTTCCGATGTTATCTTGGATTTGCTGGCTCAGTGCTTTTCTAGGAAGCCTGATGAAATAAAGGTATGTGCTGGACGTGCGAGATGGGTTCTTAGTCCTAGTTTAATTGGGCTTCTTTAAGATCCAATTGTCTAACTGAAACTGGTCATAGTGCAAACTTTGGTCCAGCTGTTTCCCATTTGTTTTCTGCTTGCTTTTTACAGAGATAAACCACCATCAAACATCTTGTACAGGCAAGACATGAAGATCTTGTTAAAGAAGGGAATGATATGGGTTTTACTAGCAATGTGAATGTCGATGGGTCTATAAGTTCATATCTCGACAAGAATCTTGATGCTGCTTTGGATTCCTTTGACAATCTATTTTGTCGTCGATGTCTTGTATGCATCTTGTTTAACTGTTCTCAAATAATGGCTCTTTAACTAATCATTGGATTGCCTACTCCTTAATTAGGCTACTAAATGTGATTTCTTCTTGTTCTTTTTCTACCTTCAGGTCTTTGATTGTAGATTGCATGGATGTTCACAGGATCTAATATTTCCTGTAAGTGAATATATCAACATCTCATTTTTGTGACCCTTCCAATACCAACATAATTATCTCATTGCTTACTCCTGTAATTAGGCTGAGAACCACCTACATCTGATTTTTGTAACCCTTCCAATACCAACATAATTATCTCATTGCTTACTCCTGTAATTAGGCTGAGAAACCACCTCCATCATGCTGTCCAGATGCAGAAAAGGATCCCTGTGGTGCAAACTGCTATCGGCTGGTTATTCTCTCTCTCTCTCTCTCTCTCTCTCTCTCAGTTCCCTTAAATTTTGTCTAGGCACGTATGTTATCCTGTAGTTAATCTTTACAACATGTCTGTTACCATTTGTTACCAGTAATTTTTATTCGCTTCAGGTTTTAAAATTGGAAAGTGATGCATCTATAAGATCTCCAGGACAGGGAACTTCTGAAGAACATCTGTTCCCGCCATCTGATGCCAGTGCTCAGATGCCTAGGAGGAAGAATTTGGGCCTATCTGTGAAAATGAGAACAAAATCATCACAAAGTGATGGTACTTCATCAAATGCAAAAAATATATGTGAAAGCAGTGACTCTGAGATTAGACCTCCAATTGAGGTTGCAGATGCTCAGCCTTCTTCATCGCCACCGAAGAATAAGCTTGTCAAGAGAGGTGGTACACAGAAAAGGAATAGCAAGCGGATAGCTGAGCACATGCTAGTTTCCATGAGGAAGAGGCAGAAGAAAATGTTAGCTTCTGATTCTGATCCTCTTGAAAGTGGAACTCTGGGTTTTAAAGATTTAAGCCTTCAATCTAATTCGCGGAAGGAAAATGGAGATGAAAGTTCATCTTCCCTGAAGTTGAAATCTCCAAATGCAAGAAGGCCTCGCCGGATATCTCCGGCTTTGGACAACTGCAAACCTCTGCAGATTGAGACTTCTGGTTGCCCACCAAATTTGGTTATGGATAACCAGCCTGTCATAAGAAAGGATGATACCTCCAGGAAAAATGACTTGCTTGCTTTGGGCTTGTATCAACATGAAGTTAACGATGATAAATCCTGGAAACCAATTGAAAAGGCCTTGTATGAGAAGGGTCTAGAGATCTTTGGCCGGAACAGGTTGGTAAATTCAACTCAAGTATTTGATATTTTTTAATATCTATTTTCTACCTCTTGCGTATCTTTTCTCAAGCTAAACTTGGAAAGTTTCTTGTGTTCTTGTATTTTCTTGTGTGGGACTCTATTTCCTGGACTTATATGGCATAAGAAAGTATAATTCAAATCTTTTGTGCTCCTTTTATTCTGGGGATACTGAGAATCTTTAAACTAGCAAGACATTTCTGCAGCGTGTCTTATGGTGAATAGTCAAGTGTCTTGAAGGAAATGATTTTTTTACCAAATGGAGCTAGTTGCAGTAAATAATAGCTAATCTGTATGTTTTACTCCACCCACTATGCGGTAAGTGAATGATGAATCTTTCTTGTGGCGGGTTCTTGAAATTCAATATGTTTATCTGTAGTTGTCAAATTAGAATACTTTGAGGTCATTCATTTGTTTGTTGTGGAGTTTATCTTTTAGCTTCTAACGGTTTATGTATGTCTAGGAGATTGCACTCTTTATTTTGTTAATTCTCTGATGCATCTTTGATTTGTCACAGTTGTTTGATTGCTAGAAATCTGATGAATGGTTTGAAGACGTGTTCTGAAGTTTTCCTGTATATGAATAGCTATGATAATAAGCTAATCTCTCAATCTGGTGATGGAGCAAATGCTCTAATTGATGGTTATTACAAGGTTGATGGCAAAGAAACCATGGTTAGTACTTTCCCTTTTGCTCATCTCAATGTTGTATAACATTCTCCAGCCTATCATAAAATGTTTACCATATTGAGTCTGGAAAATGAAATAGGGTAATGGAGTTCGGAGAAGGTCAAAATTCTTGCGTAGGAGAGGTAGAGTTCGACGCTTAAAGTATACTTGGAAATCTGCTGGATACCATTCAATTAGGAAGCGAATTTCTGAGAGGAAGGATCAACCTTGTCGTCAGTACAACCCATGTGGATGTCAATCTCCCTGTGGAAAAGAGTGTCCCTGCCTTGTAAATGGAACATGTTGTGAAAAATACTGCGGGTGAGTTGTTTTTCCTCTGCAAAATTCTTAAGCACTCTGTTAAGGATGAATGGGCAAGTCAATTCTTATTCATACCTGTCAACAAACAGATAAATTACAAAAAAGAAGAAAACATGCCCAACTTCTTCCTCCTCAGCATGAGCTGTTGGTGAGCTACCCCGCTAGGGTAGATGTCCTTGTCAAGTGTGGATGCTGTGCATTATAGTAGGCTTTTTTGCTTGACTTATTAAAATTTATCAACTTGTGGAGAATGCAAGGCAATAGATTATATGGCATAAAATATTTGGGTTAGATTCTTATCAGACAGTACAGATATTTAGGAAATGAGATTTACCTTGTTCTATCCTATGTAGTGCAAGGTTTAATTCCAGGTAACATTATTCTTGCTGATATATTTCACATTACAATGAATCCTGTGGATGATATACAATTATTTTCTATTCCAGATGCCCAAAGAGTTGTAAAAACCGATTCAGAGGGTGTCATTGTGCTAAAAGTCAGTGCCGAAGTCGTCAATGTCCTTGTTTTGCTGCAGATAGGGAATGTGATCCTGATGTCTGCCGAAATTGCTGGATCAGGTTAGCATCTGATTGTTGGGTGATTATGCTTTGACTAATGTCAAATATAATTATTGCATAGAACTTCATCTGTCCACTAAAGTGGCACAAAATGGACATATGGTGGGTGCTTGTCTTTTGTATGTTAGTTTTGCTGGTAATTGGTTATTGGGACAACGATTTTTGTTTGGCTTATTAGAAGCTCAAAATCTAACTATTGTGGACAACATCACATGATGCACCTCATGGATGATGTAAATACCAGGACAACCGCTAAGAAACTTGCATTTTTTGTATGAGAGCAAGTATTGTACAAAAATGAAGTGTCATTTTAATAATGTGCTGCCCCCTGAAAGTTCAGTTGCTAGTGCCATATTTAACTTTTGCATCAGTGTGTGGAAGACTCGTTTCTTCCTGATCTGTTTGTTAAGCAGTGATCAACATTGACATCTTTTCAGCAGCCATTGTCACTGACTCATTACCATGGAAATACTGCTGTACCTCTAAATGGTAAATATTTATTCAGTAATTTATGGGTAGATACTGAAGTGGGGATGACAAAATGACTTATTTGGATTGATAGAATGACTTTAAGCTCCCTTCCTTCTGAATTCTGTATTACCAATTAAATTTCTGTGATTTGTCACAACTACAAGTTTCTCTTCGATGTATCCAGTTTGTGGGTGTGAAGTGATATCTTTAGTCACCATTCCACATTTGACTCCTATCTAAGTCACTTCAGTTTGCCTTGCAGTTGTGGTGACGGTACTCTTGGGGTTCCTTCCCAAAGGGGTGATAATTATGAATGCAGGAATATGAAACTTCTGCTGAAACAACAACAAAGGGTAATTATGACTTAAATTTCATTTTCATGTGTGTACGTATGTGTAATGAGCACACACAATATACGTGGTTGTCATTTTATCTGACTTTTTACCAGAAATTGTTGAGGGAGAAACATTTCAAACATGATGCTTGAAACAATTATTCTCTCCTACGGCCGTTGATGAAGCTTCCACTCAATCTTACCTTATTCTTATTCCACGTCAATCATGATTTAGGGGGTGCTAAGTCTAGAAAACTAATCTTTTCGGACATGTCTATTATTAATGTTGCTGTCATTAGACTTGCAGCTACTACTTTTAAATTCTTTCCTAGTTATCATCTTAGTGTCCTGATTGAGGGAGTACATGGTTCCCATAGACTTGCTACTACTAGAGGTGTCAATCGTACTTACTATTGGTTTCTCCTTTTTCTTCTTCTGAGTTGTTCTTCACTGACTGCTTTAGAGTTCTGGTTGCAGATCTATTTATTGCTTATTTTGGTGGCGAGTCTGAAGGATGTTATTCACCAATAGTAATCTGCTGCCTAGGAAAAATTATTGAATTGAATAATCTGTCATTAGTTCATTTATTGTGAAGCATTATGATAAACTTGAACCAGAGTACGTTCACCCAAAATAGTTTTCAAAGATATATATTTTATTGTCGTCTCAGATATATCTAGACTTCTTGGGGATATGGGACATATTGCACCATCAAGTTTGCTTGACTCATTAATCAGTATAACTGGTACCATTTTGTTGATTATTATAGGTTTTACTTGGAAGATCTGATGTATCTGGCTGGGGAGCATTCCTGAAGGTACTATCTTGGCATATGACTTGTTTGTCATCTTATTTTTATTGGACTTACCATCATTTGCATTTCAGAACAATGTTGCAAAACATGAATACCTTGGGGAATACACTGGTGAATTAATTTCACATCGGGAAGCTGATAAGCGCGGGAAGATATATGATCGTGAAAACTCATCTTTTCTTTTCAATCTCAATGATCAGGCATGACTTCTGGTGTCCCCTTCAAATCTAAAATTTTTGTGGAAGGATTCTATCAGTAAATCGTTTCCTTTCTGGAAAGAGCATAAACTAATATTGTTTGTTTTCAGTTTGTGCTTGATGCTTTTAGGAAAGGTGACAAGTTGAAGTTTGCCAATCATTCTCCCGATCCTAATTGTTATGCAAAAGTAAGGGTGAAAAGTAAATGCTTGAGGGCAGAGGGAGTGACTGAGTTGTGATGTATTGTATATATCCTGCTCTATTGATTTGTTAATTCTTTGGCAGGTCATTATGGTGGCTGGAGATCACAGAGTTGGTATATTTGCCAAAGAACGGATCAGTGCCGGAGAGGAACTCTTTTATGACTATCGTTATGAGCCAGACAGAGCTCCTGCATGGGCAAAAAAGCCCGAGACATCTGGTTTTAAAAAAGAGGATGGCGGTCCTTCAAGTGGCCGTGCTAAGAAACATACATAGTAAAGCATTCGTTTAACTTGTGCAAATTGGGATTTTTGTCATTCTTTTCCTGACAGAAACATCATATCCGGAGCAGGCCTAGGTGCAACTTCTGATCTTTGCTGGCGAGACTTTTGACTGGCATCTGCTGGATTACCTTAACAGATCATTTTTTGAACATGACTACCCTAATGAGAGAGAGTATAGGCTTACTGAATCAGTCCGTCTCTTCTTGTTAGATTAGGTTTTTGTGTAGAGAGCAAATGCTCTATGCAACTCATTTGATGTATTTTTTTTTCCTCATATTTGAGGATGTTCTTGGGCAAAAGGGAAAGAAATTTCAAAAGCAGGAATCCTTGTGCAATTGCAGACTTTGTTATAGTAATTTCGGCATCAGGACTTGACAGCTGATAAAGTAATTTCTAGTTTTTGGTTGCTCCGTGGTTTTGGTGCTTTTGGTTGCTGCCATGTTGTGCTGGTAATGTTTTCCATGCGGCATGCTTTGCGGTGGGCTGAGTTTTGACAACGTTTAGGTTTCAGATGCAGCGAACTTTCGTTCAACACAATGACAAATGTTCGATGGCAGTACATGCACAATGTCAACGTTTAGGTTTCAGTTGTTGTTATGAAGGTGGCATCATTTCATTTAATTTACGGTCGTAACGAGAAGCGGCCCCGTAACTGTGATAACGTGTCCCACTGCTTGAAAAGCAGTAACAAGGCAGGTGATTGGTGGTGACGGACCCTCGCGACGGCGTGATGCTATATCTTTTCCATTTAATGGTTTCTTTCCTTTGCCAAGTTCTCAGAGAGGGAAAGGGTTGGAGATGATCGTTCTCCTCTCCACCTGTCCTTTGTAAAACTTGGCAGCCAACATTTTCATTTTCTTTATCAGCTATATAAGCCTATTCGGTGTCTTCTTTCTTCAATCTTCGCTGGGTCTGATATTTTGTAGTTCATCTAAAGAACCGATCGAAAATAGAATTTCTAACTAATGAAGGATTCAACGTAGAAGCTAGAAGTGGACTACTAAACACAGGATTTTGGCAGTTGATTATTTAACAATTTCTGAAGTAGTGCACAAGGGAAGAGCTAAATTCATAGTTTCGTTGCATTAATGACTTGTAATATTAGTACTGAAATTCGTCAATTTAGAGTGAAATCATGTAGATTTGAGCATTTCCCGCTGTACAATTCTATGATAACCATAAAAATGTTATAGTGACTAAATGCAATATATGGAGACTTTGTGATAGGGACTTCGGTCTTGTGCTATCCGATCCGATCATTAGCTGTATGAGGTAAATCAATTCCTAGAAAGTAAACTATTCTACGGTACCAGGCTGGCCATAATTCCACTTTACTTGTTTTAATGCCAAAACTAGTTTTATTAAGATAATAAATTAACCCTCTTCGAAGCAACCCAGTATAATTGCCATTTGCAAACATAAAAACTTGCAATTGCAGTAAAATAAGTACGGTAGCAAATATTTTTTGACATATTATTATATCCCAAAAAAAAAAAGAAAAAGAAAGAAAGAAAGAAAAAGAAAGGGAATCCTAGAAAGTAGAAATTAGACATTGGACAATGATGAAACCCAAGCCTGCCACCTGAATGCAAAATATGGCACATCACACGTGAAATACCAAACAACTACTGGATGGTAAAATCAACTATAGGCTATAGCTTTGCCGGTACCTTGACTGTAGCTTTTAATCTTTTTTATGTATGTAAAGAATCTCTGTCAGCGTCGCATGCTGGCATGTTTCGGAGTAATTCTACTGTCACAGTATCAGTATGAGGAAGAGATGCAGCAACATCAACTTCATCAGCGGCAGCAGGAGAGCTCTTAATTCCTTCGCTGTTACGGGAACCCAAAACCATCCGTTTTATCTTCTACTGCTGATACTACTTGTCCCTGTCGCCTTTATCCCCGCTACTGCTTGCTCCACCGGCAATTGCCAGGTTTAGTTAGTCCCTGCTTTTGTTTTCTTCACTATATAGAAGTGTGACTGTACAGATCCGTACAAGTTCAGCTTTGCCTTTCAGAATTTTAGCTGAATTTTGCAAAATTTGACAGCTCCTGGACTCTTGTACCTCTGCAACTGATTGTGGGCCTGGCTTATATTGTGGAAACTGTCCAGCAGTGGGAAAGACTCAACCTTTCTGCACCAGAGGACAAGCTACCATCCCTACTTCAATTGTAATGATCCAATGCCTTATCCCTTTGTTTCTCTCTTTTCAAGACTCTAGCAATTATGTTTTCTAATTTAACATTACCTGTTATCTTGTACAATCTGATTAGATCAATGGGCTGCCATTTAATAAATACACATGGCTGGTGACCCACAATTCATTCTCAATTGTGGATGCCCCATCTTTAACGGGTGCTCAAAGGATCACATTTTACAATCAAGAGGATACAGTTACTAATCAACTCAGAGTATGCTCTTATCTTATTTCTTGCTCATTCTTCACTTGGATTAAAAATCAGATTGTTATTACTGCATCTGGATTTTAATTTGTGGGTCTTGTGTTTTTTCCTGCTGTTCTTTAGAATGGAGTGAGGGGATTGATGTTGGACATGTACGATTTCGAGGATGACATCTGGCTCTGCCACTCGTTTCGTGGCCAGTGTTATAACTTCACTGCCTTTGTAAATCTGTGGATACTCTGTTCATGATTTGAATGGTTTTGTTTAGTGTTGATTATATATCTTGTAATGGGATCTCTTTTATTTGTTTTAGGAGCCCGCGATTGACACCTTAAAGGAAGTGGAAGCATTCTTGAATGAGAACCCAACTGAAATCGTTACCATCATAATTGAGGACTATGTCCATGCCCCCAAAGGCTTGACAAAGGTATTCTCGAATGCTGGGTTGGACAAATATTGGTTTCCGCTTTCCAAGATGCCCAAGAAGGGTGAGGACTGGCCCACTGTTACTGACATGATAAAAGACAATCACCGGTTGCTAGTTTTCACTTCTGATTCCTCCAAAGAAGCTACTGAAGGAATTGCTTATCAGTGGAAGCACATGGTGGAAAATGAAGGTATGATGTTGCATGTGGCTTTCACTTCTGATTCCTTGTGAATGCTGTTTGCACTTGCTCCGTGTACCAGCAATTTACTAATTCGTCATGGTTTCAGCTGGAGATCCTGGTGTGGTGCCTGGTTCATGCCCAAACAGAAAGGAATCAAAGCCACTCAACTCGAAAAGTGCATCCCTTTTTCTACAAAATTACTTCCCTACTATTCCAGACCAAAATCAGGCTTGTAAAGAGCATTCAGTTGCCCTTATTGATATGATTAACACCTGTTACAAAGCAGCCGGCAATGTCATACCAAATTTTTTGGCTGTCAACTTTTACATGGTACAGAATATTTAATTTAGGGAATTTTTTTAATTCTGATAGAGAACTAAACATTCTAACTGGAGCTGCTGCAGAGGAGTGATGGCGGAGGTGTTTTCGATGCTGTGGATAGGATGAATGGCCAAGCATTATGTGGATGCACTGTTATCACTGCTTGTCAGGTTTGATATCATAATTTCGGCAGAAGGTCATTGTTTCCTTTATGAAAACAGTAATAAGTTCAGGGAAAACACACATTTCACTCGTTCAAGTATTGATTTGGTTATCAGACTTGCAAATCAATTATATTGATAATTGGGCTGTCAAAAATATTAGGAGACTTATTTTATCCCTTGACAAACACTTCAGAGACCAAATATTTTAATTCAACATGACCAGAGTTTAAAACCATGGTTTTGAATTTTTGGTGATGCTGAGATAGGGAAATTTCAACAAGACATTACAATTTATCATGTGCACTCAGTTGCTAATGTAGCATCTTTAATTCTGCTACCCCTATAGCTCTGAAACTGAAAGATCTGAAAATTGCAAACCCCTTGCAGGCAGGGGCATCTTTTGGAAGTTGCAAGAATGTTCCCGCCTCTAATACAACTCCAGCTACTACCAGTCCTGCTGGAAGTTTTTCTGGGTCTGTGCAGTTAACAGGAGCTGTTGCAGCAATCCAGCCTTCCCGTGTTATGTCTACGTGCATCTATGCCATGTCCATCTTGTTGTTGCTATTATGACCAGACAGAACATTTGTTTGGTGTATTAGCTAATGCAGGGGCATTGGCTTCTACTTTACTAGCTTGTGAAGCCTTTGACTTAAAATAGGAGTATACTGCAAGTTGTATTATAGAGGGGAAGACCACAGGAACTCTTTCAAGAAAATATTTTAAAGAACCAAGGAGTCAGCTTTAGAAAGAACAGCAGAGAATCCTGGTATGTTTATTATTACTTGACCTCAAAATATTTCAACTGAGGCTTTTCCATTAATATCTTGTGGATCATTGACTGGACTCTGCAGCTTTCGATTGTGGTATGTTTTGGATAACCGAAGTTTGCTTAAGTGTTTGTTTCACTTAATTACGTTGTTTTCATTCTCTGTTTGACTCTGCTTGCTTACATAATAGTTTGATTTGAATGTAAAGTATGATTATGAATTGATGTGTTCATCATATCAAATTCCTGTATTCTTCAATCTTTAAAGATCTCATGCATAAAACACTGCCAACTTGCAGCAATGGACAGAAAATACTGTGTACAGGAAAACATAATTCATGTGTGCTTAAGATTTTAGATCCTTAACTTCCAGAAGATGGCCTATGGCCAAAAACTTAGGGCCCAGGGCAGCAAGTTGACCTTTGAATATCAAAGGAACTACAGTGAAAGGACATTTTACTATATGAGGAGGAGATTTTGATTCCTGGCATACTCTGAAATTCTAAAATTCTCTTGCGTATATCTTTCTTGAAGTCTTTTAATCCTTCTATTTTTGGTTCAACTTGTGGTCCTGACATGCTCTGAAACTTGTTATGCTTGTCCACTGGAGCCAGTTTTGGAGGACAAATGTAGAACATCTTTTCATGTTAACCTTGGATTGATACACCAACAGGGTCAAGCCCGTTCATCTAGTTCATGCTCTTCTTAGCGCATTAAGCAACATAAAATGGTTGAGTTAATCAGGTCATTTCCTTATAAATTCAGCAAATTGTGGTCCTTTCTTGTCTCTGACCTTTAGCGACTAATATAAACAAAATTCGGGTTCATTTCTAGATATATGCTTCATTCTTTTACTATAGGTGGAACTTATTGCTTAATCTATCCCGCGAAAGCACTTTTGTTTATAATTTGTAAACTTTTCTCGTACTGCAACCTTAAGAACGGTCTTCTCTGTCATTGTACATCACTCGCATGTTTTTACGATGCATTTTTTTCTTTTCATAAAATATCAAGTATATTTGCATGGAATGCCGTATTTTCTGGAGAATATCTCCCCTGAATCAATTCTTTTCATTTTCAGGCTTTTGTTTGGGGCAGTCCCGATGTAGTTGCAGAATTTGATAGGACGTGAATTTAATGGAACCTCTTATCTGCTGAGTTCTTTTCCAGTGATAGGATTTCCGCTGTCTATAGATCTCCTAGCCTGCAACCATTTTCTCAGCTTGGGTGATTATTTTGCGCGTTTTTTCTTATTATTCTTCTTCTTCTTTTTTCCCCTCTTTAATACGGTGGTGCATTTCAACATAATCACTTCGCTTCGGGCATGCTTGTCGTAAAACATGGAGGATTGCCTGCACTTTTATTGTCTTGTCTGTCCACTTGAAAACTTCTTCTGGAGAACTGCATATGACATTGTTTTGAGTCAGTGGAAAAGGACAACGTAACAGTGAACGCTGACTTCCTTCGTACGAATTTCTTTTCTACGCGCGATGACGGGGGATCTGAAGTTCATCATCAACTATATATGCAAACAAGTTTTACAAATCTATCTGAATTTTAATCTTTGAGTTCCCTCTTATTTAGTCCTTGTACGGGAAGATTTTATTTAGTATACATCGGTTTCCAGTCGCCACCGGATTCTTTGATTTCGCATAGTAGGTGTCGTATGGTGACTCCAACCTCATAGCGGTGAGAGGGACGAGACAAGTAAGTCGTGTAATCTGTGTTTAATATTTGGTAGGGTTTTTTAAAATCACACAATAAAACTTCCAAGGGACCAGCACGACCGCGCTCCGGCAGGTGGAGGGCAATCAAATTTAAACTCAAGATCTCTATAATCGTTAGGATCTCAACCTTGAATCAAAGTTTGCTCGGCTCCTGAATGTCTGTATCAATTGAGATCATTAACATTTAAATTTAAAAAAAAAAAATACACAGATAGTAACTTTAATGCCGTAAGCTAGTTCTTATAGGGCCTTGGGCTGTAAGTTTGGTCATAAATTCATGGGTTAGCGTACTATGGAGCTCATAACTCATGAGATAGTTTACCTGTTTATTACAAGCCGTCTCTGGGTTTTACATTCAGCAATTACTCCAAAAGGTGGGATTCCTCCATTCAATTTGCCGTAGTGCATCCGATTTCATCCCAATGTTGCTGCGATCCAGTTTATTGTGGATCTAAACAAATTGATATTCCATCCATAATTCGATGGCATGAAGTAAATCAGTAAGTAATTGGTTCTATGTTATAACTACATCACATTGTGGGCTAAGAAGGGAAAAAGGAAAAAAAGTTGGGCCCAATCAGAGAGGTGTGACCAGATAGCAGCCCACCCACCCTACAAAAAAAAAAACAAAAAGGAACAGGTCCCATCAATGTATAGTTAACTGAGAAGCAGTTAGCGTCCGTGTATTTGCACCATTTGCCAGATGTCAAAGAATATGCAATGGCATGAAAATTGCATTCGTTCCCGTATTTCAAAGCAAAAGAACAGTCCCCAAGGAATTTAAGGATTCCCGTACTAGGAGACTCTCCATACCTGATTCCTTTCGGCGCTCATTCCTCGCACATATCATAATGCATAAAATTAGAAGATACTAATTACATCCCAAATCTTCAATTTTGTCTGGAGCAAAGAATCATTAAATACAATTCACTGGCGGGCCAATGCCATGTTTATTAAACACAGATTACAAAGACAGGTAATCTGTACAACATTGTATAAATTGTAGGACAAACAATCATTACGCACTTGTATCCCCGCATCCAGTCGCTTCACCTTAAAAGACAGGCCACATAGAAATTCTCTCGACGTTCACCATTCCTTTGGGTCGTATCTGAAGAGCAGGACTTATGGTAAGCAAACCAACAAAGCAATCCAATGGAACCCTCAGACCCCAAACATTTATGGACTCCAGCTTGCGACATTTATTTACAAGGACTAGAAGTCCCTCCTCAGTCACATGGCGGCAGCCCCACAGGACAATAGTCTGAAAAGTATTTAGACACGAAAATAACATTAGGTAGCTTCTAACTTTGAAGAATGGTTCCGCCCTAAATGCATACGAGGCACAAGCACAAATCTTACAAGCCGGTGACCTACTTCTTTTTTTTTTTTTTTACTTTTTTTCTTTTTCTGCACTTCTATGTGCATGTTTGTGTGTTTTAGTGTGTCTCTGAGGCCTATTGTGGACGGGTCAATGAGAACAGATTTTGTGGCTTTACCTTCAATTCTTGACAGCTATCTGCAACAGCAAACAAAGATGTATCTGTGATAAATGTACCACCTATGTTTAGGTGTTGTAAAGAAGTAGCTCTGGAAATCTGCAAAAAGAAGATCAAATATCGAATTTGATGCACAAACATGAGATGCAGAAAGATAGAAACACCTATTGCAATGCCATTAGCACCATTATCCAAACATTGACAGCCTAAAACACAATCAACCAGACAGCAAAAGCCTACAGAGTTTATCTAAGGGCATCAAAAGCCTATCTATCTTTACTTAGTAGAACTCTCCAGATCAACACAACAAAGGGAATCAGATAAGAAAAAGGCGAAGAATAAACAATAGATAAAGTGAGGAAGCCACCGAATATAATTACACAGTTATAAGAGATTATAAATGAAATGCATTATTTCTAACTCAAAGAGAACCATAACTTGAGTCTGTCCCACAGTGGTATTGAAGTCAAGCAGATGGAAAGGACGTCTGACAATGATAAGCGCAGTACGTTTTAATTGAAACCCTCGTTGTGTCAAATGCAAGACAATGCACCATACCAGGTGATGTCCTAATGTCACACAAGGTGCCACTCTGGACATGCAAATGTTGACAGCATATGAGATTCCAAATTTTTTAAGCAATTGAAGAGTAATATATGGACAATGGTCAAATTTATTCCCGCATCACCTTTAACGCCATTCAGATCAGATTTTTTCCCCAAGCATTTTTCCCTACCTGCTGTCTGTTGTTTCATTGGACAGTAAGCACAGTTTTGAAGCCAGATGAAGATAAGGATCACCGCTCTCTGCAGCTACTCCTGTGCTAAGCACATAATTAATTCTCTAAGCCATCGTAATTCAGAAGACTAGATTACTACTTCTGAAAGGAAGGTGCATTGTTTTCCCCTACTGCAGTGACGCTAGCTGAAATCCCTCCAGTAATCCCAGCTGATTTTAAAGACAACTCAACAGAAGCGCAATCTCCATTTAACATTTAGAACTTCACAGTTTCTTGTTGCTATACCTACTCGGTTTAAATCCAAAAACTATAATCGGAGATCAATCGGCCAAGAAAATAAGCTTTTTCTAGTAACAGCAATAACAACTACCGCAACAATATTTGAGATGACAGAAGCAGATTTCTATACAGCATCACATGTAAAATGGTGATTATTCCATATCAACTGAGAATAACTACTACTTCCAATAAATGAGAAAGAATTTACCCACCAGTTGGATAACACCTCTATCTGTGATTCCTGTTGAACCCCACAAAGATATTGAGGATAGGTTGCTAATGCACTTTGCAGTAGCTAATTGGTAAAGCCCTTGGTCGGTTATCTGGCAGCCCCATCGGCTCCTAGAACTGAGGACATTAAATAATTATAAATTTTGTCAAACTGCATTGTTTTTTAGGTAAACAATGAGATGTTTGTACAAACAAGAATTCTAAGCAAATACTACTGCATGATATAAAATTTTGATTGCATTACCCAAGAATAATTTTTTTCCTTGTCTGTTCCTAGGATTAAAGCACCAATTGCAGCCTAATGCGAGACCATTAAATGAAAATCAAGCTAGCAACTTACTTCATCATTTGTAAACACAGACATCAACAAACTGTAGTAATTACTACAAGTAAACCAATTACAGTTGCGAGGAGGGATGGGTCGGGTGGTAGGAGGAAGGAGTATAAGTGAACCTCCCACCTACGTTTTAAAGGAGAAAAAAAAAACCAATTACAGTTTATGAGAGTAAATTTTTCACAATAAAAAACAAATATCCAAGAAAAACCCAGGACAGGCAATCATCATTGTCAGCAAGCGCACAACTCTTATGTCCCTACTTTCCATCACCCGAAAAAACGGTTCCTACTTGAATTACCCATTCCAATCTTCTTACAACTGGAGAATTTGCACGCAACAAAGATTACCCGCCCGCGGGTGGGGGGGGGGGGGGGGGGGGAAGATAAGGAAGATGTACTCTACATGTCAAGCTCCTTGAGACTGAAAGCAAGGCAAACGACGCGTGTGGTGGAATCGTCGTCCATTTTCCAACCTGAAAAGCTCAGCTTATCCCTCCTCGCCAGCGATTCCTTCACCCCCTGCCTCCATTTCCGGCTCACGCTGCTCGCCCTACTCAACCAACCCCACATTCCACACATATAAAGTCAACAAATACGAGTAAGTGCCTTTCTTTTACTTATTTCTTTTTTCCCAGTTAAAGAAAAAATGCAAGAACAAAGAATCCAAGAAAATTACACTAGCAAAATTCAAAAAGGGGGGGGGGCGTGGGGGAAAGGACATACTGAGCCAAATCTTTGAAGCAAGTGATGAGGGTAAATATGTGAGCCAACAAGTCAATCGGCAGCAGATCAATCTCCCCCTCCTTCTCCACCTCCATTTCCACCAATCCCCTCCAACGACGGCGACGCTGTATTCTAACAAGTTTTGAAATACGTGGACGAGAGAATTGAGAAACCCGGGAAATTGTTTTGTCCAGCTGTATCTTACAAAAAAAATATAGCAAATGGAGGCGCTGGCACTTTCCAAGTTCAGATACGTACACGTCAGGTATTAAAAGAAGAGAGAGAAAGGGAAAAACTGTAAAGTGTGGTCATGTTTCCGTCATCTACTTTCCATGCGAGAGCAGTAGCTTTGATACTTTTCTTCTTTCTTTGACCAGAAAAGGTTAATTAGATTTACCTTCCCCTTAAGTTTGATCAAGCTACAATTCGAACCTTGAGGTTTGGTCAAATAGCACATAGCCCCTTCTCTCAAACGGGATAGATGGATGAAGTAAACAGAAGTGTTTAAAAGACATAAACACCCTGATACTTAATTGAATGAACAACAAACAAATATTGGGAAAAAAAAAAAGGACACAAAAATTAGAAATTCATCAAGCTTTCTATCCATGGGCAAAATGTTTCCTAAAGTGATGATCTTTTGCATTTTCATGCTTTAGCATTGCTTCACACCTAATCTAAAAACAGCCTAAAAAAACATATCTATTCAAATTCAGCATCAATATTCTATCACCATCACTCATCAGTTATCACATCCAACTCTACTACTTTCCCAAAATCTTAGCAGTAGTGGCATCACCAACTCTATCATTACCTAGCTCAAATGCGTCCCAACTTCTCCTGCAAGGGGAGAAACAAAAAAAAAAAAAAATGTTAGGACACTCCTAAAATAGAATGGATAAGAAACTAGGTGAAATTCTTATAGAAAAGCAAATTCAAGTGACAAGAAACGAAATTGGACATGCACCTAAATGATTTAGTAATATTGCAAGATGTCTCCAATGCTAATCAAACTCCAAAAATCCATAACAAAGTCAGAGTACATATTGGAAGGCAAAGCATTCTTTTTTCTGATCAACTACGCAAGACCCAAAAGAGAAATAGAATAGATCCAACGGACCAAACATGTTTAGACAAAAGAAAATTTCTCTAACTATCTCGTATTCATGATAAAACATGTTCAATTTAAAAATTTGCATGTTTTTGTCTATTATCATGTCGGTTTATTTTTTAATTTATGTTTTTTAAAAAAAAAAATTTAACAATATACCACTATGATGTAGTAATCAGTTTGGTATAGATTAAATAGAGAAATACGGCATCTGTTTTCTTAATGTTTTGATCACTTGACTATAATTTTGGATGGCATCAGTAACACTACTTTTATCGGCGTTTGAACATCGGGGGGTTATTTGTTAAAAGTTCATCCATTCAAAGGGATGGACCATAATTCGGTCAAATCTAAAGGTTAAATCTGCAATTTGGATAGACCTCAAGGGAGGTAACTATAATTAGTCCAAAAAAAAGGACTTTTTATTTCATATCTTTCCTCTGTTGGTTAGTATTAGTAATTTTCAATTATCATTTCAGCATTGCATCATTAATAGAGGTTTGAACTGGTTTGTTCATGAAGTTAGTCTTAGTTTTGTTTAGGAAAAATGATATATTAGCACTCTTAAAAATGTTTCTAACACTATCCTTTCTATCCTTACTTCAAAATTACAAAGGGAACGGAGGATGGAGTAGGTGAGACTTTTCTTGAGAGTTTCAATAACATATTATTCTTATCTGCAAGGATTTCCTCATGACGACATTTTGCTGCCTTCGAAAAGTTTCTTCCATAGTTTCGTGTTGTAATATGCATGTCATCTGTGCCGACATGATGACGGGTTCAAAGTTTTGGTAAATTAGCTAAAACATTTACTATTATTTATTACTACACGAACTAGACTCCTCCTGTATTTAGGTTCACAATAAGTATTTCACTTTCCTATTAATCCACGAATTTAATGCTTACCAGCCTACCCCAAATCGCTACTTAAATCCATTCAATTTGGGTTCTATCCATATTCTATATATCACGTGTACTGTTTTTTAACAATTTCTCCACGCCCTTCTTTATGAAATTGCTGCGTCAAAGAATAATCAAAACACAATTGGAAATCCCAATGGACGGGACAGCTCCGTCATCTAAATTCATTAATGATGATTACAATGCCATTCTTTCAGACCTTAGGCATTAAGATTAGCACTAGTTAAAAATGATAAGAATCATTTAAGTTCTAAGATTAGCACTTATGCCTTACGCATCATACTAGACGAGGAATTCTTGCTTTTTCGGTGTCAAGTACACTGAATGTAAAGTTAACTCGAGTCTTTGCTCGCAATTGTATATCTTTTGAAAGCAATATAATCAAATATCGTTTCGAGGGAAAAAAAATTACAATGCCATTCTTTGCTTAGTAAACTCTTCTGATCATCTGCTGCTACAAACCGATTAAGATGAAACCACGAATGTTCAGCCTGTTTTTAGTTTTCGGGTTTTTGTTCAGCTTTTTGTCACACATCCTTTCAGACCAACCACTTCAACTTCGGGTAACTTAGCAACGGAGTTAGATTTTAACCCATTTAACTAAATTGTGGTACATCTTCAGTGGGGATTGAAAATGGATGCCGGGATCAAATTTTTTAAGTTTTTTTTTTTAAAAAGGTTTGAGAATTATACTCCCAACACACACAATTTTGTTTTAGAATTAAAATTTTCCTAGTGACGGTGTATGCATTAGTGTGTCTAAATGTATAACAAAAATGTAAATTTTGAATTCAATATTCAAACCGATAAATATATACATTGAAAGTGTAGGAAATTATCATCCTTTGTATTAATTTTTTTTTTTAGAATTCCCGAAAGGCCGGATTAATTATTAGACAATTTTTTTTTTGATTTAAATATACGGTGTTACGCCTGCATCTAAATGAAGATAGAAGTAGTAAGTTTATAGAATTAACGATAAATCTTTTCTTCAGGTAAACATCATTTGGGCTGGTTCCTCCGGAAGATTGAAATAATCAAGCTGACCATTGTTGAGAGTTAGATTAACCTGGACCTGCTAGCTACGGACTAGATTTGAAGTTGGGCTGGCCTACTGCGAACTAATTCTTATTCCATCCGTGGCTAGGTGGCATAGTACCTTAAAGCCCATGATTTGCTGAGTACGATGTGGACCCCACGGTTGTAAGAGCAGTCAAACTCTATTGCTCTACGCTCTCGCTAGTCGCGTGATATGTCTAGCGTTCCCTGTGAAAGTCAGAGCCCACGAGGAAGACGATGGTACATCCAGCAATCAAAGCGTACAATCTACCCAAATAAAATCAGCCGTTGATCTTCTTCCCTATCTTCCTAGAGATCGTCACCATTCAATCTCGATGGACCGTTTCCGCAATAAGCCAAGGCAAAAGTACAAGCGGGACATGACACGTCACCCACCAAACCCACCATCGGAAGTGCACAATTTCTCCAAACTTTCCACCAAAGAACCAATCATATCAACCTGTGAGATCAGAGACGAGACTTGAACCAATCCTACGCCGTCCGATCACAAATAGTGTGGTCCGTGGCCACACATCGCGAGGCACTGGCGGTGTTACACTATCGACACGTCATTTAATTCTTTTACCAAATACTGACGACTTTGGATGGCTGCTGCTTACCGTTGAGGAATTGGCATTAATTTATGACGTTTGATGATGGAGACGTAGATACTCTGATGGTCCCGCCTGTAGGGCAGACTGTAGGGTGGGATTTAAGATCCTGAAACCCAATGGCACACTGCCACGTAGGTATTCTGTCGCAAAAGGCTGCCAAGAAGATACTCATTAAAATAGAACGTACAAATTGTTACCGGAGCATCCACGATGCTATTACATCCACAATGCTATTACACCTTGTGGAGTGTAATCCACATGCCACATCAGTATTCCACCTTCTCCTCTTTTATTACACTTTCACTCACAATGGATTATACTCCATAAGGTGTAATAGCATGGGTCCACAATCAAATCAAATATTTATTTTAATAATGCATAACTCATATCCCATAAATAAATAAAGTAATTTTTAAAAATAATTTTGTTATTTTTAAAAAATAAAGTACTAACTTTCATTAAATTTTTTACATTTTGAATTTTTTATTTTCTAAAAATGATATTATTAATTTTTTAGTTTGAATAATATATCTTTTTCTATCTTTCAAAAATAATATATTGTTTTGTTTTCAAAAATAATTATGCAGGAAATTAAACAAATATTTGATACCTTAAATGTGAAGATATCATAATAATCCATACTTAATTAATAATTCGGAATGTAATTAGTTGAATTCCATAACATAATGGGATTACATTTAATCATGGGTCCCACCTTCTAATCCATGATGCGTGTAATCTCCATGACACGGCTCCAATGGGAGACTGTGTCATGGAGTGGTGTAATGGCCCTCCATTACACCCGCGCTGCTGTTGCTCTAAGGTGACGTTTGATCGGACGGGATAGTGCAGGGTTGGGGTGTTTAAAGTTCCGGAAAATCTTTTTTTTTTAAAAAAAAAACGGCAGATCTCGCCAAAATGAATAGTACTTTTTTTCTTTTAAGTCTATTGAATATTTATACCATTCAATTCTACCGCTCAGGGAAACATAATTGGGCTATATAAGGGGTTAGAGAGAAGATAGAAGGAGAACTTAATTAGGTTATATGAAGTGTTAAGAGTGAAGACAGCACCTCATTTAGAGCGAAGAATGTCTTGGCACACTTTTTGGATATCCTAAAGAGATGTTTTAAATTCCTTCTAGTGATTAACTTGACTAAGGATGCATTTAATTAAACAGAAATTTGAAACCTAAAACCTGAATCAATTGAATTACTGAATTGTTAAGTACTAAATCTAATATATATTTTTAGTATGTATCACATTAAATGATAAGTCAATAATTTATCCCTTATGTTTATGAGCAAGTTATGCTAAGAAAATTCTACATCATTTAATTAATTCATATATTTTATTTTTTTATCATCAAATGCGTGTGTATATATTAAGATCTGAATTCATTAAATTTAAGTATTCAATTGGATTATCAAACAGGCGCTAAAACAAGTTGATTCATCAAAATGAATATCTGATATTGGCAATACTATCTAATCATCATTCTTATTTCAAATTATTGGCTAGATTATTAAATTTTATATATTGACACTATATTGTATATATGGTAATCTACTAATAATTCGTGTTATAAGTCATAATTTACAACTTATGTTGTTATAAATATATTATTGAAAATTAATTTATTTTATTTTTAATTTGATGATGAGACAAAAAAAACAATATTTTAGCTTACTTTTAAAATTAAAAGAATGCCAAATTATCAATTATCTAGCCAAAATCTAATTATGGATATTTGATTTATCAAATTAAAAAGTTTAGACGGCAATAAGATTTTAGTCTTATAAAAAAATAGAAATTGTAATCACATTATAAGTTATGAGGGTGGTAATTGATAGAGATAAAGAAAGGGCACGAACTTCGCTCCATATTAATTTAACAACAAAGATTAGCTCAAATTTTAATGGTTATGTACAACATTTTCGTGTGTAATTAGCAAAACATGTGTGTTGTAACCACTTTACAGTATATATACCAGAGTGATTGTACTGTCTCGGTACAAAATGGTCCAATTCTTTGTTTTTTTTAACACAGAGAGTATTCCAACCTTCGGCCAGATTAATCTTCCTGCGCTTGTGCACCCTGTCTTCCAAGAATACACAAAACAGTAAAAGGAGTTGAACCCCATCACACGGTATTAGGACCTAACTAGGCAACTCCAACACCAGTCGAGCCACTCCCAAGGGGCCAAAATGGTCCAATCCGCTGATCAACAGATGAATCATGCTAGACACGGGAACAACAAAGAATCGTCGCAGTCGAGCAAAAGGCTATAAGGTTTTATCCACCTACTGCACCCTTTGTACGAGCAATTTCCATCGATTGTCAGTAATTCAGTAGTATCACCAGCCGGTCCTAAGAATAAAGTATTGCTAAATTAAATAGTCTAATTAATACTCATTCCATCACTCGTGCTTAGGGGTGTTTCGCGAATACGAACTCGAGTTGAGTTCGAGCTAATTAAGTCGATCTCGAGTTCAAAAACATTAAACTCGTTAGCTCGCGAGCTCAATTATATATATATTTTTTATTTTTTATTTTAATAGTAAAATTACATATATATATCCTTAATATTTTATTATTTGTTAAAAAAATTATTATTTTATTCATTTTTAAAAATAAATAATTATTTTTTATTTTTTAAAAATAAAAATAAAAATAATTATTTTTTAATTTTTTAAGCTCGAGCTCGACTCGAATTTGAGTCGAGCTCGAGCTTGATATTTTGAGTTCGTCGAGTTCGAGCTCGAGTTCGAGTTTCATAAAATTAACTCGAGCTTGGTTCGATTAGCCAAAACTCGATTCGAACTCGACTCGTTTGCACCCCTACAGTCGTGCTGCCAGGTGCCAACTTGACCGAAAACAACTCGTCAACACCTGCTTCTATTCTATGTTGAACAAACTCCAAGTAGCTTAACCAAAAAAATATTTATCCCCCTTAACAAACATTTTCAAGGTCGACCAAACAAAAGTTAATTAGTAAATTTTAGATCTACATTAGAAGTTTGCAATTAAATAGGTCAAGACGAGGTCCAGGAGAAAATGGGGTCCAGATGTTAGGGTCATCCCTAACTAGCTATACTATTTCTTTGGAGCGTAATGACACTTCCCAATATTTTCCTTTTCCAAATGCATCGAGATATTTAAATAGTGCGTTCGAACATGACTTGTCAACAGAAGTAACGAGTCAAATACATATCTCTTCTCTTTTGCTTTTGTCCACTCCAAAATGGTAACAATGAGCTCACGCTACATCTTCTTTGAGGTAAAACTCTGACGACACGTGGACGTTGACTATTGAGTAAGCTTAGAAGTCTTGCGTACCAAATGAAAGATGGACATTGAAATCAAAATGTCGTGAACGCTCTTCAACTTTTCGCCAACCGCCTTTAATATTACGACTATAAGATGAAGCTCCTCGTATCTTAGTTTTACACAAACATGTTTATTTAGTGATCTGCGTTCCATAACGAGTTTGACAGGGAAAGGATACCATCAGCTGTGTTTGTTAATCGCCATAGCATAACAGTTGCAGCGTCATGATAGACATTTTCAATTCTCAAACTATGCGTGCATTTTAGATTAAGAATGACGTGAGGTGATGTTTGGATTGCATTTTTATAGATTTTTTGTAGAAAAAGTACTGTAGCGATTTGATATATGTGAGATAAAAAAATGATTGAAAAATGTGTTTACGGAAAATATTTTGAAAAATTGCTTTCCAAACAAGGAAACAATTCTGTAATTTTGACATAGAAGCGAAAGCATGTTAATAGAAAAAAAAATTAAACGAAGTAATTCCAAAAGGAGAACATCCAAGAGTGATGCATGACCAATCAACTCCTAAAAAAAAAAAAGATTAAAAAAAACCCTAAAATCTTAATGTTGAAAAAGCAATCGACACAAAAAATTATTTGGATAGCAAATTTTTTCAAATAATATTACGCTTACATCATAAACACATTTTTCAACCCACTTTTTTATATTCTCAACTATCTTTTTATCTCACATATATCACGTTACAAAAAATATTACGGTAATTATTCCAAGTAATATTTCAATTAATACTCTATCCAAACAAAGTGTTTATAAAATAGGGACAGAGGTATTAAAAACACATTAGAAAATAATAAAATAGGGAAAACTACTTAAGTAATATAAAACTCCCAAAACAACTAGGATAGAAAAAGAAGCAGAATAATGAAAAAAAAAAAAAAACTACTGAATTCTTGTATTGGCCGCCATAAAGGATCTAACGCAGATTGGTGCACTGAGGACCAAATTTGACACGACAATGAAAAGATTTATACACAAAAAGTTACATGAATAAATTCAAAAATAAAGAATGAAGAGTGATTTACGATCAACCATAAAAGAGGAGGGTTGGATTAAATGGTAAAATAGAAGGAATTTTAAATAAGAGGTCTCGAGTTCAAATTTTCATACTTATTTTAAAAAAATTAATCCTAAAAAAATCAGGATTTAATAAGAATTTCATTATTTTCAGGTATAAACCCAAAATAATTGTGTTAAATTTTGATTAAAATTGTGAAATGCACTCAAAATAAACTCTAGGGAAGTCTATTTATAGGTTACAAGTATTTTAAACCGAAAAGAATGCCTACTTATACGCTGCAACTATACTAAATCGAAAATGAATCGGTTTTCGCGTACAGTTTTGGCAAGACGCGGATTCCCTCCGTAGATCCAAATTAGCAGTAACAAAAAATTTGATCCATAGGCTGCATTTATGGACGAATTTTTGCGGGGATCTTGATCAGACCCATGCTCAGATGGTGACGGTGATCCGCGGATAAGTCCGTGCGGCTTGGAGCCCGTTCGCGGATCAAGGTAAAATGGGCAACGGATCCTCTGTACCATAACCCTGTCTCACACCCTATCCCACCCTTCCTAAACTTGCTAAGTGTCCTTTTATTAACCCAATCCTGAAACAACCCAACTCGAACCATGTTTATTTAATTAACCGATTAATCGGGCTGAGAAGCTTAATCTCTATAACCAAAATCAATTAAAATAAAAACCCAAAAAACAAAATTAGAGATTAAACAAGGCACAAAAAAAAAACCCCACAAGGCCACGAAATCGGTATCCCATCAGATTTCACTCCTCCTCAAAAGCTTCATCACAAAATTCGGGCAGGAGGCCACGATTCTGGTTTCCCATCAGATTGGTATCCTTCTCAAAACCAGAATCGCAACGCAGCAGGGCTGTCCGAGTTCATCATCTTCACCATTCATCTTCAAAAGCTTCATCGCAACGCATCCCTCCAGAGATTAACACTTTTGTGGTCTGAGAACTAAAGCCTTTTCTCCTAAACTAAAGCTAGTCTTCAACGGAGCAAGGTACGTAGGTGAATTTTCCTTCAAATAAGTACTCTTCATATGCAACGAATTGCGTTATTCATGTGGCGCTTCATATGCACTTTGTGATGAAGGTTTTGAGAAGGATACCAATCTGATGGGAAACCAGAATCGTGGCCTGCTGCGTTGAATTGCACTTTGTTGTCCTGCCCGAATTTTGTGATGAAGCTTTTGAGGAGGAGTGAAATCTGATGGGAAACCGATTTCATGGCCTTGTGGGGTTTTTTTTTTGTGCCTTGTTTAATCTCTAATTTTGTTTTTTGGGTTTTTATTTTAATTGATTTTGGTTATAGAGATTAAGCTTCTCAGCCCGATTAATCGGTTAATTAAATAAACATGGTTCGAGTTGGGTTGTTTCAGGATTGGGTTAATAAAAGGACACTTGGCAAGTTTAGGAGGGGTGGGATAGGGTGTGAGACAGAGTTGTGGTACAGAGGATCCGTTGCGGTTTGTATGGTAGAGTATTTCAAAATTAGATAGATGTATACGTAAGAATTTAAACGTGTTTTTAAGTTTTGTTTATATCTTGAATATATAGAGATAGTTTATTTAAATGCAATTGCCGCATAGTTTTTTTTCATATAAATCGGTTGAAGAGGCAGCTGCAACAAAGAAGCTCTCGAGGCTGCATTTTACCCAAACGGAGTTACGTTTCAACAATGAAAAGAAAGGCTGCTGGTTAATGTGAGAACTGAAAATTTGGAATTTGAAGGGACAATTTTGTTATTTTTATAAAATTATTCTAGCATTAAAATCCAAGCTGCATCAAATATTTGCCACAAAAAAAAAAAAAAAAAGAGGAGGAGGACGGTGCTAGACAGCCAGCCCTCTGGATCTGCGAGCAAGCAAGCAGGCAGAATACTACTAGTGTGTCTCACGTGCGGGTGCGGCTTAAAGTTGCTTACACCAGACCTGAACTCCCAACTCCCATTGTCAACTTTCTTTTCACCGCTTTCTAAGGAAAACCGCGCCATACCCTCCCTCCATACTATGGTCAGTCTGGGCCAGTCGTGAAAGACTGTTCACTGTTCGCCGTTGCCGTTTGTTACAGTTCCCAGAACAAAAGTAGACTGGTCAAACCTCAATTCTGCCCTTCTTCTTTCTTCTTCTTCTTCTTCATATTCATTTCCATTCCGACAATTTTAATATACTATTTAAATCCTCTGGACCCCCGCCGCGGAACTTCTCAGTTCTCCACCCTACCCTTTTGCTTTTTCTCAACTTGCATCCAAAGCCTAAAATAATTCTAGCAGTCCTGCGCACTGAAGTAATGCTAACACTTTCAGCTGTTTCAGACAACCCATAACGAAGCTCAAGAACTCAAAACATACTCAAGTCAAACTGATATTTTTGCTTAATGGCGAACTTGTACGATACAGCAAACTGCTCTTCTTCATCCCCAGATGACCCGGACGATTTTTCTCTTTTCTTGCATCAAATTATGCTTCGATCACGTACTTCTTCTTCCACAAGTTTTATGGCTCAGAAGGGTAACGAGGTGCAGTCTTATCCTGGAAATCAAGGTTGTGGGTTGCATTTGGTTTCCGGTACTGAGCGGATCTCTATACCGGAGGCCCCTTCAGCTGGACTGCAGCACTGGTCTTACGGTGGGGGTTTTACTTCTCCGGGGTTGGGGTCTTTTTGCCAGGAGAGTGGAGTGAATGTGTCATCTTCTTCGGTTTCTGTTGCAACGATGGATAATGATCTCAATGACTATGATTGTGAAAGTGAGGTATTGTATTATGAACTCAGATAAACAAGTATTCTGTATTTTCAGTTCCTCATGCAATTTTTGCATGCCCCATATCCAATTACTTTCGAGAGATGCATGTCTATGTTTTGCTTATTTAGCTGATGGAATCATGTTGCAGGGTTTGGAAGTGCTGGAGGAGGCTATGGTTAAGCCAACTGCACCCTACAACGCGTCCAAGAGGAGTAGAGCAGCTGAAGTTCATAACTTATCTGAAAAGGTCGCTCTAAGTTAACTAATTAATATGGTGAACAAATTTCACGTTGATTTCTTTTTTGAAATTTTGATGTACTGTAAGTGTATGTGTGTATTTTGTAATAACGCCTGCATGTCGTTGGTTTTCATGAGTTTGGTATATTGGACAGAGGAGGAGGAGCAGGATAAATGAGAAAATGAAAGCGCTACAAAATCTGATACCCAATTCGAACAAGGTAAATTTGACTTATTCTGTTGCTCAGCAAGTAGAATGATAGTTGATTAATACTGGTAAGATCATCCAGATTCCAGAGGAGCAATTTGGTGGAATTTTAGTTGGTTAAGTTGAATGCTGTTTGGTGTTAATCTATGTTTGTTTTGTGTGTCTGCATTAGACCGATAAGGCTTCAATGCTTGATGAAGCCATTGAGTACCTCAAGCAACTTCAGCTACAAGTACAGGTGCGTTGCCCATTATACTAATTTTCGCAGTATGTGGTTTTCTGTGAGCCTCCAGATTTAGTTTTATTTATGTATTCTTCTTTTTACATCAAACGTTGAAGCAGGCCATGAACTTGAAATACACATTAATCCTGACAGGTTGTGCGGTTTTGAAAAGTACCCTATAGCTGTAGCAATAGTTTCAGTAGCTTTTCCAGCAAGTGCGCGTCTTTCTTCTGTAGGATTACTAGTCAATTGCAACTTTATCAACTAGGATGACTAGTCAATTGAGCTTTGCTATTTCTTCTGCCTTTGCTCGAGTTTTAACTGGCATGTCTTTCTTGTTGATCAAGCATACAGCAACAGCTTTTAGATTCTGAGTTTTTAATCCTTCCTCATGACCTTAGGTGCATGAGGTAGACAATGATTTGATGCCTATAAACGTAAGAAGAAATTCAGCTACATGATTACATAAGGTTAATTTGTCATCCCAAACTCCAATTCGTAGGTCCATGGCTTTGGCGGACCAAAGTCCAACATCCTTCCATTATCACTTTCTCGTCGTGTCCTTCTGATCAAAGGTATCTATGGTGTAGAAAAACTGATGAAGCTTGAAATGCATGTCTGAGTCTCAGAGGAAATAAATTACACCTAGAATGCTTGTTTCTGTAGTGCGTTAACTGTAATTAAGACCACAACAACTTGGCCGCCAAAACTGCACAAGATGGAAAATTTCAAAATAGAAGTACATGTTATAGCTGCTGAGTCTTCAGATCGTGTTGCTGGCCCAGGTTTATTCTACCACTGGATCATTTCTCTGAGCATATGCCCCCAGACATTGGATGACCCTGTTCTTGTGTGCTGCTTATGGACTCAAAAACAAAATAAAGTCCGAAAATCTCAGGATTAGAAATGTACATAACAGCTAATAGCTATTCTGTTCATCCATTTGATTTGAGGTCTTTGCAGTCTAGTTGGGCATTTGTCAAATTGTAAGCATGTGCCTTTTGACTTTATAGTGGTGCTTTCATTTTGTAGAAGAATTTAGCTACTTACGATGAATCTAGCTTTCTGAGAAACAAATTTGTTTTACAATTATTTTCAGGTTTGTTGGTTGTTAGAACTGTGTTAAATTATGTCCTTGACAATTTAAGCCAAAATTAGTTAACTTCAGAGGCTTCTCTCCCTGCCCCCCCCACCTTTTTTCTTATACTTTTTTTCCTTTTTCCCCCCAGTTGCTGTTATGATATTGTCATATCTCTTTGGCATCCTGCAGCTTTCCTTCTTCGACTTGTAGATGTGAAAGGTTATCATTTTCACTTTTAAACTCGAGGTTTCTGTAGAACTTGTTACATTCCATGTGTCTAAGGTGTTTTTATGAGCATTCTTTCCCCAATTAATATTCCTCTTTGCCAGTTGTTTTTGTGTTCATCACTTAATGCTTATTCATCTTGGAAAATTATGCTTCTCCAGTTGTTGACAGTGAGAAATGGTTTAAGCCTATATCCCATGTGTCTTCCTGGAGTGTTGCCATCGAATCAAGTTTCTGAAACAAGAACGGGCTACGAGGGTAACAGATCCTTGGACATGAGCTTGGCGAGTGCACTTCCCCTGAAGCCGGTTACCCCTACTAATATCCTGTTCAATCTACCTGACAATTTTAAGAAAGCTAAGCAGGCATCAGATGTTAATCAATCCAAGCTAAGTGATTCAGAAGATGCATTTGCACCAGCATCAATTATTCATGGTAATCACAGACCAATTCAGTTCCCGCTACCTGGAACTTCTAAGGTAACTCTAGTATATTCTGCTGTTGTGCAATAGAAGTCCTAGTAGTCTGACACTGAACTTTGTTTCTTAGAAGGGAACTTGCATGGGGCAGAAATCACCCAATCAACAAGCAAACCAGGATCTTTCTAGAAGAAAATCAGTAGGTGGGTTGTGACTCACCTGCATGTAAACTCTATACTTGATCAACTGTTTTGGCATATTCTGAATAAGATTTTTGGTACCTTGTCTTGAAGTAAGATTATAGCAATTTCTTTTTTCCAAATAAAAGGGCCCGAAATTAGCAACTGGAGTGCAGATGCACTTGCTTTATCCTGCTCTAATCTAATGCGCATGAACAGCGAAGCATATAGGAGCTGAAGCAACAGGATCAGCTGCTCTCAATGCACTACCATCTGGTTTGGAGCAAAATATTCTGGAAGCATGGGTCCTTGGAAGGGATCAATCGGGAGGAAGGCTGCTTAAAAATATGGAGTGCAAAAATCTTCTTTTGTCACAAGTAGATGGGTAATTTCAGTCAAGAGAGGCGTTTCTTTAATCCATCAGTTGTACTCGGTAACTCTAATCTTCGATTTTATCCTTTTCTTTAACCAGCACACAGACCGGACCGAGTCCATTGGTTGACGATAGTATCAAAGCAGAAAGATGCGACTTTTGAGAATCTCAAAAACGGGGAATCAGCGACTCCTGTGGCATTTGGTAACACCAGAACACTCTCGCGACAATTACATCTGCTCGTGTGATGCCTGGGAGTACGAGTTTTACTGACTCGAGGATTAGCTGATTTACTGTTGTTTATGTTAGAATTGGACGTCTACAAGTGAACTCTAGATTCTCTACTGTTGCAGAAAGCGTATGGCTGCTCACTATGTCTAATCTAATAGTACCATTTCTTGGCGCTTACGAAGCTATTGCGATCACACAATCTGTTGAATTGGATAAGCTTGGTGGTCTTTATACATTCATTCTGCAGCTAGAATGTAATCCTTCGTCTGTTGGAGAAAATATGAACAGCGTAATCAGTTTTCACGTGTGTTTCAGGGAGGATCGAAGTCACTAGTTTAGGACTGATGAATGTATTACGCAATCCACCAACTCCACAGGGACACAGCCCCTATTTTGCTTTAGTCTCCCTGTCTCATGAAAATTGTTCGCCTTTTGCTATGAGAACTCGTTAGCGTCTTAGCAACGCCAAGCTTCAAGTCTTAGGGTTGATGGTATACTCCTTCCTCACTGGGATGATGGGGTATTGGATTCCAATTTGGCTAATCAAAACAAGGAAACAAATGTTCTATAAATGTTCTATCTCAGTAATATATTCGGTGGAACTGTTCTTGATGTCAGGACTGACCGGCAGTGCATAAAAATTTAGACGAAACGAAGGATGCTTTCCAGCTTTGAGTGTTGGACACGGCTCCAGGACACCAAGAAAAGATTAAACGCGTTAGTCTTGGGTTCTAATAAGCACAGGAAAATTTGTACAGTGTCTAGTTTCCAATAAGCACTTGATTGAAAGAGAAAGAGGGAAAAAAAGAAAAAAACAAGAGGCTGACAGGATAAGAGAGCATGTAACATTTGCAAACTTGTTGCAGGATTTTTGCGTTTCGACTTTCAAATTCAACTTGATTACGGAAGACAACCAAACGTTGGCGTTTGCTTAAGGGGCGGGCATTGTTGAACACGACATCTTCTCCAGCTGTGGTTTACTACATTTCCTTGTCGCTTCAGAAAGTCCAACGAAAGTTTGATTCTTCAGATTGTCATGTCAAACTTAGGACCAAAAAGGCCCTACAAACAAACATTAAAGAGGAAAATTAGGCACTAGTTGCTTATATGCACTTAGGCCCCGTTTGGATTGTGATTTTTCTCAGAAAAATTGTTACGTTTTCCGTGAACACATTTTTCTATCACCTTTTTACCTCACATATATCAAATCGTTACAGTAATTTTTCTATAAAAAATCCAGAAAAATGCAATCCAAATCCGAACCAAGTTTAGTATCGTTATTACATTGCTTTAGTAAAATGCCCTTGTTTGGATATCTCATTTTTTCAAATAATATTTCGTTTGGATCATAAATACATTTTTTAACCGATTTTTTTTTTATATTTTCAATCACCTTTTATCCTGTATATATTACATTATAAAAAGTGTTACAGTAATTATTCCAAATAATATTTCAAATAACACTCTATCCAAATGTTTATCCATATTCTAGTGTGTTAAGAGGCGTTCCAATTTTTCTAAAACTAAGCGGATGACTAAGCCACGTATCTTCGTTGTCACGTCAAGAATTATTCATAAGATTACCATTCCATCTTTAGATATATAGCTCAATATTATAAATGACTAAGTCCTTTATTCTATAACCCCAGACGTGCAGCTCAACATAGGAGTAATTTCTACAAATCTAACCAACTGCTGTCTAGATTTCCTTGTATTTTGACCAACTAATCGATCATACTAGTTGATTGGCTATGCTTTTAGTTTAGAACGCTAACTTGCAAGAGAAAACACCGAAAAGACATTTGTCACATTTAGATTCACAAACTATTGATATTAATCGGAAATCTTGTCTGATTCAACTCTCTATTCTCATTCTTCTTTGTATGATTTAAATTCTCTCTTTAAATTTTTTTTAAAAAAATCAAAAAAATAATTTTGAGTTTAATACTAATCGTAAACAATAACTTAAATCGAAAATAGCAAGTTCTCATATCTGTCGGAATTTTGACGGTTCATTGTATTCTAATATAACTAAACTGCTTTGTTTAATCTTCTAACCTATTAATTTCTATTTCATACCCATATATTTTAGATTGTTTGATTATATTCTAATATAACTATAATTAACTATGTGTGTTTGGATAGTAATTATTTAAGATAATTTTGCGAAAAATATATTGTAACACTTTTTTTATTTGATGTATATGAATGATACAATTCATGATACACATCAATGATATAAATAAATTAGTGTATGTAAATAAGGTATAATAATTTACGATCCAAACACGGTCGAAATCATCGTACTTCATTACGTCCAGATACGAAGTTTCTTATTAGTTGTCAAGCGTGCCGCCCGGGTCCAAGAGGAGCAGAAGTTTAAGCGGGATCTACAGTGCACTGTTGGCTCAAGTTTTTGTCAGCATATTTATATATTTTATATTTGACAACCGCCACGACCCCGCAGCCTTTTTCCCTCCCGGTCGAGCTCACTAATTCGCGGTCTCGGGTCACGGTCGGTTGCTCTTTTTCCTGTCCCGTTTTCGTTTAATTTATATAATATCCAGACAAATAAATACTCCAACATTAAATGAAGGAGGGAGTGGTAGTATATATATACGCAGCTGACATAGTCATTTTGTCGTCCTCTGTCACCCCTTCCCTTCGTTTTTAACGGTTTCAACAGCCTCACGGTTCTTTCTATCCCCTCTTCATCGTCTTCTAACCTTGTTCTCCAAGCTTCTCCATTCTCTCGTCTCTCCTTCCCGCAAAAAATATATATATACAAAGCCGAATAGATTTGAGAACGAAACCCTAGAGATGGAAGCAGCCGTAGCGAACGGTCCGAAAAAGGTTGATGATAAACGGAACGGGGGTGTGATTGATGGACCGACTAATCCAATGGTGACGCCTTTGCTTACTGATCTCTATCAGTTCACTATGGCCTATGCATACTGGAAAGCTGGCAAGCACGACGAACGAGCCGTGTGAGACTTTTGTTGCCTTTTTTTTTTTTATAGAAAAAAATTCATCTAAACTCATTAGTTTCGGTTCTTTCGTTAAAACTTGCTGCAATAACTCCTTTCCAATATTTCCTTCTGCTTTTAATTAATCATCTGCTTCGTTAATGCATTTTCTCGACTCGTTAGGTTTTTTCACGGCTAACAAAATATGTAAATAATTAATTATCTCCTTCGTTAATGCGTTTTCTCGACTCGTTGGGTTTCTTCACGGCTAACAAATATGTAAATTAGGTGTTCGTGGTGGTCAATTAATTCGTAGGGTTGATGCCTTTTGATATATCTGAAGTGAGTTACCTCCAACTTGTTGTTTAGAAGTAATTAGAAATTTTGTTATTTTTTTGAGAAACAAATATCTTGTTGTTTGTGCATTAGATAATTAGATAATGTTATAAGTGAAGGTTATTAGTTTATTCATGGCTGTTTAATTTGGAAAATTTTCTTCTGATAAATTGCAAATTTATTGTCAATTAAGTGTGCTGCAAAGTTCACTCGTTTTTTTTTTACTACGCTGTTTCCGGAATCTAGATCAATTTATTGACTATCTAACTGACAGATACATGATTGTGCATTTTGTTCCAGAATAATTTGCTGTGGGTTTAAGCCAGTTCTTTTCTGCTTTTGCTTCAAATTACATAGCTGTGGATGCATGCGAACTTCAAGAGACTGAAATTTATATGTTAAGCCTGGTCAATTCTTCCTAGTTTTGAAGCAGATCTTGAAAGAAAACATGTCATCTCAGAATTTGAGATTTTGGTTATATTTTATAATTCTTGTCCCATCATTTGTGTACTATTCGAATTTCTGCAGTTCAGCGTAGTTGCATCTCAACTTGACAAATCAACTCTTGCTTTTTCTCTAATGTATTACTGAATTTCTAAGTTCTAACCAATTTGTCTTTCATAGCTTAGATTCTGTTCTTGAAAATGTTTCAGGTTTGACTTGTATTTCCGGAAGAACCCCTTTGGTGGTGAATATACAATATTTGCTGGTTTAGAAGATTGCATAAGATTTGTTGCTCATTTTAATTTTACAGAGGATGAGATAGCTTTTGTGCGGGCAACATTACCTCCATCATGCGAGGTAAAATTACTCAATGCTTGTACCGTGAGAATTACTGCTTGTAGAGTAAGGATTTATGACTACCTGGAGATCATGGAAAAGAGTCTCTCTCAAGGTTTAAGTGTTTGAAACAATTTCAAAGCAATGTTGGCAAAGAAATTGAGGGCTTGCTTCACCCTCCCCCTTCTCCAGGGATGCATGGCATTCACTACCTTGAGTTGCCTCAATGGCTCCTCTCGAATCAGCTGCTGCCTGTGCATACAATCTGGAGGGGAAAAGAAAAACTCTCAATATTCTCAGGATATCTAGTTTAATATGCAACTGGTTCCTATATATGCATACCTGCAGTTTGAAGAAGCACGATTGAACTCGGCGTGAGTTTGAAAATCGAATAATGGTTAATGTAGGTAATGATAGAAGTACCAAAGTGTCATTGAGATAAGAATTTTAAAAGTGTGATCTACATAAAAGTTTTTAAAAGTGTCATTGGATCATATAATCATGCATTTTATGCACTAAAGAGGAACTTAAGGATATTGGTAAATGTTTCATTTTCATCTATGATTTGACTTGCCAAGTGCTTTGTCCTTGAATAATATGCAGGATAGTTTCTTTGATTACCTCCGAGGACTTGATTGTTCAGATATTGAAATATATTCTATCTCTGAAGGATCCGTAGTCTTCCCTAAAGTTCCTTTGTTGAGGGTTGAAGGACCAGTTGCGGTAAGTAGTTGAACTAAGTATGGTCAAGATCATATTGTTAAAGCATCTTCTCTGGATAAATGTTTTCAAAGTGTGCAATGATGGTTATTTTTCTTGAAATGTGTCCCACTATTATGAATGCGTCCTGAGTGGTTCTAATTGTTCTTAAAGGTGGTCCAGCTGCTCGAAACTCCATTTGTGAATCTTATTAACTATGCATCGTTGGTTGCTACTAATGCTGCCAGGCATCGTTTTGTTGCTGGAAAATCTAAACTGCTTCTTGAATTTGGACTCAGAAGGGCACAGGTTGGTTTCCCTCTCTCTCTCTCTCTCTCTAAAATTTATCCTCTGTAGAATTTTTGGTAGTTATTTATTGTAAAAATTGCTTTATAATTAGGGCCCTGATGGTGGCATATCAGCATCCAAATATTGCTACATGGGAGGATTTGACGCAACAAGGTGATTGCTATTGATATAGTTTTTCAGTTCAGACAAGGTGGTCTGATGCTTCTCTTGAACAGTTTTTGCTGTTTTTCCTGGTTATGAACACAATCTAGACTTGGAGTTTTGTCATTCAATTGTTGAAATGACCAGATTTAATGGAAGCATCTCTAGTTAAAGTAATTCAACATGCCTTTTTGGTTGGTCAAATGCATAAAGTAGAGACAGCTTTTTTGGTTCTAAGATGATTTCAATCTCTCTCACTAATTTTGCCAATGTTTTGTTTCAAAAATAAAAAAAAAAAAGAGAAAATCATAAGTGGTTTATATGACTTACGGATGATGTGGCTATTACCAAAGCCTTCCCCCCTCCCCTCTGCCCCCCCCAAACCCAAACCAACAAAAAAAGGAAAATATGGACAAACTGCAGACAAATCAGAAAACAAGATGCAGAGTTCTCTAATCCCCCTACCACCTCCCCGCTCTTAAAACCCCTCCCCTCTCTTGCTAGAAAAGAATATAAAAAAAAAATGCAGAGTTCTTTGTATGTGGACCTGTTTTCTTGTGTTTAATGAATAAGCTCATATTTTTTTGGTATTATGTCATAACAGCAATGTAGCAGCTGGTAGATTGTTTGGGATCCCACTTCGTGGAACTCATTCTCATGCTTTTGTTAGCTCATTTTTGGTAGGTGAACTTTCCTTTTCTGTAAAGATTTCATTGCTATCTTGTTTTCAAATGTCAGTGACTGCTTGCATGTGTAGTCATTTATCCATAAGCTTGAGATTTGGAAGGACTGTATTAAGCAATGCCTTAGAACTATTATAAACTTAGTGCTACAGTACTTGTTTGTACATGTTTTGAAGGATTTTGATAGGGACATTGCATCTCCATGTTGTATGATGAACTTTAGAATTGTTACATCTATGTGTAACTTGGGACATCCATTTTGGTAACCATGAACGTCCAAAATAAGTTTCGTGGATGCTGGGGCTTGCATGTCATTGGGCAAGGTGAGAATGCAACCTAAACTTAATGGTTATGTAGCATATTTTTGATGTGTTGAAATACAGCACAAACTTTGTAACATATGATGGATGCGTCCTACTTGGAAGTTTTATACTACTAGGATTAGTGAAGTTATTAAAATAATGTGTTTTCTTGGTAACTAGTCAGTTTTTTCTTATCTTCCATGGCCATTTCAGTCTGTTTGGTTTTCCTTGCACATTCTTAAGTGGATAATTTATATCAATATCATAGTACTAGAAAAAAAAAGAAGAAAGATCATTGTGCTATTAATGATTGTTCCATGTCAATCTGGTTATGTAGTTGAATTTTAGGTATCTCTATCTTACTTGCAAATTCATCCTTATTTTATTGACCTTGAAATTTGCAGAGTCCTGATGAAATATTAGAGAAGTCACTCTGTAGCTGTGATGGTTCAACTGTTTGTGAGGATTTCGTTAGTTGGGTGCAGACATGGTTGAGCAAATTAAAGGTGTCATGTGGTTCACTGAAACGCTTCTAAGTGTTTTACTCTTCTTTATAAGTACTCTAGTTTTCTATCAGTTTGCTCTTAATTTAACGTTTACTTTTAACAAGGATAACTATGCATCAGAATACGGTTGTTTGAGCCATCCATATTGAACTATTGAATAATCTGCTATGTGTTTTGTCTAGATCTTTTTCATACTGATTATTTTTGTTTGCACGGATCTGTAGACTGCCATACTTCTCAACTTCTAGCAAAATCCCAGGCAGGCCATGGGACATCTGATAGGCATCACACACAGCAATGCAATTTTTCATATTCAGTAATATTGAATATTAATTGCTGCAATTAGTTGAGTACAAAAAGTAAGGAAATCCATCCCATCATGTATCAGATTTTTACTTTATTTGGTAGAACTCTGTATGACATTTGTATGGGAAGAATACAATCCAGCAATTTCTTGTGTTTTAATGTATAGTGGAGTGAGTTTTGTTAATTTCAAATGCACAAATTTATGTTACAACTGTAAACTCTTTTTGTTAGTTCATGGTTTCACCTTTAGGCGCCCCCTTGTTTAAATGCTAATGGAGACCAATGAATTGCAGAACTGCATTGTCGAAGACAATTTTATGTTGGATCTATGTATACTGATTCTGCTCATATTCTTTTTTCAGCGGTCAAAACTATTAGCTGGTATTTTTGGTGAAACCAATCAAAGTGAACTAGCTGCATTCATGTCATATGCTTTGGCATTTCCCAACAACTTTCTGGCCTTAGTTGACACATATGATGTAAGTGGCATTTTTTAGTTTCTTCTTGCTATCTCTCTCTCTCTCTCTTTCTCTCAGTGCACAGAGTTGCTCATCGTGGGTCGTGCCATTTCTTATGTATGCATAATCTACTGTATTTTTCAAACCTGATATTTTGGGTCTAACTTCTACGCTTCTTGTTGCATGTGTTCTAGTTTACATATATGCATAACTCTGATTTTTCTAGGAATATATTTCACTAGTCCTAGGGCCGGTTATTGAGCACAGTTTGGATTACTTAAAGCTATTATACTGCAAATTTATGGGCTTCTAAGGTGCTATAGTTTGTGGATTATTTGTCTAGCTTCAAATCAGTGGTCTCTTATCTATTCATTTTTTTTTAAATTTCTAATCAGTATATCCATGTTTTTCAGGTAGTCAGAAGTGGCATTCCCAATTTTTGTGCAGTTGCTCTGGCCCTAAATGATCTGGGGTACGTCCTAAAGGGTTATTAACACTGTCCTCTTATGATGAGAACTGCTGTTTATTTTAAGAATGGCGTGGAATTTTGGGAACAACCATGATTGGACCAGTTTATTTTGCGGTTGCTAGGGATGAAATATTTATTTTACAATATTGTGAGGCCAAGCTTCTAATTCTGTATTTAAACTAAATGAGAAATGCTCTTATGAAATATATATGCAATGGTGAAACAAAAGTTCACAAGGTTTACTCTATGGTTCTGTGGCCAGTGAAGATAACGTAAATGCTCTTATGGAAAATACATAGCTGAGGGTATCCAATGGATGATGAGGTCAAAGGGATGTCTCGGCTTAATTCTAACTTTTCCTGGGTAGACATGCTTTCTTTTCATTTTAATTAGTTGCATTTGTACAAGAGGTACAAGGAATTGGGTAATTTGATCTTTGATTTGTATCTGATGTAATTCAGGAAGTTATTTTGTATCAAATAGGTTGCCCTACTAAATAAATAAAACAAACTATAAAATACCATAGTAGAATAAAATTACAAGAAACTGGATTTATGTGCTGAACAATATAAGCTAATTCACTATCGAAACCTTCAATTATCCAAAGAATAACATTTGCAAGCTTAGCTGAAGTGTTGATTTGTTGATTTTACTTGATAGATCCACTTTGCATTGGGTTTTTCTGCCAGGACTTCGTTATATTTTATGGTGATATTATGTTCTTGGTTTACTAAAATGATATTTTGCAGGTATAAGGCACAAGGGATTAGATTAGACTCCGGTGATCTTGCATACCTGTCGTGTGAGGCTAGAAAGTTCTTTCATTCTATTGAAACGGAATTTGGAGTCCCTGATTTTGGAAGGACGAGCATCACAGCCAGTAATGATCTCAATGAGGAAACATTAGATGATTTGAACAAGCAGGTGAGTTCTTTAGAAATTAGATGTTTATGATGTATTCATGGAACTCCTGGTCATGTTTTGGTTAACTCAACACATCAGCTTTAATTTTCTCTCTGCCTTCTGATCAATATTGCATTGTCTTGTGGAATGCATTAGAATGACACTCTGGTGCTAAGCTGGTTTTCCATCTGATTATAGATATGTGGAAGAGTATCTTTGGCTTGTTTACCCCCATTAAAAGGGGCCAACTGCTGGCCTTGTAGAGGTGGCAATATGTGATTAAATACATAATTTATTTGTCTTTGTTTGTTGTGTATGAGGATTAGGTTTGAAATCAATTTTGGCCTGTAATGAGAAAATTTGCAGTTATGCGAATGCATGATGTGCAGTTTTACAACCAAATTATTCTGTTACCATATTATGCGATGTGCATTTATGATGGAAGATGAAAATCAATTGATTGTCAGTTGAGTCCTATGTGACTTCTCTGGTCTCAGTTACCAAGAGCACTGAGTTTTATTTCATTTAAGGAAAATTTGGTTGCATTAATTGATTTTTTCTTGCACAGGGTCATGAGGTTGATGCTTTTGGAATTGGAACTCATTTGGTTACATGCTATGCTCAACCTGCCCTAGGTGTTGTCTTCAAGCTTGTTGAAATAAATAACCAGCCCCGTATTAAACTTTCTGAAGATGTTTCAAAGGTTGATCTGGTTGTTTCCTAGTTTTTTGGGTATTTTTGTTCTACACTTTGGAAGCTTATGAATTTTGGCTTTAGGTCTCTATTCCGTGTAAAAAACGGTGTTACAGATTGTATGGGAAAGAAGGTTATCCTCTTGTAGATATAATGACTGGGGAAAATGAGCCGTCTCCAAAGGTATGTATGTATTTAAGGACTTCTTTTTGGTGCTTCTTTTGGATGTTCTAACATATTACTAACAGATAGTCCTTCATAAGCTTTCTTGCATATTAGTTTCCTCTACTTATCTGCTATGTTGTTTATCTAGTTACACAAGACTAGGCCCTCCCCCCTTATTGATGTAACCTAGTTGTTCGTCCTGTTATCGACTGTTTAAGCAAATATAGTTGTTTTTTATTGGTTTTAGAGAGAGAATTATAATCTGATGATAACTTTATTAGTTTCTGATTAAGACAAAGCGAACTGACTTTCGCTATATACATGGTCATCTAGGCTTCTATATCGAATCAAGTGATTAACTAGGTCTTGGTATAGATTTTATCTTGAACTTGCAAGTCGTAACGGGCAACTTAAATCATTCAGTGTATTGCATTTCTTCCCAGGGATTAAGATTTTTTCTGGCTGTATTGAATTAGAAGTAAATGAAGAGGCTGGCTTTTATCAGAGTTATGGTGTCAACCTTAGTCCAATAAAAAAGTTTGTTTATGGAGAAAGGATAATAGAGACACAAGCCAATATATGGAAATAAGCAATGGATTTATCCTGTGCGTGTTCATGCTGCCTGTGGATTGCTGAATTCCTTGTGTATGACAGTACTCTTTGATCTTTTATGCTGATTTACTGATGCCATTCTCAGGTAGGTGAGCGGATTTTGTGTCGCCATCCATTTAATGAGTCAAAACGAGCATATGTGGTTCCGCAGAAGGTTGAGGAACTTCTAAAGTGCTATTGGTCGGGTAGTTCAGGTGAATTGTGATCTCTTAGTTTGCAAAATCTGAATTTCCGGTCATGGTTGAGTGCATATCTTAGTAACTGCAATCTGTGAGAGATCAGGAAAAGTATGTGAATGCATGAGTATCTATTTTTTGCTCTTCCTTTGGGGGGGTGGCATAAAGTCATTTGTGCATCGTACTTTTTCCAAGTAATGGTTAGTTATATCATGGCTTTGGTTTTGGTAGATTTAGTGCACTACCTGCATTAAGTGGGTGACAGATTGCAGAAGCCTAACTAGAATTGAATATTTAGGAATGAAGCCCAATTAGCAGTTAACTGGTTATATTCAATTGCATGTAACCTGGCTATCACGTGCTCAAACTTGTGTATTTTCGGGAAAGTGGAATGTACGTAGCCTCTGTTCTCTCATGCTTGGGGGACTACAAGGTATTTGGAAGCTTTAGGCGTATGGCTACCTGTTTTGGATTTTATAAAATGAGAGCACGTCATAATAAATTTTCATATCCCGGTTAATAAGGATAAAGAGCACATAGAATGGAAATGAGAGGATATTTAAAGCACCATTTATTCCTTTCTGAATATTATCCTTCGATTTGCTGTTGTCGAGCTACTTTTGACTATAGTCATAGTCTGTTCGAATGCTCCCTTGGATAATTTAATTATATGTGAAACTTATTCGCTATTTTCATGGATTTGCAATTCCTGTAGATAGAAGAAGAGAGGAGTTACCACCCATCAAAGAGATAAGGGACCGCTGTATTGACCAACTGGACCGGATGCGTCCTGATCACATGAGAAGGTTGAACCCAACACCTTACAAGGTATCATATAAAGCTATATTTACACCCTGACAGACTATGTTTATTTATTATCATATGGGCTTTTGTGATTGGTAAAAATGAAATTTGATAATCTAATATTATTATCGTTAATGATATTTACTTGGCAGGTTAGTGTAAGTGCAAAGTTATATGACTTCATTCATTTTCTCTGGCTCAATGAAGCACCCGTTGGAGAATTGCAATGAGAGCCAAACCTTGCCACCCTTATAGGCTGTTCGGTTCCCCAACCGTGTATCAGAGATTTTTACGTGGTTAATTGCAAGGCACCTGTTGGTTTTAGGATTTAACACGCATACACCCTCCCCCTCTGTACCCAGCTTCACATGGTAGTTCAATTTGATCACTTGTAATTTGTACAAAACATTTATAGGTAACATATACAAGGTTAATTGGGAAAACAAAATTGGGAGTGGTAAATGTACCAGGCAGACAAGCTAGATATGCATTCTTAGCAAGCTTGATGCCGTTAGCCCTTGTTAAAATCAGCAACTTTTGATTTGCTAATACTGTGTTATCATCTGAGAAAGATTTTCCCGATATCTTTCCAAAGACATTGCAGCAAAAAGCATCAAGATCCTCTTCTTTTTTTTTTCCTGCCAATCGGCAAACAAAGTATTATAGTCCTACTTGGCTGTCTTGGGACATCGTTGCCCGACTGCTCCACTGACAGCATGTGGCAATACTGAGACCAGTTGATATTAAAGTACCCGAGATTACACGACACTATTTCTTCACTCCCAAACTTTTGTCCATTTGAATTTTCAGATTGACTATATACATAGGTTGGATCGAGGGAATTACGCTCGTGCAAGCCCCAAACCATAAAGATACTATTAAGCATTTATAACTCGATAGTGCAAACATGCATCATATTGATACAGCTAAGCTTTCCATCTGTACCCACCCATAGGCACACCTGTCACGGAGGCTCTGCGCCGTTGACGCTGCCAATTCAACTAAAGGCCGCACTACAGCAAGCTCTTTTTCAAGTTGGTTTTTCATACCAGCTTCAATCTACAATTTCAAAACGAGAACGCTTAGTTATTTCTTTGAACGAATCTTACAGTATCATTGTCAATTTTTCTATTAAAGTAATAGTTAATATTAAAAAGTCAAATTCAATTTAAAAAATTGATAAATTTATCTTTTGACTACTTTTTTTCCTAAATGCAAAAGACCAAAAAATAAAAATAAAAAATAGATACCAAAAGTTAGAAAACATCATCTTTAAAGGTTATAAATATCAATATAGGTTTTTAAACAAAAAGAGAAAGAAAAGGGAAAAAAAAGAAAAAGCAATAGTGAAGAGGAGAACTTGTCAATTTATTAATTTGATTTTGACATTTTAATATTGATCATTGGTTTTAATCAAACTATGACGAGGTTATATATAAATTTTTAAACCATAAAGAAGTTAAGTAGCAAATCACTAACCCATTCAAGAGGGTTAAAGGTAACTTATCCTATTTCTTTTACTACCATGAGCAAACAGTACTCAAAAAAAAAAAACAAGAATTTGTTCCTCAATACGTGGTATATACTAATAGAGAAAGGAGTGAACTGAGAAGGACAATAACCTTATCAACGCAACGAACAGTATCCAGAATGTGGCAGAAATAGGCAAGCTGCTTGTATAGATCAGCTTCCGAGTACTAGGAAAAATAAATAAATAAACGAATAAAAAGTTCTCATTGGTGAGTTTACTGCAAGATTTTGTTTCAAGAGAAATAGAGCGGGAAGGAGGGGAGAAGAACCTTTCTTAGGAGACGCCCATTACAGCGAGGATAATTAGGACAAACAGTTCCCCGGTCGCAGTCACCAATTAGCCGCAGATTCAAACTACGAGTAGTGTACTTGCAAGTTTCATCATCACACTGAAAATCATTTTCATCACACATTTCTGTTAAACAATTCTAACTATAAGTAGACCATAATCCAATTATATTAGGACTGTTATGGGAATACATACCATCATCCAGCTCTGATAGTATGCCAAGATGAAACCTTCCGCTTGCTTTTTAACCTGTCAAATATCAGGCAGGGTACGTCACTGATCTACATATGATAACATAAAGCCACCACACCCAACCGTGTTGTTTTACTGCAACCATACTTTTGTATTTTTTTCCCTTCGAGCACTTTTATTCTTTAGACCGTAGAGCAACCAGAAACCAGTTAAAGGCTCAAATTCAAACCATGTAAATTGAACAAGAGAAGCTCCAAAATTGAAAAACTACAGAGAATTACCTGATTTGCTATCATTGCAGGAGATATTCTCCCCTGATCACCTTCTACAGAGCACAATTGACAACGTAATTTGAGCCAGAAATTCCCGGGTGCTTGCGAATCTGCTGGCTTCTGACTAATTAACGAACATAGGGAACTGAATAGAGGTGGGCAGTCAAAGGAACTGGAACAGCTTGGACATGACAAAACTAATGGCTCACAACCTCGATATCTGCAATTATCAAAGGCACACATTTGGTGTATTTTTGGTGGTCCATCTCAAGGTAATTCCACTTATATACATAATAACACTAGTAAATAAAACTGGAAAAAATTAGCTTCTAAGAAAACTCAGATTAAAATGCTAACAATCCATATTGGGAAATATGGCTCCTTGGGAGTCGGCAAGTCAACAAGAATTTAAGTCTAGAGTACATTTCCTCATAAGTTAGGAAATGCCTTTCCTTAGACAGGGCAATTCTCCATCTAAATCAAAATTTAAGAGTATTATCAACACTTCGTGGCTGACAGAATGATTACCTCTCCTCGTCGTCACCTACACATAAAAGCAGGCTTGAAGAATCGCTGCTACCAGCTTCATTTGTTTTACTTTGGAACTGAAAGAATCAGATTGTTTTAGTTCCAGTTGCAGATTCTACAACACAAAAAAAAAAACCTACATTAAAAGTTCAAAGCAAATGTTACTTTACCTTAGATGAGTCAAGCCCTAAACAATCAGCCAAACGTGCTGGACTCGTACCCTGAATTGGAGCACAAAGACGTGAAACCACAGGATGAATCTGCAATGTCAACGAACACACTTAAGCAATTAGAAAACCTGAACCATGTACTTTTTTATTTATAATCAACAGCACTAGTTGTCACTGGTCATATAAAGTTGATGAAAAACCTGTTGCGCCAAATAATAATCAATGTCAATTATCCATTTCCCGTTGCCTTTCTTCACCTCATCAGGATGCCTTGCTCGCTGAGCAATCCCCGAGCCACTTGAGCTAATCCCCTACCACACCATATGAAGGGGAGATTTTAACACAAGGAATTGGGATGGAAGTAGTTGGAGTTGAAGGAAAACATCAGATAAAGAATGATAAATATATAAGCAAAACACGGACCTGCTCACAGCAGATGATATAAGGTACCGTATCTCCAGCAGAGCAACCAGTCACATAACCATTTCTCCTCAATCTAAGGGCAACCTGGAAAACAGACAACCACATCCATGCATGAATAATTAGTGCAATTAATTCAACAAACTCCAAAATGAAACTTTGAGATGGTTTAGAATGAAAAGGTTTTTGTTTTGTAGAAGACAAGACAAAAAGTGGGTCTATGAACGAACTTCAACATGGGGTTGACTTTTTGCATCAGGGTAAGCTTCTGGTGCTTTTGTCAATGTCTTTGTGATAATGTATTTTTCGAGTTCTATTTGTCCCCTTCTCATATCATCTTGAATCTGCAGAAAAATATATAAGCTCCATCAAAAAGGATTTTCAGACCATTAGGCATTTTTCCACACGAGGTCAATTAACAGTTTACCACATTATCAATGCCAATTAATTGAGTTAACTTCAAGCTGATTCAAAGTCGTTAAAAGTTGAAATCAAATGTCAAAAGACAAAAACACAAGTGATAGTAGGATGAAGCATGAGTAATGTGCAATGACATTAGTAACAAAATTTTGAAAAGAGACTGCCTCCTTTACAAAGTCTGCTTTTAGCTGCCAATGAAATTTCAACATATTCTAGCTAAGTTGAGCTTGTCCACTCAAAATCTTGTTAGCATGTAGCAACTGTAATATTGATTATCTGTTACTGCTTTGTAACCAGGACCATCTACATACACTGATGAGCTTTCTGTGGGTTTCAGAATATTACCTTAACAAGGGAGTCGTGTATTGATTCAACAACATCCTCACAAGACCTAACAAAGCTCACCCCGTAAGTTTGACAGTCTCAGATCACATCTAACAACGATAAAGATTATATAGCACAATGACAATCAGTACAAAGAGTATACCCGCCAGATAATATTTGACTCAGACAGAAATCTCCCAATTCCTTCGAGAGTAAGCTCCAGTCTCTCCGAACCATATCAAGACCTTTCCGTTCGATGACCTTCAATAAAGTGGATAGATTCATTGATATGCAACTATTGCAGAGTCCTATGTCGTCCAGCAAAATACATTTCCAAAATGTACCTCATTAGGCATTCCATCTTTAAACTGCACTTTAATTGCTGCATACTTCTTTTTCTTAAGCAGCAACATTTTTTTGTACAGACCATCAAGATCAATTTCTAAGCATCTATACTTCTTGTTGACCTATGAAAAGAAACCATTAGTAATTTTAAATATCTGTATTACAACAGAGACATGCACTTCTCAATCCCTGAAGATAAACCCAAACTTGTATTGTGCTAGGAGGAAAAAAAAAACATATCAAATTTTCTAGCTTTCTAATTTTTCTGAGCCGCATACCATTTTCTGATGTCCTAGCTTTCTAATTTTTCTGAGTCGCCTACCATTTTCTGATGCCAAAAACAGCATTCTTTTCTGGTTGAACTATTGTCAAAATGTACTAAGTGATTAATTTAAATGAAATGCAACAAAAGGCAAAAAGAGGCAAAAATTTAGCCTCAGTAGGTCAGTGAAATTCTTTAGATGATTTACCAAAAGAATGAGCAAACAATCAACCCTACCTCTTGAATCACCTTTCCTGCGATTGCTTTTGCTTTTCCAATATCATCAAGCCCAGTATAAATCATAATGGAATCTGTGTCCCCATAAATGACCTGCCAGACAAAAAGAACACCGTACCAGTCAATGTAACATCTTAAACATGGAAAATCTGCAGACATACGGACACTCCATTCACTAGTCCAAAATGAAATGAAAGATGCGACCTCCAAGTTTAAAATATTCTGAACAAGGTCAACCGTACTCTGTAAAATCTCCCTTCCCTTCACAACAATGAAAATTTTGTCAAAAATACATCCAGACTATCATTTAATGAGAATTGCATTCTTTTAACTTGCATCCAGAAAGAAACTACTGACCTGCAAGGTTATAAGCTCAGCAAGTGGCTTTGCATAAAACCTGGAATTTGAGAATCCGAGGCATCCATACATGCTAATAGCCATCCAACCAATGGACAGAACAGCACATCAGTTTTAAAATTGAAAAAAAAAATTAGTAAAAAAGTTAAGGTTGCTAAGGAAAACAAGATGTCTGAATAGAAAACCTGTTTGCTGTTAGCTTCAGTGCTTGTTGCTGTATGTCAAGTTGCTGGGCCTTCAGACCTGAGGCTGCTTTCAACCATGATTTCACCATTCTTCGTCTTTCCACCAGATTTTTTAGCAACTACAGAACATATGTCAATATCATTATAAGTAGCATGCCAGTATATAGGGAACAAGTAACTTAATGCAGCATACTGAGGTATGCATTGATATCTATGAATGTAAAGAGATAAATCCAATATATGGAATCATAAAGAGGGAAATCATAGTGCACAAAGCTCCAATAGATAAGTATATGCACAGAGAGGCTATTCATCGAGCTGAAACCATGATTTTCCTTTTCACAAGGACAATGGCAAACAGGAATGGGTTTTCAGAAAGCAATTTTCTTATACTGCTCAATGAAACTCAAAACAAAACCAACAATAAACAAACTTAATTCGACCAATTAAATTCAACCATACAAAAGAAAAACTTCACAAATTAAGTTTAAGCTTACCTCTGGTAGAACTCCAGTCCTTCTACTAGATGGTAAATGGGATACTGATCCATCTGAAAATCTGTCAACAGTTGTGAAACAGATATTGTACTCCTGCAAAAGAGTGATCAGCACAGCATGTTATGTGAGATATGCCCAAAATGAAATTAGTCCAACTACAAGATGACCAAGAAGAAAACAGGAATGGGATGGCAATCTAGACACAGAATAAGATACTAGAAGTAGCAAGAAGAGAGCAGTAGGCATATAGATTACCTGAATAATTGACGGATAGAGACTATTGAAGTCCAGGAGCAATATATACTTGTCATATAGACCTTTTTTTGGCTCCAAAACCAAACCACCAGCATAAGCGGGTCCTTTTTTGGTTTTCCCATTATCATTCCTGGGAATTTCATCAAAATTTATCTCATCAAACGTATAATCATTTTCTTTGCTGTCAACATCTTGGTCAATTTTCCGCTTTGTCATTTTTGTTTCCTTAGCCTGATAGGATAACTTATCCGGAAGAATGAACTTCTTTGCATGGAATGCATGTAACAATAAATATTCTACTCTTTGGGCCCTAGCACCCTGAAAGCAAGCACACACAATGTTATACTAGAAATACAAAAGCTGATCATGTGGAAAAGTTAATTGCCAAAAACATAAGAAAAGTAATCACCTGCAGAGTTTTTCCCCAAAGGTTGCCACTTATATTAGTCAGTTGACGGGTTAAGGGAAGAACACTCAGATGAAACATGAGCTCCATCGACAACCATGAATCTGTTTCACCATATTCTATCTGAAGAAAATAGTTCATCTTCAGAGAGATATCATGTGTACTTGTTAAACAGAAAAATAGTCTTTGTTAACGTGACAGAAATTTTTAAGTATTTGACTACTTTTACCAGAAAAAAGACCAGTGACAGGAATAAAAGAACTAAAAACAGCTGCAATGATGGCTATATCTCAAATGCTTAATCAATCATCGTAAGTGACTTAAGAGTCATGATCTCTTTCATCAGAGGATCCAAATGAGACATGATTGCTTTGGGTTATAAAGTGGAGAACTGGGTCAATAGTGACCCAATATCAGTTAGTAGATTTGCATTTCTTCATTTTCTTTGTCTTGGGCTAAAGGTCTAAAATAGCATGAAAAGATGTATCTTCACACTGTTATACTGACCAAGAACGATGACTAACAAAACGGATGCATTTAAATAAAGAACCTACAAGTTCCATGAGCGATTCTGAATTCTGAAACATTTGAGGAATATCCTGCGGAGCAATCTCCTTGCGGTCTTTGTTAAGCTGAGTCTTTGCAAGTTGTGTCAAGGAATAACTAACCTGGAGAAGCAAAATCCACATGTAATTTAACAGTATCAGCATCATCAAGTGCATTGACAGTATAATATTGCAGCATACCACCTTACCTCCTTTAGTAAATCACGCGAACTAAGATAGGTGTCACACAAGAGCCGCCCTGCAATACAGGACATCATTCCAGTACTTGCTCCTGAGCCAAAAATATTATTTCCTTTGCTGAGTTTAGGCATGACTGAACGCTTGAGACGGCCAACTTTAGACCACATACTGCTGGGTACTTTGCAAGCCTGCATATAACATTATGTGTACGTCTTATGGTTGTTAGTGCCTTTCTTTGCTCACAGCATAAGAAGAATCAAATGATTGGTAAAAGCCAGTAAACATGAAAAGATAGGTGAATGACAAGGACCTGAAATCTGTGAAGAAGAACATCCAGGTCAAACCCAGAGATGTTGTGCCCGACAAGAACATCACTATCCAATTTGTGTAACTCAATCATCAGACGATTTAATAGAGCTCTTTCACTGAAATATTGAACATAGAAATAGCAGCAGAAAGATATAGTAAGATTACCAAGAAATGAAAGCTTAAAGAGGAAATGATTAATGTTTAATAGTAAACACAAGTAGATCAGAACATGCCTGCTCTCACAACTGATGACATTGAATCCAGCTTTTATATTTCTTTCAGCTGCCTCTTTGGTGAATCCCATTGGAAATATGGCCCCCTCAATTTTACGGATAACAGTAAAATGACTAAGCATGCCTGGCCTGGCCCATTCTGACGCTAACATTGGAGCATCTATCTGAAAAGTTCATCATGCAATTGGTATGTGTCTTTAATATCAGACTAGACACTGGCCTACAGGAAACAATGCTCAGTAAAACATATTTCCTGCTGTCATATTTCATAAACTAAATGTGGAAAAAGACTAAGACATCAACTTGGAAAGAATGAACATGCAACTATGAGCTCCACTAGTTGCAGGCATAGGGTGGAGAGAGAGTTCACCAATTGGTTGAGCACCACCTGTCTATGCTAAAGTATACCACATTATTATTCATTCCAGTAACAAGATGGATCAACCTCCAATTCCAATAATGCTGTAATATCAAAAAATAAGCTCCTTCTGAATGTACCTTTGCCTTGTGACAGCAGATGACAGATGCAGAAACAATTTCATTGAGATTTTGTTTCTCATTGGTGATTGTTTTCAGATTTATTGCCGTGACTACTACAGGAGGAATCTCAACAATATTCTTTGAAGATGTTAAGACTTGAATATCCTTCGGAGAGTCAACAAAAACCTCAAACTTGCACCAGCTCACTCGTTGGGGCACTGGACGGCTAGAAAATTTTGAAATCGATAGCCATGAAGGTCCTTTTATTTTCCTTTTAACAAGAAAAGTTTCCAAGGCACTGCAGAAAGAAGATGGTGATAAGCGAATCTTTTACACAGAGAAATGGTATGCACTCTTAGGTTGATGTCTCACAGAACAAAGTGAATGACAGACATTGAGACTCAAAAATCCAGAGTGTGGCCTTTCTTGAAGTAGATTGAACAAGACTAAGAGAAGCACATGAGACCTATTTGCAGCATTACCTCGAATGAGTTCCAAGTAAAGCACAGAAATTTTCTCCCCTAATATCTGATGGAAGTGGTGGGTCCTGTAAGCATATATCCAACATCCAGTAATAATGACCAATATTAAGCATAATAAAGGCTGCATCTATGGGCACCAAAATTCCAAATACAGTAAATTTAAGAAAGGTACTGTTCTAAGTGGCTAAATTAACACAAGCTAAATACCTTATATGGATAGCTGATCTTTAATACATAGTTCTTGCCTCGAGGTATGTCAGATCGCTCGAATGCATAATTCCTCTGCAAAGACAGTAAAATATCAGGCTGACTAGGAAACTGGCACTAGTATGTAACACGAAAAACTAGATAATTTTTGGCAAAACAAACAAAGATTGGCTTGACTATTTTGATGCATTGAATAAATAAATCTCAAACCTTAACAGGTGTCATACTAAAACATGAAACATTACGTTCCAGCAAGTGGTTACTCATTTCAGTCTTTAATCCCGATGCCATCTCCTAACAATGAAAAGTTGAAACTGACGTGAGCAGTGAACCAAATACCTGACTACTAATACAGGAATTTCAGTAGATAAAATTACATGCAGCTGAGTACGAAATTCTGTGGAAGATATTCGAGACTCTTCCACATCCTGTTCTAACTTCATTAATATGTCACCGTGAAATACAGAGACATTTGGGACTGCATAAACGCATCTCAGCATGTTCTTCACAACCACGCAGCAGCTGTAGTATGTATCTCCAGATTTGACCTTAAATCAAGGGATAGAAGTCAGATATTGATAATAACAAGGATACTTTGCATGGAACATACACCAGATGAGCATTTAAGCAACAAAGTACGGCATGAATTTGCCAAAACCTGTGCACCAGAATGATATAGAAAAGCATATCCCAGGTCCTAAAGTCTATTCAAGGCTAGGTTATTTAAGCATCACTTTTTAAGACTAAAAGGTTTATAAATACTGCATAGACTAGTGACACTGAAACATGCTTCTAGAATAAGTCAATGAAGTACAGAGGATCCTAACCAGCCTAAGGTTCTGTATGGCAGAGGAAATTAGAAAATTAGTAGAAATTGAGAGATAAGAAAGCATAAAAAAGAAATCAGTATGCCAAAAGTACCTTCCCAAAGAGATAAAGATTGCCAGCATTGGCACCATAAAACTCCTCGTGAGCATCCAGTATGTAGAAAGGCAGTGACCCATCAGAATTCAATTCAAAATCTGATTTGTCTTCATTATTCAGACTCTGATTAACTCCAGAGCCATTGGAACTCACAGCTTCATTTCCTGCAGTTTTCACTGCCTGCCACCCGGCAGTTGCACTTAATGCTGAATCTGTCTCTTCTTTAATCTTTGCATTGAGAGTAAAAACCCTCTCGTCCAACTTCACCTCTTGCTGCTCTTTCACTTCGAATCCATTCAACAAGCCCTCCCCATCCCCATTACCTGAAGAATCTCCCAGTCCTGCAACTAATTTATCATCTTTCAATTCAACAATTCCTTCATTTTCCTTTCCATTTTCCAGCATCACATTTTTTTCCTCATCCACGTGGCTTTTCTGCAAATTATTCACCAAAAACTCACTATTCGAATTCCTAAATCCATTGTCCTCGTGCCTAACACTCGAATCAACACAATCATTAACGGCCTTGTCAAATTTAACGGACATAAAATTAGAATTAAGAGGAACAGAACTTATTGAATTTGACAATAAACGGGAGGTTGCCTTCTTCCTCCTCTCCCTATCAGCCTCATCAGGCGCAAATTCAGCAATAACATCATCTACGATACTCTCGCACGACAAAGTGTTCTTCCCCTTATTATCATCCCTATTTTTCTTAAACACTGAAGACGTAAACATATTCGATATCCTCTGCTTGCCCATCAACGCCGCAGCAGCAGAGAGAGCCGAGGGTTTTTTCGTCGATTGCTGCTCCTTCTCCGCAGTAGTGTTACTTTTGTTATTTTTCTTTCTCTTCGGGCGCTCCAATTCCCCGTCCGACTCTTCCGAAGAGAGAGGAACACCAGCGCGAGACCAATCCTCTTCTTGACCTTCGTCAACGTACCCTAGGCCGTCGTCATCGACGATGAAATCTTTGGCTTCCTCACGACGTGTGGCGACGAGTTCCTTGTACTCTTCCTCATCGACGGTGTCGTAGATGGGATCTTCCATTTTGATGTTAAACGTGGCGCCGCCCTCGGTGGGTCGACGGCAGCCGCTGCGGAGAGCTTTGAGACGCTGGAGCGCGTCCGCACGCGCCGTGGCCTGAGCTCCCCTGCTCCTTCTCCTTCCAGCAACCCTAGGCTCCTCGTCCGACATTTCTCTTCTTCCTTGCCCTAGATCACGCCCCTACAGTTTTTCCCGGACTTCTGGATCTCCGCCTGGGAATCTGGGAAAAATGGGATCTGTGGTTAGTGCTAACCAGTTCTTCATCAGTATAAAAAAAATGGCGGGAAATCTGCGTTTGGCGCCAAAATACGAGTGTTTTCTTTTACTTTCACAATCTTCCAATTCAATTAAGGTACTCCTATTTTATTTGTTCATTTTTTGTAGGACCAGGGTGGACTGGCCCACGTTACTGACCACCTTAGCTGATCCTGTAAGAGAGTAGAATTACTATATGCTAGTCGTATTCCTCAAAGTTGAAGTCGGCACTACGCTGCAAACGAATCACATCGAATCGAATTTTGACATAAGCGAGTCGAGTATTAATTTAATTTTATTGAGCTCGAACTCGACGAATTAATAATTTTGAAGCTCGAGCTCTCTTTCGCTTCAAAAAATAAAAAAAAAATATTTTTAAAAAAACAAAAATAAAATAATATATTTCTTCATAAAATAATAAAATATTAAAAATATATATAATTTTACTATTAAAATAAAAAATAAAAAAAATTATATTATATATATATATATACTCGAGCTCGCGAGTCGAGTTTAATATTTTGAACTCGAGTTCGACTCAATCAGCTCAAGTTTGACCCGAGCTCGATATTGATCGAATTTGATTCAAATCGCTCGCAAGCGGTTGAATTCGTTTGCAACCCTAGTTGACACGTAACAAGAATCTTATTAATGGAATATCAGACCATCATCTAATTAATGAAATATCAAACCATTATCTTATCTCTTGGAATGTTTTGATGTACTATGATTATTTGATTGCTTCTATTAAAAAAAATAGATTGATTCTGGAATCTATATAGCCAAACAAGTTGACATAAATTTCCGAATGTGTTCATGCTGTCGAGAGAAAGTGAAATGAAGAAGGAAGTAAATCGCCTAATGGTCAAATCATTATGATGGAAAGGAACGCATGTGACGGGAAATAAAAAAAAAAAGAAGCATATTGGTAGATGAACTTTTCCTACGGATTTGAATTGCATAGTGCTTAATTTTGTTTCAGGCCAAAAATCGTTCTCATTAAAGAAAGATTGAGATGACAATTTGTAAATTGGAAACTACACGGAGTCGTTTCGTTGTCCATAATTCATAACTTAAAAATGGTAAATTCCAAAGAAAACCAACCAAGGCGTTTGATCTGATCATACAACTAGCAAAATGCAACAGGGGGAAAGCTTTGGGTTACTGCTACTCTTTAGAAACGGGAAAAAGCCTGTGAAGGTGTTTTAGAGAAGAACAACATCAAAAGCCTTAATATGCAAAACTTGAGACCAGCCTTCACCTATTGAAGTCAAAAAGAGATTCCTGACTTAAAAGGGATTATTATGCTCCTGAACTAATTGATCCTGATTCCTCATTCATTCCTGTGTTACGGGGGCGTCTGCTTCGATGGAGATCCCTGATAATAATAAGTTCCTGTGGTTTGTCATTAGCACTATGCCAGAGTGCAATAAATATCTTTTTATTTAAAGAAAAGTTTGTCGTCTCAACATGGTAGAAAGTAGAAACTGCAAAGAATGAAATGTATAAAGTAACAATTAGAGCATCCAGGAGCGAGGGAAGTCGAATTGCCCAATGGAGAGCAATGCCAAGCAAGTAAAAAAGAATACGGGCAATTCATATCCATTCATGAATGAATACAAATACAAGTCGAGATCACGATACAAATCATTTACTCATGAACCACAAAATCTATCAAAAAATTGCCGTTAGTTTCTTCCTTGTACAACAGTACTCTCTTGTGATGAATTCCTCGCGCGCGTCTGAACGCTGAGATTCCCATCTTATAGCCTCAGCAAGAGAATTACAGTGATCATTTGCCCAATCAACCAAAGGAGGTGGACTTGACGACTTATATGAGAGTTGTTGCCTGGACTTTCTGATGGACCTGTGCTGGTGGACGTCAACTGTGCCGGTGGCGGAGGAGAGAGTACTGGCACGTCACACGTTGCATTTGCCTGCTCATGTTTGAAATCCAGTTAGCAACTACGCCATCGCAATCAAATGGCCATCACATTAAAATTTGATGGCTAGGAGATATCCTTTCTACTAACTTGACTACATGCAAGGGAAAAAGACAATAATAGTTTCATTCCGTATCATCAGAAGAAACTCGTGAGAGAAAGGGATCAAAATTAATACTCAGGTGATAAAATCGGTCATTGTGACTGCCATAGCTGATGGTTCAATATGATTTTTTGTTTATGGGCATCATCCCTTAATAATTTACAAAAAATGCACTCTTTCGAATGTAATTTAAGATCAATGCACGATACTTCTCGTCTAAATGATACTCGTATTATCATAATGACTGGCTAACCCTCCTATATTCCATATGACCTAGAAAAAATTCTTTCTTAATTTTCCAGAAAATGTAAGGGGTTCAAAGAAACTTGGGCCGGAGGAACTGGAGAACTTGAGTAAATGGGAACAATTTTGGGGGTTGGAGACTTAGTCAAGAATTTGATTAACTGCAACACTCAAACGAACCTTGCAATATGCAATACTGTCACAACCACAGGTCAAATGACCGTTTGCTTCATCAACGGCTTCTGGGGCACCTCCACCATCACTCCTCTGTACCAACAAGCAAATGATTCAAGCAAAACCCCCAGAGTCCTTTTGATCAATAAAATCGTCTAACTATACGTTATCATCTTTAGGAAAGAGAAAATAGCATGTGAAGCATATAAATTTGATTGCTACCTGGTAAAAATCAACAGCGATGAAATTCGGCCATCTATTTCCAGCTGCTTTGTAACAGGTTCGTGTCATACTAACCAATGGAGCAGAATTGTTAGCACAAGCTTCTGCTATATTAATATTCGGATTAGTGGGAAAGAAATTCTCAAGAACCAGTGAGATTGTTTTTGTGTCCATAGGAGATGATTCTGAACGACTAGGACAGGATCCATTTATCATCCCACCATCACCATCTGCAGTTTAACCATAGTATGCAAGTGATCATCAATCCTAGCACAGTCAGTCTCTATCATTCATGGAGGAATATAGAAAGGTTGATTCAAAATAGCATACTAAACAACTTTTCAAACTGGTAAAAGGGAAGAAAGCAAACATCTTGAGGACCCAAATTAGGGATGCAAAGAGCCAAGGAATCAATTGTCAATTTTCTCGAGGAGAAGAAAATTGCACAGCCTAGTTACATGGCTAAGCTAGTACTAGAATGTTTGCATTGCCAAAAGGCATAAGCTTCTTTTCATTTTTGAATCAAGACTTTTGTCTTCTGAGGCATCTCAAAAATGATCAAAATCAGTGTGAATGTAAAGACTCACATTGGTTCTCAACCACATATTTCCACTCATAAGCGATCCCCTCGGTAGCTTCTTTAGATGAAATGGATGTAAAAACCACAAGACGCTGATTCTGCTGGACCATATCATCAACTGTAGGCCAGTCTTGACCACCTTTAGGCATTCGAGACACTGGGAACCAGTATTTGCTGAGGCCAGATGCATTGAAAACCTTTGTCAAACCCTGTGGAGAATGTACATAGTCCTCAATGAAGATGGTAACAATTTCAGTTGGATTTTCTTCAAGAAACACTTGAATTTCCTTCAGCACATTGATGGCAGGTTGCTGGAAGGGTAAAAAAAACATTCGTCAAACAAGACCTGCTATTAGAACAATTGAAATATGTATGAAGCATGACTGGACGATATAGCAATGCACTTGAAAGGCACAAGCGCACTTACAAATGCAGTAAAATTGTAGCATTTTCCACCAAACGAGTGACACAACCAGATGTCATTGTTGAAGTCATACATGTCAAGCATAAGACCTCGAACTCCATTCTGCAAAAACGGATATTTCTCAGAATATGCATTTGCTTGTGCCCTCAAGAATTGATCAACTTTGAACCAAAAACTTCACTGGCAAAATTGTTGGTTCAAATCACAAATTATTAGCATAGTTTGAACAACTACTTGAAAAGTGTGAAACTTCCGTTATTTGACTTAACTAGGAAAAGGGAGATTGAAGGAAAGACATCGATATGAAGGAGTTTCAAAGGACCTTAAATAATGGCAGGCTCAGTACTTGGAGAAAAGCTTGTGAATTGAGGCGAAAAAAGTCTCTGTTGAAGTTGTAAACGGGGCACTAGTTGGACACTTCACCAGCTATAGATTATTACCGGCATGTGCAAAAAATAAATACAGAAAACATGTCCCAAGTAGTCCTTATTAGTTATTAGTCTCTAACCTATCACTAGATGAATAAATATAGGAAACTCAGGAGAATTTGACGGCAAGGAAATCGGATCATAATTAGCTATATGATCAACATAATGGTTGATTTGGGAAAAGTCTAATCACCTAATCACAGCACAATTGCTGTGGACAGCATTCAGGTGGGTTAGGTGAGATGGGGATGCTTATTTTAGATCCAAGCAAAGAGGAATGGCAATTATTGCAAAGAAAACCCCTAACACCTGTTCCTTCAAAGCGCGAGAAGCTAGCTAAAACAAGTACTATAATTCATCAAGCAAACTTCCTTTTTGTTTAAAATGATTTCAGGACAAAGATACAACATCAGGTACGGGTGACAAACCTGTTCAGTACGTCAACGTTTAGCTGCCACACCAGCCAAACTTTAAAGTAACTATCTTCAAACAAAAAAAAAAAAATCTCCTTGTTGAAAAAAAAAAAGAATAAAGGAAAAAAAGTCCAGCCCACCTCTATTTGAAAAGCTGTTAATAAAGTCAAGATGCTCCGGCGGGTCTAAACCAGATTTCTCAGGCGAAGCGCAGAGTAATAAGGTGGTATAATCTTGCTTACCTGAAGCTGATTGGTGACGGTATCTTCCTGATTGGTGGGCGCCAAAATAACAGAGCCTGTTGCCGACTTGGACCCGGACAAAGCATATGAATTGTGGGTCGTTAGCCATGAATACCGATTGAACGGCAAACCTTTCACCTATTTCCGTTCAACCCAATAAGCAACAGTCAACATATATGTACTATGAATAAAGAACCAGGCAAAATTGAAAAATCCATTCAAGCATTCAGGTTACGTGGATAGATAGACAAGTAATTGTACCTTGGAAGTGGGATTCAGCGGTTGAATGCGGGTACATCTCGGTCGAGTGTTTCCGTTAACAGGACAGGACCCACAAATTAATCCGGCATCGCAGGTATTGCTTGAAGACGATGAGTTCGAACATGTTTCGCCAATCTGTTACATTCACAGATTCCGGAGAAAAATCAGTCCAAGAAACGGAAAACAAACATTTGAGATGTTAAAAGTGTGGGGCACTTCGCAAGTACTTGTTATATTTGATGATACAGGAAAGGAAAGAACAGAAAATGCATATGGACCTTGAGACATGAAGCGAGGGGGAGGAGGAGACAGAGGGCGATGAATAGAAGCTTGGAGAAGAGACCCTGCAGAGACCAAAAAAGATTCAAACAATAAATATGCTGTAACGAGGAACTATTGTACGGGTTTATGGAAATTTTATTCTACGGAAGAAAAAGTTTTGGAGATTGAAGATTTTGCATGCCTGCATTTCTGGCAAGCTTTGTTGTTAGATTGGGAGAAGGCAGGGGTCCCTCGTTACGGAGTCTATGTTTTGACGACTCTCTCTATTTATGATTTTTTTTTTTAATACTGCGTACCAAATATTGTACTAATTGGGATTAGTTACCACCTAATCCCAAATAGAGATCTGGTGAATATTTTTCGTGGATTTTGACTAGTTTCGCTTCTTGCCCAAAAATATAATTGAGAATTGACCATACAACAAAGTAGCATTTACAAATGGACCGTAAACTAGTCTTTCTTCTGGAAAACAGGAAATTTATGCCGTATGCATTTACGTGGCACGCGAAATGCCGCGTTATAAACAACAGTAGAGTAGACTCAAGATTCAAGTTCAGGAATTTCGAGACAAATAAAATCTCAGCGACTTTGGACGGTAAGATGGCAACTGTAATTGAGGATATACAGAGCTTAAAGAGGTTGTTTCAAATATGTTCTTTTTGCTTAGTCATGAGAGATAAAAATGATATTAGTGAGCGAATTAACTCCAATATTTTAGACATTCTTTTGGATGAGCAATGGATAACTCCTCAGCGTCTTTGAAGAACACAAGTTATGCAGCTCAAGGAGTCTTTGCTCGTTATTGTAAAGAGTTCTTACTATTAATGAAATGAAGGAATTCTTTCAATGTTTTGAAAAAAAAATACTTAACATGTAGCTTTGCTCGAATGGTAGCAATGACGACACAAAGACAGCACTATAATACACTTTCCAACTAGTCAGCTAAAATAAGTAAAGAGTGAATTGTGACGCCCCGAAAAAAATGAGTTTGAGAACCCGGAAATTTTCTAATTTTCTAGGGTTTATTTTGTTTAAAACAAAACCCGCTTTTTCTACATTTTCTTGATTAGAAAAATTCCCCAGATCAAGTTTATGAGCAAATATAGTTTTCAAATGATTTTTCTAGTATCGGTTAGTCTTTGAGAAATTAAAAGCGTATTTTGGACGTAGGACCCGCAAGTGCGGTAAATGCATTATATTTTTGACAACTTGTTGGAATTTTGTATTAAGTGATATTAGTTTACAATGTGTTAAGATATTTGTCTTGGAGAGACAAAAAGATAAGTTTTAAACCTAAAGGTGACAACTACATTGGTTTTGACTTAAGAGTTACTATTCACTTTTTTTGACTTTTGACCCATTTGAGTTAAATATTTTCAAAAATCACTAAAATTTCACCATTTCTTACCCTTGGATGGCCGGCCCACTTAGCTCAAGAAGGAAGAAAGTTTCTTCAACATTTCAAGCTTCCAACTAGCTTAATCTTCCAAAATCAATCACATAAATTAGTTTTTACTCCATACAATCTTGCCTTTTTGTGTTAATGGTGAGTTTGGTGAAGTTTTTGGAAGAGTTAAGGTGGTCTATAACTCCTCTTCTCTTGTTTCCTAGGTAAGTGATGGTTGAACATCCTACTACACCTAATGATGCTTAAGTGATGCTTAGTAGTAGCTAAAGTGATGGATTATGTGAATTATTTCTTGATTTGAAGTGATTTGGTGAAGTTTTTATATTTATGAGGAATTTTCTGGTTTAATATGAATGAGATGTTGTGGTCATCTATGATGGCTGTTAATGAGTGGAAATGACTCATGTGGGTGTGAATTGGTGATAATAGCAACCAATTTTGGGTTTGGAAGAAATTCTGGAAAATTAGGGTTCTTGAAGCTACATTCTGTCCGAAATTTTAGGTCCTAGATGGAGGCCGAATTGGACTTTCCTCAAAACATGAAAGTTGTAGGTATTGATGAGGTTGAAGTGCATGCAAAATTTCAGGGCATTTAGATTAGTGTAGAGTGAGTTATGCCGTTTTTACTGTTGCTGTTTTTGGTGAACAGAATGTGCGAACTGTGATTATAATCGTCTGTTTTGACTGGAATTGCTTTGGATTTGGATGTTGGTGTCTTCTGATGAAATGTATCTTGATGTCTTAGCTATCATATGCCTTTGGGATCAATGCATTTGGACCTGTGTAGACTGAGTTGGACGAATTACAGCATTGTGTGATTTGGGAACCTGCAATTACGATTCTGGTTTGGTATTTGGCATATATGACTTAGTTGTGTTGGGATTTGGACTGAGTGACCTTCTACATTGTTGTAACCCTGGTTCTTAGCTTCGAAACGGTGGGTCTTGGACCTCCATCCGATACTCATAGTACCTTTTGTGCCATTACCGCAAAAGGACGTCAAAACTGTTTTTCTAGTTTTGAGCTTAACTTTCATTTCCGGACTTTTCCCTAGCTTGACTTGTACGAGTACTACTTGGAGCTTGCTGAATGGCTATTGGATGAACTTGTTGTTGTGTGTGTACCTTTGGGACTGGCTGAGGATATAATGAAGCCGTGGTGGCTGGAAAAGTAAGAAAATTTAGGGGAAATGCTGTCCGAATTTGGAATGGGCTTGATTGCTTTGCGTTTGTGCTTTAGGGCTTGGACTTGAGTGAAGTAATGCAATATGATGGATGGTTTCAGAGCCGTGGAGGTGAGTGACCCCAAACTATTGTTAAAGCTTCTTATGAAATGTTTCTTGCATTATTTACTCGACTGCATATCATGCGTGCTTGCATGTGAGTTCATGACATGTTTTGGCTTGAAATGAGTACTTGGGGAGTCTTGTGCTGAACACCAACGTCTCCTCCGTTTGTTTATGTTCATGTTCATCTGGAGCTCAAAAAGGGGCTCCCTCTTAATGTTAATGTTAATGTTAAATGGTCTATTTGAGCGTTGGGTGTTCAAGTGCTATGATTTCCCTGGCTCACGAGAGCACTAAACGAACATTTGATCTCTGAATCATGACATCATCGAAATGATCGAAATGCAACATTGTGAAATATATTTGTTTAATGATTTTACTGGTTACTCGCTGAGATTCTAGCTCACCCCAAAAATATTTTATTCCCCTCCACAGGGCTCGTGGCGAAGGAAACGTTTGTATTAAAGTTCTCCGTGTGAATGGTTGGTATCAAGGATCAGAGTGGCGCAGTGGAAGCGTGGACGCTTCGCTTTTGATATGTAAAGTTTGGGAACCTTTGATGTATATTTGATATAAATATCTTGAAATTCCATTGAGGATTGTAGTGAACGACTGAGTCCCGGCGAGAGCTGGGCAGGCGGCCCGCCGAACCCTCTGGTTCGCCCTTGGGAGAAGCGGGGCCGTCACATGAAGACGCTTCTTTTTTTCTCTTTTAGTATGTTTTATGCTCCTTTTTTGCTTGGGCAAAGAATAAGTAGTACATTCCAGATTAATCTTACTTTAATTGATCGGTTACCTGTCCTAAACTATTAGTACTTCCGATCATTGAACTCTGGAAGAGACTTGGGATCATGAGCTCATCCTTCGAAAGGGCCAAGGCAATTTCTAAAACGAGAAGTAAAAGAAGAAAAGAAAGAACAGAATGTAAGCAGCAGCGTGTTCCATTGTTATATGGGACTTGAAAACTTTCCGCCGCAAGACAAACCAAACAAATTACATAGGCTGGATGTAAGTCAAATATAACTATTTTTGAGAATCACTTTTGACCATTTTTTTTTATTAAAAGCGGTGTGGTTGAATCTTATTGTCGATGTAAGAGCTTACAATTATGATTCTCAATGCATGCTCTAACTCATAGTGATAGCAGAAATTGAATCCATCCAAACTTTTTAGTATGTTTGAATAGTCAAAAAATTATTTGCTTGCATCACAAACGCAATTTTTAACATACTTTTTTATCTTTTCAATGATCCTTTTATCTCACGTGTATCACATCATAAAAAAGTGATGCAATAATTATTCTAAATAATATTTCAAATAATCTCTTATCTAAAAAAAAAAAAAATTTGCAGTGGGGAGCATGCGAAGAGCAGTTGGAACACCAAAAATATTTATAAATATTGATGTCTTTTTCGGTCAAAAAGAATTGTCCACTGAGATTTTATTAATTAGTTCTCCGGATCGTCTGTCCAAGTACCGTGTCTGAAGTTTAGTTCGCTGTCTAATATGAAACCACATCATTTACCTTTGATAAAGACTCCGTTGAAACGTCATGCCTCCCAAAGTCTCTACTCGAGTCGTGTATTGGCATCTCGTCTTTCTTGATCTACAGTAATACAGCCTGTTTCTTGGTAAGATGATTGATTAACATCACTCAATCTACTGAATTGACTCGGTAACCAGATAGCCTCAAAAGGTAGGGCAAGCGAAAGAAGTCATCTAGGGGCGAAATTTTCAGTTTTCAAGATAGATCCTTCACTTTTCTGTTTGGGGGAGTTGTACAATGTTCAATCTTGTTCAGGGCAAAACAAACTGGTCCTTTTCTATCAAAGAAATTCCTGAGAAGAAATTAAAAAAATTGAGAGTGGCAGTAGCGACCTACCGACGACCGTATAGAATACAAAATTACAACTGGCATTTTGTTTTCTTGTGGGTTCGATACCCTCTATAGCCCTAGCACCCCAATTAATTGTCCTTACACGCAAGGGCTAAAATATGGCAATAAACAAACAAAACATAACGTGGTGTTGGACTTTCTAGACATGGGGAATGAGTGAGCTGTGGCTTGTGAGAGAGCGGTGAGATCTGTTCTCTGTTCTTTCCTCCTTCTTCCCGGTCCTTGATTCTCTAAATTCTGAAGATAAACCGAAGAGCAATTGAAACAAAACCTAGAACTTTTTCCCTCAGCTAAAAGTACCGATCACAAAACCACGCGTGTCAATGCATGCTAAAACAGATTCAGAGGTGACGAGTCTCGCGACATCGTCGCCAAACCGGCCGGTCTACTATGTTCAGAGCCCATCACGGGACTCCCATGACGGGGAGAAGACTACCAATTCTTTCCATTCCACGCCGGCCGCCCTCAGCCCAGTGGGCTCGCCGGGCCGCCATTCTCGTGACTCCTCCTCCACTAGGTTCTCTGGTTCGCTGAAACCCGGCTCGCAGAAGTCGAGTAATGGGCCAAGGAGACACCATCATCGCCTCAAGGGGGAAGAGAAGCAGTGGAAAGAGTTTGATGCCATTGAAGAGGAGGGACTTCTTGATGAAGAAGGTGGACGTAGGGGCATCCCTCGCCGCTGCTACGTTCTTGCTTTCGTCGTCGGATTCTTTGTGCTGTTTACCTTTTTTTCTTTGATCTTATGGGGTGCCAGCCGAAATCAGAAGCCAATCGTTACAATGAAGGTCAGAATTTAATCTCAGTAACTTGAAGCATCTAATCTTATCCTCTTCTCGTCTTTTTCTTTTCGTCGTCTTCTTCCACAAGTTTCGACTAATATAAGAATACTGAACGAGTTAGTGAATTTTGATGGGACAACTGCCATTTACGTTGAGTCAGCTAAATGTACATGAGCTGGCCAATCATATTTAGATGCTTTAACTCGTATGATCATGATGTCCGACTACATCTATTTATACTCTTAAATAATATATATATTTTTGAAAATTGTGCAACCTATAAGTATTTCGATATACAAGGAGTTTTTTTCTTTTTCTTGTTCAGTATCATTTTATTACTGTTGTTGTTGTTATAAACGATTTAATTTATTGGATCTTCAGAGTTTTCTTTTTTTGTTTTCAAACTGGATCTTCAGAGTATTTCATTCGATCAATTTATAGTTCAAGCTGGCTCAGATGGCTCCGGAGTAGCCACCGAGATGGTGACCACGAATTCTACACTAAAGCTAATTTTCCGCAACAAGGGTACATTCTTTGGGGTGCACGTAACATCTACACCTCTAGATCTCTCTTTTTCTCAACTCGCTGTGGGCACCGGAACAGTAAGTTTTTTTTTTTTTTGTGGCGGTTTATCTATCTTCACTTCTTGTATTGCGTGTAAGTTAGAAACGAAATTGTTCAATTTTATTTATATGGGTGGTGCAGATAAAGAAATTTTATCAGTCAAGGAGGAGTCAGAGAACCGTTACAGCAATGTTACAAGGAAGTAACATTCCGCTGTATGGAGGGGGTGCGGATTTGAGCAGTAAAGATGGGAAACCCACGTCGCCGGTGCCACTCAACTTGAATTTTACCGTTCGTGCAAGAGCTTATGTATTGGGCAAATTGGTGAAGCCAAAATTCAGCAGAAGGATCCAGTGTTCAATGGTTATGGACCCTAAGAAAATGGGGGTTGCTATTTCCTTAAAAACCTCGTGCACTTACCAATAAAGTGACGAGGAGGAGTTTGGCGTATACGGAACCAAACAAAGCGAATTTCCACAAAAACTTTGATGCATGCATCCATGAATTACTAATTGGTTTAATTTTGTTTTTTTGGAGGAAATGAGGGTATACTGCAGATACAGACAAGATGCTGGAAATCAAGAGCTGAGCACTTCTTCTGAAGCTGAGGTTTCTGATGAGTTATGGGCTTTATGAAGTGTCGTTAATTTGTTGATTTTCATTCTGCCGTTACGCTCGAAGCTGTCTTGTCTTCTCCTTTTCTTTGGTTAATCGACTTGGGTGCATTTCGATAACTTGCATTTTTTCTTTCGGTTGTGGTTGTGGTGGATATGGGACTATGATCTCTTTCTCCTCTCGCTTACGGAGTTTTCGTGGCAAAAGACTGAATAACAAAGCTATGAATAATAATAATAATAGATGCAAAATGACAATGAAGAGAGAGACTGGAGGATGACAAAAAAAGCTTGTTCTCGACTGGTCATGAAAAGTTAAAAAGTAACTATTTGATAGTGTCGCAGGTTTTAAAAATAAGAGTAAATCTCATATATACTGATAGTACATACACTGTCACCATTGGATTCATGACACATATGTAAAAATTGAATTTCAAATTTAAATTTTGCGTAGTTGTCATTCACCTGTTAGTGTATTGGAAAGATTAATGAGCAATCCAGTGGTGCCTGTTTTTCTACAACATTTTCTTTTTAATTTTAGCATGATCTGCTTTAGCTTGTTATAAACGGTCGAGAATATGCCCTCAAGTTAAACAACTGTCCAAGGGTAATTAGTAATTGTGCAACGTACGGGTGAATGGTACTTGTTGCGCATATAGTAAATCCATGGCAGTTGATCTAATTTCGATAAAAATCATTCTGCCACTCAGCAATTGTCAATGTCGATTTGCATAAATAAAGTGAACACCACCACAATGGTAAATAACTATATGAGCGGTAATGTTTATCGATAGACCTATTATAATTTCAAAACTTTCCACTTTCATATTTTCCTTGGCAATGACCGTATATCATTTTGAATGAGCATCCTAGAATTATACTATTTGTCTAGGCCTGTCAAATGGATGTAATGGATCGGGTTCTGCAATGTCCAAGCTCCGGGCCAGATAAAAAATTTAACAAAATGTTGGGTTTAATCCATTTGTGTTTCAAAGTTTACAGCCCAAGACTGGCCCTTGTAAAGGGGCTGGCCTAAGTTCAACAATTTCCTATTTAGAAATTTTCTTTTTTCATAAAATACAAAACATTAATTAAATAAAATCAAAGCTCAATATATTAAGAACAAGATTTATTATAATTACTTGTACACATTTCTTAAATAGTAGTAAATTTTGAAACAATGAGTAAACATTTGCATATTTTTTTTTTCCATTAAACATATTGAAAGATGGTTAAACTTAGTGTTGTTCACGTTCAACCCATTTTAATATTGACCCTATTTTTGAGCTCATACCCAGTCAAATCCATATACGACGCTAGCTCAACCGGTTAATTAATTATAGTGTCGATTGGGTTGAAATTAAGATTAGATCGATCCTCGACTCCATTGACAGTCCTATATATATATATATATATATATATATATATATCATCACTTTTCCCCTGCTGTTTTTTGATGTCCTACACTGCATGATTTAGTAGTTGAACCTTGACACGCGGTGGGCTCCAATAATACATTCACCTACAACTCCAGGTGATTAAGCTTATAATTTCAACTATTCCTATCAGCAATTGATGCGAATATCTTTAACCCCCAATCATACAGTGTAGAATAACACGCAACACACTGCCCTTGTGGATGTAAGCGGAAGCCATTTTTGCTGGCACCAAACTTTTTAGTGCTGTTAGTCTGATGGAGTGCTTGACCAAAAAAAGGTTGGTTTGATGAAGTTTAGGAACCAACCTAGTAGTGTTTCCCACCATCAACGGGGGAAGAACAAAAGACATCTCAATTTGCCGATGCAATTAATAGCAAGAAGTAACTATTTTAACCTAGCACGAGCCATTATGGAAGAGCATATCATTTGTTGGGGTCTGCGTCCGCCTAGTGGCCAGGATTAATAAAAGTTGCAACTTGCGAGAGAGGGAGGCAGAGTGATTGCGAAGCTACGCAGATTCTGGGCAAAATATCACTTTAGCCCAATAAATCCAGAGTCCAGACACAACTGCAACTCAGACGTTTGTAGCCGCAACAAGAAAAGAGAAGTTTGTAGCCGCAAGAATATTGATTCAAATAAATAAAGAAATTTTTATAAATGATTTCGAGTTTTAATCACTGTACACTCAGACGACTGACTCTCCAATCACAACCGTTAAATGAGGTCATGGCTCCAGGCAACTTGCCTGCTGTACATGAACCTTTCTACCAATTTTATGTACATCAAGATAACTGGAAAAAAACTAACCCAAGAAAGTTAGAAATGGCCAAAAATAAGATTTACCCAAAAAAAAATAAAATCAGAGCTCCAAAAAAAAAAAAAAAAAATCTTCAGGACTCTGAATCTGGCTTCGGTCAGAATATTTGCATCACCTGACGGTGATCCAATCATCGGAACCGAACCACTCAAGTTGGTGGTCATTAACTAGTCCCTGGAGCCGCTTCGCCGGCGAATTGGACCATGACCCGTCAAATGTATTCAACTCTGGGCCGTCGACCCAAGACTGAGATTCCGGCGCGGATAAGGAGGTAATTGAGAATGTGAGCGACGACTGTTGCGACACCCAATCGGGGAAATCGAACGCGCTTCTAGGAGAGGTTGAAGGAACTTCTTTGAATGTAACAGTACCCCGATCATCATGATCACATACAAACGGATGATCCAAAAGCATCTCAGCCGTCCATCTCTCCTTCGGGTCCTTCACGAAGCACTTTCCAACAAAATCTTTTCCCTCCTCCGATAATTTCCCGGGAATCTCAGGCACCTCATCACCAACCCCAATTCTCATCAATAGCGCCGCAACGTCTGAGCACCTCCAAGCCGGAACTCCGGTAAACATCTCTGCCACCAAACAGCCAAGTGCCCATATGTCCGCCGGCGACGACTGGTCACCTCCCGCTACCATCTCCGGCGACATATACAGAGGTGTACCCCTCAATTCACACCCCACCTTTTCCTCTGCATCTTTCTTCGCTAGCCCAAAATCACCAATCTTTACTGCCCCGTCCTGGCCTAAAAGAATATTTTGAAGCTTAATATCGCAATGAACAAAACCATTCTCGTGAACACGTCTTAGCCCTCTTAATATACCCCTTGTATATCGCCGGACTTCATCTTCCGGCAACCGATGATCACATGAATTGTTAAGCTTATCTGCTAAAGTCCCTCCAGAAGCATACTCCAAGAACACATTATACAATTTTTCGCCATTTTCAAAACTGTGACCATCCCCATAGCACTGGATTATCTCAGGGCAATCCTTGAATCCGTCGAGAACTTCCTTCTCGTTCAGCAATGAAGCAGAGGATGAAACTCCGCAGGACTTCACGGCCATCAGTTCGGGAATGTTATGACAGCTGCTCCGGCTGCTTCCGGGTTTTGCTAAACTCACAGTACCAAAGCTCCCATGACCAAGAATATCTCCGCGAACCCACTCCATTTTGGAGCGTCAGATGCGAGGTTGAATTCAAGCTGAAAATTTTTAGCTTAGTCGTTAGAATTTGCGTTTGTAGTTTGGGATGCGGAAGTAGGAGGGAAAACAGAGAAGTGAAGAGGATGCAACAAGCAGCCTTAAACAGGGGACTCGTATATATAGGAAGGAATATCCCACTAGTACAACACAGTTGAAGTGGTGGTTGAATTAATTTTGACATATTTGGTGACGCATGAGCTCTTTTATTTTTCTTGCAAGACTCGTTAGTTGATGGATTATATATAAAATGCACGTGATAGTCGAGGATATTTCTCTCCACAGAATAAGCAGAAGCAGCGTACCGCCGGCCCCAGCTCTGCTGAAATTTGAGAAACGTGGTTGAGATGGGCAAAGGGAAAGAAATCACTGGGATCGTTCTCATTTAACCATAGCCCACACCGGTTCGATTGTGACGGTTTAGCCTCATTCCCAATGACCGGTTAACCTGCCATTAACATAACTACCCAAATTATTAGTCCATCACCGCTTCATTTTTGTTATGATTAATGCAGCACGGATCATGTGCTATAGCATACGTCAATTCCGGCTTCAATTGTGCTATTTTTTTTTTTTTGAGGTAATTCTTTAATTCAAATTACTCTCCTCCATTTCAGACTCAATAAAACTTTGCAATTCGCCAATTAAAAAGAGATAAGAGAGTTAAGTAAGAACATTTTGGCAATGATCACGACGATTATGCTCTTGCATCCTTGTTTTCGTCCGGTATTCGTGAACTTAAACTTGTTTAAGGATTAAAAAGGGAGAGAAATTGTTTTGTAACGAATTAGTAGGTTTAGAAGAGAAGAATATTCCGAAGGTGGAATATTCATTTGATTGAAGGCGAGGGACTAACTGGGGAGCCAAAATATAACAAAAAAGTAAGTAAAGACATAAGCGATGTCGTCACGATTTACTCGTGGTGGAGCATGGCATGTTGAGGAGAGGGGCAGATGAATGGCGGCTGATCGGGTCTAAACAGCGCAGAAAAGGTTTCGAGTTTTTACCAGTCTTCGTCAGGTAGATGGGTACCACAACTTGATTTTGGCACCCGCCACTTGCCAATCACTACAATATCATTGGTCTATCACTCCATTTGTTTTTCCGCCTTTGCTTAAAAAGATTACTACTACTTGATTTTTTTTGAGTGAAAGAAAATGATTTGACCATTCCGTTAGTTACTTGACGTCTTGCCCTTACGCTGCTCTTGGTTAAAGTTCCGTAATGATGTCCAGATGATTTGAATTTGGTATTTGACCTCTCCCTAACCTCAAAGGTTCAGCGTTCACAGCTCACCGGAGAAAACGGGGCCAGCAAGAAACAAAAAGAAAGTTGAAGTTTGACGACTGCTAGCTAGCTAAACACGATTAGTCGTCCAGGTTGGCTCACAAATTTAAGTACAACTGAAGCACTACTATGTTGCTTTTAATTATTTATTATTTTTTACAAAAGCGTGAAAAGTAAACAGAGAGAAGGAAGGCAGGAAGAAATTGACCTTGACATAAATGCGCACGCCATAGGGTGTTGTATGTATTTAATTCAGTAGTGAATTACTGATTTGCTTTCATTTATAGGATTTCTGAAGATTATTTCTTTATTTCTTACGTAGTGGTGACTGGTGAGTGTGATGGCTTGTTCTTGTTTATAAAAGTACAATGAAACGTTTATCCAAGAATGAATTGACAAGAAGAACAGTTTTTTGTATAGTTTAGGTGAAAGGTATTAGTAGAAAATTGTTTTTTTTTTTTGAAGTTGTTGTAGAAAGATGCATTAATTATGCTGATTTGATATATGTCAGATAAAATAGTGATTGAAAAATATGTAAATTTTTTTTTTTTTGAAAAAATTTGCATTGCAAACATGACATGAGATATTCTACATTATACCACTTCAATTTGCGTTGCAAACTTTTTGTAGCTTGAGGATGGTCGTTCCAGCTCGGATAGTCCGGGGGCCTCACCCTGTGATACTTCTGGAACCACCGCCTCGGCAATCCCCCTCGAGTCGTGACTTCGGCCCCGATACCACCTCGGCTAAGATTTTCTGTCATAAAGCCGAAGTGACGTCTAAAAGTCTGACCGCCGGAGAGGTGGGATATGACCTCTGACACCTGACAAAGCTGCTCTGACACATGCGCCGCCTGACTCTGACAATTGTTCCGGCGCGCCTTTTCGCAGGAGCCCATAAAATCAACTTGATGCACTGCCCATGCCAAATCTTTAGGGATCCGTGCCAGCAATCCCTCTTTCCTGTCCATCCTCTATAAATACTCAACACTTCTACTGAAAAAGGCGATGACCATTTTTCTGGTAAAACACCATACACTGATTTCCTCTACTATTAAACTGTTTTTCCAATCCCGAACTGACTTAAGTTTCGGAGTTATACCGGGGGATTCAGCCCCTCTTGTAACCTAAGCAGGTGACCAAGATCGCTGTGACCTTTTCAGCTGTAGCACATCCAGCTCTCGGTTCACTCCAACCGGTCAGAATTCACCTCTTCATAGCTCTCTGCTGATTTGGGCAATATTTATGATTTTTGTCTTTTTGTTTTTTGTTTTTGTTTTAATTCTGAGAATGGGATAGGTTGCTTATCTTGAAAATAGCAATTAGACTGAGGAATGGAATTGTTCAGTATTCCCACTAAAATCGTTTAAATTTTGGAAGAATTTGCACGTGCTTAATTTCGTATGCGCCTCGGCAACAAACTTCCTTCATCTCTCACCTTCCCAACCGACACCTGGAAAAAAAAAAACACCTTCCTTCATCTCTATCTCCTTCCTAACCGACACCTGCAAATCGTTTCATAAATTTAGAGAGGCGCCGACTCTAAATATCATTGCTCACCTAATTAATTTTCCTTTGCTTATACAAAATTTTCTTCAAAAAAAAAAATTCCTACCTAAACTGTTCAGCTGTCAATATCCTCCCGATCGTTTTGTAAGCACTATGTATCTTTTTGATATTGCCGGAGAATAGTATCCACCAGTGAGATGGAAATAAATCGGCAATTCAACGATGGCATAACTAATTTTGATACCAACGGAATAAAGTAAGTAGGCCGCATTGTAGATTTGATTAATTCCACATTAAACCAGTGCCTTTCCTTGAGAAGCACTTGAATAAGGTCAGCTGGGAATTGCATTCACATTTGATAAATCTGGAGCTGACTTTCGTTAGTTGCGTGCTTGATGGCTAAGCTGGACGAGTGTTTGTTAAGTTCAAACTAGCTGGTGAATGTCTTCGAGTCTAATAGTGAAAATCCTACTCTCTTAGAATTCAAGGAACTTCTTAAATGTCTAAATGGCAAAAGGGCACCTGAAAGGTGTTTATAATTATGTCTAAGTTGGGCTGAAAATACTTGTTACGCCAAATTTTATTGAAGGATTGGTTGGTCATTTGATGCAAATAAATGCTACAACATATATAGTGATTTGATTGAATTGATTTACGTATTTTCTTCCAACTCAGGTCACAGATTGGTGCAATACATTTCTTTTCTAATTTAATTCATGGATATTAGGATAGCTAGTGTAGAAGCACAAAAAAGTATGGGCGAACTGACTTAGGATGGACTGCACTCATAAGAAACCTGCAAGGATCAGGATGAACTAACAGACTCAAGATGGACTGCACTCACAAGAAACCTCCAAGCATGAACTAATGAACTAACAGAGGGCCAGGTTTAATTTCTGGAGGTCACTCTAATTAGGGTTGCAAATGAGACGAGTCGAATCGAGTTTCAATCTAATCGAATCGAGTCTCAATATAATTTTACAAAAACTCGAACTCGAGTTCGAATTCAACAAACTCAAAATGTCAAGCTTGACCTCAACTCAAATTCGAGTCAAACTTGAGCTTTTTAAAAAAAATTATTTTATTTTTAAAAATTGAATAAAATAATAATTTTTATTAACAAATAATAAAATATTAGAAATATATATGTAATTTCACTATTAAAATAATTATATATATAATTGAGCTCGTGCCGGTTCACGAGTTAACGAATTTAGTATTTTCGAACTTGATCAGCTCGACTCGATCGCGATCAGTTTGGTTCGTTTGCAGCTCTAACTCCAACGGTCAAATCAGTTTTTTGGGTTATTCTTGAGGTCACTCTGTTATAAGAGACAAGTAGTGGAGCGGGCAATAGATGATGCACATTCGACGTTCGAGGGTATTTACCTGTTATACGGTTTAAGGGATAGGTGATAGAGCGTGGAACTTTATCTCCTTCGTCCCATATAGGAATAATGGTTGATCAGATAACCTGTTTTCATTATCGAATTGTTACACGTAATTCCCGTAAAACAAGTATTTCTCTAGAGAGCTCATCCCTTATAATTCGAGAATGAATCATAGGCACCTTCAACTAGGTTTGGTCTCTTCAGCCATGTATCACTGAGTTATTCACCCTCTCTTCAGCTAGCCTAGCATAGGTTCGGTCATTTGCTGGTACCTTCTTGTCGTTTTGGTTGCTATTCTAGTACCCAGTACATGGAATTTATCGGCCACGTTATGAGTGCAGAAAAATCGGGTCACCAAGAAAAAAGCAAAAAAGGGAAAAGGGGTAACGGTACGGTGCATGCTAATTAAGAAAAAGCACAAAACAACAGACAGCATCATCGCGTGATTTTGCTTAAATACGAAAAAAAACCACGAGGAAACTGACTGAAACAGAAGAAAGCGAGCCCTTGATCCGCTTCTTCTGGTGAAGGGAAGGAAAAGAAAAGAAAAGAAAAGCTGCCAAATTGTTACCAGACTATACAGCTTACTTAGGCAGTTTGGTTGGATAGTCTGCATTGGAATGGAGTGTTGAGTACTACTAACCAGAAATGCTCATTGACTAGTTGCATATGATGGGTTCAAAGCATGGATCATGTGAGGCGAGCGGGACCCACCACATGTTTAGAGACCTGTTCTTTCGTATGGGATGTTGTTTTTGGCCATAGTTTCTTTTATCTAAACATACTGGCCTTTGTTCTCCGCCACTTTGAGCCTTCAGCTGAACCATGTTGGGACAGAATTCCTTGGCGTCGGTGGACGGTGATGGCTCATCATGGGCACGGAAGGCAAGGAATTAAGAAACTTTTTGAGTCCTTCCCAAGAATCAGAATCAGCTGCCTGCAAAAAAGATTAAAATTTTTTTTTTCACTTTAATAACCGCATAATACGCCCCTTGCATATGCTCAGCCGCCATCTGATTGCATCCCACCATACCGGGACAGATGTGATACATGCTTTTCATGACTACTTCGCGGCCAATTCTGTAAAATATACTGTACTACTACTACTACTACTACTCTGTAAGTAAATTAACTGTAATCCACGGAAATTAAGATTGGATTCTTTAAGATGATGAAGGCAAAGAATTTCATAATTTATCACTATTATTATTATTATTTTTTTTTTGGGGTTAAATTTTGGTCGAAACTCACAACCATTCATTAGAAAAATGTCGAACCTAGATAGTTGTCATTCTTAAAGATCAAGTGGCTAGATGTTCTATTTGGGTGCAAAAGGAGAGGGGAAACAAAGGTGCATGAGAAAGACAAAATCCTGATAACAAGCCAATAAATGATAGCCCAACTAGAAATGCAAGTTGAAGCGCTGAAATGCAAGTGTTTTGGGCAGGGCAGGGCGGGGGTTGGATGCAGGGGAATCACGTCTTTTGGTCCGTAAAATGATGTTAGCCATCACATGTTGGCACGTTCTTACTTTTTACTCACCAGTCACTAGACAAGTGAGATAGCACACTCACTCTACCTGATAACTGGTAACTAGTTGCCCTATATTTTATGCGCGCGAGACCCGCGTTTTTTGATGGCGCCAATTCCCGCTTTTGCAACTTTATTACGCACGTATCACGCCTCGCGACCGGACCATTTCTGTCTTTCTTTTTTTTTCTTTTCTTTTTTTTTTTTGGAAAAGGAATTTATTATTCAAGTGGTCAGGTTTTTTGACACTCAAACTTGCGCCAAAAATTTGTCGAGACTGGAGAGGGACGTTCTCGTTTTTGAGCCGCTAAAATTAGTTTGCAGAACCAAAGCACCACTCGCGTGCTCCTAACGATTCCTGCCTCACGAAAGTCACCCGACCTGCGATCTTCTATTCTACCGTTTTGCAACTTGCAGAACTCAAACGCTAAAAACTTAAAAATAGTAGCAACTATCGTCTATTTATGTGAAAGTCATAGCAATTGCATACTGTAATTGATGACATATATATATATATTACATGGTGCAATTAAATATATTAGCCATTGCTGAAGCTCCGAATCCATTCATTATCCGCAGCCGCCAAAGCGGCATCTCCTCTTTCCTTTTTTGGCGGACATATATATATATATATATATAAGTAACTTTTTTAGTCAATTATATAAGGCTAGCCTAGCCAAGTGATCCACCTTTGGCACAGAAAGGGGGCGGGCAGTCATCGTTTTAAGCGATAGGGTTGCAGCTTCAGTGGATGGATGGATGATCAGATCTTTCTTTCCCCAAAAAAAAAAAAAAAACAGAGAGAGAGAGAAAGAGAGAAAAAAAAAAAAGAGGATGGATGATGAGATGAAGGTGTGACACCGTCATGAGTTTTTCAGTTTCGGTTGCTTCATTCATCTTTGAATCTCGACTCTAAAAGTGGCGTCACAAATCCATCAGCGAGATAGCAATGCAATCTAAATGACCCTATAAATTCGGTGATGGGAAGACTTGGTAAATTATGAGCCGAGGGTTACAGCGCTCTACCCTTATGTTTTACTATTATTTATGCCCAAAAACATTTATCTTTTATTTTAGAAAATAGGAATTTCACCGGATTTAATTACCCAAAAAAAGTAAAAAATCTACGTAACCTAATTTCAGTTCCAATCCCAATTCTGAATCTACGTGAGATAGAACACAACGGTGCCGCTATAAAATTCTCACTTGAGATTTAATAATATATTCGTTCTTTCATTCCATTGCTGCAGCCAAAAGAGAACAGGAAATCTCAATTTGCACGTTGGATGACCTCGGTCCTCGGCTGCCTCACTGTTGCTGTATAGTGTATACAGCAGTATTGTGCTGGGTTTGAACTATTATAGATTCTCTGAAGCTTCCTCATTTAGACCGACCAAAAACTATTATGCTTTGGAAAACTTTCCTCACCGGCGATAATTATTGCCCAGCTGACCGACTCCAGTGATAAAATACAGGATAGAGAAAAAAAAAAAAAGAAAAGAGACAAGTCATCGCTTCCATTTGCCAAAATTGCGTTTTATCGGTGTAAAAATTTCGTTACTCTAACAAAATTAGATGCATGCTACATAATTTTCAATTGAATTTAGAATTTATTTTTTATATTTGTGGCATTCATCGACGCTCAGTCAGTGTTAAATTTTTTTTTTTAAACAAAAAAGGAAATGAATTCTACAGTAATAGTGCACAAAAAATTCAATCCTAATAATAATATGTTGTGTCACCTACTCACAATCGCAAGGGTTAGATGAGATTCAAACCAGTTACTTATTCAAAAAATATGAGTATATAATAATAAATAAATAACACGTGCGGCGGACGGTCCAAACTCCAAATATATGCGAGAGGTGAGGAGCACGTGGTCTACCAACACGGTGCGGTCAGTAATGGCATACCGGTCAGTTTCTTGGAACGGAAAAGGATTTTAATATTATTAGCGGGTCCGGAGAAGGAGCTCACATGGATTGTGAGTGAGCCCATCAAGTTCTGGTCCACGGTGCAAGTGTTGTTAGTTCACGGGCCTCCTCCAATTATGGGGAAGCTGTAGGCTGTACCCATCAATTCTTCCTTCCTGTAGGCTGTATCTTGAGCTATAGGCCTTCTAAGACACTTGTTGTCTTGCCGCGTCTCGTCAGATATATATATATATATATATTTTTTTTTGGGACAAACAACTTGAGGGCTTCATATGAGACATGAAACTGCATAATTCTTCAAACAAATTGCAACATAATTCTCGGTTCAGATTTAATTGCATGTGCTAACAATGACATTACCTTTTCTATATGATTTGAGTGATATGTTCAAAAATCGCAAGCTGTGGGACAACGCAATTAACAGTGGCATTATTTTTTTCCTTTGCTTTTTTTGGGGTACAAAAGAGAGAAGAATCCTTGTTATTATTATTATTTTTTTGTAAGAGTCCTTTCCTCCTATTCTTTTTTTTTTTTTATCACAAAGGTAATATTTCTATAATCTAATCAATCTTAATCTAGGGGGAGGAGGAGCAATGAGAATAGAAATTTCATTGGAGAAAACCATTGAAAACAGCTACATACACTGACAATTTGGTGAGAGCCCACCAAGTACATGGCAGTGGCCACCAGGCCCAAAGGCTGGTGGCCTTTCCTCCTATTCAGTGGCTGACAGAAATGAGTTCTAAAACCGTACATTTGGCATATGGGCTGTGATTTCAGCCCAAAAAATGAAAGGTACTCCCACCCTTTTTTTTAATTAAAAAAAAAAACAGAATTTAGTACAGATTTTCTAGGCTAAGCACAAGAAAAAATAGAAATCCGAGTTCTGACCCATAACATGCAACGGACTAGTGATTTCAACGGTTATCAGGTCCAATTCCTGCTCCAATCCATTTGTCTTTCTTTCTTTCTATGAGCAATGAGTCATATTAGGGTCTATTGGGCTAGGGCTGTCAACGGCCGAATCGGACCGCCAACATTTTCTTGGTACGAATAAGTGTATAGATTCGTGACCCGAATTCGGATCCAGACCCATTTTATCTAATTAATTTACGGATCGAATACGAAATATATCATTTCGACCCGTATTCGACCTGAACCAGTTTTAATTAATTAATACTTACAAAATATATATCAATCTATCATAATTATTCATATCAATACTACATCTCTACTTCTTTCATTCCCAAATATTTCCAACCCTAATACCCACCACCGCCACACATCCCTTTTTCCCCTCACTCTCTTTTCTCTTTTGCTCTGCCTCCCTCCTTCGCCAGTGGCCAGAGAAGCCCGTTGCCTTCCAGCTCTTCCAATTCCAGTCTCACTCTCTTCTCTTTTGCTCTGCTTCCGCCAGTCCATTGTGAAACCGGCGAGCTCTCTCCATCTCTGATGCCTGACGGTTGCAGCTCCAAAGAAGCCCAACTCTTCCAGGCTTCTAGCAGCCCAGCTTTCTTTCTCACAATCATAGATATATATATTTTTTAATTTTTCAATACCGTAAGAGTTTGTAAAAAGCATGGTGAGGTGAAAGCCTCCATTATGGTATTTTGTCTTTGTTAAAGACCGTGAATTTAAGAACCGACTACTTATCTAAGGCTGTGATGATTTTTTTTTTGTTTATTATCAATACGAAACTAAATAGAAATCAAGATTTTGAGCTTTTCCGTAGCTTGGCTTGGTGAACTCTGGAGGGTCTGTGAGGGATATGCAGAGGGCTCAAAAGGAAAACTGGGCACTTTTGGTTCATTTTTCCTTTTGGGTTCTTTATCTGATTTCTCTCATGCGGCAACTGTTGTTTGTAGCCATGGCGGTTTTAGCCTGTCTTGATGTCATACTCCAATTTGAGCCTCCACTTTTCGCTCTTCAAGCTTTAATAATGAAGCCACAACCTCATAGAATTTTTCTTATTCTTTTTGCTCAATTTTCAGCTATATTCTGGATCTGTAGCTGGGAACCTTCCTTTTGAAATAGAAGCAAGCAAGCCTCCATTCTGGTATTTTGCCTTTTTCCGGGTAGGTCCGACCCGGATTCGGGACCGTCGAGTGCGGGTCCGATAGAGAGATTAGGAGATCTGTCGGGTATTTGGGTCGGATCCGAAATTAATACAGTACGATGGATCCGGATCCTAATTTATTAATTCCGGCTCGAACCCGCCCGTCGATACAGGCCTATATTGGGCTGGCACGGTGTTTGCCATTTATCAACTGTAGATACTACATTGCTGACGACTCTGGAAGTCAACAAAATCTATTGTTGGGATGATTAGGTAATTAAGTCGAGCTTAAAATGTTTGGTTTAATTTTTAACTTTAACGATGGCAGCGGCAAGATTTATATGCATGCTTGAAAGCAAAAACACTCTCTCGTAGTCTTTACCCCAGAACAGCAGGAAAGACAACTAATAGGCATAGATTTTAGCATGAACTGGATTGCAAGGGACATTGGTCAATATACCAAGGAAGCCTAAAAACAAAAAAAAAAAACAAAAAAAAAGAAGGCGGAAAGATGGGCAGAAAAGATTCAGCAAGAGAAGAATAATGGTCAACACGGTGAAGAAGCTTGAAAATGCTAGACGTATGCCAGGCAATATCCTCACAATTTTGTTAGTGCTAGCCATCCAAGATACTATATACCAGTAGGTTAAAAAAAGATTGTTGAAACAGATTCCCATCCCGGAAGCAGGACCAGTATTGGATTGGTAACTAACTACCAAACCCAATAATATTTTGCCACTTATTTACGACTACTAAATTCCTATTCGATAGATATAGCAATTTGCCAGGTCTTCAAGTATTTAGTCTACTGATCGGTGGTAGTAACTACTCCTTCCATCCCACCACTTTGATAGTCCTGTTTTCCTTTTTTATCTGTCCCAAATTGTAATTCACTTTCCAATTGAAGAATGTAATTATATTTTAATTTTCTTAAAATATCCTTATTTAATGTAAGTTGTTATTACTATAAACCTACTCCATTTAATGAGAGTTTATTTATTTTTTACCATCAATTCAAGTTCCCATAAAGTTATACTCTAATTAATGTGAGAATATTTTAGGAAAATAGTTACCTAAATTGATTGTTTCAACAAAGTTAACTACTTTTTTTAAAATCGTATGAAAAAAAAACTAAGACTATCAAAATGAACGGACGGAGGAGTAGTACGTAATTGGTAGCTGAGGAATTAATGGAGGTCGCTGAGGGAACCAGGAAGGTTTGGTCAATTGGTTCCCCCCCCCCCCCCCCCCCCCCAGCTTTCAAGATGGTCATTTGGAAATTGGGCATGGTCATGACTATGGGTTTGCCTGCACCGCAACTTCTTCACTTTGTGTCGAGTGTGCTGCATTCGGATTTCCTGAACTTGCAATTTCCAGTTTATTGCCTGATTCCCCGAAAGATTAACGTTAACACGAAGGCAAATTGTATCCTACAGACGGCACCATATCTCTCTAATAACTGAGAGTCTAATTACTAACAACGAATTTGTTCGAGAATGCATGCAAAAATAAGCAGTGCTTGCTAGGATAAATTCATTAGCAGCTTACACCTCGAAAATGATCGTCTCTCCCTCTCAAGACTCAGCAAATTCTATCCAGTTTTAAATTAACAAACAATTTAAATTGAAGGCACGGATCAGAAAAATATAAAAGCACTCAAGAAAACAGGGGTGTGTGACGACAGTTTTCGAGACCAGAAAGCAAACGATAAGCAGACGCACAAATAAAAAGAAACCACCACGCAGACACAAGATGAAAGGCGAAGGGAATAGTTTATCTGCGGCAACGGGTGATGGCGGAGCAACCTCGGTTATAAGGGTGGACTGGGCCGCTGGCGAAATAGCAGTGATGGGTGTAGTAGGACCTGCCGGAGCGAGGGGGACAGGGGATCCTATTCGCCGACAGGGCCGCGTATGAAATGTAGTACCTCACTCTCCGCCAAAACAGCGATCTCCTGGAACTAGACACGGCATCCTCGTCCATTTCCATGTCGTCGTCATTGTCTCCGACTACATCATCCGCAGCGTCGTAGAGGGACATCATCCCCGCTGGCCATTCCGAGGAATCAGCTTTGAGCTGTAAAGTGGCAGCTTCCTCAGGTTGAGCTAAAACTCTATGAAGTACGAGTGACTTGGACGTGAGGATGAGGAGAAAACTGCAAGCCCAAAACCAAAGGTAGCAGCATTTGGAGCTATCCATGGCCAAAGTTGGGTAGTTGAACTTTGAACGAACAATTTTCTTTCTAGGAGGGAAGAGTGAATTCGACTGTGTTTGGGCAGTACACTGTGTGGGAAGTAGGAGCAGCAAATTACGCTATTCCAGAGAAAAGGGGAAGGTGGTGTAGGGACAAGGAGTCACATGCCATGCAGGCAGGTGCAGCAGTGGGTGAAGGGTGTATGTGACTGTGTGTGTGTGTTTTCTTGGGAGGCTGCAGGCTGCGGGGTTGTGATACAGCTGTGAAGTCATCAATGAGTGTTGCTCTTTGGGCCACACTCCTGTCCACGACCACGCAATCATCAATTCAGGCCGCCTTGTTTGGGATGTCGGTAAGAGTGGGGCTTTCCCTCTTTTCTACCCCTCGAAGATTACTGAAATTCACCGACAAGCCTGGGACTGCGGAAAGGCGTGCTTTTTGTTTAGCGTTTAGTCCACTGCTTATTCATTTTCACTTTTCTTTACTTATCTTTTTTTTTAAAAAAAAATTATTTATTTTTAACAGGAAAAGAATGAGATTTTATCTTATCTGTTATTAGAAATTCTGTTTTTGTCCTATCTGTTATTGTCTAGTATTTACCCCGATTATTTTGGGTCTAATTTCCTTTCCTTTTTTTTTTTAAGTGATTTGTTTGGTATGATGTTTGGTTCGAACTACTGAACATTGAAATTGCAAAATCCCCCACTCTTCGGGTAAACAGATAAACAGGCTAGCCTATTTTGCTTCAGAAAAGTGAGATAGAAAAAGGGAGAGCTAAAACTGCAAAAGGCAGCCAGAGGCTATGGATTTAATTCTTGCAAGCAGCTCATTGGGGATTCTCGAGCAGTGTTTGTCCATCCGGAAAAATTGTTTTTTTTAAAAAAAAGGAGATATAGGTAAATATAGGCAGCGGAAAGTGATAAACAATTACGAATGTATCGGTGTCCATGTTAGATTGGGATTAACCAGTCAAGTCCACGAGAGAATGCCTTCGATGAGCCCACTTCATTTTGTACCGGCCCAAACATAGTCTTTACTACGAGCTTTTGAGATTGAGACGAAGGAGAAAGTACCCAGTAGATAAAAGAGCAGTGCTAAGAATTCTTCTTCCCTTTTTCCTTTTTTGGTGCATTAAAAAACTAATTAAACAGAGTTCAAACAATTCTTTATATACTCTTGAGCCTGGTTGTGAGGCTACTAGTCTCAGTTTCACTACAGCCTTATTCTTGAGCGTTGGCTTCGTCTTTTTCTAAGAAGAAAAAAAAAAAAGGTGGGGAAGCGGGTTAAGTAGTAGTAAAATTTTCAAAGTGCACATAAATGTCTTAGCAAAACGAAAGAGTTAATGCTAATCACATGGCACAGCCAAAGATGAGATGGAATTTATGATCGGCCATTTTGGTGAAGAGACCTTTATTATTATTATTATGGAGTATTATTTTCTGCTCTTTTGAGGGTGGCCGAAATTTTTTTTTTGGTTGTCTGCCCGGTATCCGAAGCTTTGCCCTAACTAATCCGGACCCAACCCGCGTAGCGCACCTGACTATAGTGGGTGAATCTTCCAACAGGAGTATCTACGTACATTAGAACTCGAACACGAGACCTGTTTAAGCAAATCCGAGCCGCTTACCACTCGGACCAACCCTGTTGTTAGTATGGCCGAAATTGAAAACACTCTTTTGAGTACTAGTTGCTCAAATTTCTGTTTCAGAGGTGTGAGTGAAGGTTTCTGTTCAGCAGACTGACAGACGAGCGTTGATCAAACACTGAGTGCTCAATCCTTTTTACTGTCCGTTCTTACTTTTGTCTCATGAGACGGACCCTTTCGATCGTCAAATTAGATTTCTTTCTCTGTTTTTTTTTTTCACTTTTAGCGTGCAAAACGTTATCATCATCCGCGGCTGACATATTTCATTTGGTGCAGTGCATGAGCACATTCGGTCATTACTGCTCCGGCCGGCAGCGTGACTGCATACTCCGACTACCGTCTTTGATCTCTCATTCTTTCTTTCTTGCTACACTTAATCCTAATCCAGCTCCTCGCGACGCGTGCCAATGAAGCAGTCATCCCGTGGGGTTGTACTTGTATACTGCTGCGTTGTTAGTTGTTACGAGGGGGATGAGATCCGAATGCCAAGTGGTGTGGAGTAATCCTCTTTGAGTTGATGAAGTAAAGGTGCGTGGTGATACGAACATTTTTTTTTTTTTACATTTTTCTGGGGGTGGGCAGCGGGCACCCCCACTGCTTCTGAATTTTGGAGCTGTTATCTTCTGACGGATGTCATGTGACAATGGGGGCTCTTCCTTTATCATCATCATTATTTTTTTTTTTTTTTTGGAAGCAAATCAGGAATGAAACAGGTGAAGGAAGATCTCTTCCTGCAACAAGCTACGATTAAAACTCAATAATGAAAATTCGAATCAGTAGTTTTGGTTCATGCACCTTGACCTTGAGTCCAACGACCCATTGCCATAATAATATTGCCATGCCTCTTCCCTCCACCACAGTCCCCATCGGAATCAAATACGCAAAAGAAATTTGCTGATGTACCTAAAATATGTATTAAAGAATTAGGAAACAAGAGATATTTTGTCTGATAATGCTATCATTGCTAAACCTCATATTACTATTACAATAATATATGCCTCCATTGAAGGGCCTACTGTTCTATCACATTCTATTAATGTTGACAGGTTCGGTCAGCAAAATTTTTAAAAAAAAAAAAAAAAAATTTGAACACCGATCATTCCATGATATGATTTCTAAATAATTTCTTCTAGCAAATGACCACAAAAAAAAAAAAAAAAAAAAAAAATTTCTGACTAAGAGTTGTTGTTAATAGATAAACATATATAGTAGTACTTATTGCTGTGACAACCTCCATTTCCCAAAGAAAAAAAAAACAACAGTTCAGATTGAAAAAAATGGAATTCAAAGTTCACAACATGTAAAATCCTATGATCAGCAATGATTTCTTACAAGTTACAACGAACAAAATCAGACCATCATCAGGGTGGATCAACCTTAATTTCGGACTTAATTCCTTTTTTGGATGCCGACCTGTTGAATCAATCATATTATTACTTCAATGCTGCTGATCTAATCATGAATCATGAGTTTCTGTTTAATAAAGAACTTCACAATCAAAAGGGCATGTACAAATATGTATACGTTTCGCTCATTAGGTCCGGAAATATCAGCAATAATGTGTGCTATATAAATTAGTGCAATTCTACCTGCAAATCCATAACTTATTATTGTTGTCTGATGATATACAAAGAATGTCAGAAGATAGAATAAACAAAGGCTTGAGAGAATAAATATCATCAAGATTTGGTGACACCAAAATATATCATATCGAAAGATAATGTATTTTAATGTATACACACTACCACATAGCTCATTCCAGCTATATATACTGCTGGGCAGCCAGCTTCATGTAATTTACCAGTGTGGTAATTAGCATGTTAGTGTCTACACGAGGCTATATATGTAGCTTTCCCATCCTCCTGCCTCCTTCCCTGATTCCAAACCCAAAGCAAACATTTCTCTCCCCCTCTCGAGCTTGAGGATCGCAACAGGCATGAAGATAGAGCTCCTCAAATCAGCTTCACAAAATCAATTAGGATCACCAACAACGGGGATGCACCTTGGCAAGTTCTACCAATCTTCTGCGACTACTAATTATCTGTATGGTATTTCCGAGCCACCGGAACTCGGATCATCTAGTAAAAGTGCCGCAAGTACTGATCCAATATTTCTAAATCCATATATTGTTGCTTCAACATCGTCCATCTCACTCGCGGGCAACCCTGTTCGAGATTCAGGCAGCATTGCTTCTGTAGCAGTTCCAGAATTTACACCTGCAAATGGATCATCATTGTCGAATCCATTGCAGAAAAGAAGCTCCATGGATGCGATGAGAGAAATGATTTTCCGCATAGCAATGATGCAGCCGATTCACATTGACCCTGAATCGGTAAAGCCACCGAGAAGAAAGAATGTGAAGATGTCCAAGGACCCTCAAAGTGTGGCAGCTAGGCACCGGAGGGAACGGATTAGTGAGAAGATCAGAATTCTGCAGAGACTTGTTCCAGGAGGGACTAAAATGGACACGGCTTCTATGTTGGACGAGGCGGCTCATTACCTTAAGTTTTTAAAAAAGCAAGTGCAATCCCTGGAGCAAACTGCAAATAATAGGCCACTGAATAATGCTGGAATTCCGATGATGATGGCGACATCAGCTGTAGATTATTCTAACTTGGTAAAAGGATGCCAGCATCAGTCTGTTCGCCTGGGCTCTATACAAATGCTTACTTGAGAGAGAGTATAATTTTGGTTATCTGTGTCTGGTGGAAAAGATTTGGGGGTTTGTAAAGAAATGGCTCTTTTTGGCTTGTTTTTAACATTATTGACACTTTCTAAATCTGAATGCCTTTCTTCTCTTATTTAGCAAGTCCAAATTTGGAGGAGGAATGAAATCAAGCTCACTTCACTTGTGCAAGTTTCTATTATGGTAACAAGCCAATTATCGTATAATTAAATTAAGCAACTTCGCTCTTCTAGACTAAGGGTCGGTTAAGTTATTGTAGGTATTTCTATACTACCAATGTCAGCTTTAACACTTTTCTGAACCCATGTCGTAAATAAATAGCACCACTCTATTAACTACTTGTTCTCTGGACATCATGCAGGAGGATGAAGTAAGAATATAGTTGAAACACAAAATATTGCTACATAATCAAGACGACCAAAAGTCCCCAACCCCCTCCCCAAAGGAAAATAAAAAAAAAATAGTAAAATATCTTCAGACAGGGGCCACTTAATTCAGACAGAACAATGTATTTATTGGTCTAAAGATGACAATTTGACATTTGCCTTGCTGAGGGAAGTGATGAGGCGAAGGTTGGGGTGGGCGGAGGGATTTTCCTCGCGGATGCCCCCGTGGAGCTAATAAAAATTTGTTATATAATTTTATTATGGTTAAATTTTAGCAAATAATCAAGTACTAAAATATCAACACATCATCAAATTATT